>NC_063163.1:26808380-27433380 GCF_023159225.1 Perognathus longimembris pacificus
AGCATTCTACCATTTTGAGCCACAGTGCCATTTCAAAAAAATTTTTTTGAAATAAAAAAAAATATTATCAGAAAACTTTCAGTAAAGCATTCTATAATCTGTTCAGACTCTCCAGAAAAATGTACCAGGCACTACATTTTTTTTTAATTTAATGTAATTTTATTGTAAGGGTGATTGATGTATGGAGAGGTTACAGTTACCTAAGTAAGGTAATGAGTACATTTGTTGTTGAACATTGTAACCCACTTCCCTTGTCTTCTCCCATTTTCCCTACTCCCTGACAACCTTTACCCCCACAAGTTGTAAAGTTCATTTCCATTATAGTGTCTTGTGAGTATTACGGTTGCATTCATTCACACTTTGTCATTTGCTTCACCATTTCCTTATTCCCTTTCCCTCCCCCATATCAAATAAACCTATATAAAAGACACAGGGACCCAAAACATAAAACAGTGACAACAGGGGAGAAAACAAGGGGGGGGGGACAAAGGAATAGTAAACACACAAACAAATTGAACCTTGTTTCCATATCTCGGAGTTTATTTTGATTAACTTCATTGTATATGGTCATATGTACATAGTCATTTATGGAGCCAATGTCTCTTTGAAAATGACTTATTTAATTACTTTTTTTTATAATCTAGATAGCTGTAGTACAGTTCGGTGTCCAATATTATGATGCTTCACACATTTCCCTTATTCGTGAAGTATAACCCTAAAATGATGATGATAGTGATGGTAATAGCAAATATATTTATGTAGGAATGTAAAGGGAATGCTCTCAGAATAGAATGAGGAGGATCATGAAGGGAGAATGGAGGAGGTACTGAAGAGTGAAAGGACTAAAGGACACATACAGATGCCCACATAAGGGTGCGTATTTATATGTTTATGTATTTGGATTTATGCATCATAGTTATGTATGCTTATACCCCATTGATATGATTGTGCTTGGAAAAAAGAAGGCTGTTAATATGGAAGGTACATTTTTCATTTGTGAAACAAAAATACTACTAATCACATGCACAAATATAAGTTACACACGTATCTACACACTAAATATAACTAAGATGTCAGAGAAGTTATTCAAATTGAAACATAAATAACAAGTGAAACTTCTTTGAAAACAATTGGAAGGTGACATTTTCTAGGAATTATAATTACTCATACCTAATTATAATGATAAAAAATGTTATTCAGCAGCATTATATCTATTTCCAAACATCTTCCCTTACAAAGCTAAGAAACATTAACCAGTAAGTTTAAAAGAATATTTACTTAATATTCACTTCAATTTTACCTAAAAACACCTTATTCTAAAAGTCTATGTGATATATTATATTGTTTTCCAAAGCTGTAAAATGAAAATATATGTTTTGGATTCTATGGAGTGGTAGTTGTAATATAACCTAAAACTTATCTATGATTAGATATAAATATTTCAGCCTGAAGTATGAATTTAAGGTAGATATTTTAGTAGGTCAATAGCATATGGGTAAATTTTTATAAATGAGTAAATGTGCAGTAAGAGCACGTTAATCTTTTCTTTCTTTAATTAGTGAATGGGATTTTTGTATACACAAGGATTTTATTTTGCTTCTAATAAAATTATATTTTCTCCTTTACTTCAATAGAAAAATTATTTTAATAGAAAAAAAATTAACATTCGCTTAAATTCTCTATATCTTCCTAAAATTTGTTCAAATTCTTGTATGTGTAAGATGATAACACTCCCAAAACTTGAAAATTTCTATAATTTTTCTTAAGTATTTTTTTGGTCCTGAACTTTTTTGCTTCCCTTCAGAACTGAGTTGTAAACACTTTTTATACTTTCCTACAAGTCACGTCAGCAGTGATTATTTTTCTTTATTATTCATTGTATAATGTTTTAGAATGTTTATATTGACCAGTCTTCATATCAGTTAATTTTTCCAATGTCTCCATTATTATCTAAACCTACCCAATGACTATTCAATGAGAACAAATTGAAGTTCAACTTTAACATGGTTTACTGCTTCTGCTTATTGTTAACATTTCCTTACTCTTTAATTCAGATTTTCTATTCTTTTCTGCTTTCTATTTAAGGCGTTTACCTTCTAAAGAAGCCAACAGAGTTTCCATATTTGGTTTGCTATTATTTGACCAGTTTTCTCATTTCATGGGTCACATTAGTCATGCTGTTTATAATTTTCAATATATTTTTTACTGGAACAAAATTATAATATATCGGTCAAAGTTAGAATTGTATTAGTGTTCTCCTAGATTGTTTATATTTTTCCTCACAGGCAATTAAATTGTGGATCTAAATCTAAAAGCTTAGAGTGTGTGTGCTACATTTTATGCTATTTTAGTGGAAATCAGTGAAAAGCAACGCATTTTCAAAGTCCTACCATGATAGAATATAGTTTTCATATTCTTTCTCATTTGCATATCTTATATGGGAGTAAAGTCTTTTAGAATGTTTGCAATTTATTCTAACTTCCTTAGCAAGATATTTGGCATGTTAATCATACAAACAGATATTACGTGGCTTACTCAGTAGGTCACTGTCATGAACTTCACAGAGTCTAACCAGGTGATTTTGTCATTCTGATTGAAATCATTATTCTCAGATTCTTTAACCAGCACCATTCAGTTCCTTCAATTACCATATTTATGACTTCTGTCTTTCCCCATAGGTAAATAACATTGTACTGCTAACACATTTCTGTCAGCTCCTCATGGTACAAAAGGAATTTAAAAATGCTCTACATGGTGTCCAGTGATAAAAAACAGTTTTCTCCTATTTTACAGACTCAGTTTCTATTTAAAAGAGGAATGTCTTTCTGAAAAGTTTCCCCTTTTTATTGGTTGCCCTCCCCAAAAAATTTTCTATGACTTGTTTTTAATGAAGCTTTTCCAAGAATGATGATATAACTCCATTAATCATCTGTGATTTCAATGTGCCTTTATTGATATGTTCTAGGCACTGAATCCTCATTTAAGTAAACACTGGAGAATCTTTCTCTGAGATCAATACTTTCTAGTAATCACATATCTATTTCATAGTAACAATGATGTTCCAAAGTTAGCCCTTCCAAGAGAGACACTAAAAGATGTGCCCCAAACATCTTGAGGCAACATGATCTGGTCTTGGATTTATGTTACTTTTCTTAGGACTAGGACACAGACAATTTCTTCTTATCTGTGTTTGATAAGAAATCACTATTAGATAATCACACATCTATGCTCTAGTGTTCATAACACCTTTATCAAGAACAAAGAGAAATTATTTTTCTATGGTCTTTTATTTGGCCAGAGTTGCTTCAAAAGTTTCCAGAGATTCCTGAGATCAGAAGTAGATATTTCAATTTAGCCTATGTAGTGAGGCATTAACTAGGATCCTTCAATACTCATGGAAATGGCCTCTCATCTAGAAGGCACAGTGTATTCTACCTTTAATCTTTGAAGTGGAGAGTTGGTAATAGTCTTTTACCCCCTTGATGTTTTGTGTCTTCCTGTGCATCAATATTATGTGCCCACTCAGATATTTCAGCATTGAGAAGAGACACTTCTTGAACCTACAAGAGTCCTAATTATCCTAATGCTGTTATTAACACTACCAAGTAGCAACACTTGTGGCTTCTGCTTCCTATGTTTCCTTTAAAGGCCTGGGACTGCGAACATTTATAAAAATACACTGAAGAGTAAGGGATTGATCTATATGTCTATCATCAGCCTTTTACAACATGCTATTTATGGTTTATTTATTTATTATTTATGGTGTACTTGCATTTCAAGAATACAAGGACACCCCATCAGAGGAACACATGGAAGAGGTTTCCAAAAGTTTATAGTGTGAAAAGACCAAGACTAGAAAGGCATTTTATATACTCTGCCTATTGTATATACATGCATTGGAACTAGGGAAGGGAAGGGAATATAAAAATGGAGAGACAAAGGATAAAAGACAAACTAAAGCAACAGAAATACTTACAAAACTACATGCTGTAAAGCAACTGTACAACTCATGGGGAGGGTGGGAAAAAGAGGGGAAGGGAGGGGGGAAGCGGGAGGAGGTAACAAGTTGGATAAGAAATATACACACTGCCTTATGTATGAAAATATAACCCTTCTGTAAACCACTTTGACAATAAACAAATAAATATTTTTTTAGAAAAAAATAGAAAAATAAAAGGCATTTTATGTTGTAAGCTATTTTGACTAAAATACCCGAAAAAGGAAAGTGTTTTCAAATAAGAAGTGAAAGTTGGGTTACGAATGTGTCATTTGTTTAAAAACAATATTAATATTGAATTTATATTATTTGTGTACTGAAGAAAATGGAACCCTATTGTCTGGCTAAATTTCTACATCTCCTTTGGGGAGATGCCAAGCCTTTAATTGTGGGGGACACTCAGCTCTGCCAGCTACTCCTGCCGGCGGGAGGGCAGGGTGTATCCCAGTTGAGACTAAGCTGAGATGGAATAGGGCTGCCGAAACCACCCGTCCCAGCCCCCCTTACATTTAAGAGCAGACACTGGACACGGAGATTTCGGGGGAGCTGTCTGGTGGACTACCGACTTCCAAAAGTTTTATTCAGGGCAGGGGTTTATATAACAGTAATGACGACAGGAAGAGGAGGGACTGAGTATTAACGATTGGCTAATGAACTGTCCATCATGGTGATGTCATGGAACTTCCTGCAGAGGCGGAGACCACAGTCCCCCAAGGACCAGGTCCCTGGTGCCATTATAAGACGTGTGTTTGCAGATGAGAGACGGGGCTGGTTCCAGACCTGGGGAGAAGGTGGAAGTGGCTAGCAGCCAACATTCCCAGGTCTTAAAGTTATAGCCATCCCCTACACCCTATGTTTTAATAAATTTTAAATGAATTTATATATCAGATTCTATTTTGTCAGAAAGCATTGCCAATTTACACATTATGTACATAAAAGGTATTCAACTGCATACAAGTAATTGTTCCTCCAAATTAAACCTGTTTATTATTCATTGTAGACAGTAGGTATATTTATTAATTAAGAAAGCAGCAAAAAATTAGGGAGGGGGTGACAATGTTTGAGAACAAATATGGACACTATCTTACCTATGCAACTGTAACCCCTTTGTACATCATCTTGAAAATTAAATTAATTTAAAAAATGAAAGTAGCATAATATTGTTAAATTAAGAGATCATTTTTTTTCTAACTTATCTTTATAATTTATATTTATCTTTATAAAGTTACTGTCCTGATTGAAACATTTGGGTTTTGTTTATTATTATTATTATTATTATTATTATTAATAATTTGCTCTAAATACCAATCAGTACCAGTCTTATTATATAGTATTGTTTCATGACTTTTTGAAGAAACTGTAATACTGAAACATTGCTCCTGAAATCCTGAAAATAACATTATTCATTTTAAAACACAGGACAATATAAGAAGAAATTTAAAGCTTATTTTTTATGTGCTTTGTTTTCTTGATGTGTTGTGTCCTTAACTTGATACAGAACATTCACTCTGTGCTGACTTAGGACTTTAGAATTAGTATTTTTTTTAAGAAACAAGATAGATTAAAATGAATAAGATTTTTTCTTAAAGCAAAGACCAAGTGACAAATAAGTGAGAAGGTAGATGCTGGCCTATGATAAGATTTTTAAAAGGCAGCTATGTTTAGATAAAAGGAAATGAGAAAGTCGTATTCTCAAAAAAGACATCATGCTCCCCTGTTAATTTTATGAAAATTGCCATCTCTAATAAGGATGCTAGACATTGGAATGTGCAGGATACCTTTATCTTTAATTTATCATGAACAGTTACCAGTGCTGAGAAGGTACAGAGAGAAGAAAATTATATAGAGTTCATGGATTTTAATATCAGAGTACCTTTTTCTTCACTTTCATGAAAGGAGAATTGGCAACATTTCTTGGGAATACATAAAAGTAAGTTTTAAATATCACTTGCCAGTTGAGAATTAGCATCCACAGGAAAATGAAAATGCTGCCTAACTTTTAGAATTTATAGTGTTCCATCATATTATTTTACCAACTAAATAAGTAACAGCAATACATTCTATTCAGTATAAAATTATCATGACTATATAAGTTTTAAATATTGTATGTTAAATAGTCTATATCCTATTTCAAATTTTAATTGCAAAGTAAAAATATTCTCCAAGAAAAGATGCCTTTTAAATACATAATTATTTTAGATATAGAGGATTTTAGTACACATTAAAAGTCAAATATTCTCCACATTTTAGCAATAGTCTAATAGAATTCTTTCTGCCTGTATTTTATATTCAATGCAATAATTCTCCATTACCACCCCTCAATAGTATGACAGCTGTTAAAGATTTGATTAATCATTAGTCATCTCTCCATGAAATATGAACAGATGCGAGCCAATTATTGGAACTATTAGTGAATCACTCAAGCTTTGTAAAAGCAGGACCCAATTTAAGAAATATTTTCTGAGATGATGGCAGTGTGAATTCCAGCATTCAAATATGGACAAGGAGGTTGGTGCCTTTTATTGTTTCTGTGTGCCAAAAACAAAAAAGAAAAAGCTTGTAAATTAGATATTTAAACATTTCACTGTATTTACCTGGATTTCTATTTTGGATTATCATATATGCATGTATTTTGGTAATGCAAATAATCCCTGAATGTAGATTCTTATACTTTTGTGAACTATGAAACTATTGGAGGACAACTTTGACATCACTACTGTTACAGACAGCTGTTCATTGCTTCGTTCTGTTAAGAAATATATTTGTCTTCACTTAATCCAGATTCATTCCCCTTTCAAATGTGAGAGATAATGAAAAGAAGCATTAGTAGTGTAATATATTCTCATTTAGATACATATTTAATTAGATTAATACACAAAGTAATATACTATAGGATGGTATTTGTGGCTCCATTGCCTAGCCAAGTATATGGTTGTGAATGGAAAGTTTATAAACACAATATATTTTTTATATTCAGAAAGATATGTGTATCTTTGCAATATGTGCATAGAACACATGTAGAAGAGGAGAGAGACAGACAACAAATTTTAACTAAAAATAAAAATGCAAGATGGAGGTGGTGGCTGTAAGAGAATGTAATACAATGTTAATCACACTGTCTTTATATTTGTTAGAGTTTAAATTAAAATACTGAATAAGAAAAAAATATCAGTGATGCTGTGATATAAAAATTTATATGAGTCACATTCCTTGTCGTATATTCTTTGAATGATTTACAATGTTGATGAGCATATAGGGTGACTTATTTAATTAAAAATTAATCAAAAGCCTTTATGATAATAAAAAGAAAACAAATACTAGTCAAATTACAGGAATATCAGGAATGTCACTGGTTTAATAAAAAAAAGAATGGATACAACATAAGATATCCTTTGGAGTCAAAATGTAAGAAAAACAAAATTTTAATTATAATTTGAAGGGAGTAATAACAATTTAAAATGCTCAAGAAAAAGATTACATCATTGCTTTTGTTCATCTGTAATGAAAGATTCAGACTTCTTCCTGTCTTGCAGAAAATATCCAAGAAAACAGAAATGTGACAGATGATGATGCTAACATACACTTAAAGAACAGAACATCCCAGTCAACAACAGATCCTTAAGGGGACAAATTTGGTTTTTGTTTGTTTGTTTTTGTCTCTGAGTCTTCATATTTTCTTAGACTTTTGCCCAAGCATAATCCTCATGTACACAACTAACAACAGCAGTGTGGAGGTGGCTCAAATGCAGAGAGAAGCACCGATTTTCTGAAGAGACTAATCATGAAAAGGGCCTCCAACAGCTGGAAAGAACAGAATGCCTACCATCTGTGATGGTAGTCATTTTCCCCACTTATTCCAAAGCATTTCTTCTTGTGATTATACTTCCACTGCATTCTCACCCATCACCCAAAACTAGACCCATTCTTATAAAGGAAGAAAAATGAGTTTTTTTGTCATCTCTTAAAATACATCATTTAATAACATCACATAACAAAAGCTGAAACTATGAATCATTATAATAACTCTGATCTATGTTGAACAGCTATTTTAATCTAGTACTTTTCTTAACTTCATAGTTCTACACATTTTTAGACAAAGCTTAGTATCTAATAGTTGGTCACTGATTAATACCTCCCTGAAGTAGAGAGCTACAATATGACCTTCACTGAACTCCTAATATACTCCCTCTTCCTTTTTGTTGTATTATTGTAATGATCATATAAAATTATCAAATGAGTACCCTATTTTGGATTTGACAATCAAAGTTTGTTAGTCACGCTTTTTCGTTTCACTTGTAAACTCGCTTCACTGAATACTGACCAGATGTATCTTAAAGGTGAATTTCTATATTTTATAATCCTTTACCAGTATCCCTACATAAGCAGAACCTTCATTTTCACATTATCTTTTTGCTTTCCTAGGTCTTTGTATTCAAGTCTTCTACACATCTTGCTATCATTTTTGAGCAGTATTTCTTTTCATATTTCATAAGCATGCTATTTAAATAGTCTCATGAGTACAGGTAAGAAATAGAGAGTCAAGTCTTAAGATCTATTTACTTCTGCTGTTACAATGGCTAGTCGACTGTCTAGACTTTGCTCTTTGCTCTATAACTTCTTTTCCTAAATGTATTTTATTTTGTAGTAAGGATACAAAGGAACACAAAATTTCATTTTGTTTCTTGCTATGTATTTGCAGATATAGTACCTTTATTCCCATGTACAGTCTGAAAAAATCCTGTTAGAAAGAATACAACCATTTCTGTAAGCCAGCTGCATAAACAACTTGACAGATGTTCAGTCTCTGCTTCAGTTTCCCAATCACTCTCTGAGATGGATTTACTGCTTTCCTATGTGTGAAGGGATGGTTTTCAGTAAAGTTGCCAATGATTTCATATGTAGTGACCTTGGAAAGAAGAAACTTTCTCAAAGTTATGAAAGTGCTCCTGTTTGAAACTTATTATTTATCACCTTTATGAACAAGATATTTACATTTTTTCTTTATTTTTTCTTCATAAATATAACCAGTGAGTTGGTTCCTTGAACTTGTACATAAAGTAAAATATGTCTGTGTTCCTGTTAATGAATGATATTTAACTTATTAAGATTCTAACTGCAAACATTTGCTTTGGAGAAATGCTAAGCATTCACTGTCTTATGGCCAGAAAAGCCATAAAAGGCCTAATAAAGTATATTCCTTGCCTCCTTTCTATTGCCTCAGAGAATAAAGCAGCAGGCTATAAAAACAGTAGTTTTACTTAAGGCTCCCACAGCTTTCACATGAGAAAAATGCGAACATCAGTGTATGCTCTCACAAAATCTCCGCATAAAAATCATTGAACAGCACCATCTTAAGTTAAAGTATATTGGTAATATCTGAATTAATACTGAAAATATAGAAGAGAAAGGAAAAAAAATGTCTGATACTTCCATCTAAAAATGTGTATTTGTTCTCAATGTCAACATGGTAAATGTTGGGCTGGGAATATGGCCTAGTGGCAAGAGTGCCTGACTCGTATACATGAAGCCCTGGGTTCGATTCCCCAGCACCACATATATAGAAAATGGCCCGAAGTGGCGCTGTGGCTCAAGTGGCAGAGTGCTAGCCTTGAGCAAAGAGAAGCCAGGGACAGTGCTCAGGCACTGAGTCCAAGGCCCAGGACTGGCAAAACAAAAAACAAAAAACAAAAAAAAACAATGGTAAATGTTTTCTTAAATATAGATAGAACAGAGAAAATAGTAATTATCACTACATATTTCTCTGTTATAAATTTGAAAGCAAATATATAATGCAGATGATGGAAACTGAGAAGAAATTATTGAAATTGTGATTGGGCATTGGATCATCATTAATATGAAAGGGTCTTTGGCTTTCCTCATTTTTATATTTTCAGATTTCCACTTTATAGTTTTAGCTTTCTAATATAGTTGAGTATATTACTTTTTGTGGTAATCTTGTAAAAACCAGTATTTTAAATAAGTTCGTAAGAATTCATGATTAGTATGAGCCAAACTAGTTTGAGTTTTCAGGAAAACATTGAGGTCCTCTGTGTAGAGATAAGGAATAATTTCTGTTCCCTACTAGTACTTCAGCATCATACATATCTTGAATACTTATCCACCTAAAATTTATAGTACTGACAACTATCTCTTTCCCAAGGAATTTTTCCTAAATTGTTCGGTCTACTAATTTTCTTCATTGCCCTGACTTATCCCTTATTCTTATTTTTTTTAAAGAAGTATGTCTTTAAGAGATACTGTACATTCTTTCTTTAAACTCATTTCATTATAGTGTGAACTCCATCCATCTATGTGTTTGGTTTATCATTCTTTTAGATTCTTAAATTCTTCAAATTTAAAAAAAGTATTAGAATTTTCCTCTCATTTGTGGTAGATAGCACCTATCTGTGTACTTGGTTTCTGTAAGAACATGCTTTCTGATTGTAATATGTTTAAAATGTGACTGAAAGTTTCTAAAAGCATATATTTTGGAGGAAGATAGTGACATGAATCTTGAACTTCAATCTATCTGCTATAATGTTGATTTTTTACAGTAAATATGGGCAAGCAATTTCACCTCAAATGTAAGTAGTTACATGAAACTCAATCCCTTATGAACTCATTTATTTCTTACATTATTTATCTTATCTTTATTAGTGTTTATAGATAATAAATTTTGCAGTGAATTAGATGTGTGCTTCTATGAATGATTTGGAAGTATGTCTAGTTTTACATTATATTTTAAGGAAATGTGAAAGCTTAGCTTGATGTTATGAATGTTTCAGGTAATTTCTCATCATTTTATTTGGCTATGAATATGACAAAAATAAAGGAAAATGTTAGTGAAACAACAAATCTACACAAAATATTTATTTTTCATCCTTTATTGAATATAAGAATGTATACATTTTACTATATTTATTTCTTAATCATATTATAAAATGTTATACTCATTGTAAACCATTTGATATTTTTACAGTGTTTCTGAAAATAAGTAACTTGAGGTCTCAATTGCTCTGTTTTTATGGGAATAATCACTTGACTTAGGGTAAGATACTCTTTTGTACCATGGATTTTTTTGTTGGTTTATTTATAGTAGGCAAATCATCTTTCCAAATTTTAGTTAAATAAATTATAGAGATTGTGTGAACTAGTTGACTTCAACATAAAGCATGTAATTTTGGTTGGAATTATCAAAAGGAATTATTGTGGGGAGGGAAATTTGTATTATAATAAATTGGAGAGAATTCTCCCATGAAAGTATATGTTAATATAATTAATATAATTTTGAACTTTGAGAAAAAATGACCAAAATTTTAGATGTAACTATTTTCTTGTGTGTTATAAATTATTCTTTATTACCTTTTAAACATACCGTAAAAGTAGTTTGAAAGTGACAATTAATTATTGCTAAAGTCATTCTCTGAAGTTTGGATATCAAATACAGAGGCAGCAAAAATCCTTCAAGTTTTTCCATCCATTAAATTGAAATTTTACTTAAACAATAGCAAATAATATTGTAGATGGCATCGAAAATTTTATAAAATTCATTGTTAATCCACTGTGACATTTTGTACACATTTTCTCTTCCCAATTATCCATGAACATGGATTTTATAAAAGGTGCTGCAGATTTTTGTCTTGAATATTATAATGGAACATTTTTCTCACTTTATAGTATAACTTGCCAAATGTTTATACAACTGATATTTACCTTCTTTAAGTGATCATTTCTCACTTTGTATGAAATTCACACATGAATTAATGTAGTTTCTTTTGCTATTCTAAATTATCAATCTGGTGTTCAAAGTATTTTTTATATCTCTCAATGAAGTATCGCATCATATTATCTTATAATATGAATGGAATTTTTCTGCCTTTTTGTCCTTCTATTCTCGTTATTTCAAATATAATTTTAAAACCCTCATATTGCCACAATTTCCAAACTAAACTCAGCAATAAATTATTACCACAATTTCCAAACTGATCTCTCCAATAAAGTCCTTTCGAGTGTAATTGTCACATAAAAGTCCTAATCTGCATTTGGCATCTGTGATTGGATATTTCATAGAAATCTTGAAGTTGATATACTCAAATGCAATTGCTAATCCCAGTTGTAAAACATATATTTATTTTCAATTCAGATTATGAAACTTTATTATTACTAGATACCATACATATAATGAATCTCAATCGCCTTGCTCTTTTCTCTCCTTTTACATCAATCCTATTCAAAATAAATATTTTATCTGATATCCCAACACCATTTTTTAATGAAATAGAGGAAGCAATCCAGAATTTCATATGGAACAATAAAAGACCTAGAATAGCAAAAACAATCCTAAGCAGAAAGAACAGTGCTGGAGGAATTACAATACCCAACTTCAAGCTGCATTATAAAGCTATAGTAATAAAAACAGCTTGGTATTGGCACTGGAACAGGCCTGAAGACCAATGGAACAGAATTGAAGACCTGGAAATGAACCCACAAAACTATGCCTACTTAATCATTGATAAAGGAGCTAAAACAATAGTTTGGAAGAAAGATATCCTCTTTAACAAATGGTGCTGGAAAAACGGGCTCAACACATGCAACAAACTAAAACTAGATCCTTATATATCACCCTGCACCAAAATCAATTCCAAATGGATTAAAGACTTCGAAATCAAAACAGACACCCTGAAAACACTAAAGGAAGGAGTAGGAGAAGCACTTGGGCTCCTTGGCCCAGGACGGAACTTCCTTAACAATGAACCAGAAAGGCTACAAATCAAAGAAAGGTTGGACAAATGGGACTGCATCAAACTGCAGAGCTTCTGCAGGGAAAACAACATTGAGATTCCATCTCACCCCAGTAAGAATGTCATATATTAAGAAAACTAACAATAACAATTGTTGGAGGGGATGTGGCCAAAAGGGAACCCTACTTCATTGTTGGTGGGAATGTAAACTGGTTCAGCCACTCTGGCAAGCAGTATGGAGATTCCTCAGAAGGCTAAATATAGAACTCCCCAATGACCCAGCAGCCCCACTTTTGGGTATCTATCCAAAAGACCACAAACAAAATCACAGTAATGCCACCAGCACAACAATGTGCATCGCAGCACAATTTGTCATAGCTAGAATCTGAAACCAACCCAGATGCCCCTCAGTAGACGAATGGATCAGGAAAATGTGGTACATGTACTCATGGAATTTTATGCCTCTATCAGAAAGAATGACATTGTCCCATTTGTAAGGAAATGGAAGGACTTGGAAAAAATTAAACTAAGTGAAGTGAGCCAGACCCAAAGAAACATGGACTCTATGGTCTCCCTTATTGGGAATAATTAGTACAGGTTTAGGCAAGTCATAGCAGAGCATCACAAGAACCCAATATCTATACCCTTATGATCACATAAGATGATACTAAGTGAAATGAACTCCATGTTATGGAAATGATTGTTATATCACAGTTGTAACTACTTTTAATGTCCCATGTGTATCTGTAGCTTCTATTATTGACGATGTTCTTGTATCACCTTCCTGTGGTTGTACCTACACTATCTCTGTAATCTTATCTGAGTATATTGGAAACCGTGTATACTGGTATTAGAAGTAGGAAATTGAAAGGGAATACCAAAATTGAGAGATACAAGGTAAAAAAAGACAAACAACTACAAAAGCAATACTTGCAAAAAATTATATATTATGTTTCCTTTTGTACTTTTCTACTGTCACTGTTTCAGTTAAAGATACTGACTTTTACTATCTATGGATTGCTATATTAACTGTCTAATCTGTATTTCTATTTGTATTATTACCTAATGCTACATTATTCTACACATACCATTCAGAATATTCATTATCATCTAAATTAAATTGTATCCCTTGTCATATTAAATCACTAAAACAATAATATCTTAGCATCAGCTTGTAATAACACACTTCACCTGTCCAATTAATGAACATCCGGTCATGTTCATCTTCTTTGATCACTTTACTCCAGATATACTGGTCTTGCATTGTGCCAATTCCTACCACAGATCATATAATTTGTACATATTTGTCCCTTACTAATGGAACGATATTTTTATATTTCTTCTTTCTTTCAAGTAGTACTGACCTTTCCAAATTTCTGATATTGCATAAAATATAATCCTTCAATAGTCATTATCTGAGTACATATCTCACTATCTAATCCATTTTCTAAGACTTTCTTTATTCCTGTTCTCTTTATTGTTTCAATAAGTTAAATTGTTCCTTACGCTGCTCAGTATGAAAATTATTTATTTTTCCTGTGTGAATTCCTCGGATACACCATGATTCATAATTTTTGATGCATCAACAATGTAAGGGGAGTCTGTTGGTTCATATGCTGAGGGTTTGTTGCAAATAAAATGATCCCCTATAATGTACCCGTGGAAGTGCTAGGTAGGCTATTTGCCCATTTGTGTGCAGATATGCACGAAACACAGTTTAAAAAATAATTATAAGTGTGTTCCTGGTGTTAACCAGTAGGTGAAAATCAGAAAAAATATTTTAGAAAATTAAATACCAAAGCCTATGTGCAAAAATAAGTGATAAAGTAATATCACAGTAATAACTACGAGGGCAGAACTAGAAAATAAATTAAAAATAATGAACACACTAGTTTTGAACATTATCTGCCAATTGCAATTCCTTGGCTTCCTATTTATCAATAGAGAGACTGGAAATACAATCCTTTTCCTAAATTTAAGTACCTAGTTCTTTGTCCTGAAAATCCTTATTATAAGTAAAATATATTTCCTGGGCTAAATATGTTTACTGATTGTTCTTAGATCTATATTTTTTTTCTAATTGCTGTATGATGCTGCAGAATTCAAATAATTATTGTTTTTCTTACATAATTGCTAGAATTAGAATTTTTCTTCCTGTCTTTCTTTTCTTTTCTCTTCTTTTTCTTTTCTTTTTGGTTGGCCATAGGACTTAAAGTCTGGACCTTGTTTCTTTCCCTGATCTATTTTGCTCAAGGCTAGCAATCTATCACTTTGAGACACAGCTCCACACCTACTTTTTCTGTGATTAACTGAAAGTAAGAGTGTTCCAGGGATTTTCCATCCAGCTGACTTTGAACTGTGATCCTCAAATCTCAGCATTCTCAGTAGATAGGAATACAGGCATAGGGCACCACACACATCTTTCCTTTCTTATTTTTTACCCTTTGTACTTTCATAAAATTTATTTAACATGTACCAGTTCATTAAATCACTAGCCAGAGAGCAAACATCCAGCAGAGAGTTCAAGTCCTGACTTCAGGAAAAACCAGAAAAAGTAAAAAAAGAGAAAGAAACTATCAACTTATATACTAAATGGGAAATAAGCTAGCACATAAAGTGGGTATTTAGGAAAAAAATACATATTTAGTTTGAAAGGAAATTAGCACACATTGTTGGCCATACAAAGAACTGAGATATCAGCTGTAAAATATTTAGATTCCATCCAGGCACCAAAAGACAAAAATTAAGAATTATAAATTAAATTAAATAATATCTGAAAGAAAGGTATGCAGGACAACAGGAATTAGTTGGTAATGACACCAAGACGCAAATGAAGTTGTCTTATAACTAGAAAGTATGACATATTGGTAAAACATAAGGCCCAGGTTCAGGTTACATTTTTGTAATTACTAGGAGACATTCCATGAATGTCTTTGTGAATCAAGACAAGACTGGTGAAGTTCATTTATAAGTCTACATAAAATAGCACAATCCTATTCAGGAAAAGTAAAGGATGTAACTTGCATCTATAAAGGATATCTCTGCTGCTTTTCTCTCATATTATTCATAGTATGCTGTATGCTGATGTCGACAGGGAAGTAAGAAAGTGAGGACAGTAGAAAGGAACAAGGGAGGTAAAAAGAGTACCGGCTGATATATCATTCTTTATCAGATAAATGATAAAATAGATATTCAGGTATAACTAAATGAAACAATTTGCCCTGTACTGCCAATGGCGCATTTCCTTTTTGTCTTTTTGATCCTCAGCATGACTTTGCCCTCTGACTAATGTCTCATGCTAATATCAGCAGAGCAGTGACTTTCTTCTCAGATCATTTTACATCGATATGTGAATGCACTTTCTCAAATTACTCAAAGTAAAAACTAAGTTGTCTGCTTTAACTCCATTTTCTTTTTTCTATTCACTCTTACAAAAAAAAAATATGCCATTGAAGCATTTAGATCGCTGTCTCTACATGTTTTTGCAATAAATCTATTGTCTTTACGCAGAGACTGCTATCTCCTTTTAAACTCTGAGTAAACCTTCACCTTGTCCTTTTTATTCCTGCCGTGCTGTTCTGTGAGGTTTGTCTCTCAATTTGGTGGTCATTACTTGATGTACACGATGGCATGACTTGACAAGGCTCTCTATAACTTAACAGTAGTCTCTGATACCTCCAACAAAATTTAGAGTTCTTTTATGTGTACTTGTTCACAATTTTTAAGTAGACTTCAAAATCAGAGCAATTCTAGGTTCACAGTAAAATTTAAAAGATAGTATTGAGCTCTCCCACACAGCTCTTGCTCCTACCAGGCATAGATTCCATATTATCAACATCACCCACAGGAGAGGTACATTTCTTACAACTGATGAACTTGCCTTGACACACAATTACAGGCCTCAAACCCATAGTTCATCTTCAGTTTCACTGTTGGTGTTTTGTATCCTATGGAGTTTGACAAATGTAGCACGGCATGTATCTGCTGTTAGGGTATCATGCAAAGCTATTTTACTTTCCTAAAACTCTTTTCCACTTGCATAATCACTCGTCCTTCTCCCAAACCCTAACAACTATTGATTTTACTGCTCAACAATTTTGCCTTCCCAGCATTTATTATTGTTGGAATTATACAGTCATGTAGTCTTTGGCTTCTTCTTTTTAAAATAGTAAAAATTGTCTTTTTAACTTAACCCATACCTTTTTATTTATTTTACTGTTATTATCTTCAAGTAGTTGTACAAAGGACTTCTCATTTGACCAAGTAGTGTATGAATATAATATATCTTGATCAACATTCTAAGCCATACCTCGCCTACCTACCCTTGCCCTCTCTTAATGTTGTAGAATATACAGTGTATAGTTCATTTTCTTTCAGTACTAAACAATGTTTTATTGTCAGGATTCCCAAATTACAAAATTATTACCTACTGAAGGACACATTTTTGATTCTAGCTTTCACAGCTTTGGGTACAACTAGTACAGACGCCATATGTAGGTTTTTGTATGGACATATATTTAACACTTTTGAGGAAATAACAAGAAGGCAATTTGACAAATTACTCTAAGTATGTTTAGTTCTCTAAAGAAATGCCAAATTATTGCTTTACAATTTTTGCCTTCTCAATAACAAGGCTTTATTTGCCCCCTTGCATGAACCCTCCCTCCCTTCCTTATCTCCCAGCTTTCATCCCTACCTGCCTTCCTTTCTGTCTATCTCCTTATTTCCCTTCTTTCTTCTATTCCTATTTTTTTTTCCTTTCTAAAGAAAGGTCTTGCTTTGTATGTGTAATCTGGTCTCAAATTCACTCTTTAAATTCTTTTCCAATAATGTATAATGTTAAGCTTCTTTTCACAGTCTTATTTGTCTTCTATACTTGGGAAATACCCTCTACAACCTATGTTTCAATATAATTGCCTCAAGACTGTATTAAAAGTGGATTCTTTAAGAAATGATTGAGGCTTTCTAGTACCACCCCCATGAATAAAATTAGGTTGCTGATTGCTGAGTAGGAGACAGTTGTCATAGGGGTAGGTAAGTAATAAAATCTCATGTGTTTGCTCATCATTTTCTAATCACTTGTTTGCTTTCCTAGTCTTTCTCTGTCTTAGTATATCTCTTCTGTCTCTGTCACTGTATCTTTATTTCTGTTCATCTATTTCTCTGTCTCTCTCTCTCTCTCCCTTTTCTAATGATTTCTCATTGTGTGATAAGTTTCTCCATTTGCCATCTGATGGCAAGAAAACCTTCAATACGTTCATTTTCCCCAATATCCTTAGCTTTCTGAAACATAAGCCAAATACACTTCCATTGTTTACACCTTATCCAATCTGTGGTGTCCTGTAAGAGCAACATAAATAGACTAAAACACCATCTGTTTGTCTTTTTGTTGGAGTAGCTGTCAAAGATTTTGGCCCATTTAGCATTTAGTTGTTTGGGTTCTTATTGTTAAGTTTTAGGAATATTTTGGTTTCTTGTATTTTTATAACATTCTGCAGAGACAAGCTTTAAACAATATTTTCTCAATTCTGTAGTTTATCTTTGCAACCTCTCTGTCTTTTCCTTTGTCTCCTTGTTTTCTTCCTCCTCCATTTCTTTCTTCCATCCTCCTCCTCCTCCTCCTCCTCCTCCTTTCCCTCCTCCTCCTCCTGCTCCTCTTCCTCCTCCTCCTCCTCCTCCTCCTTCTCTCTGTCTACTCCACCCACCCATCCACTGAGATTCTTTCCCCTCTCTTCCCATCCACACTCAAGTCCTAGCTCTGCTTTCAAATCCAGATATGCCTCAATCCCATATACTGTGGTGTCTATCTCTGCGTACAGGAATTACAGGGATTCATCACTACATTTGTTTCTACTTACTTTTTTAGGAGTCTTTGATAGAGTTAAGTATGTTGCTTAAATGGTTTATACTTATATTGGTTGTTCAAAAGATCATGTTATTGTATTTCTGCACTAAAATTTATCCTTATACAAATAGTTGCACAGATTTTTCTCTATTATTGACTTTTTTGTTCTTTCTTTTTTTCCCCTGGTTCTGATCCTGAGTCTTTTATTCAGAGCCTGTGAACTGTTTCTGTGCATTTTTACACAAGGCTAATGATAGTGCTCTATCACTTGAACTACATCTCCACTTCTGTCTTTTATAGTAGTTAATTGGAGGTAAGTGTCTCATGGATATTTCTGTTTGGCCTGGCTTCAAACAGTGATCCCCATATCTCAGCCTCATGAATAGATAGAATTATAGACATAAGCCACCACTCTTGGCTTCCAGAATTGAGTTTTAAGAGATTATTTTAAATGAACATGTTTCATTTAGAGATCATACTTAATAGTAAAAATGGCCTCTTCCAAATACAAACTTGAGCTGTCCACTCAGTGCTAGTGCTACAGAACATTTAGGCTAGATTTTGGTTCTAAAAAGAACCTGTGTTTTTTGGTGGTGAGGATGTCAACAAGCTGCTTATTTATTCTAGGTGAACCAGGCCAGAATTAACCTAGATTTTCAGGATTCAAGCCAAAGAGACAAGGGAAGAAGGGGACCAGACTGTTCAGAAAAGTGTTGTATAGTCTGTGATATTCTGTTTGAGGATCAGTGTTCTTTAGCTCGGGAATTGTAAAAAAAAAAAAAAAAAAAGAAAAGAAACACTAGGGTTATAAAAAAAAAAATCCCTAAACGTGTTATTATGAAAGTATGTTCCTTAAAAATGGTACTCAAGTCAGGAAACAAGAAGAATAACTGATGCTATAACTGATCTAACCTGTAAAGCCCATTTTTAACTGGTGACAAGGTCAGGACACTATAGAAGAGATAATTGAGAGAGCAATTCACAGAGGCCACACATTCCTCCTGTTGACTAGTGAGCTTCTTCTGTTACTAAATTTCTCTTGCACACTCTCCCTTAATATTTTCTCTCTTATCCAATTCAACTATTCTAATGCAATGGTGTTATTGATGTGACATTCCCTCTATGTTATGTCTTCTCCCAATAGTGATCACTTCTACTTAAGCAAAGAAAAGTAAAGCAAACACCTGATTTTTCTCAATCTAATTTTCTTCTTTGCAGTGAAATTGCATTAATTCTATTCTTAGGTTTCTAGGTCCCAGGCTAACCCCTGATACCAAAGACTTAAGACCTCCAAAACATCAAGCTGTTCCTAATTTCACCCAGTGCCAGATCACCTACAGCATATGAATGCTCTGAAACCCGCCTATCACCAGATGAATTCCCATAGCTGTAAGATCCAATGACCCAGGGGATCTTTACTAGTGGATACTGTGCTGTTCTAACCCCAATGAAAGGGGCTGCAAAACATTTCTGAGAATTTAGGCTTCAGTATTACCTCCACTTTACATTAAACTCTACGATTTTGTACTCGTGACTGTCCCTTGCCATCAAGCTCTAAAACCTCTTCCCAATGGATGGGTCTATCCAGTCACCAAGGATTTAGGGCCCAAGCCTATTCCCATGGATGCATACAGTGGATAAATCTCAATGGGAGACACTGAAAACTCAGGCTTAGGTTCCTCATGTGGATCTCATCTTTAAGACAGCCCTCTAAGACAGAATATGCCAACCTCCACAGACAAGAGTTTCTATGTCCATTCCTGTAGGTCAATAGAACCCTCTTTCAACTCCCTGGTTCCATCCCCTTCAGTTAAACTCAACATACTAGACCATTTCATTAGGCCTAGATTCCTCCCTGGAGATCCAGACTGATATTTATTCTGTATAACCAGGGATCATCTCTCTCACCTCCTTTTGAAGTACCAGACAACCCACTTGTGAACTCCAGCATCCGTCTTTCCCTACATCAAGCCATAAAATTAACTCAGATTCCCTGGAAATTCTTTTGAATGAAGACTTTTCATTGTCTAATTATTTAAATAAGTAGATACAATGAAAGGCTATAAAGATCATATGAAAATATCAATAAGAAACAGAGTCTTAAAAAAATACCAAACCCATATAACAGACATGGCTAGGAAAATGCATGAAATAGCAGTAGAATACACATTCTTTTCAAACATATATGAAAAATTATCCTGGAAAGATTATATATTACTATGCTGAGCAAGCCTTTTACAAAGTTATAACTGTATTCAACTTTGCAATTTGAAGCTTGAACTCATATCAAGTTTATTTTCCTCAAACAATGCTATGACACTATAAATCAATAGTAGGAGGATTTTAATATCAAAGTATAAATAAAAAAGGGAAATTAGAACATCAGTGATTCTCATAAACAATTTGATGTCAATAATATTTATCAAGGACTCTTTAGATATCTTGTTACTTGATTTTATTTTAAGATACCTGAAATCTTTGATCTGATTGAATGTGGAAAGCTAAATAATTAGCAACACAATCTTCTCTGCTCATGTTCTGATGAGGAATAATTGTAAACTTTACCCAGCACCATGAAATCACCTTATTTAAGTTTCTGCCCAGTACCTGCATTACCTAAGTAACTGGGAAACCTAGAGGCAGTTACCTCCCCCTTCTCCAAGGTCTCATCCAAATTAGCTTGGCTACACTTCCCTGCCCCTGTCGTAGATAAGGCATGGCAGGCGGTAGCTCAGCCCTTCTCTGGGCATGTGTGTTCTCCGCTATAGGCCAGCAGTTCAGGAATAAACCTTTCTCTCCTGCTTGAATATCACATGTTGTTCTAGTTTATCAGCTACCTACTTTAATAAACCTTACACTAATCTCATAAGATTCAGAATCTTGAAGTGAGAAAATCCAAGACTGCTACACTATTTATCTAGTTCATTAAAAAGTGGTATGTTTTAGAAATGAACACAGAAACTTCATGTTTGGTAGTAAATATGTCAGAATGTTGGACTCAATCAAAATCCTGCCCAATTAGAAAACTGCTATTGATTTCCAATCCAGAGAGTACTGAGTGAAATTTATGTGAACCTTTTGAATGATGAATTCATTCCTTTGATTTTTATAGACACTGGTTGTCCACTGAGTCAAAACCTTACTGGAGGACAAAAGCCCTTATAATTTAATTTGTCATAAAAATTATTGAAATCAGAAGTAATGTCATTTTAATTTCACTATGGTTTAAATTCATGGAACTAAATTGATGAATGCAAATCACAGCTTACCTAGAATAAAATATAGATTTTTTAAATTCATAATAAATACATACATAAAAAATATTGGAGAAAATTTATGCTGAATTTATAACTTATTTCTTCAAAATATAGCAGATATTTCCCAACTCTGATAAACAGAAATCTCACATATAGTTGTTTCAAATAATTGATTTAGAGTATTTTTTTCTGAGAAAGAAGTTTTTTAGAATATAAAAGTAGGCACATTATGCTGAAGTCTACATCCTATTGTCGGTCAGATGTAAAAACATTCAACGAGTAGAAACCTCAACAAAGCTGAAATAATACAATTTAATTTCAAGTACACTAATACAAACTGTACAAAATTACAAACAAAATATTGTCCACTATTCTCAAATTGTGACCACTTCCTAGGGAAAGTACAGTTCTTCACCATCACAGTTCCTTATCGGTAAAACCAGTTGGATTGAGCAGGAAATCTCACTGCATTTGGAGGCAAGGGACTGCTATTTTACTTCATACAGAAACTCACAATTTCCATAAATGAATAGACTTCAGCCGCTGAAGGAATGACTCATAGGTAATCATAGAAGAAAAACAGAAAAAAAAGGATACAATGCTTGAGTATTTTTAGTCACTTTACACTTCTTAAAGCTAATTTAGCTTGGCATTGAAGGAAATTAGTGTCAAACACTATGTCAAGTTTTAAAAGCTTATATCAAGCTTGTCATCTGGACAGAATGTTAGTTTGGCTAATTTGCAAT
Organism: Perognathus longimembris pacificus; assembly: GCF_023159225.1. Taxonomy (NCBI): domain Eukaryota; kingdom Metazoa; phylum Chordata; class Mammalia; order Rodentia; family Heteromyidae; genus Perognathus; species Perognathus longimembris. Next base: position 26,830,967 of record NC_063163.1, read on the forward strand.
TTATCACACTCAAATGATATTTGATATGTTAATGTTACATATAGATGACAAATTGAAGTTTAAGGAAATCAACATTTCTAGGCAGAGTTGCATAGTGTCCTTTTGCTTTATTTTTAACACATTTGGTTATGTGTTTAAAAAAATCTCTGGTCAGAGATTCAAATTAAAATACAGTGATTGGACTAAGTTTAATCTTACAATGAATATACCATAAGTTACTGAGTTTTTCTAAATGCTTATATTTTTGTTGGCTTCATTATTAAAATATTTTATATCAGATCTCCCAAGTACTTATGTAATGACCAAGAATCATGTTAATATTGCTTTCCCAAATATTCATTCAAAATTTTCCATAAATTTGTTATGACTGAAATTCAATGAATTATTTTCTTAATAATTTACTTTGCCAGATATGCCATATGTTTACCATAAATATATTTCCCCACAGAGTAGAATCTCATACATATAACTGAAGCCTAAAGAACAAATTTAACATCTTATTGTCAAAAATACTCACAATTTCATACAGGGAGATATAATAAACATGGAGTTCTTATAAAACTAATCATTATTTGTACACTATTTTCTGAAAATGCTTATGCTTTTGGAAAAGTACTTGTGTCATCCTTTGCCAATATACCCAGCTATACCTTCTTTCTTCTATATCAAAAATCTTTCATTAAAACACTATGAATGCAAAATTCTATTTTATTAAACATGTTTAGAAAGATTGCATGAATGAATGTATGCAAGGGTAAAATATTACTCCACATTAGAACTCAATTTGCATATGTCAATATGATTACATTAGACAATTTTCTATGAAGGAACTTCTGGCATAAGACTGAATTTCAATTTGTGAGACCTCAGGAGTTCTGTTTAACTAGGCCAAAGGCTTTTCCACTGAGATACAAGTTTGAAGACTATCAATGGGATTAAAGAGGGGACAAAGGGAAGATATATCTGTGTATACATATTCATAGTCAAAATATGTTACACATATGTGAACAGACTAATGAAACCTATTGCAATTGGGTAAAGAAGGGCAGAGGAAACATAAGTAAAATAAGGGATGATTTTGCCTAAGCTATGTTTTATGCCTATATGGAAACACCACATCTAAACATTTTCGTACAAATAATCTGTACTTAATAATCTGTACTTATACAAATAATCTAAACATTTTCGTACAAATAATCTGTACTTAAAAGTAAAATTAAAAATAAAGAAGAAAAAATGAATAAAATAATTTTTTTGGACTTAAAATTTTAAAAGCAGGCAAGGCATGTCTCTTGGAGGCAGCAGAAAGATGGATTTTTTTTTTTTTATCCAACTTGTCAACTATGTCATTTATTTGGAGAGTTAAGTCCATTAATGTTGAGAGTTAGGATTGAGAGGTGATTGCTTCTTCCTTTCATTGTATCTATCTTTGTAGGGCCTCTGTCTTCCCTTTTTGCTCTACTAATCTGGAGTTTTATTTAGGGATGCTGTCTCTGTCTGGATCGTGGTCTTGGTGGTTTTCAATGTGGAAGACATCTTTGAGGATATTGTGTAGTGCTGGTTTGGTGGAGATATACTGCTTCAATTTTCCCTTGCTATGGAAGACTTTTACTTGGCCTTTGGCTATGAATGAGAGTTTAGCTGAATACAGAATTCTTAGTTGATAATTTATTTTCTTTAGGATGTTGCAAACATCATTCCAGGCTCTCCTTGCTTTCATGGTCTCCGCTGAGAAATCTGGGGTAATTCTGATTGGTTTTCCTTTATATGTGATTGTTCTCTTTTCCCTAGAGGCTCAAAGAATTCATTCTTTGGCCTCTATTGATCCTGTTTTGATTACAATGTGTTGATGGGAAGTCCTGTTTTGGTCTGGTCTGTTTGGGGTCCTAAAGGCTTCTTGTATCTGGATGGGCTATCCTTCTGGATGTTTGGGAAGTTCACAGCTAATTTTCTGTTTAATCGTTTGCCTATTCCATTAACTTCTTTCTCTAGGTTTTCTTCAATACCTATTAGCCTTATGTTTGGCTTCCTGATTGTATCTTGAAGCCCTTAAGTGATGTGTCTTGCTTTACTGATTGATTTTGTATTTTTTTTTTTGTTGTTGTTATTTCTCCATAAAGTCTAGGCTGTCCTCAATTCTAACAGCCCTCTCAACAAATGGGCTAAAGACCTAAAAAGAGACTTCTCTGAAGAAGAAATGACAATGGCCAAGAGTTACATTAAAAAGTGCTCTACATCACTGGTCATAAAAGAAATGCAAATCAAAATAACATTGAGATTCCACCTCACCCCAATAAGAATGTTCATTATTAGGAAATCCAATAATAACAAAAGCTGGAGAGGATGTGACCAAAAGGGAGCCCTACTACATTGTTGGTGGGAATAAAAACTTGTTTAAACCCTCTGGAAAGCAGTGTGGAGGTTCGTAAGAAGGCTAAAGATAGAACACCCCTATGGCCCGGAGGCCCCACTTTTGGGTATCTTCCCAAAAGACTATAAGCAAGACCACACTAAAGCCACCCGCGCAACTCTGTTCATCACAGCACAACTTGTCATTGCTAAAACACGGAACCAACCCAGATGACCCTCAATGTGGTACATATACACAATAGAATTCTATGCCTCCATCAGAAGAAATGACACTGCCCATTCATAAGGAAATGGTAGGACTTGGAAAAAATCATACTAAGTGAAGTGATCCAGACCCAAAGAAACATAAACCCTATGGTGTCCCTCATAGGGAATAGCTAGTACATGATTAGGCTAGTCATGGTAGAAGATCAAAATACCCCAATAGCCACACCCATATGATCACATAAGATGATGCCACGTGAAATGAATTCCACGTTATGGAGACAAGAGTTATACCACTGTTGTAATTATAATCAACATGACATGTGAAACCATACCTTTTGTATTTTTTTCTTGTCTGTCAGTTTGATAGTTTTGTTTAGTTTTGTTTCTCTTGGATTCCCTTCCTGTGGTTGTACCCCCGCTACCACTATATCTCATCCAAATACCCTGTATACTGTTTAAATGGGTATTAGAACTGGGGAAGGGAAAGGGATTAACAAAATTGAGAGACAATAGACAAAAAGACAAAACATTCCAAAAGCAATACTTACAAAACTATTTGGTGTAAGTCAACTGCATAACTCTTGGGGGGAGAGGGATGGAGAAAGAGGGGAAAATGAAGGAGGAGGTAACAAGTTAAACAAGAAATGTACTCACTGCCTTAGATATCAATCAGTAATCCCTCTGAACCACACTTTGACAATAAAAAAAAAGTTTAAAAAAATTAAATGCAGCAAAGTTTACACGGGCAATATTATGGGTGGTGTCACTCAATAAAACTGCTCACCTATGTGATTTTTCAGGGCATTGAATTTTTAATTCCAGATACTTTAGCCAATATTTCATTGAATATCACAAATCTTCACTCTCATTGTATTCGAATAGCATCCAGGGACACAAAAAAACAATTACAGTTGTGAAATCCCATGGCTTATCAGAAATTCCTCTCAGACTCTGGATTTGAATTTGAATTGATGATTGGATAAGCATGAATTATGGTAATATATTTCAGAGCTGATAAGTGCAAACTCCAAACCAGTGTTATGGTCAAGCTAATCAATGAATACAAATAGATGGGATTTTTACAATAGTTAAGGCTTCTTCCTAGGTTGTAGAGAAAATGTCAATAAATATGCAGCAATAGTGTCTAAGAATAATATTTAAACATAGAGTAATGGAAACTCTCATACTGTAGCAATCATTTTGCTTAAAGTAAACAATAATGAAAAGAATGCCTCACAATCTCTGAACTTCAGAGTTGGTGTATTACAAAGAGAATTAATGATATTTTAAAGAATAATTTGGTCAAAATAAAGATTGTGTCTCAGGAAATTTTTTAAGAAGAGACAAAATAAAATTTAAAACACAATACTGCTCCTTAATATTATACAGAAGCAATAGGCTAAGTTTTTAAAATTTATCTTTCAGCTGACAGATACAAGAAGGAAAAAAGAGAAGGAAAAATGTGTACAGTAAGAAATAAAGTCGAGTTGTATTTCTGCAGAGGAGAAGTGGCTACTTTTTATTGCAGTAGACAAGGTTAAAGGTATATATGAAAAACAGAAGGCTTGAAAAACAAAAGGCTAAAAACTACCAAGATTTAAGATAGAACAAATATTGGATGATAGAGACTTTGGAAGCATCAACAAAAACAGTCTTAGCTTTCCATTGTTTTTGAGTGGATTTTCCAATTTGAAACAATTGGAAAATATAATGAAATTCCTTTTCAGGATACAAGAGAAAATAGTGGAGTGTATCCCTCAACACTAAAACCTTTTAATTCCTATATCCCCATCGAATTTGGTATCAAAATACTGGTGGGAGCACAGAAATAAATACACATGGAAAGAAAGGAAGAAAGAAAGAAGGAAAAAGAGAGAAAGATAGAAGGAAGGAAGGAAGGACAGAAAGTAAGAAAGACAGAAAAACAGAAATAAAGGAAGAAAGTAATAAAGGAAAAAAAGAAAGAAAAACAAAGTGACAAAACATAATTTTATAAGAATAAGTATAGGGTAAATATTAAAGTATAAAGTGTGAAGTCATCTACATTGGACAATGAGAAGACAATGAAGCAATTATCACTTGGCAGAATAATTCTATCAAAATAATAAAAATGTGAAGAGAAATTGGAGGAAGCCTCAATGGTAAAGCGCTACTTAAGAAGAAGCCAGTACCAGCCCTGGTACCAACATCCACACCTACCACAAAAAGATACGAACAAAAAAAAAAAAAAATAGAAAAAAAAAAGCACAACAGGAGAAGAAAACTGTATTTAGAGGACTTCAATTACGGAAGCCATGTTTTTGGAAATTTATTTTTATATACTTTTAAAGGTTAAAATAAATAGAGTAGATTCCTTTATAATTAATTCTCACATGCCATGTGAGACATTTATCATTAATTTATGTTTTTATAACTGTCATAAGAATTAGGTTGTTTCTTTTTTATTTCAAGGATGATTTTACCATATCTACGACTTTATGTTATCCTATATGTGCAATACCTATGTATAATGTAAGTAGGTTTGATTTATTTTCTGAATCTTCTCTCAGGGAAAATAATTGAAAAAATATTTCTGTCAAAATAGCTTCCATAAGAACAGCTTTGATTACAACAATGATAGAACAGTCATTTCCATAACTATCAGTTTGACAATAAAAAAATAAATTAAAAAAAGTAAAAAAAAAACAAAAAAAAAAGAAAGAAATTTCATGGAATTTCCTCCTCAGGGTCCTTCCAAGTTTCATGTGCAGATATGATCCTTAATCTGTTCCAGGTTTGGTATTAAGAATTAAAACAAACTGGTGATACAAATGGTATGCTGGAGTCATAAATACAATGGAATTTCTGTGTGTTTATTTTGAGTTTTATTTTCTGTACAATTAATAAAGACTTACCTTTGTAAGAGAAAAAAAAAAGAACAGCTTTAAAAGATTCACAATGGAATAAGAAAGTAAGTTCTATGGATTAGTTATATTTTCAGAATGATTTACAGGTATTTTTACCTCTCTATTTTTATAAGATAGAAAAGTGAACAGTTACATATTTTGAGAAGAAATATTCAAGATAGCTGTTTTAATTAGATAAATTATCAGCAATGAGTTGCTTTCCCTTCAAGTAAAAATAAAATAAAATCCATGTGCATTATTTTGATATCTGAGTTAATGAATTACTTAATTATTTCACCAAACATTCATTAAAAATCAGAGCTAAAATGTTTCATTTTTTTCCGTTTGTTGGCCATTTGTTAATCTGGTAAAAGCATCTCATAGGCTGTCTCAGAAAAGGCAGATGGCTATAATTTGATATGTGAAATCAAGAGGATAACATTGTTCAATGATATCCACAAAATGTCTAATTTCATATCCTAAGTCACTGAGTTAGGAGAGAAAATGTTAGGGATACTTGGATAACTATTTGTTCATATCATCATGTGACCTCCACTACTTCATGGTTTTTTTTGTAAAAAACATGGCTGAAGAGAGAAGTCTTTCCACAGTAAATGTTGCTTAATCCTCTAAGTAGATATATAGTCTGATTTGTGATTGGTCCACAGAGAACTATAATTATAATCAAAGTAAAATATGATCACTAGGTGAAATGATCCTTATAATATCCTGTTTTCTTTCTGAAAGAAATATGAATCCGATAGTTGATATATACCACAAATTTGATAGCACATATTGTACAGCAAAGTTTAAAGTTCAGCAGGCATAAGCATGATTTGTTCCTTTTTCTTTCAATGGTAATATAAGAAAAAATTTTCATACAGGACATTTTAGTGCAATGCAATTTCTTCATAAAAACCACAAGGACAAAGACAAAAACAATTGGGAACTAGCTTTGCTATGATCCTTCTATATCACTTTCTGGCTATTTTTGTACAATTTCCAATAGGGTTTTTTAATCAAATGTTTGTAATGTCAGATGAGGCAAAGAAAATGTCAAGCACATGAGACTCATGAATGCTAATGTATTAACCTTCATTCAAATAAAGTAATAAAATCTACATATCTTATCTATATATGCACTTATCTATCTCTCTTCATATGTATATATGTATATATACATATAATTTTTATATGCTAAAAGAATGGCATAAAGTTTTGAGGAAAATCATTAATTTTTATTAATTTTGTTTAAAATACTTCTAATGTATCTGAACTCAATTAAGTGATTAAATTTGTGAAAATTCAGAAACAGTCAGAATTTCAGTTGCATTTGTACTTCTCACTGTAGTTCTACAGGGGAAATTTCCTTCCTTTTCCCAATAATAATAGAAACAACACAGAGAGATCTTTAAACACTTGCCAAATTTGAATGTATTAATTTATGTTATCAAGAACTAACCATTTTTGGAAATAAATATAACCATTACAGAGTGCCTCCTGTTTTGGCATTTTATGTTTTACCTGAGACACACAATAGAGTTAATTGGCCACAATTCTGCAGTTGGACTTAATATTTGGGGTGTTATCATTGATTTAATTTATCCTGGGGCTCTCATGTAACTGTATATCAGCATCATTCATTTTCTCTTCTTTCAAACACACATTGTTTTATTGAATCATTGGATGCTGCTTACTATGAAGATTCCACCACCATTTCAAAGGCAAATATGCTACAGGTTATTTGAAACAATTTTATGTTGTTACATCTTAGTAGAACATAACATTTTCCCCAAAACTTTGGATCAGTTTCCTAGTTTTCATGTTCTCTGGTTTTTGGTAGTGTATAGAGATTCAAATGACTTAGCAATTCTTCTGGGACCTGACCCTATTTTGAAAATATGGTAGAAAACTGACAGTTCTAAGATACTGGCTTAACATATATCAGGCTGCAGATGTAAGTGTCTTTCCTCTTCCATACTTTAATCTTTTTTTTTAAATTTATAGGCTCAACTTCTCTTTCAGTAGGAAGATATTATTACGTGGATTCTTATGATTTCAGACATAAATCCTTAATCTACTCAAAAGAATTCTCTAGTGAGTCTTCTTATTTTGACTTTCCAAGGTATTCACCTTAATCTCTTAATTCTCAATATCCTGGCATTACTGTTGTGTGACTGCTAGTTTGTTCTCAATTTATATGCTGTATTGTCTCCTTGTGCCCCAAACACAAAAATCCCATTAAAATATGCTTGCATTTGAAAATATGGAGTTATGAAAGGCATTTTCATTGGAATCAATGTTTATGGAAATCTGGAGTGAATAATCTTGAATCAAGTTAAAAATTGTCATCTTTTAAATTATGTTTGATTCTCATTGATTTTCATGGTGCTGATGTATATATCTAAAGAGAACTTAGAGTTCACTTATAAAGTTTTTTGTAATTAGAATCAAGAATTTCTAAGCTGTTATATATAGAAAATAAAGGACAAGATTTCCAAAGTTGCAAATCCCTGATGCACAAACTGTATTCATTTTGTTTGGGGCAGACACCCATATCATTGGGAGCTATTTGGTAGAAGAGGCTATTTGGTATAGGAGGCTCAAGATATATCCTTGTGGCTGACTGCATTAATAAAATGGAAAACTGTCTTCTTCAGTACCATGCAATTTTTAAAATTACATAACGATCAATAAGTCATGGAATTTAAAGCCCTCTTATGTTATAATGAATTGTTTCATTATTCACATATTCACTTTGTTTTAGGACACTTCATATTTCCATTGGTTGAATATACTTGAGAAGATATCTTTAGGGGATTCAAGAGCAATTGAATAATGTTTGAAATGTAAGAATTCTAGATTTTAATATTGAGACATTTAAAAAATCATCATAATTAGGTATAGCAAGTTGAGAGATATAATGGTTGACAGTGAAATACTCCTCCAAAGAAGATGGAATCAAGACCACAGATCTTTAAAAGTAGGTTACAAGGTTTAGCATAAATGGTAGAATGGCTAAAAATTGTTCAGATTATGTTATAAAATAATAGGTACTACAATACTTTTTATAAACAAAGGAAAAATTTTGTACAATGTTGGGTATGCAGATACCTCAGATGTCAGGAGAATAAGTTTAGAAAAAAATGAAAGAATGAAGAGACAACAAAGAAGAAAAGAAGGAATGAAGGGAGGGAGGGAGGGAGGAAGGGAGGGAGGGAGGAAGGGAGGGAGGGAGGAAGGGAGGGAGGAAGGGAGGAAGGGAGGGAGGAAGGGAGGGAGGGAGGAAAGCAGGGAGGGAAGGGGGCAGGGAGGGAGGGAAAGAAGAAAGGGAAAATATGAAGGAAGAAGAAGGCAAAACTAAGAACAAGAAAGGAAGAGAAAGAAAAATTGAAAGCAAGCCAAATTGTCTGTGTCATCATAATTAATCATACTGATTCCCAATGTCTTATCATTTCCTTGAAGATTTAAAAGGTCAACACTTTTTACTGCACAGCTTGAATTAAAAATTGCAATTTATGAGCATTCTGGGTTATAACACTAGTGAAAGTTTCATCAGACTTTACATTCAGAACAGGTTATATCTAAGGTATTTGAGGTCTTGGGTCACATAGAATATCATATTCCAACCTCATAGCAAGGTTGGTATGGAGAAAGAAGATCCATTAAGCAATTTTAAATTCACCAGGATAGCTTGTATTATGTCTGTGTTATGATTTTTGTTAATGTAGATTTAATTTTGTAATATTAACATTATTTTGAATTTTCATACTCATTTTGCTACTTATAATAGAAATCCTAACTATATATAAAATCGTAATGCAGATAAGAGAAATATATCAGAAAATATTTTGCTATCTACATATTTATACTTTATATAATATATTTATGCATTATTAATGACATTATAGACATAGGTACATTATAATATTTAACAATATTTTGGAATATATTGCACAGTATATAATTGCACAATATAGTAGACACATACATTTGCTACTAATATATAGTCAGACAAAGAATTCATCAACTTTATTTTTTATTTTTATTTTTTTGCCAGTCCTGGGCCTTGGACTCAGGGCCTGAGCACTGTCCCTGGCTTCTTTTTGCTCAAGGCTAGCACTCTGCTACTTGAGCCACAGCGCCACTTCCGGCCATTCTCTATATATGTGGTGCTGGGAAATCGACCCAGGGCTTCATGTATACGAGGCAAGCACTCTAGCCACTAGGCCATATTCCCGGCCTCTCATCAACTTTCTTATACATATAGTTGTTTAATTTGTTTTTCTTAGCATCATTGAGAGATAAATTATTCAATCTTGACTATAGTTTAAAAGCTTTATTTTCTAGATATGCTTCTAATATGGATTCCAGACAATTTAAAAAAGGATATTAAAAGCATAAAAGAAAAATGAATATGATCTATCAGGTAATCTACCAAGAATATCACCTGGAGATTTATATCACTATTTATATAGATCCAGAAGGTGGCACTCTTGTACTGTACAGTGTGTCCTGCTTACTCTTGGCATGCATTTTAATTTTCCTCACCTTCCCCTGGATAAACACACACACACACTCACACACACACACACACACACACATTTGGCTTGGCAAATGTTTACAAATATATAAAACTTTATATCTTTAAATAATCAACACTTATTCACATGGTGATGGTATCATCTGCTTTTTATATTTATTAGTATTTCTTAGGTTATATGGACTCATTACATTTTCACAAATTAGGAACAATTAAAATGTATAAAATGATCCTTTTTGTACAGTTACTTTAAAAATTCATTATTGAATAATTGTGTATTATTGATTATATACTAACTTATTGAAGTAAAATGATTTCATTATAGAGAATGCATGTTGAATTTGTTTTTAAAGATCTACCTGTATACACTAATTACTTTACAATTTTGTTCTAGTTGTTTTCATTGGAGCACAAACATATCAATCATATGGAAAGTCAATTATATTTACATGAATGAATTGCTCATTTTAATGTAAAATTCAACATGTATACTAAAAGGCAATTTCCAATCAAGGATAAAGTAATGTGAGTATTTGATTTATATCAGACTTAATAATCAAAGTGCTGATTTGTAGTTACATAAATCTTAGGGAGATTCCTCTAGCATTATGATATCACATAGGAAAAATAGGCAACAGAAACACTCCCCCCACCACAGGAAATGGCAAATATATATATATGTATATGTATATATATATTTATACATATATGTAATTTGAGAAATTAGATTGCAAGAAAGACCAGTCACCACCGGGATATTCCCTAATATAGAACTATTTACCACGTTCCCGGTTATAATTCCTTAAAGAAGCTTTATCCATCTTTAACCAGCACACAAACATTTATTTTGACAATTTTCGAGTAGTTTATCTATTCACTGATATAATACATTAATAGGCTACGGCTGTTTTCTGAGATCATTTTTAAGACAAACTGTGATTTTTGTTATTTTGTTGCACAATATAATCTGTGAATTTTTTAAATCACTCGTTTTTCTTTTTATTTGTGGAGAGAACATGATATTGTTGATAGTGCATAAAGCTGGACCCTGCAATCCAGCTTGGTGCCGTGATGCTGGCTATGTTCTCCTAGGCTGACCTTGAGCAACTGATTTAACCTATATGAAAAACCTGCAGCCCCTGGGGAAAAGCTAGCACTGTTACTCAGCTTACAATTGCTTGGGTGGATTTGTTCTATGTTCAAGTTTTGTTCTTGAGATAGGATTTGTGATACTAGGAAGGAAATTCAAAATGCATTTTACATTCTTGTTTTTACTTAATGCTTTTAAAACCTGATTACAAGAACTATTTTCTAAGTACTTCATGTTTTATTTTTCCTAAGAAAGCATGTACATTCACTGCCTTGGTGGAAACATCGACTTTCACATACAGAAAAGTAGAAGCCTTTTCTTCCTTCTGATATGAAATAGGTTAGAATTTTATCACTTTGTTCTTGCTAAGTTACTAAAAATTCCTGACATAATTTCCATTATATTCCCGGGTAAACCATTTCAAATTGGATAGACAATATTTTTTGTACTGATTACCTTATTTCTAGAAGCTATGGTGGCATTTGTATGGCTTTATAAAACCTTCGGTCTGAATACAGGAACAAATTGCTAAATGTAATTGAGTAGAAGTGAGTTGCTTGGGAAGCTGAGTTAGATGTAAATCCCTTCAAACTACAAAGCAAGCAACGTAATTGTCTAGAAAAGATTCTTGAGTCAATAATCCAATGAATATTAGAAACAAATGGCTCCAAATCAAAACCTGATGAGCTGGGAATGTGGCTTTACAGTAGAGTGCTTGCCTACCATGCATGAAGCCCTGGGTTCGATTCCACAGCACCACACACTCAGAAAGAGCCTGAAGTGGCTCTGTGGCTCAAGTAGTAGAATGCTAGCCTTGAGCAAAAGAAGCTCAGGTACAGTGCTCAGACCCCGAGTTCAAGCCGCGGGACTGGCAAAAAAAAAGAAAAAAAAAACAACTTAATGAAAGAATAAATATTGGAAAAATATAGATATTGGGAAAAATGTATATAATAAATACTGCCAATGTCCATAAACCCAACTTCCAATGAAAAGTGCAAATATAAAATTAAATGTACTATGCTCTTCTAAAAACCTATACAAATTAAATTAAATGAATTAAATTTTGTTATTTTGAAATGTAAATGATGACAGTAATTTCCATTTTTTTTTCAGGCATGATTACAGAAGAATAATTTACATTTAACTAAGCTTTTTGATGTGGTATTGGTGCTTGTAAATTGAGGAAAAAAAAATAGTGTTGCTTTATAAATCTTCAGAATCTAGCCTAATAAGATTGTATGTTTTAAAGATTTTTTTTAAATGTCTGTCTTTTGTATATGTCATATAAAGTGTGACTTTAATTTCATACCAGGAGTTTGTAATAAGTTTAATAAATATGATTTTGACATATCTTAAATTAGTGAAATTCCTTTTTATCTATTACATCTTATTTATCTATTTATTTATTTATTTATTTATTTATTTATTTATTATCCTTTTTTTGCCGCTCTTGAGTTTGAACTCAGGGCCTGAGCACTGTCCCTGGCTTCTTTTGCTCAAGCCTAGCACTCTGCCCCTTGAGCCACAGTGTCTCTTCTGGCTTTTTCCATTTATGTGGTGCTGAGTAATTGAACCCAAGGCTTCATGCATACTAAAAAAGCACTCTACAGCTAAGCCACATTACCAGCCCCTGTTAGGTTTTTAAAACAATATTTAAAAAATTATGGTTAATTTTTTACATTGGAATGAACTAGTGTGCAGATAATATTTGGATGTAACAAATATTTTCTTCAATTTGCATTGTACTTTTGATTTATACATATAAATGCACCTTACTCTTTAGGAGTACATTAAAAAACTAAGCTAAAGTTATTTCTTTTAATACTAGTCCTAATTCACAATGTAATCAAACATTAATTTAAATGCATTTTGAGATACCTAACGCTTAAAGATACTTATTTGGAAAAACATTACTGAAAATTAGGTAAACTTCATAAAGAAATAAAATTAGGTACGAAAGAATAATCACTAAATTTCTTAATTTTACTTGCAAATAATTAGAAAACTGTTTTGTTTTTTTTTTCCTCAAATTTTTATTATCAAACTGATGTACAGAGAGGTTACAGTTTCATACGTTAGGCATTGGATACATTTCTTGTACTGTTTGTAGAAAACTGTTAATATTAATAGGATAATGAGATTAAGCAGATTAATGACCATTGTATGATGCTTTCCATCATAATTTTAGAAAAATTTTTAAAACAATAATTTGTGATAATATTTTAGTTATAATTTTAAAATGTTTATTCAAAGTTCCATAGCCTGGAAACTCATTTAAGTTTGGAACTTGATGTCTTACCTTAGACAACATCATGAAAAAATTAGAGCCCAATCCTGAAGCCCTTCTATTCATGACTAAGAGCAAAAATAAACACAATATGCCCCGCAGTAAATGTATATACGTATATACATGACTACATATATGTATGTACATCCAAATGTATCTCATATTTATGAATATATTTATATACATACAAACTTATATATCTAATATGTATATACATATTTATTACACATATAAATACATACATACTTATGCATGGAATTATTTAATATTTCATTTAAGAATAGTCCATGGTGTCATGTCAACTCTAGACATTTCTTTCTTTTTTTTTTTTTTTTGGCGTTTTTTTTGACGTTGAACTTTCTAGACAAGTGCTTTTTGCCCCTGAGCTACATACCAGCCCAACATTAGACATTTATTAATTACTTCGATAAACACAAAATAAGTCATACACATATAATTATGCACTACTAAACATTCACATATACAGTCAATTAATCAACCAATGATAAAATTCTTAAAACCAAATCTTTTAGTGGAGTTCAGATTTCACAAGAAAAATGTCTCTAAATTTCTAGGTCTCACCTTTTATTATTATTTTTTAATTATCTCATCTTTATGACATTTTGAAAATATATTTTGTCAGGAGAAAATTGCTCTTTGTTATGGAATATAATGAGTAATTTTATGTACTACTGTATACTTTATGCTTCTCAAAAATCTATCATATGTATCATCATTTTGTTATGTTCTTAATTATCTTTGGTAGTTAACCTTGAACGTAATATATTAAATATTTGCAACTGAAGGAGCCTTTGAAATGACCATGTGTTCTTTATGTGTAATTATAGGTGAAGTTATGTTTGAATTCCCTGTGCAATGGGGAAAACAGATTAGGAAGGTCAGTTTAAACACTGCTCATTTAATAAACAGTAAAATAGAAATCTAACCATAGTTCTGAATCAAAGCCTGTTCAATACCCTGCGATGTTCAGTAGTCTCACGAATAAAAGTTTGTGACCTATGTTCTTCTAACTAAATGAGAAATCAGAGCCATGAAACATGAAGAGAAAACTTACATTTAAAAAACAGAACAGAATCCACAATCAGTGTGGGAAGGAAATTAAAAACAAAATAACTACTGATGGAAGGATTTTGAATTTCTTTGAAAAAAAGGAACATGAGCAGTTCTTAATCAATCCTCAATGGACACTTGATTTAAAAGTGATTGACTTCAGAATTTGGAAAGCTGTCATTGAAATGAAGTCATTAGAATGTTATTATTTCATTCAAGGTTATTAATTCACCTTTTAACATAACTTTAATGCTTTCTCTTCATTTGTCAGTTATTAGCTTTTGCCCTGGGTTGGATTTTAATTACATTCACTCTCTTTGTCATCAGATGTGATTTGCTAGGTCATTCTGCCACTTCAAAAATCAGTTGATGAGACAGCTGATGCACTTAATAAAACGTGGTGATGATTTCCTGGGAAATTATTCTTGTGTTGTTACATTACGGGTATATTCCAGTGTGTTTTTGAAAAAATTCTCCCTGATACTCATGACAAAAAATATTTTCATTTGAAATGTTAATGAAAACCCCATTGCTCTAAACAGGTATTAATAGACAACATGATCCACAAAGAGTACACAAGACTCTCATAATTATTTCTTAAGAAGTTTCAAGAATATTCATGCAGCAATTAATTAAGATAGTTGGTATGTATGCACATAGCATATATATATATATATATATATATATACATATAGAATTTTACTTAAGCACTTATCCTTTGGGAGGCTAATACTTTTTAATGGGTTTATGGGTGTATCATATTAAGAAAAAATCAGTATTGGAAAAATATTGTAAAGTATAAAATTTGAAGTACATTGTTCAGTGTTTTTAATCATATAAAAATTAGAAAACAATGAAGATGTCAGAATGATGTTATAAGACAGATGCTGCCTCTTGAGTATCAGAATTCAAATTCAGTCTTTAATATTTAAATCAGAGTGAACTGGCGGGATCCATTTTTCTGTGTTTTAAGGATATTTTTGAAGGTGATAGAATATTTTTGGCCCCAATACAAGTAATAATTTTGTTCATAATTGTAACCCCTCCATACTTCACCTAGACAATAAATAATAAATTTTAAAAGACAATAAATTAGTAAATAAGCTTATAAAATGTTTGTAAAAATGTAATCATTCCATATATGTTAACTATTGTTACTGTTCATGTTGCAACACTTTAAAGTTTTAACCTTTTATTTTTCTCATTGCTGTGCACACATGCATGATTAGCTAAGAGTGATCACTAACCTGTCTGCAGTGCTGCAGGCAGTTTGCTTGCATTTTTCTAAACCTCCAGTCTCTAGTCAGCTTCAAGGTGCTCTTTCTCACTCATATCCAGATAAGAACTTTAAGTTTATGGACATATTTCTATTGTCACTACAATTTGTTAGGGGTTTCAAAGGGAGTAAGGATCTAATGTTAAAACCTATCAATACAATACATCCCTGATATATTTGTCAATGCCAAAGCTTTGAGGCAAAATATGTGACTACCATAACCATTTTGAATATGCTAATTATTCACAGGAACCAAGCAAATATGCAAAAATTGTATTTAATTCATGAGCACTGTCTTTCCTCTAACAAATTGTATCCAGGATTTGCTAGCATCTAGCTCTGAGAATGAAAGATACAATTTTTTGGCTATGTCTTATACCTGCATGCTGATTGTCACTGATGGTCATTAAAATATTTTTTTTTTCTCTTTTTGGCTCTTGATCAGCTCTTTAAATGACCATGAATTTATCCTGAGCCAGAAGTGCTGAAGAAAGCTTCATTACTGGTGGATAAAATGCAACACCATCATTCATTTTTTAATTTAGGCACCGCTTAAAGTGTTGGAGGTTCTAATCAATTACATTAACACATGATGCAATTTGACTCATTTGAGCAATTTCAATCAGGATTTCATCCTCATCATAGTGCTGAGACTGCTGTATTGAAAGAAAATAATGACCTTTTGATTGCAACAAGGGATGTTGTCTTTCATGATTTTTTGGACCTTTTGGCAGCATTTGATGCATTAAGTCATGACAGTTTATTGGCAACATTATAGATTCTGGTAGGATTTTGTCAAATAAAGTACAACAAATAAAAAGTGTTATTTCTCAGCTACCCATTTGAATGTCTATTCAGTAAAGTCAATTGATTACTGGTGTAGAAATATAAAATACTGTGAATTATTTTCCCTCAGACTCTCTTGTTCATATTTTGTACAAATTATATATGAGAATCACATGGTTTTGTGACATTAAAGAATGACTTATTTTATTAATCTTATCAGGTTGAAAATTTGAGGGATAGGAAAGTGATGTACACTTTGTTTATGTACATCATTTTGTTGGACAACGATTATACTCCATTGTTAGAGTTTACATACTTATGTATCTCTAGTTTCAAATTCTGTTATTTATAAGCAGAGTGGCACTCACAGAATACATATCGAAAATATTAGTAGGAAGAGAATTAAAAAAAGTAATATCTTTAAATCAAATTTTTTTCCAGAGAATCTTACTGGTAAAAGCAACATCTCTCATTATGGTAGATTTAAGCATTTAAGACATTATTCACTAGGGAAGCTCAACTTTATCGAGGAGGAAGCTACTCAATATTATTTTTTTTAGCCAACAGGAACTGCTAAAGTTTTGATATCCTTATGTTTATATCAGGAGAAGCTGCAAACAAATATGATTTTGTAAACAATCAAAGATTCTCAAAATGGTGAGACCAAGGACAAAGTGTGAATCAATGCAATAACAATACTCACAAAACACTATGTTGAAAACGAACTTTACAACTTTGGGGGGGGGTCGAGGACAGGAAAAGTGGGAGAAAATGAGAGAGGGCTTAACACTATTTGATAAGAAATGTACTCATTACCTTACTTATCTAACTGTAACCCTCTGTCCATACCTTTACAATAAAATAAATTAAAAAAATTTAAAGCATGATTTTGAAAACAACTTTTTTTTTTTTCCCCAGTCCTGGGCCTTGGACTCAGGGCCTGAGCACTGTCCCTGGCTTCTTTTTGCTCAGGGTTAGCAATCTACCACTTGAGCCATAGCACCACTTCTGGCCATTTGCTATATATGTGGTGCTGGGAAATTGAACCTAGGGCTTCATGTATAGGAGGCAAGCACTCTTGCCACTGGGCCATATTCCTAGCCCCTGAAAGGATTCAGAAACACAGTTATTCCAGTAACTGCAAATATTAAAGAATACTTGAGCATTAAAGTTGTCTATTTTAGTTAATACATTTGAAAAATTATAGTTATTAAAGCCCACTGAAATTAGGTAAAAAAAATTGATTTTCAAAATTGAAATAAACAACTGTCTCATCATTCAGAACTCATTTTAAATGTCAAAATTTTGGCTGAAGCATACAGTTTTTGTGTACCACCACCAGAGTTTCCAAAATATGCAGACTAAAGAACATATATTTCTTGCTATTTGACAATCATTCTCTCTCTCCACGTTCCTATCTGATATAATTCCAAGCCTTATTATATCTCACCCTTCCAAATCCATTTTCTCTTCAGCTACTCTGAACCACTGATTGGCTCATCTTATGCTGGTTTCATTGTGAGTTTGTTTTAATGGCCTTCACTTAGCCTGAAATTTGCTAATAAAGAGCAAGAATAAGTTAAAAATTTGGTAACTAAAGGATGAAGACATTTTTATTTTATAAAGGAAATACCAAGGAAAGCACCAATTATGCATTGGAGAAATATAAAATACCTCATGTGACACTTTTATCAATCATTGTAGTCCTGAAATAATTTCTTTCCATTTACATTTATGAAACTATTTACAATGTTGTTTTAAGTAAATGACTAAATGTATGTAAAATTTTAACAGGATTATGATATATTGTATCCATTTGTATTTAATGAGTAGTTTCCAACTGTCCAAAAATGTTTGCAAGGCTATTGGGAAACATGTTTCACTTTAACTTAAAAGTAAGGTGGCGATCCGCTCATACAATAAAGCATCTTTTAATCAACACCTAGAACAGGTGAAATCATACAAGAAACTTCTGATAAACCGTCACAAAACCTCCTGCTGGCAGAGGATATTTCAGAAAGAACTAATTTACACTTTTAATATGAGGGGGAATGGTATACTTTTTTTAAAAGAAGGCTTTCTCATAAAAAGTAACATGTTACTAACAAACACATGAGTTACTCTTCACAACAATATCACATAGCATCTTATGCTGGCAATAGGTTGGGTTTTAAACGCTAAAGAAGATCATGTTTTTATCAAAATAAAAATTTCTGAATATATTTATAAAATATGTGCATTAGTTATGCTGTTTATAACAAAGCCTTAAAGTGATTCATTATGATATCGGTATTTTAAACGATTTTGTTTTTGTAATGAAACGTGAAAGCACAGGCTGGGGGTTCTCCCACAGATTTAGCACTTTAAAAAATAGATGTCATTCTTTCAAGGGGTCCTTGTCTGTAGTACTTAAACATATATAGAATATATTTCTAGTAAAATTAATTTTAAAAATTGTATTTAACTAATGTCAGTCAGTGTAACTATTGTAGAGAAACCAGAGTTTTCTGCAGTTGAAAATTAAGTTAGGGTACTGAAACTCCCATTAATACTGATATAAAACTTGAACTATATTTCTGAAGATTAGTCAGTACTTCCATAATTTGTATGATTACTGTTGTTTAAATTATGCATTGATTATTTATATAAAATGAATTTCATCACAGGATTTAGAGAATTTCCTATAATGATACAGTTCAAATAATATAGTCAACTATAGCCTAAAAATGCATATTCATAAAATGTCTCCTACCTCACATTAAAGGAAACTGAGAAAAAATCATAAAGTAAATTTTATTGTGGATATTTTGCTTTTAGGTAAGCATTTCCTTCTAAAATTATAATATTAAGATTTCATGGGACAGGCTAAAATAAGTGTTAACACTATTAAGAAAAATAAGTTTTGGTGGCCTAGTGCAGGGCATATGTTAATTGAATCATTGTGTAATGTGAATCCCAGTATATATTTTGGGAAGTGACTGTGTCTTTCCCATTCAAACCTACAATACTTCCTGTCATCACAAAGTTCCCCAGAAGATGTCAATGCAACTCTGTAAGAAATTACATTCCATAACGAAAGCTATACTAGACTTTGGAAATCCTGTGGGGTATCAATGTATAGTTGCAATATCAGTGCAAAGTGAAACACCTTCATAAATGGTGCAAAGGAATGTTACTATGGCTTAAAAATAATTTAAAAAATAAATCACACATTAAATTGTTTGTGCCAAAACTGATATTTCCATAACCCTAAATAAATATAGCCCATATAATTTGTTAAAATAAAGCCATAAGGTTAGTTTTAAAACTATCAATGTTTTGAAAGTTAATAAAATAAGAAAGATTATAGGGAAAATATGCAAAATACTGATAGTTGATAAGAATTTCTACTCCTGAAATAACTGTAATTATATTTTTGATCATATATGTGTAAATGTTCACAAACATATATGTATGTACACATGCATACTTT
Organism: Perognathus longimembris pacificus; assembly: GCF_023159225.1. Lineage (NCBI taxonomy): Eukaryota > Metazoa > Chordata > Mammalia > Rodentia > Heteromyidae > Perognathus > Perognathus longimembris. Next base: position 26,850,954 of record NC_063163.1, read on the forward strand.
TTTAAAGTAATCACCCTTTCATTTTATCAGGTAGATGACAAAGATATAGAATCTGGCAATTTAGCAATTCATGTAGCCCAGGTCCACAAATTGGCTTTACAAAGATTTGATCCTTATCAATTATTACTAATTCTTCTGAAATACTTTCCAGGCATTACTAATCAATTATTACGTGTTGTAGAAAGAAGGCAATTGTAGAATTTGTTTTGTAGAAAGAAAACCATGTTGTGAATTACTGGCCAACAACATGTTTATAACAAACTGATATATTAAAATATAAACAAAGGAAATAAGCCTTCAAAACATACATCTTTCTCTCAGCTGTGCACTGGAGTAAATCTCAAAATAGACATACAAATGAAACCAACAAGAGATATATATCTGGAAAGGAGCCAGTAGTAACAATGATTCACAAATAGAACTTCTGCAATTCCATGTTTGAGAAATGGAACCAGGCAATATGCTGTTTATTGTCTTCTGTGATGGTTGGTTTACACGGTGCGTCCATGTGCTTGTGTGTCTACATAATATGACATAATTTTATTTTTCAATAAAATTTAAAAAGCTCAATAGTTTATATTTCAGATGACATATGTATATCTGAGATTAATCCTATTTTTCTGAGAAACATGCATTAAAGAAATTCATTGTGCAAAAGTACTTCAGAGAAACTTCAGAGCACCTCCTCATACAGTAGTTTATTCAAAACATGAAAAAAATTGCTGAAATAAAAACTAGAAAAAGACATATTACCAACACAAAGATAATTTTTTCTGATTTTTTTTTGGCTATTATCTTTTTATATGTTTTTGAATTTGAACTTTTAAAATGGATTTTGGTAGCTATCTTACAAATTTAAATGGAGATAATAGTTTTTATTTTTTCCCATATATGTTTTGTTTTGTACTTCAGTTCAAGTGAAACGAAACATTCTTAAAAACATACAAACTACCTAGGAGCCAGTGACTCATGCCTATAATCCTAGCTTACTCAGAAGGCTGAGATCTGAGAATTGAAGGTCAAAACCATCCCAGGCAGGAAAGTCCTTGAGAGAATTAACTTCAATTAACAACCAGAAAATCAGAAGTAGTACTGTGGCTCAAGTGGTCGAGCACTATCCTTGAGTTGAATAGTTCAGGGACAGTGCCCATGCCCAGCATTCAAGCTCCATGATGGGGATATATATATATATATATGTCAGCAAGCCATAAGTGACTCATGTTTATTTAATTCTAGTGAATCTAGAGTCTGCTCTCAGATCATGATTCAAAGCCTGGCTGGACAGATATTTCATAATTCTCAACTGTAGTTAACCTACAAAATGTCAGAACTGGAAATGGTAGGTCAATAGCCATGAGCAAATGAGAGACTGAAGAAATGAGTTTAAACTCCAACACTGGAAAGCACACATACAGAAACACACACACACATGCACAAACACACACACACACATACATTATTTTAAAAAGTATTTTGTTTCCTATAAATTTAGATCTTATCCTGGGTACACACCTGCTCAACAGTCAGATATAAAAGGGTTATGATTCAAGAACAGCTCAAGCAAATTGAGAGAAAATTTGGAAAATCTAATGAGCTTGTACTGGCAATGTTTTTTGTTGTTGTTGTTGTTGTTTTTTCCTGAAATCACATGCTTTCTAAATTTCTGTCTGGATAATTAGAACCTTGATTAATGATTTATTGATGGGTTACTAAATTTGTTATATACTCAAATATCAAAACAACATAAAAATACTAACAAATGTATATGTAATTTACCACCCAATACCTAACCACACTTAATCCTTAGATACCTTTAATAATTTACTACACACTTATCAATTAAAATTCTTAAAAATTGTAACATCATAACCAATAGATTTGTATGAAAATAGCAGTAGATATTTTAGTGATAAATTATCTTTGTGTTATTTTTCTCATTTTATTGTGACAAAAATGCTTTACTAAATACAAAATCCTTTCATTTTCTAAAAAGACACATAAGTGATAAGTATTTAGAAGGTAAATTTTATAATTTAATACATTTATATTTTATGCATCTTTTAAAGTCAGAGATAATCAGAACTTTTTTCCCCTAGTTGTGCGGTGTGAATTCAGGACCAGGTTGCTGTCCCTGAGCTTTTTTGCTCTAGACTAGCACTCTACCATTTTGTGTCACAGGTCCACTTTCAGATTTCTGGTGGTTAATTGGAGATGAGTCCCTGCCTGGGCTTGCTTAGAATCCTCAGATTGCTGCCTCCTGAGTAGCTAGGCTTACAGGCATGAGCCACCAATGTAGGGCGTCATGCTTATTTTTTAAGGACCATCTTTCCTGGTTTCCAAATATGTGATAATAAATATATTTAATTGAAATTCTGGAACCACATAGCTATTTTCGATAGACATTCTCCAATAAGTAATACAAGGGTGATGGGGGGAAGGTAACAGGGGACCCACAGAGCTCTTTCTGAAGAAGCAGTGTTTTAGGGTCCCACCAAGCTATCTGTGTTTAAAATGTCACACGAAATAAGCTACAATTATTCAGAGGTTTATATCAAAGGAGAAAATTATGAGCAACCTGCATGAGAAGGCAAATTTAAGTGTGCTGGTGGTGGTGGCAGAGGCCAGAGGCACAGGAAGACATGAAAAAGGCCATCGTGACAACCACCCACACAGCATGACCACGGGCTTTTCATTTAACCTCTAGCACAAATTTAAGGACCAGGAATGGGAATCCACAGCCCACCTGGCCACAGATGGGTGCAGAGACCACCTATAACATCGCCAACAACCTGAAAGACCAAGGGGAAATCTGAGTACCCGACACAAAAGACATCCTCTCTCCCTCCCAGACAAAAGCAGAAGAAACCTCTCCCGTTCAGAGAACTCCATTTTTGAAAGTGGCACAGAGCTTGCCAGAGCACCTGTGCAAGGAAAAAAAAAAAAGTTGCCAGAGAAGCAGCAATATTTTTGAAGAGGGCAAAATAATCCTAGATCCTCGTACCTCCTTCCCTCTTTCTGGTGGGAAAACCACTAACTGATCTGAAGGAGGCAGCCCGCCCCCACCCCCCACCCCCAAAGGCCTTGCACCCTTACGCAGCAAGCAAAGAGCAAAGACAAGCACTGAAACCCAGACATAGATTTCAGCTCAACCTGCAGCTAGGCTGACACCTTAGAATTACATAACCAAAGTCTCCAAAATCTCAGTGATTAAAAGGAAACTGGACAGGTAAAGCTGAGGGTGATTTCAGGCTGGACTAAAAGGAGGGTGTCAGGAGCCACCTTCTCAGGGAAAAGCAACTAATTGCAGATTCAGTGTAGTCCTTCCCACACCTAAGCACACTGTGCACTGCAGAGATTCGAAATGGCAGAAACAACAACAGCCACAAAATCACTTCTTTCCCGCTCTATGGGAAACTCCCTCCTTCAGCTAACTTAGGCTGGAAGGAGGTCTAAAAAACTCCAAAGTTGTAAGGCTGAACTTTTATTCTGCCCTCTCAAACTGCTTACTTTAAAGTATAAATTAGGTTTCTACTGGCCTGTGTATGGGAATCTAGGTAACAGCCAAAGCTACGACGAATAGAGAAGGCTTCTGAATCCAAGGAAACCACAAGGAAAACTAACCATCAAAAGGAAACCAAAAACTCCACCAGAGATGGAATAGAGAACACAATGACATAAGGTTCCCCCAAAACAAATTATGGAACGTTTTGTTGTTGTTGTTCTTTTATCTCTTTTAAATTGCTGTTCCATTCAGTCTTAGATATACAGTCTATGGTGATTATTAGTCTTCTTTCTTAATTGCATTGATAATTCAGGCTATATTTTTATGGATTAATTTTCTATTTCTCTATCATTCTCAGCCTTTTCTAATTGTGGTATTATTTATATGTACATAACCTTTTAAAATTTCACAACTTAGTTTTTTTTTCCTATTCATTTTCCTTTATTCCTCTGTTTTTATTTGCTCCTCCCTCTTTATTTCCTTTTATTCCTTAATTTTTGTTGCACGTTTAATTTCAGTTTAACCTGATTTCCTTTATTTTTGGTCCTTCTCTCCTTTATTTTATTTAGTCCATCGATACTTAATATTATGTGAGTTAGATTGTATTTCCATTTAGACTGTGTTTAATTTTCTCATCCTGTTATCTTTTCAATTCAGATTGTTTTATAACTTACAACAAATTTGTTCACAGGGTACAACTAAATATGTCTCCTTTCCTGAATCAAAATACCCATCACCAAACAAAGAAAAAGGAGAATACAATAGGAGAAAACCTAAAGTCTGCAATTATCGGTCTCTGGCTTGGTGTTTAACTTAAAATTGTGTTCTGTTGTTGTATTGGATATGATTTCATCCGAATGGGAAAAACAAGCCATAGTAACACAAGGAAAATGACAAGTCAAGGAATTTCAATTCCCACTCAAAATAACCAGGTAATAGAGCAGTTAATGAAAGAACTACAAAGGGGTCCTCAACATGCTTTAAAAACACTGCTGATAAGTGCTTTAAATGAAAAGATAGAAAACCAGTGCATGGCTATGGGTGAGCTCGATGAGGCTGAACAAAGATTAGCAGAGGAATTCATGGAATCTATAAACAGATAGCTGAATGAATTCCAAGAGAAGGAAAGGAGAACAAAGAAAACATAGTCACTCAGCTAAAGGATATGAGAGAGGACACTAAAAAAATCAAATCAAGGACATAAAGATGTCCACATAAGATGGAAAACAAAGCTTCAATGAAGAGACCGGAACCATCAAAAATGATCAATTAGAAGAAGGGGTAAAAGTGTAGAAAATCTTGACAGCAGATTAGACAATGCAGATGCCCTTCAGTGGATGAATGGATCAAGAAAATGTGGTATGTGTACAAAATGGAATTTTATGTTTCTATCAGAAAGAATGTACATATGTTTATCTGAATTGGGGTAGGAGAGGGAAACAACAAAATGCTGAGACAAAGGACAAGGGGTAAACCAATGCAAAAATGATACGTCAATATGTAGGAACTGAACTTTACAAATGGGGGGGGGGCAGTGAGCATCAGGGACAAAGGGTGAAGCAAAGCAACAGTGATAGAAGGCAATAGTTGGAAAAAAATATTGTACAAGCAATCTATTCATTACCTTACATAAGTAACTGTAACCCCCTCTACATCACCTTGACAATAAAATTAAATTAAAAACTAAAAAGGAAGAAAGACAAGGCTCCATTCACAAGGAAATGGAAAAACTTGGGAATATATACTGTCTTCATTTGGAGATGATATCATCTCAGAACAGTAAAAACTTAGTACACACATAAATTGAAATTTTTTGTATTCTATGTATGAAAATATTTGGCTGATTTTACTCTTAAAAAAAGCATCAATCTTCTGAATAACCAGAATGTAGATAGCCACAATTGTGATTTCTTTGCAAAGGTGATACATTTGAAACATATTCTGATCTTAAAAGAGATTGAAGAATGCTTGAGATCTATACCTGGAAATATTAGTAACATGGATCTGACCCTTTTCTTTTATGAGGAAACCAAATAAGTCTAAGTATCCAAATGAGAGTCAGGTTATCATACTGTGCCATGAGGCTTTATTCCGGAGTCTCCTAAGGGCTATACTGTGATAGTGCTTTAGTATGTTTCTTCCTCTGTTTGATGTAAAAGGGATCAGAAAGGGAGTTTCAAACAGCAACATGAAAGTGATATAAGGTGTTCAATTCAAAGGTTATGAAAGATGACTTTATGAAGGAAATCAAAGTGGTTCTATTTGTAACATACATAGATATATTCATCATCTAGAATATTGGAATGCCAGGCACAGGTAAAATCCAATTATCGAAATGTTTCAATAAAGAGAGGTAAAAATATAAAAATTCACAAGGTGTATAGTGTTTTATAGTTTACAAAGAAAAAAGTGTAAAAGGAACAACTAGAAAGGAAAAATCACAGAAACTTATTTTGAGATGATAAAATTGGCCAAAGTTGAGAGAATTATGCACTTTAGATTGGTTGTTAGTTATCTTTTTAACTCTTCTTCTCAGGTACTGTCAGTGAGATCCAGAATGTTTTACTTTTCAGAAATTGCGAGAAGATATATTATCTTTTACTAAAATCTGTCACTAATTATCTTATTTCTAAAACCTACTAGTTTAACTATAACAGGAATAAGCATTTGCAAGTGTAAAAACTTTAAAATAAACCTATTCATGAATGTAGCATTCTCAGTAGTCTGGGGTAAAATATCATTAACGTCCTTACTTTATGGATCAAGAAACTGAACTTCAAAGAAATTAAACTTCCTACTTGAAACTACTTACCAAAATCAGCTCTGAAATGCATGTCTTTTAAGTTTGTAATCAAATGTTCTTTTTTCTAATACCTTAACTCTGTTCAGTAATCATGTCACTCTATTAACTGGAGTATAATCAAACCATCTAACAGGATTTTTCAAAGTTTGCACATTAAATTTAGTAGGGGCACTTAAGAATTAAAATTTAAATTCTGTTTAAGAATTTTTAATTTAACTAAACATTTTAAAATGATAAAGCAAACAAAAATGTGTAGATTTCTTCATCCATTAAAACCTCCAAATCCTCAGAATTTAATGTTTTAATTATGGTCACTTCCAAATACCCTATAGTCAGGTTCTGTCTTCTTCTTTATTAATCCATTAAAAATGTTCTTGTTTATATCTTGACATTCTCTTCATTGCCAAATAAAATGATCTCTCAGGCTTATTCACAAGACTCTGAAGTGTTTTCTGCCTTTTGAGCTGCCAACTACTGTTATTATTTTAAAGGATATCTTGTGCAATTTTGCTTCAGAAAGTAAAATATGACCAAAATTCCAATAAAAATTTTACCTAGGAATTTAAAATCTACTTCTGTTGAATTTATACGGAAAAAAACCAACAACATACTGTCATGTTTCTCCTTATATTCTAATTTAATCACTCAACTCTCTCCTGATTATTTATTCTTCTTTGCTTAAATTATATCTTTGCACATAGCTATAGCTTTTCCTCTGCCAGGAACACTCTTTTCCAAGGATTTATATCAGTACTCTCATTTCAGGTCTCACTGATGCCTTACACTTACCAATACTAATTTTTTGCCCTATTCTATTTTCCTTTAATAAGTTCATGATGTCCCATATTATGCTCATCTTGTATATCAATTTAGATCATGACTATTATGGTAGATACTAAATTAGGTATGATCTAAGATTTTGTCACTATTTGTTTTCTCTCACTCTGCAATATATGTATATGTAAATATATATATATGTGCAAACAAAAGTGATTTTACAAAGAGTAAAACGTGAATACATATGTATCACATAAACAGCTTAGTATTATTTAAATTATACTTTTTCAGTACATCTTAATTCAGGTCTACAATATTTTGGTTTGTTTCTAGGTAGAAACCTTAGTTAAAATGTCAAAATTAAGAAGGCATAACAAAGCTCAAATTGTATATGTTATATGAGGATAATATAACTGTAGCATATTAAAGGATGTATTCTGCAATATAATTATTAATTGGATGCTATGGTGTCAAAGTTTTGTACACAGAGGACTGATAAGAAAGATCACATGGAGGATCCATAAAGATGCAAACTGTCAAGATTTAATTCTTGTACGATCTGAATTATTCAGTAAAGAAATCATGGGCATGTATGAGTTGTTGGGGCCTATGTAAAATTTTAGTGCTAAGAACAATAGAAAAGAAGACAGATTTCTTTAGTGAGTTTCTGGAATGATGGGGAATGGGAAAAAGTGGGAAATTTTAAGATAAGTCTAAACAGAGTATAAAATATATACCTGAATGAGATTTTAGAATTCACTGGAAAAATCTGAATATAAAGTTTACTTATTCCTTGGAGAGTAAGAGAGCTACAGAAATGGTGAGACAAATTGTGAAAAAATTCAGCAGTGATAATTACTAGACACAATGTTGTAAATGAACTACATAACTTGTGGGAGGGGGACAGGAGGGAAAACTGGAAGATAGTCAGGTAAGGGGTTATACCGTTTAAAAAGAAATATACTCACAATTTATGTCACTGTAACCCCTCTTTACATCACTAAACACACACACACACACACACACACACACACGTTAAATGTGTTTATGTTTTAGAGCATAAAGGGTCTCAAAATGTTATTTAGAGGACAATGACAAATAGTAAATTTATTTCATTCCAGGTTAGCACATTCAATAAACATATATAAAACAAAGAGAAATTTACAATGCAGAAATAGAAATATACCATGGTCACCACAGAGATATGTGATTAGTTTTTCTTTTTCTTTTCCTTTTGTTTTTGTTTTTGAGTAGTTGTATAAAGGAGTTATCATTCAACCAAGTAGTATATGAATACAATGAATCTTGATAAATATACCATTATCATCATTCTCCTCTATATCTCCAAACCCCACTCCTTTCCTCAATTTTCTTACTTTTGAAGAATATGCATGCCTTTTATGATTGTATGTAATAATCATCTATCACTTCATATTAGTACTAATATTTATGTACTTCCATGGAAGTTTTAAGTCCCATTTATTTACAAATTTTGGAGATTTTATATTACTGAATCAAACAATATAGTTTACTCAGAATTCCAAGGCATTCAATAATTTTGAGGCTCATAAGCAGTAAACCCATTTTACAAATTTGTACTTACCAGGGACAAGAATAAATTGGATAAAAGCAACAAAAATACACAAGTAAAATATTGTTCCTTATTTGTTGCACCCGGATAACTGCAACTGTTGTCAGGACATGGGGGATGCAAGGCGAGTGAACCAATGCATATTTTATTTCAGGAGGGCCAGGGTTTAAGTATGGTTAGAAATCAACTTACAATTTCAAGGGTAAAGGTTAACATAGCATGTGATCCACTATGATTATAAAAATTGAGGAATGCCATTACTGGGAGGAAAGAAGCTAATACAGAAGTTTATCCACTACAAAAGTTTACTGCTTCAAAGAGAGTTTATATATCTAAGGCTGAGCTATTTCCTAACTATTGTTTGCTCAGGACTTTGACCAGGACTCCATTCATCTAGAAGAGACTATCCTAAATTCTTGGGAGGAGACTTTGCTATTCACTGAGAAGAGACTATCCTAAATTCTTGGGAGGAGACTTTGCTATTCACTGAGAAGACACTATCCTAAATTCTTGAGCGGAGACTTTGCTATTTACTAAGGAGAGGCTGTCCTATTTATATCGAAAATCTACCACTAAAGGCAGCTGTTCAAACTGGTCTCCTCAGGGAGACTTTGTATGGGGGAAGGGGAGATTCTCCAGACAAGGAGTGGCACCCTTTGGCTCACAGACACAAAAAAAACTCCTTACTGGGAATATATTCCCAAGGGCCTATTAGTATGCTAATGAGGCATCAAAGTAACTGTGCCGAGCTAAGTTTTCCACTTGGTCAGAGAAATTAATTCTCCCACACTTATTATTTTGTCTATACACTGCAACCTCGAAAAATCACATGGGCAAAATATTGTAACAATGAATTAACCCAACAACTGAAACAAATGTGGATAAAAACATGCGCAAAATTGAAGTTTAGATAAGGACAATTGAAACTGATTCCAGCAATTTGATCCAGGTAGCAATAAGTGGACTTCTAGCTGTGTGTTTTCCTTAATACTGATACCAGAGGTATACTGAGAAAAGTATAATTTTAGGAATACTTATTTTTACAAAGTCATTAAAAATGGAAATAAAGAAATAAAAGAAGCACTGTAAATCATACAGCAAGCTGACAGCTATTACAGAATGATATATGGTATACATTAATTATTGATTGAATAAACTAATGAAAGAAGTTAGACAACTATTTATATAGAAGACAAGTACTCTGTCCTTGAGGAATAATAACATAAGCTTCTTCAATGTTAACTGCAGTCTGTATTCTTAGATTTTTTTTCAAGACTGTAAAATGGAAAGGGAAGAATTTTATCACAGTGAAACCACACACATTCCACTCCTTCTTTACTTTTGTAACTGATGTGAACAGTGATCAATCTCTTAATGGTATGTATGTGTATTTTCTTAGGTAAACTCTGGCACTTTACCACTGTGGAATTCCTTCTCCAAACCTCTAATCGCAGAGTAATAAAAATAGAGACATGAAAATCTAAGATAAAGGTCATTCTGCAATATAATTTACCAGTGCTATCATAATATGTCAAGATTATCATATTTAGAAGTAGTCTGAGACCTAATGACGGTGCAATACACTCTGATCTGATCACAAATATATGTAAGATGTATGTAGGGTATGAATCCTGAAACAGAATTTTTTTAATAGAAATAAATAAGAGAAGCTTATTAAACTATGACGTTTGTTAATAATATATTAATTTCATTTATAATGGTGAAAATGTATAATAATATGAAATATAATAAAAGAAGTTGGTATGGGGATTACAGCTACTCTTGTATCTTTTTAATTCTCCATGAAAAAATATATTTTAAAGTTTTCACGTTTATTAACAAGGGAATCTTCCTTATAGTTAATTTTCACTAGTTAAATTTTTCCTTGTTAAATTTCTCATTAGTGTAATAATGTTTATATCATAAAAGTAGAAAGATTTCTAATCTTCACATAATACTATATATGATGGTTTTTATATTCTATCATTGACCACCTGTCCTTTACCTATTTTTTTCAAAGTCATAAAATGTATGGTAAATATCTCCATGTGTAATTTTTACATTTATATTTGTTTCATTTTGATTCTAAGTTCAAATTCTTTAGGAGAGTACCTAATATTTATCTTATCTTATTTAGAGTGCTTTCCCGGAGTATGTAGGTAAATAAATTTAAATTGTCACCATGCTACCTTTGTGACCACCTTCACACATGTTGCTTAAAACGAAATCATTGTCTATATATACATACAATTACTCTACTCATATTTTGCCAGTAAACATTAATCTATCTTTATTCTACATTATACATTAACTATCTCAATCATGCTTACCATGAATTTTATTTATTTATTCTCACATACTAATAATGGAAAACATTTGGTGCAGTAAATGTCTACTAGTGAAAGCCTGAATCTTAGTTCTTATTTCTCTTCTCTCTTGTTAGGTAATAAATCATAGACTGTGAAGATAGCCTTCTTTGATAAAAAAATAATATCTCTTCTTATTTTTTGAGCATGTGAACTTAAAAATGAGTACAAGTAAAAATAACATCCCCAAGAAACCATCTTCAAATGAACATTATAAGGCAAACTAAACACATGCTGAATTTTTTGCCAAATCTCACTATGTGCTAATGTATTTTAATTGAATAGAGCAAACATACAACTAAGCCAATTTAGAATTTCCTCAATGAAATTATATTCTGATTAATGTAAAACAATTTTTCTTAAATCTTAAAGATTATTCCCATATGGTTACAAGAATAACATGTTTATAAAATATAAAATCATCTCCAATATCACTGTCATTAATTGAATCACCTTCTGGAGAACAGAATAAAATGCCGATAAACTATTCATTTGCATCAAACAATTTGAAAAGCCTGCAACAGACATCATCTTTCAAATGTTGATAGTCAAATTTGAGAGCAAACAATAGGCAAAGTGGAATGAAAAGCAGTATAGTGTGTACACAGTAATTTATTCAGGTAATTAGAAAGAAAATTATGTCTAAGAGAGTACTGTAATTGTTCGAGGTCAAAAATAAAATTTGTAATTAAAAGTATTTTATTTAGCACATGCCTTTGCTCTTCTCTCCATCAGAAAAAAAAAGTTAAGTAGAGTAAAACTAACAAAATATCATTTTTTAGGGGGGAAGCTGGAAAGAAACTCAAACTTCTTTAAAAATATACTGCATTATTCATTCAAGTTTTACAATCAAGTGACATATATTCACCAAGTACATGGCAATGATACATTTAAATTGCTTGCTAAGGGTAATTTTTCTTAGGTAAAAACATTTTAATTGTGAAGTTGTTAACCCTCTGTGCTCTCTGTTTATGTGTGTATTTTACAATGATTTCTCACACAAGGCAATGTTTAGAATTCAATAACTTGATAATATGTGGGAAGAACAACTACCAAGATTATTGTCTCCTCATTCCACTTAAATATTGCACCATTCCACTTTTGGTCATGCATAGAATAAACTCATAAACATTTATTTTGGACTTGGAAGACTTAAGTCTAATGCTTTATATTCTCCAACAATTAAAAACTTCCTTTAACCACATATTTTCAAGTAATTATAAATATTTCTTGTGTATACATGTCAGTACAGTAACAGAGAATTGTAACCATCCTGATATATACATACGAAAGGATCTTAGATACCTCAAAACTCTAAAGTAGATTATAGGGTGCACAACAGATATATTTCTAATAATGAATGAAATATAAGAGTCAATATTACAAAATTGGGATATTTGAAAAGTCCAGTGCCATAATTGGGATGAATAAATGCAAAAATAATCTCATTTCTTCAATTTTCAGCAGATATATTTTAAAAAGAAAGAGTTATGATATTGCTAGGCCTCATTCTCCTATTAAAAGATATTCATACAGAAGATAATCAGGAAACTTGCAATTATTCTGAATTCATCACTGCTAGGATCTCAACTTTTGCCCAAGGCTTGGAACTTTGCAAGTGTTCAATATACATGTTGAATGCATTAAGCATATGGAATTTCAGTTACTTGTTTGTTTTATGAAGTCTACCTCCAGGTCATGAAGGTGATCCAAATATCAGCAATGTGTAATTATTTCAATGAGCTGGCAGCTAATCAATGTTGATAAATCTGTTACAAAATTTAATAAATGTTACTGTGATCAGGAAATTCTAAGGAAAAGTAAGGTACAAGAGAAACAGATTTTTTTGAAGTACTGATTTTGGACTCAGTTTTGAGCTCTAGTATTTAAACCACTTCTCCAGATATTTATGGTCCAGTTCTACCCACCTCCCCAGCACTCCCAGGTATTATCTTGCATTTTTGTCTGAGCTGACTGCATTTGAAAATATTTTTCTACTAATAGCTGGAATTACAGGTGGGTACCATACCAGCCTCGTAAAAAAAACGGGGTCTCACATAGGATTTTCCTCCAGTGAGCTCAATTTGCATTCTTCCCAATCTCTGCCTCCTCAGTAGCTTGAATAGCATGCTTGAACTATGAGGCTTGGTTCCTGCTCTGATGGTTTTAAGGGGACAATTATCGCTGACCTGAAATCCTGGAAGAGAATGTGAGTGTTGGTACAAAGAATAGGAAAGGAAATGAGAGAATCAAATTATTTAAAGGCCAGAATATGAATCATTTGAATGACTCAGTTTCAAAGTTATGAAAAGAAAATGACATGGTAAAAATAAATGAGAAATCGGTCATTTCCATAACATCAGGGGCTGCTGAATTTGAACTTGATGTCAAATGTTTCTTCAGTAAGTGAAGAAACACAATCATGGAAATCACCAGTTGTTTTTATGTTTCACAATTACACCAGAATGCTATTTAAGTTAAAATGGCAAAAATGTATTAAATGAAAATAAGATTGAATTTGCAAAGACTATGTCAAGCAGGATAAATAAATTTCAAAGGTGTGTAAAGTGACAGCAGTAGAAAGAACAGAATTTTTCTCTGGCAAATCCTTAGGGCTGAAATACAATAAAAATTGGTCAGCTGATATCCTACCTTTATCGATGAGTTCCTGCATTAAATGCCTGTCTCTGTTTGAAAGCTCTACGATGATTTCTTTATTCTACACCTGCCATATCTTAATATAATTGTCATGACAAAGGTTTGTAGTGTAAAATATACTAATTATATGAATGTGGAGTAAAGAAAAGATTCTATATACTGAGTAATTATAAAAAAAATCCTACCTTGATTTAAAGTCAAAGTCAATTTAAATCAATCAAATATAGATACAAATAAACACAATTCATCATATACATTGGGATATCAGATTTACAACATTAGGGCAAAAAAAGGGTGTTATGTTATACACTGAATTGAATAATTTTGGGGAAAATGGTCTGCTTTTATAATTACAAACTTATCTGAAATTTTGATACTAATTTTAATACTTATCTGAAATTTTGATACTGAAATTTTGATACTAATTTTGATAACATCTATTTTAGTTTTATGTTTAACTAAGTTAAAACTTTGCTTTCTTCAGTGTTGGAGGTGTGGCGCAGTTGCATTGATTCTGCCTACCAACCATAACGCTCTGCTTTAAAGTCCACAGAAAAAGTCAAAACTAAAAGACCAGGTTAAACACTAAACACACAACACCATTTTAGCTTATCACTGAGTAAGTAATGTATATCAAAGTATAATTTCTTCATCTCTTCAGAGCTTTGGGATTTGGGTATTATTGGTTAAAATTTACCATGTTTTAAATAGCTAGGAGGAATAGCTTCTCCAAAATAGGTCTTCCAAAACCTGTTCTGCAATATAGTGATGGTACTTGAAAGAAATATATTGAAGAAATGAAAATTGCTGAGATTACATTTACTTGCTCTCATTATACACAAAAAGGAGATGGTAAGGTTTTCCAGAAAGGAAAGGAAATCCGCCACATGTTTCAGGCAGAAAGAAGTTTACTGGGGGGAAAGCAAACTGCCAGTTCACACAACATGGAGGTGTGGGGAGACAGAGGGAAAGGAAGAAGAAAAAAAGAGAAAAAACAGCAACAGAGAGTAAGAGAAAAGGAAAAGAGAGCAGGGACCATGTTGAGCCGCATAATATAGGAAAAGGTAGGAGATATGGCCAATGGATTGGATGTGACCACAGAGAAGGTGTAGGAAACTGCTTCCAGGTGTGCCAGTTACTTAGGTAATTCAGGTACTAGGCACAGCCTTAAACAGGTGGGATGCACCCGCATGGATCCCTTCCGGGAGTGAGCCTTACAGAGATTATGTAATGCATATCTTTATTAGCATGATTTAGCCACTTGGACAGATATACATACCCTAAAAACTTTCTCATAGTCAATAAATGTGCACAAATTGTACTTATCACTTAATGAATAAATTGGCATGTGTGTCTATAGAGAAGATGATTTATTTATAGATCTAATTTTCAATATAGATAAAATGAATACTTGCAAACAAATCTACAATTTGTTTTCAACAAGAAATCTTCACCTAGTTGTCTAATAAAAAATATAATTGTCTTAATTGTATATCATTGAGTTAAATATTATTTCCAAACAAATCTTTACAATATCAAATGATTTCCAAATGCTAGGTGTCTAGGAATGATTTATTTGTTTTTGTTTTTTGCCAGTCCTGGGGCTTGAACTCAGAGCCTGAGCACTATCCCTGGTTTCTTTTTGCTCAAGGCTAGAACTCTACCACTTGAGCCACAGCGCCACTTCTGGTTTTTTATAAATATGTGGTGCTAAGGAATTGAACCAAGGACTTCATGTATAAGAGGTGAGCACTTTACCACTAGGCCATATTCCCAGCCCCTAGAAATGATTTAATTATGTAGTTCTGGCTCAGGATTTGTCATGAGGGTTCTCTCTTGTCTTGAGTGTTTTTGTAGATGGGTTGAAGCTAAAATTCCTCTTCCAAGATCACTCATGTGCTGTTAGTGTAAAGGATTCATTTATTTGCCTCTATGTGGGTCTGGTTGAGATTTCTACAGACATTTTTACCTCACAGTGAGAGATCTGAGTCAGACCGACAGTGAAGAGAGAATGTGTGAAGATGTAATCTGTTTTATACTTTCAGATTCTCCAAAGTGGGCAATGCAGATTTTTTAATTTTAATTATATGTTTTATTGTAAAGATGATGTACAGAAGGGTTACGGTGACATGTCACGTATTGAATATGTTTCTTTTTGAACAGTGTCACCCCTCTCTCATTTCTCCCAAGTTTTTTTTCTGCCCTGTCCCTCTTAGCCCCCAGGTTATATAGTTCATATTCAACATAGTGTCCAGTGAGTGTCACTGCTGAATTAGTTCACACTTGGTTCCAGCATTTCTATGCTTCCTCTTCCCCTCCTCATATCAGATAAACTTACATAAAACAATTGTTTTGAGAATTCATACACTATCATTTCTGCCATAAATTGTATAAGACCCAATCAGTACTTTATGAATGAAACTGGAAATCTCTAGAAGCAAGGCCACTGACTTCCCACAGATGTCTTTACCTTGCACTGGGACAATAGAACACAATGACTTTAGAGACCTAGAATTGGTTAAATTTATCCTGATGAGATTCAGTCTCGAAGACAGCAGAGGAGCTGCAGTGCACTTGCTCAGCTCCCTCCAGCATCACAGTTTTCTCACCCCATAGAAACTTTTACCACTAGAAAGACAACCAGCATAAGTTGTAACAGTACAGGGATTCTGGCCAGCAAGGAAAAATCGACTTTGCCCGTCTGAAAACACAGATTCAAGCTGTGGGTGGTATCCCACCGCCACGCTGGTGCCGGCGCTGACGCTGGCACAGAGCCCGGGCACAGCAACCTGCACTCCAAGCAGGTAAAGCACACAGCGGAGACCAGGCGGCGGCTGAGCACGGACGACCTGAAATCGCAGAGAAAGCATGAGTACCCACAAAAGATATTCTCACTCACTCCCACAGAGCAGCTTCTGGAAGGCAGCCCTTCCCCCACCGCCAGAGCAAAGCGCCATCTTTGCCACTGGCATAGGGTCAGACCAGGAACTTACGCAGGCCTGGGAAAAGCGAGGTCAAAGTAGCCATCTTTGAAAAGGGCAAGAGGGACAGAACAGTGAGAGCCAGCTCTGCCCAGGAGAATGCCCCCCCCCGCCCAGGTGGGAGGCATGCCCTGGGCCTCGGCTTAGCCAGAGGTGCGCCGCCCTGCCCGCCGGAACGTCTAAATTTAACGCGAAAATAGCCAGCAGTTCCCGGTGGCACGGAAACACCAGACGGAGGATCCTGAGATAGTTAAACGGTCCGTCACAGTGGAAGCCCAATTCCCAGCAAGAAAAGGAGCTGCTTTCCATAGCCACCTCAACCAAAGAGGTCAGCCCGCCCAAGAGTCAGAAGCCTCACACAGGCAAGCAACTCTCAGCCGGTAAAACAAGCCAGAGGTGCCCCGCCCTGCTCAGTCCACAGCCTATTCAAAGGCAAGTATTAAAGGCTGCAGCCCTGCAACATACAGAGGAGCAAGCTGAATTCTGCCAAACTCAGACAATCAGGAATATAGACTGCAGACCATCACAAGGAAGCCAGAGACTGGGGAAAGACCACCCAAACAAGGAAGATTCCATTTTTTTTTCTTTATCTTTTTAACATTTCTTAAACTTAAAAAATATATATTTTTTTCAATTCAATAACGTCGTCGGTTTTCTTTTTTTTTCCCCCATGTTTTCTATTTTTACATGTTTGTTTTATCAAGTTTTTTTTTCTTTTCTGTTTGTTTGGATTGTTCCTTTTCTGATTTTTTTCCCTTTTTATTTTATTTTCTTTTTAAAATAATTTTTCTCTGTTGTGTGCATCTGTCTCCCACTATTTTTACTTTATTTCTCTCTTTGTGTTCTCTTTCTTTAAAAATTACTTTCCTATGAAGAACACCTCCACTCTTTTCTGCTAACTCTCCATTATCTATCATTGCAACCTTATTCTCTCTACTGATTCTACTCTTTTCGATACTTCCACGTTACTAAAACTAAACCAAAATCACCACCTCCCCTCCCCAATACATTTTACTCTATTCTCTTTACTACCTCCAAATTACCCCCCTGACTTACTGCCTGGACCTCCAGTCTCCAATGACTCCTGGTTATTGGATAGAGGGTATCCCAGCTTAATACGAGTGAATCAAAGGGGTTCATAGAGAAAGCCATCCTAAAAGAACTTAATATAAAAACAAGAATTGCATATAGGGTTGTAACAATAAATAAGTAACTACTGAATACAGGGCCCAGGATCAGTTGTTATATTGAAATTGTATTCTTTAGGAACACCAAATCTAATTTTATAGACAAGTATACAGGGTAACTGTACATAATTGTGAACTTGTAAGATTTACAAAACAGTGCTTGGTAAGGGCTGCTTTGGGTCTTAAACGGTGCTCACAGGTGCTGGTAGACTGGCATCCCCAATTCAAATGGGCAGAAGAAACACAAGAAAGATGGCAAACAATGAAGTCTTATCCCCAACTCAAAAGAAGCAGGAAGCAGAGTAGTCAATCAAAGACATAGAAGAGAACCCCCAAAATGCTCTACAAAGTCTACTGATAAACATGATAAATGAAAAGTTTGAATCTATTCAGTCAATTATTCTAAAGCGTGAGGAGGCAAAGCAAAAATTAATGGAGAATTTCATGGCATCCACAATAGAAAGATAAATGAACTTCAAGAGTCAAATGAAAAGATAGCTAACCAGCTTAAAGATTTGAGAGACAACTCTCAAAACCAAAGTAATGAAGTTAATGAAGTAAAGAAGTCCACACAAGACCTAAGAAATGACATGGAAATTATCAGGAAAGACCAGTCAGAAGCAAAAGAGATTTGAAATCAAGTAGCTAGCCTACAGTCCCAATTAACTAAAGCAGAGGATCGAATTTCAGGAGCTGAAGATTGCTTAGATTGTATGGAGAAAGATAAAAAATCAATACAAATCCAGTCCAATCAACAAAACAGATCGCTACAGGAGATTCAAGACATGATCAGGAAGCCCAATTTAAGGATAATAGGTATTGAGGAAAACTTGGAGAAAGAAGTTAATGGGATAGGCAACCAATTTTACAGAATATTAGCTGAGAACTTCCCAAATATGCAAAAGGAAAGGCCTATACAGATACAAGAAGCATTTAGAACCCCAAATCGACCAGACCAGAATAGGACATCCCACCGACACATTGTGATCAAAACAGGTTCAGTAGAGTGCAAGGAAAAAATACTCAAAGCTGTTAGGGCAAAGAAAACAATCACATATAAAGGAAAAGCAATCAGAATTACCCCAGACTTCTCAGCAGAGACCATGAAAGCAAGGAGAGCCTAGAATGAAGTATACCAAACTCTATATAAAAATAACTATCAACCAAGAAGTCTGTACCCAGCCAAACTCTCCTTCATAGCTGAAGGTCAAATAAAAGTCTTCCACAGTAAGGAAAAACTGAAACAGTATATCTCCACCAAACCAGATTTACAGAAAGTCTTCAAAGATGTAATATACAGGGATAATAATCAAGATCCCAATACAAACAGTGAAATGAACCCTAATTAGCAAACATCAGATCAAGAAATGGGAAGACACAGCCTTAAACAAAATTGTGATAATGAAAGGAACAAACGATCATCTCTCAATCCTAACTCTCAACATTAATGGACTTAATTCTCCAATCAAATGACATAGGCTCATAAGTTGGATCAAAAATCAAGATCCATCTTTCTGCTGCCTCCAAGAGACACATCTATCCAGCAAAAGTAAACATCTTCTAAAAGTGAAAGGCTGGAAACAAATCTATCAAGCAAATGGCCCCCATAAGCAGGCTGGAGTTGCAATCCTAGTATCAGACAAAATTGACTTCAAACTAAAAAAGGTACGAAGAGACAAAGAAGGTTACTACATACTAGTAAAGGGATCTCTCCTACAGGAAGAAATAACCATTCTAAGTATCTACACAACAAATGCAGGCGCACCCAACTTCATCAAACAAACACTACTGACTCTAAAAACACTCATAGATCCAAACACATTGATAGTTGGGGACTTTACCACTCCACTATCACCTCTGGACAGATCAACGTGCCAAAAACTGAACAAAGAAACCACAGAACTAAACAATTGCATAGACCAACTAGACTTAATCGACATTTACAGAATATTCCACCCAGCAAGGACAGAATACACATTCTTTTCGGCAGCACATGGAACATTCTCCAAAATAGATCACATCTTAGGGCACAAAGAAAATCTGTACAAATTCAGAAGTATCAAAACTATTCCCTGCATTCTCTCAGACCACAATGGAATAAAATTAGAGCTCAACTCAAACAGACACCACAGAAATTTCTACAATTCGTGGAGACTAAACAACACACTGCTGAACCATCAGAGGGTCATTGAAGAAATTAAAATGGAAATTCAAATGTTTATGGAATTCAACCAAGTTGAGGACACAAAGTACCAGCTCCTTTGGGACACAGCAAAGGCAGTACTCAGAGGAAAATTTATATCTCTGAGTGCATACATCAACAAACTGGAGAAACAGCAACTCAATAATTTAAGGAAGCTCCTTAATTTTCTTGAGAGAGAACAACAATCCAAACCCCCAATCAATCGACGAAAGCAAATAATTAAAATCAAAACAGAATTAAATCAATTAGATACGAAAAAACCATCGAAAAAATCAACAAAACAATGAGTTGGTTCTTTGAAAAAATCAACAAGATAGACAGACCCCTGGCAAACCTGACCAAAAAATGAAGGCAGCACACTCAAATAAACAAGATAAGAGACGAAACAGCTAACATCACCACAGAAATAACCGAAATTCAGAAAATAATAAGGGACTATTTTGCAAACCTTTATGCCAACAAATTCGAGAACTTGGAAGAAATGGATGATTTCCTAGAAAAAATTCATATCCCCAAACTGAACCATGAAGATTTAAACCTCCTAAACAGACCCATATCCAGTATTGAAATAGAAACGGCAATAAATGATCTTCCATCCAAGAAAGCCCAGGTCAGGACGGATTCACTGCAGAATTCTACAAGGCCTTCAAAACAGAACTCACACCAATATTTCTCAAACTCTTCAATGAAATTGAAAGAGAACGTGCACTTCCAGACTCATTCTATGAAGCCAGTATAACCCTCATCCCAAAACCTGGCAGAGACTCGTCACGGAAAGAGGACTACAGACCGATCTCCCTGATGAACATAGACGCAAAAATTCTCAACAAAATTCTGGCCAATCGACTTCAACAGGTCATAAAAATAATCATACACCACGATCAAACTGGATTCATCACTGGGATGCAAAGTTGGTTTAATATACGCATGTCAATTAATGTAATCCACCACATCAACTGGAGCAAGGTAAAGAACCACATGGTTTTATCTTTGGATGCGGAAAAAGCGTTCGATAAAATCCAGCACCCATTTATGCTAAAAGCCCTGGAAAAACTGGGATTCCAGGGAACATTCCTGAATATAATCAAAGCAGTTTATGACAAACCAACAGCAAGCATAACTCTAAATGGTGAAAAAGTAAAACCATTCCCTTCAAAATCAGGAACAAGGCAGGGATGTCCACTCTCTCCTGCTCTTCAACATAGTACTAGAATTCCTAGCCAGAGCAATCAGGCAAGAAGAAAATATAAAGGGGATCCAAGTAGGTAAAGATGAAGTTAAACTCTCTCTCTTAGCAGATGATATGATCCTATACCTAAAGAATCCCATAGACTCTACCCCCAAGCTACTAGAGCTGATCCAAAGCTTTGGCAAAGTTGCAGGATATAAAATAAACCTTCAAAAATCAATGGCCTTTCTGTATGCTAATGACCCGATGACCGAGGCTGATATCAGGAAAGCAACTCCCTTTGCAATAGCCCCCCAAAACATAAAATACCTAGGAATAACCTTAACCAAAGAAGTGAAAGACCTCTTTGAGGAGAACTTTAAAACCTTGAAAAACGAAATTAAGTCAGAACTAAGGAAATGGAAAAACCTCCCATGCTCCTGGATTGGGAGGATTAATATAATCAAAATGGCAATATTGCCAAAGGCTATCTACAAATTCAATGCAATACCCATTAATATCCCAACACCATTCTTTGATGAAATAGAGGAAGCAATCCCGAAATTCATATGGAACAATAAAAGACCTAGAATAGCAAAAACAATCCTAAGCAGAAAGAACAGTGCTGGAGGAATTACAATATCCAACTTCAAGTTGTATTATATAGCTATAGTAATAAAAACAGCTTGGTATTGGCACCGGAATAGGCCTGAAGACCAATGGAACAGAATTGAAGACCAGGGAATGAACCCATAGAACTATGCCTACTTAATCTTTGATAAAGGGGCTAAAACAATAGTTTGGAAGAAAGATAGCCTCTTTAACAAATTGTGCTGGAAAAACTGGCTCAACACATGCAACAAACTAAAACTAGATCCTTATATATCACCCTGCACCAAAATCAATTCCAAATGGATTAAAGACCTCGAAATCAAAACAGACACCCTGAAAACACTAAAGGAAGGAGTAGGAGAAACACTTGGGCTCCTTGGCGCAGGACGGAAATTCCTTAACAAAGACCCAGAAAGGCTACAAATCAAAGAAAGGTTGGACAAATGGGACTGCATCAAACTGCAGAGCTTCTGCACGGCAAAGGACATAGCTCGCAAGATAAACAGAAAGCCCACAGACTGGAAGAAGATCTTTACCGGCCATTCAACGGACAAAGGTCTCATCTCTAAAATGTTTGCAGAACTAAAAAAATTACCATCTTCCAAAACAAAACCGCAAACAACCAATAGCCCGCTCATCAAGTGGGCTAAAGACTTACAAAGAGACTTCTCTGATGAGGAAATGAGAATGGCCAAGAGACATATGAAAAAGTGCTCTACATCACTGGCCATAAAGGAAATGCAAATCAAAACAACATTGAGATTCCATCTCACCCCAGTAAGAATGTCATATATTAAGAAAACTAACAATAACTGTTGTTGGAGGGGATTTGGCCAAAAGGGAACCCTACTTCATTGTTGGTGGGAATGTAAACTGGTTCAGCCACTCTGGCAAGCAGTATGGAGATTCCTCAGAAGGCTAAATATAGAATTCCCCTATGACCCAGCAACCCCACTTTTGGGTATCTACCCGAAAAACCACAAACAAAATCACAGTAAATCCACCAGCACAACAATGTTCATTGCAGCGCAATTTGTCATAGGGAGAATCTGGCACCAACCCAGATGCCCCTCCGTAGATGAATGGATCAGGAAAATGTGGTACATATACACAATGAAATTTTATGCCTCTATCAGAAAGAATGACATTGCCCCATTTGTAAAGAAATGGAAGGACTTGGAAAAAATTATACTAAGTGAAGCGAGGCAGACCCAAAGAAACATGGACTCTATAGTCTCCCTTATTGGGAATAATTAGCACAGGTTTAGGCAAGTCACAGAAGAAGACCACAAGAACCCAATAGCTATACCCTTATGATCACATAAGATGATGCTAACTGAAATGAACTCCATTTTATGGAAATGATTGTTATATCACAGTTGTAACTACTTTCAACATTCCATGTGTATCTGTAGCTTCTACTATTGATGATGTTCTTGTATCACCTTCTTGTGATTGTATCTACACTATCTCTGTAATCTTATCTGAGTATATTTGAAACCGTGTATACTGGTATTAGAACTAGGAAATGAAAGGGAATACTAAATTGAGAGACACAGGGTAAAAAAAGCAAAACAACTACAAAAGCAACACTTGCAAAACTGTTTAATGTAAGTGAACTGAACACCTCCGGGGGGGAAAGGGTAATGGGGAGGGGGGAGGGGGGTATGAGGGACAAGGTAACAAACAGTACAAGAAATGTATCCAATGCCTAACGTATGAAATTGTAACCTCTCTGTACAACAGTTTTATAATAAAAACTTAAAAAAAATTTATCCTCATGAAAACTCATAAACAATTTTGAGGTGATTGCTTACCAATATTTCATATTTATCATTATCTGTGATTATGAAAAGATGTTACTAAGCCCATATCAAAAATTGATGAAGAAATTAAAGAAAATCTTAAAAATATTTTGTTTTTTAATAACTTTAAGTAATTGTATGTAAGAGTTTTAATTCAGTATTTCAGTTTATGAGTACAGTGCATCTTGATCTATGTCACTTCTTCCATCTCTTCTCTCATCTCTCCCAGCACACCTTTTCTGTCAATTGTTTACTTCCTTTTTTTGCATATACACATTGTATATTATGATTTCACTCTCCCACCTAATTTTTAGTAAATATTTTAAAACTTCTAAGAAGAATAAAATATAAAATTAATAAATCATTATATAACTTTATAAAAATAAAAATAACATCAGTAATAAAAGTTTAACTTAAAATGTTGAAATAATACTTGTAGTATATATCTGAGTTGAATTGTTCTTCTGTTGTATATTTACATATATATTTATTTCAGTAAAAGCCAAAATGGACTGCCAAAACACATGAAATCTGTTGTATGAACTTATAATCATCTAAGTAATTATATAAAAATAAATATGCAAGCCTTATCGCTTCTTTATATTAAGCGACTTTTCATTTCATTGGGTTTCCTAAAATGGAATTTAAGCAAAGTTTGAGCTTAAGATATCGTGTCATGTTCATCATATATAAGGAGCAAAGGCCTTGCCCAACTCTCCAGTTGCTATGTAAAACATCTACATTTGTTTGCCATTATATTTTCTGTAATTAGAGCTGAATATTAACTCACTCTTAATTTAAATAAAACCTTGAATAAAAATAATAAATTCTTGAAGGTTCTGAGTGTATATCTAGATCCACTATTCCTTCAATTTTTTTGTTGTTCAGTTTGTAAGCTCCATCACAAACATATTTTTCTCAAAGGGGGTGTTTATAGTAACTTGGTGTTCCAAAAGCAATTCTTACAAAACTATTTGGAGTAAACAACTGTACCACTCATGGGTGGGGAGAGGGATGTGGGAAGGAGGAGGCAGGGGAAAAATGAGGGAGGAGGTAAAAAGTTGAACAAGAAATGTAATCACTGCCTTACGTATGAAAATGTAACACCTCTGTACCTCACTTGGACAATGAAGAAAAAAATTATGCAGCTTTTATTTTTCATTTTGTAGGTTATTTAAAAGTTAATTCACTCAGAATGTTTGAAAAGGAAATATTGTGATGAAAGAAATGCTGTAGCTTTATAACTATCATTTATTCTTAAATTTTTCAGTACCCTCTGGATATTGAACTCTATTCAGTACAGAATTAATATAGTAAGCTTCAGATATTGGTATTTTAGTATTCTCTATTCTTTCTCTTTTTTGTGTGCTCACCTTGATTTTATCTGTTCTGACAGAGTTGTGTTCAAATGATTCATTTATAGCTAAATATGTTACTTCTTTCCAATAATTCTATTTGTTTTTTATGATGTGGGCTTATTTTTGTAAAAAATTCAGGTTTATTATTTTTATATTTCATGGACTGTTTTATTGTATTGCAACCAATAGCCTTTAATTAATGTTTTGGTGTTGAACTTTTAATGGTCCAAGCCATGGGACTTGAATTCATGGTCTGAAAAGTATACCTGAGCCTTTTTCCCTTAAATTTAGCTCTCTACCACTTGAATTGCAGCTCCACTTCCAGTATTTTACCAGCTAATTTGAGAAATGAATCTCATATTTACCAGGATGGCTTTGAACTGTAATTCTCAGTGCTTAGCCTATGGAGTACCTAGTAATACAGTTATAAACCAATTTCCCTTGTCATTGTTGACATTTATTTTATTACAGCCCTTTCTTTAATATATTTTTCTCAAAATAGAATACATTATTCCTCTATCTACCTAAGTATCTCTATCTATCTGTCTATCTGTCTATCATCTATCTATCTATCTATCTATCTATCTATCTATCTATCTATCTATCTCTCAATCTATCTATCTGTATTTGGCAGTGCTGTACATTGAATTCAAGCCCTCACATTTACTAGACAGGTTTTCTACTACTTAAGTTAAAAAATTCAGAATATTTTTGTCCATCTAGTGTTTTCTCCTACTAAATCACATCTTTTTTAATATTCTGAGTAACTTATTTACTGAAATCTGCAGTAAATTCTTATTAAGTTGTATTGTTAACTGAGAAAAAGATTGAGGATGAGTATAATTCCCTAATATAAGCACAAACATATTAATACTAAAATGAAAACTAAATACACATGAATACTGAAGTATATATGATAGATGGTATTGGTATGTCTTATTTTACTAACTGGCCTAACTTGTTTTAGGTAAAATCATATTTCTCAGGTGTCTTCCTAGTGGAATGGTTCAGACTTCAATCTTCAGGTATTTGGGGTAAGAGAAATTCAAAAATCAGATTCTGAAAATAAGTAATTTATAAATTTCTTCCACAGTATTTCCAACAAATCACAATATAGGATCAGAGGATTCATCACTTCTCAAGTTAGTCCAAAAATTATAAAGACTACAAAGATCAGATTTTTTCACTTCAAATAATATTATATTGTTCATGTACATGATCTGAGACACATGGAACACATGCTGTAACCTTGGTATTTCTTTTGTAAAGCTGCAATCTGAGTGATAAATCTCCATGTGAATTATCATTTACTATTAAAACAGGAGTACATGTAAAACAAAAACTGTAAATGAGCTTTAAAGAAGATGTCATTTAGCATTTGAAAGGTTTGGGTTTTGTATATACAAATCTTTTAGAAACTACTCTAATGCTTCCCAACATAATAAATGTGATGCTATTGTTGTTTGCAAATAATGGAAACGGAATTTCGTGTGTTATACTTAAATGAGCAAATCATATATGTTTAGTGCTAAGAAAGTTAAAGAAAAACTAGGCGTAGTGTTACACACCCATAACCCCAGCACTAGAAAGGCTAGGAAGTAGGCTGGTTGCTTTTGATTCAAGCTTGTAATGCAGCTATTCAGAGGGATGAGGTTTGAGGATAGCAGTTCAATGCCTGTTGGAGACCAGTGAAGTCCATGAATTTTTTTTTTTTTTTTTTTGTCAGTCCTGGGCCTTGGACTCAGGGCCTGAGCACTGTCCCTGGCTTCCTTTTGCTCAAGGCTAGCACTCTGCCACTTGAGCCACAGCGCCACTTCTGGCCATTTTCTGTATATGTGGTGCTGGGGAATTGAACCCAGGGCCTCATGTATATGAGGCAAGCTCTCTTGCCACCAGGCCATATCCCCAGCCCCCATGAAATTCTTAACAACAATTTACCATCAGAATACACTCAGAATTGTGGCTAAAAGTGGCAGTGAGTTAGCCCTGAGCAAAAATGCTTAGGGACAGCTCCCTGGCCCTGAGTTCAAGCTCCACAACCAACATAAAAAGAAAAAAAGAAAAAGAAAGGCCATGAGGCATGAAGCCTGACTGCGGTATTTACTGAGACCCTGACTTCACTGCTCCCAACAAGGAAAAATAAGCATTAAAGAGAAGGAACTCCCAGGCTGAAATATTCAAAACAGGTTTTTTTTTTCCCAATCTGTAGATACAATTCTATTTTTCCTAAAATATATGACTATTTTTAACAATGCATGTCATAATTACAAAGAAAGCACAACTTCACATGGTCAAATCTTCTCTGAGAGGTTTAATCAAAAGTTTTTTTTTAAAAGCAGTAGAGAAACATCAAAGAAATTTCTTTTTTCAGACAATTAGCTAGAATCATATATACCTAAATTTTAAAGGACCAAGAATAGATTAAAGAAGTGGAGCAAACAGAAAGGCTGGTAAAAGTTAATTCCCAGGACAAGAATGTTCAAACATTATAATAGTATTAGTCAGGCAAAGAGAAATGTGTGTCATCCCGGACAAGAAAGGAAATATGCAAATGTAATCTTCACTCAAGGGTCTTCATGTTAACAAGCACTGCCTAGCAACTAATCAGTCTCCGATATCCAAATGTGCTGTCTCCTGCTGTAGAATAATGACCTACATTTCACTGTTTTACTGAGATATAAATATGCAAATGGAGAAAATTGGATTAGGACATTGTTTTTTTTTTTTCTTATACGTGATGGAGCCACGGGTTTTCCTTAAGAAATGAACAATCTCCTTGTGTTAAACTTCTACCTCACTACTATTGCCACATGAGCAATAGAAAACACAAAGCTACCAAGCCTGTTGAGAAAATGCATCTCTGCAGGGAGAAGTAAATCAAACAAAGAACCAAATCAAGCAAGTTCAGCACCACATGGAACCAATGCAGATGGATGATAAATAAAAGCCACAATTCTATATAATGTAGCGAAAAATAAAGTATATTCTAAATTTCCTCATAAAAACACCAAGTGAAAACTAAATTATGGAAGATAACATATGTATGGAACATGTGTATACATTAAATATGTATATACATAAAATAAAGCAAATGCAGATATCTTTCTTTAGGGAGTAGACATGACTTTTAGGAGGTAAAATGAATAAGCACAATGGCATTACATTATATATGTAGAAGATATTACGGGGCACCAGGAAACAATATACTACAAGCAAAATGGTAGTTTTGAAATTGGGAAACTGTTTCTAATTTTAAGGAATATCATGTCATTAGCATACACGAATGTCATTTAAGGAAATACTTGTGAAAATTGAAGTTATTGGGCATATAATATCTGTGTGATCTAGCACCAGGAAGAGACAAACCAGGTATGTAACCTCATCATAGGCCTGGTCCTGGTATACTTGTGGAAAGAGATGAGGTCACTGTGGTGGTATTGATTGGATACAATGGAGTAAGAAATTAGTAAAAAGTAAATTGCAAAGGTAATGTCATTTGTGCCATTTGGTTAAATTTTCACACTTTACCTGGGGAGGATAGAATATAGTGTTCTTTGTTGTGGTGATGTTGTCCCATGTATTCTAAGTGATTTATTCTTTCTATGGATAGCATTCACTGAGTTCAACACAAGATCTCTAATTATGGAGTGACATTGTTATCTCTCTAGATGAAAGAACCCTCACATTAGTTGTATTGAGGGACGAAAACTACAGTGGTCTTGTGTACCCTTCTCAGTATACTACAAACTCTCCTTTAAGAAAGTAAGAAAGGGGCTGGGGATATAACCTAGTGGCAAGAGTGCCTGCCTCGGATACACGAGGTCCTAGGTTCGATTCCCCAGCACCACATATACAGAAAACGGCCAGAAGCGGCGCTGTGGCTCAAGTGGCAGAGTGCTAGCCTTGAGCGGGAAGAAGCCAGGGACAGTGCTCAGGCCCTGAGTCCAAGGCCCAGGACTGGCCAAAAAAAAAAAAAAAAGTAAGAAGGCGCTTGGAATGTGACTTAGTGATAGAGTGCTTGCCTAACATGCATGAAACTTTTGCTTTGATTCCTCAGTACCATGTAAACATAACATGACAAAAGTGATGCTGTGGCTCAAGTATTACAGTATTAGCCTTAAGCAAAAGTAGCTCACTGATAGTGCCCAGGCCTTGAGTTCAAGCCCCAGGTCTGGAAAAAGAAAGAAAAAAAGAAAGAAAGAAAGAAAGAAAGAAAGAAAGAAAGAAAGAAAGAAAGAAAGAAAGAAAGAAAGAAAGAAAGAAGAAAGAAAGAAAGAAGGAAGGAAGGAAGGAAGGAAGGAAGGAAGGAAGGAAGGAAGGAAGGAAGGAAGGAAGGAAGGAAGGAAGGAAGGAAGGAAGGAAAAGAAAGAAAGAAAGAGGGAGGGAGCAAGGGAGGGAGGGAGTGAGTTAGGGAGAGAGGAAGGAAGGAAGGATGGGGGAAAGATGAAAGAAAGAAAAAATGATTTTGAGGTCAATGCTTACATTATGATGGACCCTTTGTCTACTATCTTCCAAGTAAGCTGTAACTAAGAAATGTTGATACACAATGCCATTCAGGGTAACAGTTGCAGAAATGTAGGTAAGGGCTGCAGAGGACACCAAGAGTTTTAAGCAGTGAAGTAATGAAGCCAGGGATAGTTGAAATGTTTTTCTGACAAAAATGGATGCTACAGGAGGGAGATTGGGGAGTCAGGAGTAATATTAATATGACGCTGAAAACTTGGAAGGCTAAAACTATCATTAAATATGTTAAGCAAATACAAGTGAAAATTTGAACAAAATGTAATATTTGCAAATCTTCAATGAATTTGGGTTACAATTAGTCTGGAGTTGCTATAATTTTATATATATTAAAACATTAGATTGACAATAATCATTTTTCCTAGCTACCTTTCTCTTCACTTGAAATATTCATTCTTATCTCTTATATGCTGAAAATAATGTACAGAAATATACTGAATGAAAGTAATTTTCCATCACATCTTCATATTAATTTCATGTCAATTTTTTATATTATTATCTGGTATTAATAAAAGTGGTATTCCTTTCAAACTTGAAAGTGATGAAAATGTTAGTTCATTCAATCATTTTTTCTTAATATGTCATATATTTAATAAGTCTTCCTTAAACCCAATCCTTTAATATAAAAATTGTATCAATGTCTGTTTTATCACCTTTTTAAGATGTGATGTGTAATTTCTCTCCATCCTTAAAACCACTACAGTTTCTCTATATTTATGGCTTCTAACTCCACAGTTTTACTTTGTATTTCTGATCTTTTACACAACTAAATTTGGCCTATTTTCATGATATCCCCATATGTAGAAATAAATTTCAAAGTGTTAAGTTGTATTCCTCTTCCCTTCCTCCTGTTGTTTCTACTAGTATCAAAATACTTCCAGGTTTGTAGAATAAACTATAAAAACTAGCTTTTAATTTCCTTTTTCATTTACATGTGTAATTCATTTGGACTTCAATTTTTTCTGAGTTTCAATTTCGGGGCTTTTGAGTTTTTATTTTTGATCCAATTTTGTTTCTGCCCTCCTTGCCTTTAGCTCCTTGACATAAATTATTACTAAGCTTGTAGCTAGAGATATCTTGAATTGTTTCCAGAATGAATTCACTAGTTCTGTTTAGAAATTTTGGCTTTGGTAGTTTTTGCTGGATTTTATATTTTAATTACCATCATAGTGGTTTGCCTCCAATAAAGATTCCAAAAATAAAATCCATACAGAAGAACATTAATAACCTGTACCTTGGATTTGAGCAAGGATCAAATTGCACAATACTTGCTCAGTAGGACCATTAGTTAAATTCACAATACCACATCACCTTGAGAATAAAATTAAATTGAAAAAGAACAAATTAATGTAAATATGTTTTAGACATGTTTATTAATGGCTCTTTCACATTCTCTCATTTTCTTTTGGAACTATATTAACTTTTATTTACTTCATTAAATTTTTTGAAGAAAAAAAGCGGAAAAATGAAAAGTTAGTTCTCTGCCTTCTGCTTTTGTTTTGTAGGCTCATATGGTAGGGTTGCTGGCCTGCCTGCTGCCATTGCATAGCTGGTAGACTTTTGAGGTATTTGTGGTATTTCCCACTGAAAAGTGTCTGGATCATTTAAATTAGATTTTCCCATCAAAGAGCCTCACTTTCAAGGTGCTTGGAATATCTATGACATAGAAATAATCTTAAAGAAACAACATTATGCTCGTTACAATTTGCTAAGAGATGAGAACTCAGCAATCAGAAAATAATGATTTTATTCTGGATACTAAGTAATATATTTAATTATATTTCATGTTTTACAATTGCTTTTGGCTTATTTGTGTGCTTCTCACACGTGACAGTGTTATGATCACGATCACAGAACAAAGAACCATTTTGTTCTGTACACAATATTTCATCTTTAAAAAAGCATATTTCTGACATACCACTTCAAATTAACTCAGTCTAGCAATTGTAACAATGACCTTAGCTCAGACTTCAGAACTAGATACATTTAGAAACATACATATTCTGTACTTGTCCACTCAAGTAACTGAGGTAAAGAAATTCTGGATGGCCATCTTCTTCTAGAATAGCAGTCCATAATGACTGAGTAACTCAGTTCTCTAGTTATGTTGCCAGCCAGCTGTCAGTAGTCAGTCCTGCGCAAGACTTCTGTTCCTTCCCTTCTGCCCCTTGTCTTTTGCTCCCCTAATTACATATTTTATGTATATATTACTGAGTGTTTCTAGATTGTTCTTCTAAGTATCTACATACTATACTTAGAAATGATCTAATTACTTTATATTCAACTACTTTCCATTGTTATTTTTCCATTCAATACACTTTTGGTTTTTTTTGTTTTGTTTTTGGTATCCTAAGGCAAAAGTAAGGGCAGGGACACTGTCCATAAACCAATCGAGCCCCACCCCTACTTCGTGTTTTTTTATGTTTTCGATTGTATTTAGTTTGTTTTTGTTTTTTCTTCTTGGGCTGTCTTTAAACTGTGATCCTCAGGTCTTGGTCTCATGTGTTGCTCGACTTACAAGAGTGAGCCACCAGGGCCCGGATTAAATTATTTTTATTTTACTCAAAGCAGACTGTCTTCTATCATCATGGAAAATATTTTCTATTTCTACTGATATGCTTATAAGTCTACCATTTGTATTATGACTAGTGGCTCACATTTGTATCTGAACTGTATGTTTATATCAAACACAATAAAACATAAAATACAAAATTTTAGAAATAATTTTTTGTGTGTGGCTTTGAGAATTTAACTTTATGAGTTGCAACTTCATTTGTAAATTGGTTAAACAATTCTTCATTTGAATAACATAACAGATAAATAAATTAGTTACATAGCACAGAGAAATTCATGTATTTCAATCTATTTGACATAAACTTGTCAAGACATTTTCTAATGCCAGCCATGTACTCTGAAAACTAGGTACTTAGTATGTACTATGTGTGAAAGAGTGAAGGTTCATTTTCTTTCAACTATGCCTGTGAGCATAATTATTACTTCCATATAACTAATTTTGTTATTGTCAGTACAGCATCCGATGAAGAAGAGGCATTAACAGATCATTTGTTGAGTTATAAATTAAAGGAAAATGCTTTCACAACAAAAGTAACAAATTCACTTGAATTTCATTATTATTTATTTTAAAATGACTTGCTTTTTTTCAAATCACTTTTAAGAGTTCTGTTCATAGCTGTAAGGCTAGATAACAATCGTTAGAATTTATTGACCTTTTGCAATACTAATTTAATCTTTGGGGGAACAAAGTTGATTAATCACAGCTTGACATATTGAAATTTTGCATAATTTTTTCCCCAAAGTGCTTATAGGGCAGTAATACTAGGGCATTTAGTGTAATAACTAAGTCACATATCACAAATAAAAAGTGTCCAGAAAAGTTATCCTGAAATTTGCTATCTATTTTTACTTTTTCAATTCTAGAGTGATCTTGCAAGAAGCTAGGAAATTGAGCACATGTATTAATCTAACCTATACTCAAAAAAATCCTGAAAAATATGACAGATAATGATGTAGAAGAATAAATGTATAGTACAGTTTCTTGAAATTTCAAGGTAGTCTCTTAGTAATTGTGACTTTTAAAAATAATAATAATTATTTATTGTCAAAATGATGTACAGAGGGGGTAAAGTTTCATTTGTTAGGCCATGGGTACATTTCTTGTACTAATTGTTACCTCTTCCCTCATTCCCCCCTCCCTTTTCCTCTCTCCCCATGAGTTGTTCAGTTGGTTTACATCAAATGTTTTTTCAAGTATTGCTTTTGGAGTTGTTTGTCTTTTTATCCTTTGCCTCTTGATTTTGATATTCCCTTTCACTTCCCTAGTTCTAATACCAGTATATACAGTATCTTGGGTACTCAGATGAGATACAGGGTTTAAGGATTGTTTCTGTCTAAATACATTCCACATCATCTGCTATTAAGAAGAGGTTGGGATGTTAAAAAATGTACTTTTTAAGAATTTTTTCTCAATTAGACAATCTTGTAAGTTGTATCAACAGCATATCATCTTGGTAAATAAAAATTTGGAACTGAAGTGAGTTAAATGGGAGGGAGAGAGAGAGAGAGAGGAATGGACATTCACTAGCAAATTGTACTTGAGATGATAAGATTTGTGATTCAGAGAAAACATTTCTGATAACAGTTAAAAGACTATCTTAGACTTGTTTATGACATTGTCATAAGATATCTGAGCGATGGTAATATATAAGAAGAAATTCATTTCTAAAAATACTAGAGTTTAGAATGTCCAAGTTCAAGATGCTTATATGCATTGCCTAGTGAATGACTTCTTGCTGCAGAAGCAGAAGACAAAATAGAAGGATCGAAATTGTCTGGCCATTTCCTTCCTGTCTACAAACTAACTGATTCCATTAATGAGGATACTGTCCTCTTAATTTAATCATCTGCTAATGGCCATATTTCTTAATCTTATCATATAAGTGTTAAAGTTTCTCAATGATATTTGGAGCAGATACAAACAGTTAAACCATAACACAACCATGGATCTGGAAACAATTTTGTACTTAAAATCTTCAAATTTGTTAAACCAGTTATTGATCATACAGTCTATGATTGTGACAGGAAGCAGCATTTAAATAATTTTCTCTTATTACCATAGCATCAGAAACCACAATATCTGACGAAGGTTTCAACTACCTAAAAGCTTGGTAGTCTACCCATTACTGTAAGATAAATTCTGCATCTTTATGTCAGTGGAAAAGCATTAATTTTTTCAACTGTAGTCTAATAATACAATTCTGTCCAGATATCCTTTAACTAATAACATTTATTGGAATGGGAATGTGGGCATCATTATCTGGACAGAAAAATGAGAAGAGAATCAAATGTGCATTACTTTGTGGTTCGGATATTGCCTATGTAATATAGTGACGAGAAAATTAAATCATATTGTCTAAGAAGTAAAATGAAGTTCATTTTCAAGGCAAGGCATTGACAGATAGCAACTGCTGTGACAAAATCTTCTAGTAGAAAATAAAGTTTCTCCTTCAGGTTATGAATTTCACAGAGTTCCTTTAATCAGCAGTTCTACAGTTTATATTACCCATAGTCAATGTCTATGTACAAGCATTTGTAAACTTTTAGAAAAAAAATCATAACCATTACTCTTTGTGGTCCTCTGAAAAGCACAGTTAGAGTTCTCACACATACTCTCAAAGCTGGCCTAGGAATTGAATGATCCTTTTTTATAGTGTGTTATCTCAGTGTCGACTATTTTCCTGTTAGTCACAGAGTAGGGAACTGATCAATATCTCAGTTATTACATAAACTATTACAGTACTAACTGGACCCAATGCTGTTTATAATGTCAAAAATCTACTAGGAATGTTGATATTAACCGCACCAAACTGAGAAAGAAATACATGGAGCATATTCATTGTTTGATTTACCTGATGACTTATCTAAAAGTCAGCTTGGAAAAAGTTTTACTCTAGGAAATATGATGAATACCTGCATGAGAGTGTAAAAAAAAAAAAAGTTTATGTGCTTGCTTTGGAAACTTGACCATTCTTAAAATTCTCCATTTTTTCACTTGTCCAGACAAGAGAAAAATAATACTATATGTTTCATGATTACATAATTCTCATATATTTTATGCATTTATTTACTTAATCTAATTACAAACTATTGTATTACTTATTTATTTGTTAATATTTCTATTTTTTGGCAGTCACTAGAAATTGAACACAGGGCTTTTTGCTTGGAAGGCAAATGTTCCTTGTGTATTGTAGGTTGGCTCTAACACATATTACTGGAGGGATATCTGACCTAGATTCACCTGCCCTCTCTTAAGTAGCTTGTAACTTAAACATGTGTCACCTCACCGACTTGTTTAAGAAAGAACACCTCATTTACTTTTACCCTACCTTACCTTGAACCACAGTTTTGCTCTTACCTGTATCCCAATTAGCTGGCAATTAAGGCATATGCTACTTGGCCCTTCCTCACTTTTCTCATTTTTTATTGTTTCTGCATTTCAAAACAAAAATTTGATTGACAAAAAAAAATCTGATGCAGAAATATATTTTATTTGCATTGTAAACACATGATATATATTTGGATGAGTGAAAAAATATATCAATTAATGTGGTACTACTTTAACAAAAGCATAATATTAGATTGAACAACAAACCCAAAATGTAGGAACAATAATTGTAACGATGTACACAAGAAAGAACTGGAGGAGATAGAAAGAAGAGATACAAAACCCAGAATTCAAGAGTCAAGTTTAATATGTTTGTTGATATTATGACACATGAAATTCCATGTTATAATACATGACAAAATAGTGAAACCTCCAAAAAGCCTGGAAACATTAATATTTCAAATATTCACTCTATGTATTTATTGTTCAGTATTTATATGTTTAAGTCTCCATGGCATTGAACAATGTATTCCAGTGCTTTCATTTAAAAACCATACAATGATGATTGTGGTGGTGTAAGCCTGTAAGCTGAGCTCTTGGGATACTGTGATAGGAGGATCAGAACGAAGTGATAGCAATGTATTATTGTTGGGCAAATGTAAAAAGTAAGTGCAACTATTAAATACTTGCAATGTGTAGAAAGCATTTCCATATTTAACTCTTCTGATTATTCTGTACAGGGTAGGTAACGGACATTCCACGAACTCTGCAAGTTTTGGGACAACTGTGACCTAAACACTGGGAAACTCCAGGTTTACTTGCCCTATAGCAGATTAGGATCCCATTTTTACCCTTCATTTCAATATTATTATCACAAAAAATATCAATAATATTTTATAGATAAGAAGTACCAAATAACAGAGGAAACTATAGTAGATGTAAAAAGAATATGGAAATAACCCACAACACTATAATTGTTTAGAATGTGATATAGACCACAAACTAAGTATTCACAGATGATTTAGAATGCACACTTAAGTTCATCAGCAAATCATTGAATTTTTTTTTTCTAGAATAAATCTCTCACTTATTTAAATCTGTGTAGCGTACCTCAAATGCAAGAATTTTCCATCTACTGTTCTGATGGGACAAGTGGCAAGTTTTATGCTGAGATTGAAAGATATTTTGAGAATATTTTTTCATATTATTTTTACATAGTAATGAACCACACATTTCATCACATACTGTCATGAATAATTTAAACTTCTCATGAAGACAGGAAAATATACATGTAAAACCCTTGGCAGAAGAAACTAAAGGTTTTTCACAAGGAATTTAACAACGTCTATGAACTCTGAGAAGGCAGTGTTGAATTGGGACCTTTTTTGTCCTAAGGTCTGTGAAATGGATTTTCCTTGGCTAGAGGTCAACATGTTCTTCAATGTCAACTTATTCCTAAATTCTTAGAGTTGTACACATGAGTTTCAGATTAACATATCTGTTTGTGTTTACAATGTCTGTTGGTTAGCATCACCCTACCATAATTCTGTCTAGGCCATACTCTTCCTTCCCTTACACTCAAATCAAGTTTCAAAACTCCATCTTTACATATGTATATTGAATGGGTTGTATATAACCACCTACACTTTCTCTTTTTATTCAACCATGCCCTTCCATTAGCCTTACCTTCACATGAAATATGCATATCAGATTCCTGATGTGCATCTTTAAAAAAAAATTATTCAGTGGTGTTGTACCATGGAATCTATCTCTGCAATATACCATTCTTGACTCAGTTTGACTTAGTATGATTTTATCTTATTTTTTTGGTTTTTGTTTTTGTTTGGCCAGTCCTGGGGCTTAGACGCAGGGTCTAAGCACTGTCCCTAGCTTCTTTTTGCTCAAGTCTAGCACTCTGCCACTTGAGCCACAGGGCCACTTCTGGCCATTTTCTGTATATGTGGTGCTAGGGAATTGAACACAGGGCTTCATGTATAGGAGGCAAGCAATCTTACCACCAGACCATATCCCCAGCCCCAACTTAGTGTGATTTTTAATATGTTTATTTGTTTGTTCCAAAATCAAAATTTAAGAGCAAACATGTGTCTTTTGTATTTCTAATATTGTTTAATATGCTCAGTGTGATTTTTCCCAAATTTATCATTTCCCTGAAAAATGAAATAATTTTATTTTTCCTAGTGTATGAGTGAAATTCTATTTGTATCACATGTCCTTGATCCATTCATTAGTTTTAGGACACGTAGATTGTTTCTGTGACTTCATTACTGTAAATAGTGCTGTTTTGAACATGGAGTGCAGGTGAGATTATAATATCCTGAACTATCTTATGATCAGCAATACTATTCTTGGTTATAATAGTTTGTGAATGTTTCTTATCATTCACTGCTCTAACCTAATTCTTTTTTTTTATAATGAAACTCCTTTTTGACCATATTTACCAGAAATATTGTTTGTGGAAATAAAGTAAATAAAACAAATTGTAATTCAGTACCTGGAAGATATTTTTCCCACACTTGCTCGTGGTTATTGGCTCTAATATCATTTTTTGTTAATATTTATGACAGAAACAGTAAGTAATACATTATAAAGACAAACATTTTATTTGATTTTTCTGTTAAACGTAGTTGCTACACTTAGCACTTCAAGGAAAAACTTGCTTTAAATGAATACTTTTATTTAAAGTGAAAATAAGCTATGAGAGAAACTTATTAAGAATTCTTCAGAATGAACAAAGAAACTGTGGAAACAAGCACAATTTCATTTTAAAATTAAAATAGAATCAATTTTGAAAGAGTTAAAAGAAGTTTATTTAAGTAGAACGTTTCTCAGAATGAAGTGTTTCAATTTACAATTTTCTTTTGTTATGACTGCAAGTAGAGAAAAATGCCAACGGTGATAAAACATATGAACCTGAGAGTTTTTTTAAAAAACATGCTTTGCTATTTAACCTTTCCCTCTCTCTTCCAGGTGATGGTACCATGGCTACAGTAACATAAAAATTGCATGAAAAAATAGTTATTGCATAGGATAGATATCTGATTCTAATGTCTTTGTCTTGTATTCTTTTTCTTCTGAAACAAATTTCTTTCTAATGGACTTTTACCTACAAGAAAATTCTTAGTGGCACTCTTGCCACTAGGCTACATTCCCAGCCCTATACATGTTTCTTTAATGAGCTTTTTATCAGTGTGAATGTTATGCCCAAGTCACGAGACAACCACCAAGAAAACCACCAAGAGCCAGACGTTCCGATATGCAAAAGCAAGGCTTTATTCAGGCAGGCTGCAGCTCGGGCCTCATCCTACACTCCAACGCAGCAGTGGAGGTTAGGAGGAAGTCCCCAAACTGAAATTTCACAGGGCTTATAAAGGCAAAAAACCACAAAGTTACAGTAATCAGGTCTTCAAGCAAGATTAGGATATGGGTACAAATCTGATTGGCTCAGGGCTAGAGACATTCTGGGGCAGTTAGAGTTAAGCATTCCCAGGTGGTTAGAGTTAAGCAGGGAGTTTCCTGACCGGCTGGGCCCTAATAAGCTTGTTCTGCTAGCCAGGATAATTGGTGGCCTGGGTTACTCATAGTTTAAACAGTCAACAAAATGACTACTGCCTCCAAAATGGGGTTTACTTCAACTCTACATGAATAATTGAACAGAAAAAAAAAAATACTTCACTAACGTATAGGTGCATATGAATTTACCTAAGTTTAAGTAAATATTATTTGTAGGAAGAAAAAAAGTTTTAGAAAAGTTTTGACAGTAACTCTGTCATTCAATTGTCAGTAAGAGACTATAAATCTTGAAGAAATATTATGGAGTAAAGGAATATGTCAAATTATTTTGTTCCTTTTGTACTAATAAATATGTAGTGTAAAATATTACAACATAGGCAATTCAGAGTAGCATATACTTGGTTCTTTCAACACGGGCTCTACTAATAATAAGTATTATCAGTACTATTTACTAAGATATACAAAATAATTTCAATATGGCTTATTTTTTCAAAGTGTATTAATATAGAATTACCAAAACTCGTTTTAAATGTTCTGAAAAATTATCACTAGCAAACTAAGAGAATACTTAACGATGAATTTTAGTAAAACTGTGCAATATTTTTGTATATAAACCTGAAATATTATTAATAGAGGAAGAAATGTGTTAAAATACAGTGCTTTTATGTCTGAATGATAAAAAGTAAAGATGTCAGTAGCTCAGTAAGCTTAATAATCTGATTCAATTTTGACAGATTTTTTTAATGTACCAGGATTACATCTATGTATATCAGAAACCAACCATGTTGAAGATGTACAATCCAGTGTAAATATGGATCAATAGAATGTGTCCATACACTATCAAAACATATAATGTCACAACAGTAACAGAAATAACATAATTGATAAGCTATCAGATCATAAATCAATGAATCACTGCATAGTTCAGAGTAACCACAGGTTATGATTAAGAACATTTTACATTAATGGACAGCAAATATACTTATTAGAGAATCCAAATTTAAAATATGATTACATTAGAAAAATAGATGCTTAACAAAGCATTAGCCAACAATTTTCAGACACCTGCTAATCAGACAGAGGCAACACTGACCTGAATATCATCATAGCTGCTATAACAAACCAACAGGCTGGAATTCTTCCACCTCCTCTGCCTATGTTTTTCCTTGGTTAAATGTCTTTTTCAAACATAATCATGTAATGTGTACATGATCTTCACTATCTATATTTGTAATTCTATCAGACATTTTCATACATAAAAATGAGATGAGATTTCTTTTTGAATTATAGAAACATTTTCATAAAAGGTACAGCCCTATCCTATGGTTTAGTTATGGCTACGTACAAACTCTGTACAATTTATTTTATAATATACTATGTGTTTATAAGCTCTTCTGGGTGAATATTTTAATTTACTTCCCAGTAGAATATCTATCTGACATTTCTTTCCCACGAGACTTTCACCAACTGCACAAAGCTGAAGGCTGAGGAAGTGTAGGTGGGAAGCCTGCATAATAATATTTGCTTGAATAACTCAAAAATGCTAATTAAAGATGGTATATTATCAAGAAATAGATAATAGTATAAATTTGAATTTGTTACTCCCAACATAATAGGATTAGTATTACTTTTCATAAGTTGTTCTGTTTACGATAGCATTAGCTAACCCTATATTTTTAATTTACCACATATTTAGTTACAATAGTTCTAAAAGGAAAAAAAAGGAATTCAGCACAAAATAAAAAACTATAATGGGTAACATGTTTACATTAGAATTGTTAATATTTATTTTATTAAAATATATTCATTTTAAATTTAAGATAAATTAAAGCTCTATTTAGGCATTAACCCCATTTTGTTAGTTTAATGAGTTTGTTTATGTTACCAGAGATCGAGATATAGAAGTTTGTATAGTTTGCATTATTGTAAATTGGATAATTAATTTTATTTTTTATCAATGCATGGTATATCTTTCAGTGAGTAGAAATTGCAGATTTACTGATTTGTGCTTCATTTCAAATCCAGATTTATATATATATATATTTAGTAATTTTTGACAGAAACTAGAATTCCCTGTTTCCTGGGCTTTCTGTGAATTGTTTTAAAATAAAACAACAATGCTTGTGAAAGCAAAGAAAACTCAAGAATCCCAAATTTTATTACTTCACTACTGTTTCTATTTTTCTATTTTTACAAGTATTTCGAGAGAGAGAGAGAGAGATACTGGGGTTGAACTTAGGGTCTGGGATCCTGTACCTGGGCTTTTGCCCTCAAAGCTTATGACCTGAGCTACA
This sequence comes from Perognathus longimembris pacificus, assembly GCF_023159225.1. Taxonomy (NCBI): domain Eukaryota; kingdom Metazoa; phylum Chordata; class Mammalia; order Rodentia; family Heteromyidae; genus Perognathus; species Perognathus longimembris. Next base: position 26,892,213 of record NC_063163.1, read on the forward strand.
TCTCCACTTCCTGCTTGTTTAGTAATCATTTGTAGATTAGAATCTCAAGCGCTTTCATGCCTGGGATTGCTTCATACCAGGATCTTTAGGTCTCAGTCTCCTAAGTACAAGCATTTAAGGCACAATGCACTATTCTCTGGTTACAAATATTTTTCATACTAATTTAAAGAAGGTAAATATATGTGAATACAGTTCAATTGTCAAGACTACTTGGAGCATAATTTTAAAATGCAAATGATAGAATTCAGCTTATTATGAGTCTCCTCAATCATGAGTATCATCTCTCCTCATGACGGTAATATTTTGATTCCAGGTCAATATATGAAGGCATCATGTAGTATGGAACATTTTGAAAGTTTTTATTTCTTTCTGTAGATTCTTTTGAGTATTCATCTAAATGTCTGCAAACATACATGATCTTTTGTTTTTGTTACAACATGGTTATTACAAGTCTTGTATTGAAATAAGGAAACTATTTTCTGAAACTGTGCATGAGAGAATTTTCATTCATACTATTTAATTTGTTTGCCCATGTACATTTAAATTCTACTCCTTGTAAGTTTCTATCCTGAAACATCACAGCTTTGGGTCATAGTCATCTAATACTGAGGAATTATCTGGATTATAGTTTATCAAGAAAAAAAAATGATTTTTATTAAAAATATCTGTTTAAAAATAAGTGTCTAAGGAGGTGCTCTAACACTGGAGCCATGCTTCTAGGCTCTTTTTGCATTGGTTATTGAAGCAACTATTACATTGAACTTCATTAATACCTCCTCAATTCACATAGTTACCTTTAAGGTGCGTTGTGATAACATCAGTAATATACTCTCTAAAAATCTCCAGTATAGAATGTAGTACTACTATCCATGTTTATTATTTCCAGTAATAATATCTAGATGTAAGTTAAGCCTCCTTCATTGTTTAAAATTTGAATTTGTACTAGTTCATACTGTCTCTTTGTGTGTGCGTATTCACACACACATACACACACACACTCCATACTTATGTTCTAAACTTCTCCAGAACTTCTTGTCCAACCTTTTTAAAATACATTTGAGAACAAGTGTCATATACAAATATTTTTAATGATGGGGTTAAGAAATTGCATCTCAATAAAACGTAACTTTCATTTATGAATTTCTCCCATCATTTAACAATGGTTAATAATCTGGGACAATTGCAACTTTAACTCTCCACTTGTAATTGTATATTACAATAAGTTGAACCTTGATGGTATATAACTTATGAATCATGCACTTCTAAACTAAATGGGAAATGAATTAATATCGAGCTGGAGTTTGAAGTGTATTTGGTAGTATCCAGGGTTAAATCAAAGTGTGTGTCAACTGTGAAATCATTCCTACTTCGGGTTTAAATCTACGGATGAGAAGAAATAAACAAGGATATAAATAATTGTATTCAAAATTTCCATTAAAATGTCATGCAAATACATGTGTACATGTAATGTAAATAAACATGCATTACAGAACTAATTATGCCGTAATGTTTGTTTGTTTTTTCATTTGTATTGTCAAACTGATGTACAGAGCGGTTACAATTTCAAAGTTAGGCATTGGATATATTTCTTGTACTGTTTGGAACCTCCTCCCTTACTCCCCCCCCACCCCTCCCTCTTTCCCTTTCCCCCCATGAGTTGTTCAGTAGATTTCCACTAAAAAGTTTTGCAAGTATTGTTTTTGTAATCATTTGTCTTTATTACCCTGTGTCTCCCGGTTTTGGTATTCCCTTTCAGTTTCCTAGTTCTAATACCTGTATACATGGTTTCCAATGTACTCAGATAAGATACAGAGATGGTGCAGGTACAACCACAGGAAGGGGATACAAGAGGATCATCAATAGTAGAAGCAACATTTCCCATAGCAGGTTGAATGTAATTACAACAGTGATATAACAGTCATTTCCATAACATGGATTTTATTTCATTTACCATCATATTTTGTGTTCATAAGGGTACAGCTATTGGGCTCTTGTGATCCTCTTCTGTGACTAGCCTAAATCTGTGCTAATTATTCCCTATAAGGGAGACCATAGAGTCCATGTCTCTTTGGGTCTGGCTCCCTTCACTTAGTTTAATTATTTCCAAGTCCTTCCATTTCCTTACAAATGGGGCAATGTCATTCTTTCTGATAGAGGCATAAAATTCCATTGTGTATATGTACTACATTTTCCTGATCCATTCGTCTACTGAGGGGCATCTGGGTTGGTTCCAGATTCTAGCTATGACAAATTGTGCTGCGATGAATATTGTTGTACTGGTGGCTTTAGTGTGCTCTTGTTTGTGTTTTTTTTTGAGTAGATGCCCAAAAGTGGGGCTGCTGGGTCATAGAAAAGCTCTATTTTTAGCCTTCTGAGGAATCTCCATACCGCTTTCCAGAGTGGCTAAATCAGTTTACATTCCCACCAACAATCAAGTAGGGTTCCCTTTTGGCCACATCCCCTCCAACATTTGTCATTATTAGTTTTCTTGATATAGGACATTCTTACTGGGGTGAGATGGAATCTCAGTGTTGTTTTGATTTGCATTTCTTTTATGGCCAGTGATGTAGAGCACTTTTTCATATGTCTCTTGGCCATTCTCATTTCCTCATCAGAGAAGTCTCTTTTTTAAGTATTTAGCCAATTTTTTGAGGGGGCTATTTGGTTCTTTGCGGTTTTATTTTGGAGGAATGTAATTTTTTTAGTTCTGCATATATTTTAGATATGAGGCCTTTGTCTGTTGTATGGCTGGTAAAGATCTTTTCCCAATCTGTGGGCTTTCTGTTTATCTTGTGAGTTATGTCATTTGCACTGCAGAAGCTCTGCAGTTGGATGTAGTCCAATTTGTCTATCCTTTCTTTGATTTGTGGCTTTTCTGGGTCTTCGTTAAGGAAGTTCCGTCCTGTGCCAAGGAGCCCAAGTGTTTCTCCTACTCCTTCCTTTAGTGTTTTCAGGGTATCCATTTTCATTTCGAGGTCTTTGATCCATTTGGAATTGATTTTGGGGCAGGGTGATATATAAGGATCTAGTTTTAGTTTGTTGCATGTGTTGAACCAGTTTTGCCAGCACCATTTGTTAAAGAGGCTATCTTTCTTCCAAACTATTGTTTTAGCTCCTTTATCAAAGATTAAGTAGGCATAGTTCTGTGGGTTCATTTCTGGGTCTTCAATTCTGTTCCATTGGTCTTCAGGCCTGTTCTGGTGCCAATACCAAGCTGTTTTTATTACTATAGCTTTATAATACAGCTTGAAGTTGGGTATTGTAATTCCTCCAGCACTGTTCTTTCTGCTTAGGATTGTTTTTGCTATTCAAGGTCTTTTATTGTTCCATATGAATTTCTGGATTGATTCCTCTATTTCATTAAAAAATGGTGTTGGGATATTAATAGGTATTGCATTGAATTTGTAGCTAGCCTTTGGCAATATTGCCATTTTGATTATATTAATCCTCCCAATCCAGGAGCATGGGAGGTTTTTCCATTTCCTTAGTTCTGACTTAATTTCTTTTTTCAAGCTTTTAAAATTTTCATCAAAGAGGTCTTTCACTTCTTTGGTTAAGGTTATTCCTAGGTATTTTATGTTTTTGAGGCTATTGCAAAAGGAGTTGCTTTCCTGATTTCAGCCTCGGTCTTCGGGTCTTTAGCACAGAGAAAGGCTGTTGATTTTGGAGGGTTAATTTTATATCCTGCAACTTTGCCAAAGCTTTGGATCAGCTCTAGTAGCTTGGGGGTAGAGTCTATGGGGTTCTTTATGAATAGGATCGTGTCATCTGCGAAAAGAGAAAGTTTAACTTCATCTTTTCCTGGTTGGTTCCCCTGTATATTTTCTTCTTGCCTAATTGCTCTGGCTAGGAATTCTAGTACTATGTTGAAGAGAAGGGGAGAGAGCGGACCTCCCTGTCTTGCTCCTGATTTAAAGGGAATAGCTTTAGTTTTTAACCATTTAGAATTATGCTTGCTCTTGGTTTGTCATAGACTGCCTTTATTATATTCAGGAGTGTTCCCTGGAATCCCAGTTTTTTCAGGGCTTTTGGCATAAATGGGTGCTGGATTTTATCGAATGCCTTTTGCACATCCAGAGATATAACCATGTGGTTCTTTACCTTGCTCCAGTTGATGTGGTGTATTACATTAATTGACTTGGGTATATTGAATGAACTTTGTATCCCTGGGATGAATCCAATTTGATCATGGTGTATGATTTTTTTGATGACCTGTTGTAGTTGATTTGGATGTGAGATCACTTATTGCCATTTCTATTTCAATGCTGGATATGGGTCTGTTCAGAAGGTTTAAATCTTCATGGTTGAGTTTGGGGATATCAATTTTTTCTAGGAAATTATCCATTTCTTCCAGGTTCTCAAATTTTTGGCATAAAGGTTTGCAAAATAATCCCTTATTGTGTTCTGAATTTTGGTTGTTTCTGTGGTGATGTTACCTGTTTTAGCTCTGATCTTGTTTATCTGGGTTTGCTGCTTTCGTTTTTTTGGTCAGGTTTGCTAGGGGTCTGACTATCTTGTTAATTTTTTCAAAGAACCTTTGCATTGTTGATTGTTTTGATGTGTTTTTTTTGTCTCTAATTCATTTAAGGCTGATTTGATTTTAATTATTTTCTTCTGTCTATTGACTTGGGGTTTGGCATGTTGTTCTCTTTAGAGGAGATTAAGGTGCTTCCTTAAGTTTTTGACTTGCCACTTCTCCAGTTTGATGATGTAGGCATTCAGAGATATAAATTTCTCTCTGAGTACTGACTTTGCTGTGTCCCAAAGTAGCTGGTACTTTGTATACTCATCTTGGTTGAATTCCATAAACATTTGAATTTCTGTTCTAATTTCTTCAATGACCGACTGATGGTTCAGCAGTGTGTTGTTTAGTCTCCATCTATTATAGGATTTTCTGTGGTGGCTGTTTGAGTTGAGCTCTAATTTTATTCCATTGTGCTCTGAGAGAGTGCAGGGAATGGTTTTGATACTTCTGAATTTGTACAGATTTTCTTTGTGCCCTAAAATGTGATCTATTTTGGAAAATGTTCCATGTGCTGCCGAAAAGAATGTGTACTCAGTTGTTGCTGGATGGAATATTCTGTAGATGTCGGTTAAGTCTACTTGGTCTAGGCAGTTGCTTAGTAGTTCTGTGTTTTCTTTATTCAGTTTTTGGCATGTTAATCTGTCCAGAAGTGATAGTGGAGTGTTAAAGTCCCCACTGTCAATGTGTTTGGGTCTATTAGTGTTTTTAGACTCAGTAGTGTTTGTTTGATGAAGTTGGGCGCTCCTGTATTTGGTGTGTAGATATTTGGGATGGTTATATCCTCCTGAAGGAGAGATCCCTTTATTAGAATGTAGTAACCTTCTTTGTCTTTTTTAATTTGAAGTCAATTTTATCTCAAATTAGGATTGCAACGCCAGCCTGCTTATGGGGGCCATTTGCTTGATAGATTTGATTCCAGCCTTTCACTTTTAGAAGATATTTACTTTTGCTGGATAGATGTGTCTCTTGGAGGCAGCAGAAAGATGGCTCTTGATTTTTGTTCCAATTTATGAGCCTATGTCGTTTGATTGGAGAATTAAGTCCATTAATGTTGAGAGTTAGGATTGAGATATGATCTTTTGTTCCTTTCATTATATCTGTCTTGTTAAAAGCTATGTCTCCCCATTTCTTGATCTAATATTCTGGTTTTCTATTTAGGGTTCATTATTCTGTGTGTATTGGGATCTTGATTATGTTCCCTGTATAGTACATCTTTGAGGATTTTCTGTAAAGCTGGATTGGTGGTGATATATTGTTTCAGTTTTTCCTTACTGTGGAAGACTTTTATTTGACCTTCGGCTATGAATGAGAGGTTAGCTGGGTACAATATTCTTGGTTGGTTGTTATTTTTATTTAGGGTTTGAATCTCCTTGCTTTCATCTCTGCTGAGAAGTCTGGGGTAATTCTGATTGCTTTTCCCTTATATGTGATTGTTTTTTTCTCCCTATCAGCTTTAAGGATTCTTTCCTTGGACTCTATTGATCCTGTTTTGATCACAATGTGTTGGTGGGATGTCCTATTCTGGTCTGGTCAGTTTGGGGGTTCTAAATGCTTCTTGTATCTGTATAGGCCTATCCTTCTGGATATTTGGGAAGTTCTCGGCTAATATTCTGTTAAATAGGTTGCCTATTCCATTAACTTCTTTCTCCAGGTTTTCCTCAATACCTATTAGCCTTAAATTGGGCTTCCTGATTGTGTCTTGGAGCTCCTGGAGTGATCTGTTTTGCCAATTGGACTGGTTTTGTATTGATTTTTTATCTTTCTCATTATATTCTAGGGAATCTTCAGCTTCTGAGATTCAATCCTCTGCTTCAGTTAGTCGGGACTGTAGGCAAGCTACATGATTTCAAATCTCTTTTCCTTCTGACTTGCTCTCCTGATGATTTCCATGTCCTTGGTATAATTATCTCTTAGGTCTTGCATGGACTTCTTTACTTCATTAACTTCATTAATTTGGTTTTGAGTGCTGTCTCTTAAATCTTTTAGCTGGGTAACTATCTTTTCATTTGACTCTTGAAGTTCAATTGTCTTTCTATTTGTGGAAGCTATGAAATTCTCCATTAATTTTTGCTTTGCATCCTCACGCTCTAGAATTGTTGACTGAAGAGATTCAAACTTTTTTTTTTTTTTTTTTTTTTTTTTTGGCCAGTTCTGGGCCTTGGACTCAGGGCCTGAGCACTGTCCCTGGCTTCTTCCCGCTCAAGGCTAGCACTCTGCCACTTGAGCCACAGCGCCACTTCTGGCCATTTTCTGTATATGTGGTGCTGGGGAATCGAACCTAGGGCCTCGTGTATCCGAGGCCGGCACTCTTGCCACTAGGCTATATCCCCAGCCCAGATTCAAACTTTTCATCTATCATTTTTGTCAGTAGACTTTGTAGAGCATTTTGAGAGTTCTCTTCTATGTCTTTGATTGACTGTTCAGCTTCCTGCTTGTTTTGAGTGGGAGATGAGACTCCATTGTTTACTATCTTTCTTGTGTTTCTTCTGCCCATTTGGATTGGGAATGACAATCTACAAGCACTTGTGAGCACCATTTAAGACCCAAAGCAGACCTTACCAAGCACTGTTTTGTAAATCTTAGAAGTTCACAATTATATACAGATTTCTTGTATACCTGTATATAAAATTAGATTTGGTGTTCCTAAAGAGTACAATTTTGATATTACAACCAATCCTGAGCCCTGTATTCAGTAGTTACTTATTTACTGTTACAACCCTGTGAGCAATTTTGGTTCTTATATTAAGTTCTTTTTGGACTGGCTGGCTTTGTCTTTGAACCCCTTTGATTCACTCTGATTGAGCAGGGTTACCCTCTATCTAATAACCAGGGGTGAATGGAATCTGGAGGTCCTGTAAGTAAGTCAGGAGGAGGGTAAGTTAGAGGTAATAAAGAAAATAGAGTAAAATGTATGGGGGGAGATGATGATTTGGTTTAGTTTCAGTGACATAGAAATGTGGGGAATAGTAGAATCAGTAAAAGAACAAGGTTAAAATGATAGAAAATAGAGTGTTAGCAGAAAAGGGTGGAGGTGTCATTCCTAGGAAAGCAAAGTTTTAAAGAAAGAGAATGTGAAGAGAGAAATAAAGAAAACATACTGGAAGAAAAATGCACAAAACAGAGAAAAGTTATTTCAAAAATAACCAGACAAATGAACAACCAAAAAAAACCCTAAAAACTTGATAAAACAAACAGGTAAAAATGGAAAACAAAAAAAACAATGACATTTCAGAAATGAAAAAAAATGCTTAAAAATGTTTTGAAAAAAAATGGAGTCTTCCTTGTTTGGATGGGCTTTCTACAGTCTCTGGTTTCCTTGTGATGGTCTGCAGTTTATTTTGCTGCTTGGCTGGTTTGACTTGCTTTCAGTTTGCAGGGGGTGGATCTGTTCTGACGCTCCTCCCCTGTTAGTGAAATCCTGGGGCTCTGTGGTTTACACAGCTTGCAGGTAAGACTTGGGCATCCACTGTATTTGGGGGATGTGAACAGTCTTGGGAACCTTGAGGCCTCCCGTCTGCTGTGGGGCCACTGCCTGGCTTTGAATAGGCTGTGGACTCAACAGGGCAGGGTGCCTCTGGCTTGGTTTACCTGGCTGAGAGTCGCTTGCCTAAGGGAGGTTCCTCCCTCCTGGGTGGGGTGGCCTCCTGGGCAGAGCTGGCTATGGAATTCAGCTCCATTTCAGGCTGGGAGTTGGGCTTCCTCTGTGACGGGAACCTTTATCTGTCTTGGGAACTATTTGTTCTTCCGTCTGGTTGTTTTGTGCCGCCGGTAGCTGCTTGCCACTTTTGGTTTTAATTTAGAAATTCTGGCGGGCAGGCAGGGCACCTCTGGTTGAGTTCACCTGAGTGTGTGGGCTGGGGCCTGGGACAGTTGCTTACCTGGGCAGGGGTCTTTCTCTTGGGTGGAGCTGGCTGTCAATGGTCTGTCCCTTTTGGCCTTTTGGCCTTTTTAAAGATGGCTTCTTTGTCCTCGCTTTCCCCAGGCCTGCTTTAGTTCTCCTCTGGTCTGACCCTATGCCAGTGTCAAAGATGGTGCTTTGCTCTGGCAGTGGGGGAAGAGCTACCTCCCAGAAGCTGCTCTGTGGGTGTGAGTGAGAATGTCTTTCATGGAGTACTCACATTTTCTCTGCAATTTCAGCCCGTTCATTCTCTGCCTGCTATCTGCATCTGTCTGCTGCCATCTGAAGGATTTCTCCCTGGTTGCTGCTGGATGCTTTAGGGTCACGGAGTGCAGGGTGCTGTGCTGGTGCTGGCACTGTTGTGGTGGTGGGTTGCCACCTGGAGCTCAAATCTGTGCTTTCAGGCCAGTAAAGTCAATTTTTCCTTCCTGGCCAGAATCCCTATATTGTTATAACTTACTTGGGCTGCTTTCTAGGAGTAAAAGTGTCTCTGGCATGGTAAAACTGCTGTGTCAGAGGGAGCTTACCTAGGGCTCTGTTGCTCCTCTGCCATCTTCACAGAAGTTCCATTTGCCCTAATGGTTTTGAATTAGGTTTAAAACTTCGTCTTTATTTTCACAGGAAGAATTCCTGATGCTATGAAAAATTCAAAAGATAAGATTAAATGTTCAGAAAAGATGATCAAATTATTTTGTATGTTCTGTATAGCCTAAATACATAAAGTGGCATACAGTTAAATAATATGCTTTGAAACATAGTGATTAATTAATGGCAAATGGAAAACGTAAACCAAAAAAAAAGTATGCAGGGCACTCCTGAGGAACAAATATTGTCACATAATTGTAAAAATCATTGAAGATTTTTTTTAACTATTTGGCTAATCAATGAAAAATGACTGTGTAGGAAATTGATCAATCACTCATTATAATAGCAGACATATTCAAACTCATAAAGACATATGTTTTAACCACAAAAACAGTCAAAATTTGACAGTATAATCTCTATGTATTGCTGTGGAGAAACAAGAACTATCTTATATTGTGTATTTATGTACAAAATGGTAATATGGTTCTGTAATTTTATCTATATTTAGTGTAATATGTTTATTTTCCTCTGACTAAATAATTAGTATAGAAATATATTAAAATACAGCTTCATATATTAAGACATATATTAAGTTATTTTCCATAGCATTGCTAAAATATACAAATTAAAGAAACAGCTCATAAATTTATGTGGTAGAATGTGCTGAACAAAATAGAATCATAATTTCATGAACAGGTAATTAGAAGTAAGAAATAAAGAAATAATAAGGAGAAATTAATTTTGCCAAGCAAAATTTCAGGGTGTTGAAATATATTGAATACATTAATATATAGACTATATTGAAGGTATATGAAAATAGGAAACATGAATAAATATACATGGGCATTTTGCATAAAAGTCTTGACAATGTAACAAATTAATTAATACATGTAAATAGAGAAAGCAAACGTTGTGAAATAGTTGGATATATTTTTAAAAGACTGTAATTTCACCTAGTCATATATACAATTTTAGTATTGTTGCATAATAAAATTAATTAACAGAATTACCATATATTATATAGTATTATAAATTATATTTAATATATAGCTTATATATGTAATATATAGCATATATAACATATAATATATACTATATATACATATTTATACCAATCCCTAAAAATTACAAAAAAATTAACCTAAATCTTATTCAGTGGAGCATAAATTTGTACAAATACAATTTAACTACTATAATTTATCACTACATTAAATCATTTATTTTCAATGTTTATCTTAGATAATAGAGTTTTGAAGAAAATAAAGCCTAAGCAGAAATTGTAAACTCAGTTTGATGCTCCTGCTAACAGTGGATATACCAAAAGGTGATAACAATTTTGAACTATCACAAATATATTGTACACAGTCAATATCCTGCTAAATTTTCATCAGTAAGAATTGACTGCTAGACAGATGTGTGACTCATGCCTGAAATTCTCTGTATTCAGGAGACTAAGCTGTGAGAATGGAGGTTCAAAGCCATCTTCTGCAGGAAAGAATTCTTATATCCAAATGATCAAAAGTAAAAATTTAAAAAAAGGATGTGGGGTCATACTCAAGTGCTAGAGCACTAACCTTGAGGGGAAAATCCTAAGGGAAAGCACTCAAACTCTGATTTCAAGCCTCAGTACTGGCAGGAGCACGCGCGCGCGCGCACACACACACACACACACACACACACAGCCAACTAATAATTGTTTCTGCTTGAAAACTTAAAATAAAGGGAATCTAGTAATGGACCATGATCCTGAAGTTCACTAATCTCTGTATCTTGACTTTTTGAAAGGCCTAGCTTGAACCAATGACAAAATGGCCATTGCAAGTGCTGATACCTGTAGTGCAGAAACAATATGCTCAAGGCATTGTGTATATGAGAATCAGCTTCAGACTTATCGTGCTATTTCTCCTAAAGCCCAGAGTTCATGGCTGCAGAAACCAAAATGTGGAAATGGGAGTCACTCTCTTAACTATGATCTCTAGCAACTCATTTACAGAGGAGAGAGCCCCGCTTTTAGTTTCTTATGTCCAGATGAAACAGAGATTTTACTTAGTATCAAAGACAAGGATGCTTCCACAGGAGACAGGTAATTCAATAGAACTAAAAGCTAATGCTCTGGCCAGTCCCTTTTAGCATCCTTTATCATTCCTCTGTATCTAAAGTTTATATTGTATTTCTCTCTGGAAAATATGTCACCCTTTCTTCATCTAGCACTGCTAGGAAGCAAAGCTAATGCTACTTACATTATGGATTCTACCAGGGAACCACATTCCTCCTCCTTCCATACTATACAGAACATTGCCTAGGTTAGAGAACCACTCCCAAAGCAGATTTAGTAGAGTGAGAGAACTGAGACTAATGAAACTGTAACCTCTCTGTACATCACTTTGACAATAAATAAGGAAGAAAAAAAAACCTATCTCAGGCTCTTGTGTCCGAATTTTATGATGTGACATATAGCAAATAAAACATAAAAGCATTAAAAAAAGAGAAAGTCTGAGTACAATTACTGATTTGCTACTCATGGTTTAAAGTTGTTTCTGGGAAACTTGGAGGTACTTTTATTTCTGTCACTTTGGGAGGATATAAGAAGTTACTTCATGAAGTGCTTCACTACAGTTATGGACAGACCTTGTAGGCAATAAAGTACTTTTTCTAGTAATCACAGCTGTTACAAGAAAAGGTGGCAGGCAGAAGCAGCAGGGCAGGCAGCAGGAATGCCATCTGCTCCACAGACAGCAATATGCAATACTTTGGGATTTTTGATTAAACAAGTTGATTTAATTTTTTGAGAATGACCTGAGATTATAATTTCAGTGAATACTTTATTCATTATAAAGAAGAAATTACATCTACTGTAACTTTACAGTTTTTGATGGTTGATCTGCTGTTGGTGGCTCTCTCTACCACTTTACAGGGGTTATAGTCTGTGTTGTCTTCTTGTTTTTGTAGGAGTGTGCAATCATTAATGAACATCAGATAACATAGTTTTCATTGTCTCATATATAAAATGATCATATCTGTATTATTTACCGTAGCTAAAACATGGAACCGACCCAGATGCCCTTCAGTAAATGAATGGATCAAGAAATTTTGGTGTATACACACAATAGAATTCTATGCTTCTATCAGAAAGAATGATATTGAACCATTTGTAAAAACAAAACAAAAAAAAAAAAACAGAAAGACTGAAAAAGATCATACTAAGTGAGTGAGACCCAAAGAAACATAAACTCTATGTTCTCCCTTATTGTTAATAATTAGAATATGTCTAGGATAGATAGCCTTAATAGATGATCACAATAGCTCAATAGCTATGTACATATGATCATATAAGTTGATGCTAAGAGAAATGATCTCCCAAATGTGGAAACAAGTGGATTATCATTGATGTTGTTACTTTCAATGTACTATGTGAAATTATTTCTTTTTTCTTTTGTTCATTTTACCTATGATTTAGCCACTGTTGTTGTATTTGATTCTGGTACTCTGGTATTTTATATGTCTCTCTGAATCAGGTAAGGAAGGGGTAAAAGGCAAAGTGATGCAACAGCAATACTTACAAGACAATATGTAGTAAACTAACTGAATAACTATGGGAGGGATTAGGGAGGATGGAAGGTGGGAGGAAAACAAGGGAGAGGGCAACAAGTTGGACAAGAAATGCATTCACTACCTGGTGTATATAATTTTATCTGCTCTGTACTTCACCTTGAAAAGAAAAAAGAAAATGAATGACCAAAACATAACCTGAATAAAAGTCAATGCTGAGAAGATGCTCAGGAAAGAAAGGAAGAAAAGAAATGATCAACTATGAGTGATAAAAACATATTATTTAAAAATCCTAAATAAAAAGAGTTACCTTTTTATTATTCACAATCATTTTGGGGATTTATTTTCCAATTATATCATTGCTTCATTAGGAAAGTGGAAAAATAAATGCACACTGGTAATCCTGGGTGGAAATAGATTAAATGTCTACTATACTTTATGAAGTAACCAAAACAATAAAGATGACACAATTTGGTTCCTTATCTATCATTTTTTAAAATGATTTCAATTTGACCATTGATTGCTTTTAAAGGAAAAAAGAGTTGAATGAGTAACTGAAATATAGGTTTAAATCCAAGGCTAGGGGCTGGGAATAAGGCCTAGTGGTAAAGTGCTGACCTAGTATACATGAAGCCCTGAGTTCAGTTCCTCAGCACCATATATATAGGAAAAAAAGCTGGAAATGGCGATGTGGCTCACGTGGTAGAATGCTAGCCTAGCGCAAAAAGAAGCCAGGGACAGAACTTAGGCCCCAAGTTAAAGCTATAGGACTGGCATAAAACAAATAAACCCAAAGGTAGACAAAGGACTAATTTTCCTCTTTACAAAAGTAACAAACACACAACTGGACTAGAATTTAATTATTACTTCATTACTTATTTCTTCATTATTACTTCCTTATTTGATTATTACTTCCATTCACTTCAATTCTCTTCATGTTGCCCAAAGCAGAGTTAATTAATTAAGATAAGATAAAATGATATCAGAAGCAATTAAAATAGAACAAATTTCCCTTAATTAAGTCTTTCAATTTGGCTGTTTATTATTTTAATTTTTTCAGTTTAAGCTGAAAAAATTGTCATATTTCTTAGGAAATTAGTTTTTACAGGTTTATTTGATGTATTTTTGCATGCATTGTAGGTACAGATGTTTCTTAGTGAAAAATAACAAATTATTTTGAAAAAAATAGGTAATTAATTATGAGAGAATATAGTCAAAAGAAACCTTTTCTTTTCAGAAAAATAAAACAAGTATAAATGTAGTTTGGCTTAGATTGTTGAAGCCCTTAATGTTTGTAATTATTTGCATAGTCATCCAGACAGATGGTGTGCTTAGATCCTCCAAGTGTTAACATCTCTTAGCCTTTCTCAGTTCTGTGTCAAAGCAAACAACAGTTAATCTTGATGAAGAAAAGCAATCATAATGAGTAGTTTAATGATACACATGAACTTACAATGTTGGTTTGAAATGCTCATTAATAAACTATTAAATATATTTTTATCAAATTAAATTATTTTACTACCTAAACTACTCACATTGTGAAAATATTGGACACTGGAATTTAAATAAAATAATTTGTGAAATGTATATGTCTTTTGGAAAATGTTTGCTCGTAAATATTTAGGCAATGTTAAGCTGCTTTGGGCTTTGTATTCCATTGGAATTTGGATGAAATAAGAACAAAATTGACATGTTAATTTTTACACATCACTTAGGCTTTTTCTCTTGCTTCTCCCATTTTCCTACTCTCATTTCTTCCTTGCTGACTTCTCCCTTTTACTCATCCTCTAACATCTACCTTGTTCACTCATATATATATATGTATATATATATATATATATATATATATATACATATATACACACACAGTAAGATATATTTTCTCAAAATGTAGGGGTATTTTAATCATCTCTATAATTTCCTTTTTTATTCTAATTATGGAATTTGAAGGACTAGAAAATTATTATTATTTTGAATAATATCTTAGTCACCTTTCCCATGAATATGTCTCAGCACTGACTCTAAATCTTCCAATACTTTAAGAAGAAAGCAAAGGAAAGAGAGAGATTAAGAAAGGAAGAGAAAGAAAAAAGAGAAAGAGACAGGGAGAGGAAGGAAGGAAGGAAGGAAGGAAGGAAGGAAGGAAGGATGAAAGGAAGGAAGAAAAAAAGAAAGGAAGGATAAAAGAAGGAAAGAAAGAGAAAGAGAGAAAGAAAAAAGAAGGAAAGAAAGAAAGTATGAAGGAACAAGGAAAGAAGGAAGGAAGGAAGGAAGGAAGAAAGAAAGAAAGAAAAAAAGAAAGGAAGGAAGGAAGGAAGGAAGGAAGGAAGGAAATGGCATAGAGGTTCATGTTTATAATCCTATCTACTGAAGAGGTAATTATGGTTCAAGGTCAACCTGGAAAACTGATAGAACTCCTTCTCAGCAAACAAGGGAAGTAATGGAATTGAGTACATTTAATTCAAGTTATTCTTGGGGAAGGGATGGGAAGGTCATTTGTTCTGGAAAGCTCCATACACAAAGGCAAGACCCTGCCTGAAAAATAATCTGAGGTAAAAAGGCAGGAGGTGTATCTGAAGAAAAACACTTGCCTAGCCAAACTTCAATTCAATGTAAAACAACAACAACAAACCAACAGCCAAAAGCACAACAACTAAAACAACCAATACCCAAAAGTGGAGCTGCTGGGTCATAGGGGATCTCTATTTTTAACCTTCTAAGGAATCTCCATACTGCTTGCCAGAGTGGCTGAATCAGATTACATTCCCACCAACAATGAAGTAGGGTTCCCTTTTAGCCACATCCCCTCCAACATTTGTTATTGTTAGTTTGCTTGATAAAGGACATTGTTACTGGGGTGGGTGGAATCTCAATGTTGTTTTTATTTGCATTCCTTTTATGGCCAGTGATGTAAAGTCCTTGTTCATATGTCTCTTGGCCATTCTCATTTACTCATCAGAGAAGTCTCTTTTTAAGTCTTTAGCCCACTTGACCACAAACAAGAACACACTAAAGCCACCAGTACAACAATGTTCATCACAGCACAATTTGTCATAGCTAAAATATGGAACCAACCCAGATAACCCTCAGTAGATGAATGGATCAAGAAAATGTGGCACTTATACACAATGGAATTTTATGCCTCTATCAGAAAGAATGGCATTACCCCATTAGTAAGGAAATGGAAGGACTTGGAAAAAAATAATACTAAGTGAAGTGAGCCAGACCTAAAGAAACATGGACTCTATGATCTCCCTCATAGGAATAATTAGCACAAGTTTAGGCTAGTCCCAGCAGAGAATCACAAGAGCCTAATAACTTTGCCCTTATGAACAGTAAGATAATGCTAAGTGAAATGAACTACATGTCATGGAAACTACTGTTATACAACTATTGTAATTACTTTCAACATGCCATGTGATACCATAGCTTCTATAGTTGATTATCTTCTTGTATCCACTTCCTGTGGTTGTACCTGCACTATATCACTGTATCTTATCTGAGTACATTGGAAACTGTATATACTGGTATTAGAACTAAGAAAGTGAAAGGGAATATCAAAATCGAGAGACAAAGAATAAAAAGACAAAGGACTTCAAAAGCAGTACTTGCAAAACCATTTGGTGTAAACCAGCTGAACAACTCAAGGGGGGGGAGAGGGAAATGGGGAGACGGGAGGGGGGAATGAGGGAGGAGGTAACAGTACAAAAAAATGTACCCAAGGCCTAACATATAAAATTGTAACCTCTCTGTACATCACTTTGGCAATAAATTTAAAAAAAATAATAAATAGAGCCCAGGATGTATAATACACTTTGCTATGTCATTTTAGCTGTGTTTGCTTATGTAGATCACTGGAATGTTCAAGGCCAAACTGAACTATGTAGAAAGACCCTGTCTTGAAAATAGATGAATAAAACCCAACAAAAAAAATGTAACTGAAGAGAAAGTAAACATTTATTGAAAACAGATTTTGTTGGTAAATTTGTTAAACACATGACACTAATTTTCTGTTCTCTCTTATGTAACATCATATAAACACAGTATGATAATATGATTGTTCTCTCTCCTCTAACATATTAATTACTTCTTGGGAATGTGATTAGTTATTTCTGTGTAATTCTGGCAATAAAACAAAGGTTGTTTTCCCTGTCATAGTTCCCTCCTGGTGTGGAAATAAATGTACATCCATGTGCTAGAAATCACACACTGTAATGAAATAGTCACAGAACACCCCCTGTCAAAGAATTGGACAAAAGAGAAAATATTGTCTAAGAAGAAGGAAATTACTAATTTCATAAAGCAGCTATCATTCACTACTGATATGTGTAATTATACTCATTTTGTTTTCTATGTAGTGAATGTTAATAGATTATTGTGATTCTTTCTTCTGTAGAAAATTAGAATAATCAATATAACAATGCCTTTTCATAATGTTATGAAGAGCATTAAAATACATTCATTTCAGAATTTTTAATTCCAGTTCCTGAATGTGAGTAGAAAATATTTTGTCCCTTTTACTCTTGATAGCTGTTATATTACAATACATCAGTCAAGAAACTTTTAAAGTAAATAATTAACTGTGCTCCCCCAATGTTAGGTTTCTCAAAAGCAGTAGTAGATGTATTCAGTTGTAAATCATTTGTAAACTTTTGTTGTAGGGTTTACTTTACAAAGATTAATTACTAATTTTCATAGATAAATATGAAAGCAGAATTTAAACATAAAAATATTTTGCATTAAAAAGCACACAGAACAACATTATTAGAATAAGTGCTTATGTTAAAGAGAAAAATGAGATATTAAAATTTAAAAATTAAATTAATAAAAATAGATAGGATAGAATATATTTCCATACACAAGCACTGTATTATACAACTGGATCATCATGCAAATTATAAGTAGTAATTTTTATGCGTCTTTGAAAATGACAACAAAATGTACATTAGCAAAAATTAGCCTGACAGCCTTTATTCTCTGTGTGTTTCTATTTTGTGTTTACACTGTTTGCATTGTGTGTTTTAATGTTTTCACTTGACAAATATACCCCCAATATTAATTTCATTTTTTTAATTCTAAGCATATTAAAAAAACAGCTCTTCCCACATATTTTAGTGTGAGTGATTAGTGCCTAATAGCAAATTTATATTTTCACCTAGTATTTTTATTTGAGGTCTCCAATTACTAAAAAAAAAAGAAAAAAAAAAAAGCAGTGTTTTCATTGTCCTGAAAATTCATATCTGAAAACTCCAATGTCCATTGTTGAACTAGTTCTAATAAAATTTTACATAAATACATATAATACACATATATACAGATACAAGCTCCATATCTTTTAAAGAATGTATGGAATATTTTTCTTAAAGTATTTCCTAAGATATTTAGAAACATACTGTATTACCCTTTAATGCCATGCAGGTCTTTCTTAATATTTGAATGAAAGTGTGCTCAAAAATAGATTTATTAATCTATTTCACAGACATACTAATATTATTACATACATAGTGTTTAATATTCTTGAAAAGGATTAAATATGCATTCTTGACAAATGTTTCTTGGTCTTTTGAAGCAAAAAATATTAATTTAGTTAACTGCTTATTTTGCCTACACAATTATCAAACAGAATGTATATCACAGAAATCTAAAGAAGTTTCCACAACTTTGACAACTTGGACACATCATATATTTCATTTTAGAAATCTTGAGTGTGAGATATGAAGGGCTCATCTTTGAGCAGTTGGTCAAAATACCATTTTAAAATTATGTTTTGCAAAATGCACTCAGGTGTTTGAATTCTACATATTAATAATACATATGCAACATTTGTATCTCTTTGGCTTCAGGATATTAGAATCTCATGCATTTCAAATAATCTTTGACATGAGGCTTTGGTGTTCAATAATCTAGCTGCCATCAGAACGAGAAGAAAAGCGAGCACGAACATGCTGATAGTGAATATCCAGCGGCTGATCCTTTGTGGACGAGCCCGTTCTTTTCCAGACTGATTACTCTGTCATTCACTGGAGCCTATCTTGTCTGAAGCTGTCATGCTTGCTCTTTGACATTAACAATAAGATTAGGGCTAGCACTGACTGTCACAACAGCAGCAGGAGCCTGAAAAGATAGCGAGGGAGCTCATTCTGATACAACTACATTTAGACAGTGAACCATAAATCCGTACTTCTAAAAAGTCATTCTCCAGCTGGATCCAGAAAGGAGGAGGGGGAGATGGGGATTTTTTTACTCAGTGAGCTCACAGCGAAAAATGTGATAAACAATGTAGTCTTCCAACTGTTAGACTGTTGATAGTTAAAGCATGTTTGTTCAGAGGATTAAAATTCCTGCAAAGAAAATTGTCCATGACCTACAATAAGGAGAGAATAATTTCAATGAGTTTAGATCTTCCTTTAGTGCTTGGCCATACTTTATCACTGACTATGTGTTAGGCTTTCACAACTGCATATTCATGCATTTGACTGGTGTCTATGTTAGTGCAGGAATCTGATTCATGAGATTAACAATATGAAATGCATATTTTAGGAACTATAAACTCACTCTTCATATGTGTGTGCATAATATGCAGTTATACTTCATATATTGATTATGTATAATATTACAGAAAAATAACTGTCATTTCTTATTCTTTTTAGTGCAACACCACAAACCATATTAATACATTGTTACATTACTAAACACTTACCAGCTTATGCCAACACACATTTGTTATTCTATAATGTCTATCGATGAGGGGTCCAGATGTATCATAGACAGTTTCATAATTATTAGCTCGTTGAGACGAAAGCCTACAAGTCTTCTATAAATACGTTGGCTCTTGTACTTTCTTATCTGAAGGCCGTACCTTCAAATCCTTGCTTTTGTTAACATACAAGTTCTTTGAAAAACTGTACGTCTTTGTGGTGATGGAAAGATTTTTCTTACTGAATAAATGCTGGGTCTACAGTTTGTCTTGGGTGCCATATGTGGTTTATTCTCATTTGATTAAGATACCACCTTAAGGGCTGGGGATATAGCCTAGTGGCAAGAGTGCCTGCCTCGGATACACGAGGCCCTAGGTTCGATTCCCCAGCACCACATATACAGAAAACAGCCAGAAGCGGCGCTGTGGCTCAAGTGGCAGAGTGCTAGCCTTGAGCGGGAAGAAGCCAGGGACAGTGCTCAGGCCCTGAGTCCAAGGCCCAGGACTGGCCAAAAAAAAAAAAAAAAAAGATACCACCTTAAAGCTCATAAGGGGACTGCTCTCATTCTGGTCTGCTAACACTAAGCAATATGTAATGTTACCTAACCAATGGAGTAATATTCCATAATTTTTATTTTATTTTTGGAAGCAATTTACATATTCCTTCCCATCTAGTAATGTAACACACTGGAAACCACCTTATAGTGTGCAGAGAACAATTATAAAATCTGTTTTTCATTGAGTATGACTTTGATTACAAATAATAAGAAATATATAGTAACGGTGATGAAAGGTTATTTGTACTCAGAATATAAAGCTGTGTTTAGAGGATAACAGGTATAGAACAGGAATTGTCTGAGGAGGCTCAACTCATCTATCCTACAGAAAAGTCATCATTAAAAATACGGGCATTCAAAAATATGTTTTAAACATAAATCAGGAAAACCTTGAGGGTAGAAATTGTCTTTTGTTCCATTTGCTCATTCAAATTGACATTCCACTTTTTTGCACCATGTCCTCTGCATCAAGAGAACAAAATTCATGTATAGCATAACACTCAATTGCTTTCTACTCCCCATCTGGTTTGGCACAAAGGAAGAGACCTAAAAAGGCTCCAAGGAGAGGAAGTGAACCAAATCAATTCATATTTTCCCCATTTAAATGTCAAAATTCCTGTTTCATTTTTACTAATCTTTCCATTTGGTGGAAAGTATCTCTTTTTTCCTATACAGATGTTGATTTATTTTTCTGAAATTATTCAATCATGCCCTCACCTCTTGTTATCTTCCTACATTTTTTTCTATATAATCTTAACTGGAAATGTGAAGCCTTGGGATGTGATTGATTTTTACAAAGAAAACAACTAAAAAATCTGTTCTTCAGACTTCGGTTTTCCATAGATAATTATTGTATAATTTAGTGGGATTGTAGCATAGGAAAGACATTCTGAAATGATAAGATGTATAGTTTATTTGTGAGTGTCTGGTCTGTCTATTAGCCAATCCTCATCTTAGGAGATAAGTATTTATTCTGGAATGAAAGTTAAAAATCCCTACTGGGAGCAAAAGTGAAAGTATCACTGAAACATAGGCCAATGACTCTAGCAGAGATTACAATATAAATACTTATAAAGCAATATATAATCTTTAATTTCTAAGTCAGGTTTACCATTCAGTCATCCTTCAACAAAGCTGAAGTGCTATGTATATCATAATGACCATGGAGATTGTTCTTTTAATAAGTTTATTTCATTTTGAATTTTTACCTTAAATCCATTCTTGGCTGGGATTTTGCCTAATACTCATAGTAAGTAGTGGAACTGGCATTGAAACCATGCAACCTGCTTCCTTAGGATCTAATTAATCACTGAGGTTTATGTTCTGAAATTAAAAGCATTATGTCATTGTCTGCAACAGAGAAAATATGTACTTAAACTCTTCTTTAAGCCATACTAGGAAGTTGCTGCAATTAAGATGATGTTTTAAGAATTTCAAAATAACCACAAAATATGACATAAATATATTAGGAAAATGGCACTTTTTTTTTACTTAAGTGATGCTCATTAATCTTATGTCCAATGCTACTATACTGAATTAAAGGAACAAAAAAATTGCTATTCTCTAATTTTGTTCAAGGTGATGCTTTTCATCATCTATTTTTCCACCTAGCATTAAGACTTAAACTCTGGGCCTTATCAATTGACTCACATTACTAACCATTTTATTTTCATTCCTTCTCAGATGTGTTTTTTTTCATTTTTATCTTGGATGGTGTAAACCTCTATTTTTCTCTGTAGCCTCCAGAGTGGCTATTATTATAGTTGTATATCACCATGCCACACGTAGCGACATTTTTTTTTTAGTTCAATATAGTTACACAACAATGGAAATATTGAAATGTTATTTTTTCAATGTTTATGATTTGTATGCATATATTATCAGTTTAAATTTGACATACTATTAGTACCAGTGCTATATATTAATGTGAAAATTATTGCTTATAATGCAGCATTTTCTGTCACTCTGCCCTTTAGAAATTTGTGGCTCAGTAACTTTCTCATTTCTCTTTCAAAGCATGTGTAACAAAATAACGTTACTAACTCTTGTCATTTCTGTCTTGACCTTGTATCTGGTCTCAATCCAGTGTAATGTGGTTGTTATTGATGTGAGCCAGTTACAGACATGGGCCGTAGAAAAAAACTTGTTCTATCTTCAAGTTCTTTGGACAGGTCTTTAATGTAGCAGTGTCAAAGATGGATGGAGATAAATTCAGAGATCAACACATGGAGGAGATCTGGAAAAATGACTTCTTCAACATATTTTATAATGACAACAATTCAGGAAGAAATTTTTCTACTGTTAAACCCTTAGATTAGAACTTTATCCTTAACAACAAAACTATAACCCCTCTGTACCACACTTTGACAATAAACAAAAAAGTTTAATAAAAAAATAAATAAATTTTCCCTTAACACATACATTCTGACACTATTCTTCATTTAATAAAACACAAGCATATTGATTACACATATGGAAAAAAAATGGAAGATTTTTCCCTCCATCCTGAAATATGGTCATCGTCTTGTTTCTTTCAAATAGACAAGTACTCTCAATGAAGCATGAACTCACAGCCTGGATGTGTCCTTGAGCTTTTTTGCACAAGTTTGTGATCTCCTACTTGAGCCACAGCTCTCCTTTTATCTTGTTGATGGTTAATTAAAGGTAAGTGTCTCACAGAATTTTTTCCTGGGCTACCTTCAAACTGTGAACCTAAGATCTCAGCCTCCTGAGTAGCTAGGATTATATACATGAGCCACCAGCACTTGGTTTGCACATATCCTCCCTAATATATTTCTTCAGAAAAAAAAAAATCAGAGGGCTGGGAATATGGCCTAGTGGCAAGAGTGCTTGCCTTGTATACATGAAGCCCTGGGTTCGATTCCTCAGCACCACATATATAAAAAAGGCCAGAAGTGGTGCTGTGGCTCAAGTGGCAGAGTGCTAGCCTTGAGCAAAAAGAAGTAGGGACAGTGCTCAGGCCCTGATTTCAAGGCCCACAACTGGCAAAAAAAAAAAAAAAAAAAGGAAAAAGATAAAATCAGGAAGACTAGACTATACACATGGAATTTACTCATTCTACAAAAAGCACTCAGATCTTCTGAAATGAATATCCCAAATTTAAGCCAAGTGACTTCTAGTAAACCAAAGTCAGTTATCTTATTATGGGCTATATTTGAATGCACCTAACCAACTTCTTTCCTTCCTTAAATGTCAAGTATTTGAAATAATGTCCCCATATGTTCCTACATCCCTGTGGGTGAATGTCACATGAAATTTGTGAAGGCTTATTTTTCATCTTTCAATAAAGAAAGGCAAATGTCCTATGAAGAATGTAAAATTGTAAACTCAAACAATTCAGGAAGTGTATATTCTAATTACAGGGAAAAATGGATGGAGAATTTTTGGCATAAATACAAAAAGATCATCAAAATTGTATTATTGAATGCTTATTGATAGAGATAAAATATGTTAACTCAGTTAATGAGTAAGGGGGACCCATAAATTAGTGAAAACTGACAGAAAGCAAATTAAGAGGTTTATGGAAACCTATTCTATGTCAAGATGCTTTACCAGGTCAGAAGTGAGGAGCTACCAAATGACATGGAGAAACATTATTTAACTTCTTTGATGAGAGGCAGGAAAAACTTCTCTAACATATAACTCTTCCCAAGTACTATTGACAATTGTGTTATTCTGAGTAATAATGTGACACAATGTTCCGATGACCCTTGATGTCCATTTTTTTCAGAGATATTATTGACATTTTGTCCAATTTGTACACATAATTAATTACCTCTCTAACATAAATGAGGTTGGTTTTGGCTTAATGATTGTTCTCAACTTCTTTCCTAATAACTACAGGAAGTTTGATAGGAAAACTGAGGAAATAAAAGAGCAGCCACTTAATTAGCATGTCTGTTTGGGAAAACCATTCCAATATTTAGGAACTAGGCCATTTTGTCCATGTTGTTTATCAGAAATCTGTGATAAGATATTATACTCAATTACCAGAGTATAGATTTTTTAAATTTTTATTTATATTTATTTATTCATAGGTTGGGTAATGGTCCTGGGGATTGAGCTCAGATCCTAGGAACTGTTCTGAGCTTTTTTGCTCAAGACTAACACTCTTCCACTTGAGCTATAGCTACATTTCTAGATTTTTGGCAGTGGAAGTGAGAAGCTAATGGACTTTCCTACCAAGTATGACTTTGAATTTTGTTTCTCAGATCTCAGCTTTTTTTTTTTTATTAGCCACTATTTAATATAACCACTGTTGTCTGGCTCTATCACCACTTTCTGTATACAGATATAAAATAGTTCATAATTATAACTGTTATAATTATTAACCACAGATATTCACCAGTTATCTAATTACATTTTACCAATTTGGAAGTCTTATTGTTTTCCTCTATGTATATTATTACAATTGTTTAACTTTAATCATCAAAGGTTTACATTTCATCTACTACTAGGTAAAAATATGGAAACACAAATACAATTTTGCATCAGTTAAATACAAACATGCAAAGGTTAATACAGCAAGTTTATAGCAATGTTTTAAATATGTTTTTCTGTCTTTTGCCCTTTATGAATAATTGGAAGAACAAAAATTTTTAGCTCTACTATAATAGTTACATCATTCTTTATTTTCCTACACTGTGAAGAACATGTTTATACCCTATAGTTATTTATAGTAAAAAAAATAATCAGCATTCCTGTCATGTTTTGCACCTTATAGAATGTTTCAAGGGGGCTGGGAATATGGCTTATTGGCAAGAGTGCTTGCCTCATATACATGCAGACCTGGGTTCAATTCCCCAGCACGACATATATAGAAAATGGCCAGAAGTGGCGCTGTGGCTCAAGTGGCAGACTGGTAGCCTTGAGCAAAAAGAAGCCAGGGACAGTGCTCAGGCCCTGAGTCCAAGGCCCATGACTGGCCAAAAAAAAAAAAAAAAGAATGTTTCAAGGTATCAAAAAGATTAGTGGAAAGGATCCTAATCAGCCTGTGAAGTTAAATATTTACAGATTTTTAGGGCTGGGGATATAGCCTAGTGGCAAGAGTGCCTGCCTCGGATACACGAGGCCCTAGGTTCGATTCCCCAGCACCACATATACAGAAAACGGCCAGAAGCGGCGCTGTGGCTCAAGTGGCAGAGTGCTAGCCTTGAGCGGGAAGAAGCCAGGGACAGTGTTCATGCCCTGAGTCCAAGGCCCAGGACTGGCAAAAAAAAAAAAAAATATATATATATATATTTACAGATTTTTAAATTGTTATTCTAATCAATTCTAGGTATAAAATTAAGGCAGAAAGATAAAATCATTTATAATGTTAATTTAAAGTTTCTTGTTATTAACAGCAATAATTTTACCCACTATCTAAAATAAAAATTCTGTAATTCATAATTTTATATTTTAACTGATATATTTTTCTTTCACATACTTGGGTTTAAACTCATGATCATATCTCCTTACATTTTGTCCTGTGTGGTATTGTTGCTAGTTCCTTGGAGAAGGAGTTTTGTCCCCTTTTCTGACCTAGCTGGCTTTCAACCATGTCCACAGATTTTTTTGGTCCAGTCAAGAGCTTGAGTCAACAAGTTTTGAAGGATTTTCATATTTGATTTTAATACTCATTACGTAAACTGTATATATTTCCATTCTTTATTTTATGTTTTCTAGGTTATAATGGAGTATACCACTTAATAATATGAAGAATTTTAGAGACCTCACATCTTTCTTGTCAGTCACTTAACACACATACAACAGTCTGACATACTTCATTTTATTAAACAGTATATACAATGTAGAGAAATAGCCTAGAGAGTTTACATTTTTTTGTGTTTTTGAGATGCAATAGTCTTTTGTTAAAGTGCATTGTCATAAAATATAATTTCAAGGTTGTTTCATGAGTAGACATATATTGTTGGTCTTATTTTCACAAATAAACAATTAAAATATTATTAAAGAAACAGTGCTTTCCCTTTTCCACACATATTGTATTGAATATGTGCTCTATATGTGTCTATGTGAAATACCTACAAGGAAATGGAAATAGTGTTCACATGTGACAGAAATCACCACTTTAATAAATATGGATAAGTAAATTCCATTTCTATGATCTACTGGGTGCTCTGTTTCTTTTTTTTTTCCATTTTGGTCACTTTATTAAATGACATTAAATAGTTTAAGTTTCAACTACTAAACAGCACTTTGAATGGTGAAAACACAGATAGTATATTGTCATACTTGAATGCTTGTCTTTAAAAACACAATTCCAATCCTTATATATTACAAAACAGCCTCAAAGGAAGAAATGACATCTTTTCTACAGTACTTAAGATACTCAATACAGAACCAAAAAGCAGTCTAACAGAAACAAAAGCAAGTCTTCCCCGCTGTATGATTTTAGCAGCCAAAGCTGGATGATGGACTGAAACATTACTATACAACTGGGACAAAACATATGCAAGATCACAATACTAAGCAAAACACTTTACACCCAGAGAAATAAAACAGGTTACAAAATGTGGAGAATTTAGCAGGCAAAACTGTATTACAAGCAACATTTTAAATCGTCATTTTTAAACCTAAAACATCTAAAACAAATATAAAAAATGAGCCTTTTTTAGTATTTGATGTGATTTTTATCTTCAGAGTATTTGTTAAATCTTGATGTTATACTCAAAGTACAGTTATGCAGCTAAAAATGTCAAGTGAGGAAAGTGTATGCAACGTGGTCCAAGTTTTATTT
The DNA here is from genome assembly GCF_023159225.1 of Perognathus longimembris pacificus. Taxonomy (NCBI): domain Eukaryota; kingdom Metazoa; phylum Chordata; class Mammalia; order Rodentia; family Heteromyidae; genus Perognathus; species Perognathus longimembris. The sequence continues at coordinate 26,918,784 of NC_063163.1, forward strand.
TAAACTTTGATTCCAATTAGGTAAGTATCATTCTCTAAATTCATAGTGGAATCTACAATGAAACTGTTTAGACAGTTGCTTACAATGTTCACATCTATAGCTTTGAGTAAATAATTAGACCATGCTGAAAATCCCCAGGTCCGGTAAATCAGGTTTAAAGTGAACTGGACTTACAGAAATACCAACTGGTAACAGTTGGCCCAAAGACTACTGTCCTCAGATATTTATTTCAAAAATTTTGTCTTTTTCATTTCTTCTAAAGTAAACACACATCTGTGCCCCCCCCATCCCAATTAAATAAATTTCATTATATGGCTGGCATAATATTTAAATCCACAAACTTGGTTGGCAACATTTTATCACTGGGGGTGGGTCACTGGACCTCACAAGTTCTGTATTATCATTGTAGTGCTTGTGCACGGTTTCCCATGAAGTTCTTCCAAGATAAAAATGGAAACCTCTTTCAGATCCAAATGACTCCAAACAATTTTTCCTAATGTTCAATTCATCCTAATCCAGTGAGAGCAAAGCAAATCCTCTATGCAGCTCCCCCTGCCACAACCCACCCCGGAATTCTTTTAGCTGTTTTTATCCTGTTTAATCACCATCTCAAAAATGGTTTTGCCATGTTGAATTGACTCTGGTAGTCAAAAACAATCCTTTTCTTTAGGAAATTCAAGCAACCAAAACAAATATGAATAAAATTATGTTGTTGTTTTTTTAAAAAAAAGCCTAGATGAAGACAAAGAAATGTAATGGGTTTTTAGTAAAATTTCAGAAAAAAAAGAATTCTACGTGAATACTACATTAATTAATTTCCATTAATTCACCTCACAGATCTAAACTGAAAATAAAATACATATATATACATACATATATATATATATATAGGCTCTAAATTTTTTTTTGAGAAAAATGTAAGGAAATTTGGGAACAGAACAGTGATGAGAGAACAGAAAAGCATAGAAGCCAGTGATCCTTATCTTTAAAAAAGAGGAATTATCTATCTCAATACTGACAGTACTGGGAATTGTTCAAGCACATTCCTGACGTGAACTTAAAGTCAGCAATGCTTCTGCCATTTTGGTGTTGTTTCTAAAAACAGCGTGCGAAACCAACAACCACCACTTCAGGGCTCATCTCTCCAAATGCTAGGAACTTGATTTTCTCAGTCCACATCCCACTGCCAGGAACAGGATGAAGCACTAGCACTGGCACCGTGCAGAGAAGAGATGTGCTTTGTATCAGTGCCAGGAGGAAAGAAAGAAAATTCATGTGGGGAAGAGAATCCACAACCCTGAAAGTTTACCAGGAATTCTTTCATGGGTGCTCTGTTTCTGTCTGAGCTGACAAATCACTTTTTGTTCAGCTCAAATAGCCAGGAGCTTCTAAAAATGTACCAACTTGACATGGACCCTAATTTCATAGTTGTATTGAGTGTGTGTTTCACATAGCCACAGTCTTCAAAACGTTACAAAGATTGCAGAGATGCTGACGGTAGAATCACAGACATGTGAAGGCATAGTGATCAGAAATTATGAAAATGAGTAAAAATACAAACAAAAAAAGCACAGTATCATTATTTCCACTGTGATCATAAGGATGTTTGTTTTAGTTTGTATTTTTTTTTTTTTGCCAGTCCTGGGGCTTGAACTCAGGGCCTGAGCACTGCCCCTGGCTTCTTCTTGCTCAAGGCTAGCACTCTGCCACTTGAGCCACAGTGCCACTTCTGACCTTTTCTCTACATGTGGTGCTGAGGAATCAAACCCAAGGCTTCGTGTATACTAGGCGAGCACTCTTGCCACTAGGACATATTCCCAGCCCAAGTTTGTATTTTTTTTCTACAAGGAAAAGTCAGGTCATCAAAAAGTCAAATCATAATATTTTCATAATCAGTCTCTCATACTCAGAAAGAAATAATTGAATTTTCCTAACTAACAGAAAGTACCCATGTAAAGGCAACTTCTAGATATCTTATCCTAAGCTTGTTCTTTTCTTTTTCTATGTTTAAATATTTGCTGATTTTGACCTCTTCTCAAATCTGTTTATATCACGCAGGGTTGATAATCGCCACAACACATCAATGCTCATATGTCCTCATTAAATAACTTTATGTTCCTGTGTTGTAAATATGCTTCATGCCCTTTCACTCTCCAAAATGCCCTATGTGTTTAAACTACCAATTTCTGAGAAAACTTATTTTGGCAAGATTGGTACAAACAACCCAATAGAGGATAGGCCACAAATCTATCAATGAAGTTTTGAATCAATATCAAAATATTTTTCTAACTCAGAAGACTGTCGAAAAGAAGAATAATGAAACTAATCTTCAATATTATATTTTAACAAAACAATTTCTTAATATCATGAAACTTATAACCCCTATCCTGGAGCTCATTTTGTTCTGATTATACCACAATACCACTTTTTCCATGTTTGGTAGAGTCAGCTACTTGATAAAAAAAAACTCCCGTTCACATTTTGGCCTCATACTTTAATTACTTTGCATCCAGATTCCAAAATGTTCAACTCCATATCCCATATCTATAGTTCCATCTTTCTGGCTATCTACAGACCATTTCCAAGACTCCTTCATATCTTGAACTATTTTCAAACCAGCAAATATTCTATCTCATTTAGGTAGTGTGTGTATGTGTGTGTGTGCGTGTGTGTGTGTGAGAGAGAGAGAGACAGACAGACAGAGCCTTCTACCTCTTTATAGCCATCAATATACAACTTTGTATCCGAAGTCACCTCTACTCAGGATTGAATCCCTGATCTTTCATTCTTCCTGGAATCACTCTTAAGATTGGAATGATCTTCTTTTTATTACATCTATTTTAGGAAAGTTCAATATGTTTTACACAACTCTGTAATTGCTAAACAATTTCATAAGTTGAATTGAAATTGGTTGACCAAACAATCACAACACTTTTGGATTTATAGATGCACATATCAAATACTCTAAATAATCTTGATTTTTTTTTTGAACAGTGAGGTTTTTTTTTCTCTTTTTTCTTTCACTTTTCCCCCTTTATTGTCAAAGTGAAGTACAGAGGGGTTACAGTTTCATATGTAAGGTAGTGAGTATATTTCCTGTTCAACTTGTTACCTTCTCCCTCATTCTCCCCTGCCTTCCCCCTCTTGAATTTGTAAAAGTGATATTACTTAGCTTATCTTTTTTTTTTACTTTCTTAAAACTCTTCAAACCCACACAAACCCTTCCAAGCCAAAATTTGCAAAATATTTTAAGTACAGTTTTCATTGTTAAAAAAAGCCTATGAGAAAAATTTCCTGTGCTTCCTATATCAAAATCCCAACTGCTCAAGTTCTGCTTTGTATCTAATAACAACTGAATCTTAGACTAACTAGAAATTTTAACTTTAACAAACTGTACAAAATTATCCCCAGAAACTGGCCTCAAGAAATTCTGTAGAATGTGCTAAAGACAATAGGAAATGGTGATACTAGAAGAATAAGTTATGATGAATGAAAATGAGCAGACACAGGATAAATGATCTAAGAATAAAATTCATAGCTGTAAAAACATCAAAGAACAAATTCTATAGCCAGGTTAGTTCTACTTATTGTTTGTTAGATTAAAATTGTGTGTGTGTATGTCTGTGTGTCTGTGTGTGTGTGTCCATAAATATCTGTTTAGGCATGTATGAAGAGAAAAAAAGATAAATTTGTAATTGAAATTTTGTGTTTATAATAGTTATAATTCTCCATATATATATATGTGTCAGTACAAGTGATATTAGGATCCATTTCAGAAGGAAAGTGGGAACACAGAAGAAATCTTTCTCTAACACTGCAAGTTCAGTGTAAATAGAACACCATCCTTGATGTTACAGAGTCTGTCAAGATCTATTGTTTTCTTTCATATCAGATCATGCTCTTCTAAGTATCCAAATAAAGAAACTAAGAGGCCAATTTCTTTCCATAAGAAGGCCCAGTGGCCACTATATGGAGTTTCCACATCTGTATAACAAGGATAAGAAAGTGGTTGTCCTCCCACAAGGAAAAAAGAGACACATAAAATGATAGGAAATAGATAAATATTCTTAAGTATCATTTCCAATATCTCCTGGGTTCATTTATGTATCAATTCTGTGGTGTTGATTTTATATCAATAATTAAATATAATTCACACCACCAAGAATAAATGAAAATTATTTTTATGCATATGTTTTGTAATTACTATCAGGAGTGAAATGACCAGGCTTCAGTAAAGTTAGTATTTAACCTCTTCAGTGTAGGAAAATGATTGGGAGAAATGACACTGAACATTGTGCAGTATCCTTATAAACTGACATATGGAATAATAATCTCTGTACAACTACTGAACCATTCCATTAAAAAAAGTACAATATAATTTAAAGTGAAAAAGGACCGCAAAAGAGTATTTGTGTGTGTGTGTGTGTGTGTGTGTGTGTGTGTGTGTGTGTGTGTGTGTGGGTGGGCTTAAATTCAGAGACTGGGCACTATTCCTGAGCTTTTTTTCTTCCTTTTTTCCCCCTTAAGATTAGTGCCTTAACATTTGGCCCACTGTTCCACTTGCCTCATTTTCCTGATTAATTGGAGATGAGCATTCCATGGGCACTCTTGTCCAGAATAGCTTCCAACCATGACCCTAAGATCTGAGCTTCTTCAATAGCTATGGTTACAGGCTTCTTAAATCATAATGCAGGCATAAGAGAACGTATTTTTTATGGAATAGCATCATTTAGGTTACCTGGAATTGCTAAAAGGAAGCCCAGTTCCTCTAACACCTCCAGATAACAGACGTGAAGGACTCACCTCTAGATATTTGTTATAAAATAACAGATCCATCCTGAATCTAACTTAAAAAAAAAGCTGAGCAAAATATCTATCTATCTATCTATCATCTATTTATCTCTATAATAGCTTTTCAATAGAGAGAATCTTAGTGTATGTACGAAAATATACATGTAGATTAAATTATAAACATTCTTAAGTATATTACATTACTTTCTTATGGAGAGGAAATAGCTTTATTATTTGCCATTGTAGAAGTGACTTATTTTGTGCATTTTCAAGCATGGATTTTAGTTGAAATACTAATTATATATTTGCTTTAAAATGTATTCATTTTTCTCATAAAATGACACACAGGATTGAAATCCCTTTGTACAATTACTAAAGATAATATTGAATACATGCACACACTATAAAATTAATCCATTTTAATATGATCTTTAAAATTAATTTTGTCAATTTCTTAATAATTTCAGTGTTTAAAATGTATTGACATCTATAATTTACATTTTAGTAACTCTTGTATTAATTTTAAAATATTCTTAAGATTTTCAGTGAATCATGATTAATAGCTTCAAAACCACAGCTAGATCCTTCTCCCTCTCATTTTCTATAAGAAGGAAATTATTTGGTTATCAACCCAAAGCAATACAAGCTTCAGTAAATCAGTTCACTTTATAGGCATCTGTTGACATTATAAACCAAAAATATCTGCTAACAGCAGACTGGACCACTTTATTCTGAGAGGTAAAATTAAGGTGCAGACTAAAGAATGGAAATTTTAGTTACAATTCATTATTATGTTGTTAAGCATGTTTTTAAAACTATCCATGTACAAGAGAGGCAACTTCGGCTCCTGACAGCTGTCTCCGATATGCTTTCTGTAAACAGAAAATGAAGCAGCATCCCAGTCATTCTCTCTGGAAAGACAGCTTTCAGAGTGCTATGCAAATAATTTGACCCTCTAGCTGTGGTGCATTCTTCAAAAAGACACCTACCTTCAAAAGTGACAGCAAGTAATAATGTGACAAACGAGCATGCAGCCAGCACATGTGCCACATATTTCACCTAGAATACTTGGATGTGATAAAATTAACGTGACCTCTATTGCCAAGGACGTTGTAATCAATGGAACAGTGCAACATAGGAGAAGCAGACATAGTGAAGACTCCATCCTCGTCGGGAGGCTTTTAGTTCAAGCTTCTGAAAATCAATTCATCTTCTTATTTATTGTCTTTCTTTGGGCCTGAGACAGTCACTTAGACAATTTCTATTGTCTTCATTACAAGAAGAAGGCAGTGTGTTCTCTGATAGGAGGAAAGAGAAGTCACTTATGATACACTTGAATAATTAGTCTGTAGTTAGGTAATATAAAACCTTAATGAATATTGATATTGGGATTAAAGGTTTTGGCTTTTTGTTAGTATAGCCTGCTATGTGTTATGCTTTGTTTTACAATTGACTTTTTCCTCTCTTAAAGAGAGAAGATAAATGATGTGTCTTCCCTTTTTATCGATGAGGGAATTATGCAAATAAGTATAATAAAATATTTCCAACTGACTTTGAAAAATAACTATTGCCTAAATGGTTTTCAGTGTAGCAACACACAGGAGTGTGTGAGCATGCATTGTAAGCTTTATTTTTTTCATAATTGTAGCAATAATGTTTAAGAAAGAAGCCATAGGGAACTTTTTCAATCTATCCTGACAGAATTTCTGGAAAAAAATTGAAAATCCTCAACAAAAATAATCTTTGTAAAATCAAGCTGAGCTCGATGCCACTAACTTAAATGGACATTGAAATACCATTCAGGATTAAGTACACATTTGCTTGAAAGTATAATGAAGCCACTGAACATAATGTAAATTCTTAAATAATTTACATTTAGAGTTTTCAATTATCTAATATATGTGAAAAATTAATAAGAACTAACAGGCAATATGATCACTTTTTAATGTAATAGGGGAATAACATGAATTGAAAGAAACATAAAAGACTGAAGCATGACTAAAGAAATTATTTGATCTCATGTAAAATAATACATTTTTCCTTTATTTTTATGTGTTCATAAACCGAAAAGATGAAAGTAGATATGCAGTGCTTTACAGAAAAATCACAGGATCTAATTATTTAAATGCATTATCAGATGTTAGAAGTTAGAAAATAAAAAGCAGGTAAATTAGAAATAGATATTTAATGTTGTATTTTAGTCTAAATGGACTTTGGAATAATAAAATTCACAACAGGAAATGTAAAGTTTTTCATATTCACATAATTATAATGATACTTATAAAAATGAACATACAAGATTTGCTTACTTTATAATCCTATCACTTTTCATAATATATGAGCCACTTCCAATACCCAGAAGCATTATGACTTGTGTATATACTCTCCCTCCTAAATAAAGTATATATTGATCTTGGTAGGTTTTTTGGTTGTTGTTTAATTTACCTTCATTTTATGAAACTGATTCATAAAATAGACTAAAGATCAACTGTTCTTTAATGTTTAGTTGGAAAAATAAAGCTCTCTATTTCCTTTCAGTCACATGTTATGTACCATCAGGCAAACACTTTTCATTGTACTTGTATTTAAACTTGGGGTTGAGCTTGTATCCAAAGTAATATGTTCCTATTTTCCATACTCATCTTCGAATTTAGACAATTCATAATCATTGGGGTATGCAGAAATGAGTATATCTGTCTCCCTTTCATAGTGGTCTTAAAATATTCATGGAAATCTGCCATGACTCCTGACGAAACTGAAAATAATGTTTAGGATTATAAGTGACATTGTGGTTTACAGTGGTGGAGTGCTAGCCTAAAAGCTCAGGGACAGTACCTAAGTCCTGATTTCAAGCCCCATGACAGACAAAAAAAAAAAAATCAGAATTGTGATGGGCGTATTGGGGTACTGGGCATAATGCAGCTACTCTGTGAGGCAGAGGTAGATGATCTAAGGATAGCAGAGATGATGATATCTGTGAGGGCTGAATAAATGTTCTTCAGGGAGAGGTACATACTCTGAAACTGCGTATAGTATATAAGAGTATTTATCAGGTGGTAAGGACTTAGAAAAACTTAGGGAAAGAAATGGGATGTACACCACTCCCCATAACACTTAGTGATTCAGTGATGCTCTCGCAATGTGGCCTTTTACCTTTCAACTAGACACTCCACTTCCTGAACTCCCTACTGCAATAAAATTCAAAATGGTTTCCTGCCAGATATTCTTCTTTTCTATGCCCATGTGTCATTTCCCACACAGGCACTGTGCCGATTTCCCTGAGCTACAATTGTGCCTTGTTTTCAAGTCCTTTCAACCGATTGGGCCAAAACAATAGCCTCTCTCCAGATCGAATTTAACTGTTTGAGATATATGGAATGGCAAAGTGAATTTCTTCTCTGTTAGGTAGAAGTAGTTTATATAGGAGTAGCTGTCACACAAACCTTCCAATTGGATTTAAGTCGTGCAAGAATCATGAGTTGATCTTATGGCTGAGGATCCCTGGCCAGTCTGTAGTCACCCAGGTTGCCTGGCTGATCTTGACTTTATGATTTTGTCTTTCCTAGCACAATGATCTAGTTTTTCTGCATTGCCTTTCTGTTTCGCCAGGGTTGAGACTGTTCACTTACCTCTTATGTGACTCCTGATGTTTTTCTTTATTCATCATTCAATATACTGTCTGCATTGTTTCCTGACTTCTTATTCATTTAACATGGAAAACAAATAACAAATGTCTACTTGATCATAAGGAATCTTTCTTTTGTAAAAAATATATATATATATATACATATATATAATTATCATTAAGCAGTTGTACACAGGAGTTGTTATTTCACAAAGCAGTTTATGAATACAACGCATCTTGATCAATGTCATCACCATTCTCCCCGCCCCCTTTCTGCCTTCCCCTTCTCTTGCTTTTCCTATTTTAATGGTTTATACCATGAGTTCTTGACTGCATTCTCCCCTTCTTCACTCTTGGTTTACCCTTCTCCCATTGTCTGTACCCTCTTCTTACAAGTACCCATTTCCTGGTGCTTATTTTGTTGGACTATGCTTAACATTTTCTTAATACACAGAACATAGTCCACTTTCATAAAAACATGAAGCACTTCACACGCAAATGTAAATAGTGAAAGACAATATTGATCTTTGCCATTTCACATTTAGATATGACTTTTTTTTTTAGTTTTAGGGACATGGATTTTAAAAGTTTTTTTTAATATGGATTTACAATGTCTTCCTTTGACTCTAGATAGTGCCAAAATCTGTGGCCTCTTTCAAGAATATCTCCTCCCACTTCCACACCTGTCTATGGAATGGTTCTTTTCACTTATTGCTTCATTCTTTTTGGCACCTTTATGGTTCAGACTTGGTTCTATTTCCAATGTTTTCTACTCAATGCAATAAGTGACAAATGACTTGTTCTGGAAATGAACTGCTGCTGATTCATTGAGATTCCACAGGGCATAGACTTTTTGTAACCCACTGAAATCGCATCATGTGTCATTGCACTTATCCTGAATTGTAGGGAAACTGAAAAGGTCCCAAATAATGCTTTTCACATCCTTATCTAAAAATCAGCCCTTTAACAATTGTATCTGTATGTTTTATATCAAAGTAATACAGATGTACATGTATTTATATCTTCATGTAGAGTTTATTCATTTCTAAAGTTTTACATGGAAAATTCTACCTGACTGGTCATTGGAAGCATAATGTATTTTACAGCTGCAGTACCACACACATCATGTACAGAAGGTAGAATCTTCCAGAGAGTTTGCTTCTAATATTTATGACATTTTCATAGTAACTTTGTATATTTAATGTTATCAAACTAGGACGGGTCACCTAAGTAAATCAGTATAAGGAGGCAATCAATGATCCTGTCAATATTGCTCGAAGTATTGTAGTTTATAAATAATGGACCGATTTGCCATAATTTATGAACAGTAAATTGAATTTATTTTTCACAACAAACGTTCAACTCTCCAAGTTAATAAAAATTTATTTATCTTTTTTTGTAAGAAGTACTGATATTTAAATAAAGCTGTGTGTCTGTTTAACTTTTTGTACTCTCCATAAAATCTTTTTTTTTCTTTTTTTTTGGCCAGTCCTGGGCCTTGAACTCAGAGCCTGAGCACTGTTCCTGGCTTCTTCCCGCTCAAGGCTATCACTCTTCCACCTGAGCCACAGCGCCCCTTCTGGCCGTTTTCCATATATGTGGTGCTGGGGAATCGAACCGAGAGCTTCATGTGTAGGAGGCAAGCACTCTTGCCACTAGGTCATATTCCCAGCCCTCTCCATAAAATCTTAACCTCAAAATAGCAGTTGATTTTTTTCCCCAAGTCTTTCCATTTCCTTAGGAATTGGCCTAAATCATTCCTTCTAATACATCCTTAGAATTTCATTGTATATATGTTCCACATTTTCTTGATCCATTTATCTACTGAGGGGTATCTAGGTTGGTTCCATATTTTATTGATGATAAATGTGCTGCAATAAACATAGTTGTGCTGGTGGCATTAGTGTGATCTTGCTTATAATTCTTTGGGTAAATGTCCAAAGCAGAGCTCCAGAGTCATAGGAGAGCTCTATGTTTAACCTTTTGAGGAACCTCCACACTACTTTCCAGAGTGGTTGAACAAGTTTACACTCCCACCAACAGTGTAGTAGGATTCCCTTTTGGCCACATTCCTGCCAGCATCTGTTGTTAGTTTTCTTGATAATGGACATTCTTACTGGGGTGAGGTAGAATATCATTGTTGTTTTGATTTGCATTTCTTTTTTGGCCTGTGATGGTGAGCACTTCTTCATGTGTCTTTTGGCCATTCTCATTTCCTGTTCAGAGAAATCTCTCTATATCTTTAGCCCATTTACTGAGGGTGCAGTTGTTCCTTTCAGAATTTGCTTTGGGGGAACTTAGTTTTTTCAGTTCTAAGTATATTTGAGATATTAGGCCCCTGTCTGTTGTATGGCCCGCAAAGGTATTCTCCTAGTTTTAGAGCTTTCTATTTATCTTGTTAGCTCTATCATACTAAGTGAAGTGAGCTAGACCCAAAGAAATATAAATTCTATGGTTTCACTCATTGGAAACAACTAGTACTTGTCTTGGTAGTCTTGGCAAAGGAGCCCAATAACTCAATAGCAAGGTATATATGATCACAAAAGATGATCCTAAGTAAAATGAAGTACAAGATTTGGAAATAAGTGGCTTATCTTTGATGTTGTTATTTGCAATGTACCCAATGAAATTATGACTTTTACTTTTGTCTTTCTTACCCATGCTTTTACTCCTGATGGCACTGTAACAGACTTTGGTACACTGGGTAGTATATATACATTTATTGGAACTAGGGAAAGGGGACAACAAAATAGAGAGACGATGGGTAAAAGGTGAACCAGTGCAACAGCAATACTTACAAGAAAATATGCTGTAAACCAACTGTACCTCTCAGAGGAGGATGGGGAGGAAACTGGAGGGAGGAAGGTGAGAGAAAAAGGAAGGAAGAGGTAAAAAGTTTAAGAGTTACATAAATGTTTCCCATCTGCACATTACTTGACAATAAAAAAATAGCAGTCGTTCATGACTAAAAAAAATCATAAAAGCTTAAAGTAGGAAATCCATCTAACTTCTTTTTTTACTGAAACCAAACGTATTAAATGAGTTCAGTGTGTTGTTCTCACATGCATGAAGAAATGAGTGCTTCAGTAAGCATAAATAGTCATCTTTTCTCATATTTTGTATGTGTTTCCATATTTTCATAATGAAAACATTTATGATCTCTCATCTCAATATATATCAAATACAATGACATTATTAACAATAGTATCTATTGTGTGTGTTATAGCTCTAGATCTCATTCTTTCTGTCTTGGTACACATTTATCAATGTTTTAGCCCTCCACATAAACCTCCATTTAGTTCCTGATGTACGGCTTGCAGAAAGGAGACCACCACACTTCAGGTAGGAGGGTATATTAGGAGAAGCAAATCACAGGACTGGGCTCCAGAGTGTAGTGTGTAGCAAGTAACATGCAGTAGACTGATGGAGGACAGAGATTATGTAGAAAAAGGTGAGGAGGAGGTATGGCTGCAGCCCACTGGAAAGTGACCTCAGAGAATGGAGTCCTTTTGCTGACTCATAGTCAGAGATTTGACAGGTGATTAACAGTTACAGATGATTACCAGTTTGGGACAGATGACTTCTGGTAAGGCTATGTTCTGTCCTTCATAAAGAGGATGGGTATAAGTGGGATACTTCTGAAACCAAACACTTGGCAAATCATTTTTCATCCTATCTCCATGACTTTTGGTTTTCAGAGTATATATGTAAGTGAATAATGGAATATTTTTGTTTAGTGACTGGTTTAGATCATTCACACTGTCACCTCCAGCTTCCTTCATGATCTTGTAAATGCAATGATTCCCTTCTTTTGAAGGCTAAATAACATCCAATACACCTCATATTTTTATTTCTTAATCTATTAATTTACCAATAGCTAATTGCTTTAATTATAAATCGTAGCTAGAATGCACATAGCTACAGTGAACATAGGAGAATAGCCATGTTTATAAAATAGTGAATTCATTTCCCTTAGAAAACAATATATATTTAAATGTTCATTAATTTTAGGATGGATTGGCAACAGAAGACACTGTTTATATATTTTATTTGTATGCTTTGATCTAGGTGACAGGCTGACCAAAAAGTCAATATTTATATCTTTGTCCTATTAACTCAGGATTAAAAATATCTTTAATTAACATCACAATGATAAACATAAACAATGTTGATATTCATGATAAATTGAAAATAATACTCATATATAAGAAATTAGTGAATAAAAGTTATTGATGAAAACTTATAAAACTTTTTGACACATATATTGCATATATATTTATTTGCAGAGTTCATCTTTAAAAAGGAGGAAAAAATGCCAAATAATTACAACAGTTAGAAATGAGAAATTAGACAAAATTTTAGTAACAGAATAGTTTCTAAATATGCATATACAATTTAAGGTAAAATATTCCCTCATCATGGGAAAATTAAGCTTATATTGATAAATTGTACTTTTGGAAGCATTTCATCAATCATGTGGAATGTTAATAATTTTTCAAATGTTTATCAAAGCTCAGTAATTTTTGATTCAAAAATCACATTTTTTGTATCTTAAGACTATGTAAACACACTGGCATTTTAATAGTCTATGATGCAGGATCAGATTCAAATTATAATGAAAGTTGTACTTATCTCATACAAGTACTGAGAGATAGAGTAAAGTAATTAGAAATAAGTCATTTCAAATTATGCATCTTCTCAGATTTCTGTGCTTGATGACTTTTTTAATATGTGACAGCCTTCTTCAGCAGCTCTTGCTTTCTCATTAGTTTATTTATATTTGATGTTTCTTTTATAGAGAATTGCACAAAGTATTTGACTCGAGGTTATAAATTTTAGAAAATTAGGTTTTATGTTCATTATATTTGAACATGTGATAAAGGAAACTATCAGTTTTGAGTCTTTAATGATATATGAACGTAACAACAAAAAAGCTCATTTCCTCATCATAAAATACCATATAAAATGACATTATTGTCAGAGTCTTGGTGATTTTTTCTCTGCTATCCTTTGAGTATACTCAAAGGATCTTTGCCATGAAGACAACGTCTATATGTGTGTGTACCTATAATAACATAACATTGTGTTATAAGATATTTAATATTTGAAATATCAGTGTAAGTTTATTAATCCATTAAAAGAAATAAATATTTAGTTAAAACACATTCAGTTTCAAAATATAGGAGGAATTAAATTCATCCCATATATATCAGAGATATCATATTCTAAGTTGTTTCTGGGAAACTCTAAAGAGCAGGAAATGAAGGAGAAGCTGTGACAAACTAATCTAGCCATTTAATTCCTTCACATAGCAAGTATCACTACAATAATGTGGAAATATATGGATTTTCCTATATCTACCAATCCTGACTAAACAAAATTTATAATTGTATTTCTTAAACAAGTACATATCATAGCAAAAAATATTTTTGTAGAATACTCTGTAATGTCTAATGATAGCAAAATTACTAGATAAAAAGTTAACATAGAAATAAGTTTGGCATAGCTGATCATAGAATATTAGATTAACATTGAAGACAATTACTTCTTTTATAGAAGACAATATCGAAATTGAAATTTTGACAACCATTTAATTAATGTGAAATATACAGTACATTTGTGGTAAGTATTATGGCATACTGTATATCAAATGTTACTTGCTCATCACAATGATTTTTTAGTTCAAAGATATCACAAATATCTCAAAATACCTTAAATCATGTATTAGAATGTTGATGAACTATATAGCAAAATTTTAAGAAAGTAGAATTTATTCAATTCTTCCTCAGCTGATAAATATAAAATAAGGTACATAAGTCAAGATATGTAATTGGAACATTTTATTTTAAATTAATATTGGTGTATGTTCAGGAGGTGTCATAATAAAATAAGCCCTTATTTAAGAAAAATCATATAAAATAGACTTGTTTTATATGTGAAATGTGTTGGATTCAAATTGACACATGAAGTTTCACAGTACACATTAGTGTTTTAGCTATATGGTCTGATCATCATTTATTTGTTTTATGTCTGAAAAACAACAACACATGCTTTCCTTTTGCCTGAGTCTTATATGTTGTGGAGCTAGTTCAGTACCTGAAAAACCACAAATCACCTCTCCTTTTTTTTTTTTTACTACTAGTCAGAAATTAAAGAACGAGGGTCTTATTGCCATCTCAGAATTACCTAATACACTGTTTCATCAAAAAATCAAACTATGAAAGGCTAAGAAAAGAACTTCTCAGCAAAGTGATATGAGTATTGTCACAGCTATTTGGCCTTTGTCACATTCGAATACACACTTTATTGAGGATGACAATGCTTTGTTTCTAATAAGTTCATCTGTAAATTTATATTAAAAAGAATAGTTTATGTCGGAACCACACACAAGAAAAAACTTAAATCAATTTTAATAATAAATCAGTAATGAAATGATCTAAAAGAATAAATTCTCTAAAGAAGGTAAGATGACTGTAATATATTGTTTATATTATGACTAAAATTACCCATTTTAAATAATTAAAACATGTGTTGTGTTTTCATTTATGAAAAGTGTCTATATTTATATATGAAGAAAATTATTTGTGTTGTGATGCTATGTGGATTAAAATTTCCATTCTTAAAAAATTGTCACACAACATCTTTCTTGTAGATCAGAATGCTAAAATATTACTGAGAGAGTAACTAGGTACTGACAGATAGGAAATCAACAGTGCCCATAACCTGCAACATTGTTCTTTACACTGTTTCATGTTATCTCATCATTAGGTGTTACCTTGCTGGGAACTATAATTAAAGCCAAAACACAATCGGTTGTACATTTCCAAATAAACTATTACAACAAGATACTTAAGAAGTGTTCGATTCAAGTTATTTTCCCAACACAGATCTTTGTCTCAGAATTTGAATTTTAAAAAGTCCTGCCAGAATCTGCCTCAGAAATAAGACCTTTTAGACACAGTGTATTTGGACATTGAGCTCCCATATTCAACATTTTATAATCACTCCTGTTCATTGCTTGTGTGAATGAAATGTCAGAGTATTACATGAATTTCCTCTATTATAATTGTCTGTTATATCTAGTTTGTTACTGCACTAAAATCATACTTACTGTATTATTATTTATCCTGTTAACCCTCAGCCATATACTGAATGCTATACTCTAAAATTGCCATCATTCAGAGGATTAAAATTCTGGAAAACATTCTAGAAAACAAGAAAGGAACATTTTATCAGAGAAGCTGGTGGATTCATTTCTAGTTTCTTAACACTCAAAGTATTTGTGAGAATGGAAGACAATATCAGTGCAGTGTATACTCACAGGAATAAAAAGTTTAATAAGAGTACTGCACAGATTACTGATGAATCAGAATCCAAAAGAGAAATGTATGTCTGCATTCCATTGAACACTAACGCATCTGCATGTTACATAGGCAAAGTACATACAGGGACTACTTGATCAAATGAGTAAAGTTTCACACGGGTAAAGAATATAGAAATGGTGCTTAGTTTGTAAAAATGTTTAGCTTAAGGGAGGTGGGGGTGGTTACATAAATACAGAAAAGAAGTTAGGCACCTGTAGCTCACACCTGTTCTGAGACCCCAGGATCAAAATTTGATGTCATCTCAAGCAGAACAGTCCTTTGAGACACTCAGTTAAAAACCTAGTGTTGAAAATACTAACAGAAAAGCCACTGAGCTTTCTTCAGAAACACAGGCTGATTACATTGTCAGTTCTTAAAAAACTAGTATTCAGGGCTGGGGATATAGCCTAGTGGCAAGAGTGCCTGCCTCGGATACACGAGGCCCTAGGTTCGATTCCCCAGCACCACATATACAGAAAACGGCCAGAAGCGGCGCTGTGGCTCAAGTGGCAGAGTGCTAGCCTTGAGCGGGAAGAAGCCAGGGACAGTGCTCAGGCCCTGAGTCCAAGGCCCAGGACTGGCCAAAAAAAAAAAACAAAACAAAAACTAGTATTCAAGAGAAGTGCCATATTTTGAAGTTCTGAACCAGACAATGTACACAGTATTGTGGTTTGTATGTCTTTAATGCACTCCCAGGAGACCATATACTTAGCAAAACTGGTTTTAAAATCATATGACCTATGCAATTGCACAGGACACTAGGAGTATTTAAATCTATGATCTAGACATATTGATTTGATTTTGTGTTTGAATGGGAGAGCCATTGGCTTTCATTTTGCCTTAAGTGGTACAGGTTTTGTATCTGGTTCTTCACCTAAAACAAAAAGAGGTTAGAGTGAATGATACAGTCTGAAGATGTATCATTAAACACAGACATGATTCCCATGGTTTTTTAAAGTTTGACAGCTGGCCAATTGTCAGTAAGAAGCCCAGTCCTTTGGCCCAGTTAGTGAAATGTTAGACTATGTGTCCTGCATTAAGACTCCTTTTGAGGTTTTTTAGGGTCGGATACCACTGACTGTCATTCCCATACAAAATAAGCTTGTATTATTGCGTAGACAAAGATGTGGAACTTGAAACTAAGATCATAGAAAATAGTCAAGTGTTGTTTTTTGCTTTCATTTTCTTTAATTGTTGTACTTTTACTAAGAAACACAAGAGACACATTCATCAGAAAAAATATAAGGCATTCAATAAAGAAAAAGGATTTGTAAGCCATCTTGTTGGTCTTACTATATGTGAACAAAAAGTCATTTAAGTCATCTCAATCAATCCCATATAACCAAAGAGAGAGAGAGAGAGAGAGAGAGAGAGAGAGAGAGAGAGAGAGAGAGAGAAAAGAAAGAGAGAGAGAGAAGAAGAAGAAGCTTAACTCAAGAAATAAGACTTCAGTAAATAGGAAACCAATTTTAAAGGGCGAATTGTGTTTACGTAAGAGTGTATTGGAAAGAGATTATCCCTAATCAGCTTGATGAGCTAATCAGAAATTTTAATTGGAAGCCAAACCCTTAAGTATACATTTCAACAACAACACAACAAAAAAGTAAAATAAAGAATTAAAATGTGATTATGAAGCTCAAATAAACAAACAAATACAAGGATTTTAAAACAAAGTAATTTTAACTTCTAAGGAAAAGTTAAGATGTCTACTTAAAAGTAAATAGCATAGAGAAGTAAATGTGCAGTTGGGTTTAAGACCAGATTTTAGAATTTAATTTTAAAGCCCCCAAAAGAAAACCAGGAAAAAATAGAAGGAAATGAACACTTCCCATTCTTGGATTTGAAGAAAATGTATCAAAATATAATAGGCATCTGGCAATTCCATGTAATCATTTGTTGATGATCATTTTATACAAATATTTTATCTGTGTACCCTCTTTTAAGAATATGAGTATGTTATCTTACAGATATGTTAATACATATACATGGAATTTATAAATTTTGGCATACAGGTTAAAATCTCTACTAAAATCACCAGTAGAATCACAAAGGGGAAAAATAGTACAGAAAATACAATTTATTCAGCTTCATTATAAGTGTTTCAAGTTCAGTTGCTTAAATATTTAAGTTTATTCTAGTTTTACAAAAGAATAGATTTTATGACATTTACATACATATACAATTTACTTAACTTCCATCATGTTACATCTTTTTACATGCATAGAATATAATTCTATTAAATGCAACACAATGGCTCTCTCTGCTTCTCCCTCCCACTCATGATGCACTCTTCCCAAGTCATCAACCTTTGACTTTCAGGTGTTTCGTCTTTCATTTTAATCTAGAAGCCACATATAGAAAAAACTTGATAATTGTCTTTCTGAATCTGCTTGTTTTGACTAATATGGCTCTTTGCAAATCTATCCTTCCTGTGAATGCTACAATTTCTTTTTCCTTCACTGCTAAATCATAGGTTATTGATAACATCTAAGATGGTAGATTTAAAAACCTTCCTTCAATTATAAGTCTTAAATTTATCTGTCCAACTGGGCATTGGTCACTCACACCTAGACTCCTAGCTACTCAGGAGACTGAGATATGCATTCATTTTGATAAAATAAAATGTCAGTGTAATCATTAATTATCTTCACAATGCTACATATACTATTATTTGCCTACATATTCATATTGCAATTGCCATTGAAACATCTGATTTTATGGAAGTTTTTTTTTTCCAACAATGATATGGTCAGATATGACAGAAAAATGACTCAGAGGACCAATGACATTTTAAGATACATTTTTGCTTGATGTCCTGTGCTTTGGCATTTAGGATCTGGACACATTCTTTATTTATACCCTAATGATATATGTCAAATGTTAAATGCATTCTATAGTGTCTTAGCTTTCAACACTAGTTATTTCCTTTTCCTTCTCCTAGTTATATTTGCACAGGCTTCTTGAGACTTCATAAGTATATTCACAAGCATTTTTACCACTATGACATCTCTTGTTTCTGGTGACTATGTACCAGAACCTATTCTCATTCAGAAATGGTTACCTGGGACTTCAATTCTGTTCCATTGGTCTTCAGGCCAGTTCTGGTGCCAATACCAAGCTGTTTTTATTACTATAGCTTTATAATACAGCTTGAAGTTGGGTATTGTAATTGCTCCAGCACTGTTCTTTCTGCTTAGGATTGTTTTTGCTATTCGTTGTCTTTTAGGATTCCATATGAATTTCTGGATTACTTCCTCTATTTGATTAAAAAATGGTGTTGGGATATTAATGGTTATTGCATTGAATATGTAGATAGCCTTTGGGAATATTGCCATTTTTGACCATTTTAATCCTTCCAATCCAGGAGCATGGCAGGTTTTTCCATTTCCTTAGTTCTGCCTTAATTTTGTTTTTCATGTTTGTAAAGTTCTCATCAAAGAAACATGGATCCTATGGTCTCCCTCATAGGGAATAATTAGCACAGGTTTAGGCTAGTAACAGCAGAGGATCACAAGAGCCTAATAGCTATGCCCTTATGAATGTATAAGATGATGCTAAGTGAAATGAATTCCATGTTATGGAAAGGACTGTTATATCACTGTTGTAATTACTTTCAACATGCCTTGTGAAACCGTAGCTTTCATTGTTGATGATCCTCTTGTATCCCCTTTCTGTGGTTCTACCTACGCTATCACTGTATCTTATCTGAGTACATTGGAAACTGTATATACTGGTATTAGAACTAGGGAAGTGAAAGGGAATATCAAAATCGAGAGACACAGGATAAAAGACAAATAACTTCAAAAGCAATACTTGCAAAACCATTTGGTGTAAACCAACTGAACAACTCATGGGGAGAGAGGAAAATGGAGAGAGGAGAGGGGGGAATATGGGAGGTGGTAACAAACAATACAAGAAATGTACCCAGGGCTGGGAATATGGCCTAGTGGCAAGAGTGCTTGCCTCCTATACATGAAGCCCTGGGTTCGATTCCCCAGCACCACATATATAGAAAGTGGCCAGAAGTGGCACTGTGACTCAAGTGGTAAAGTGCTATACTTGGGCAAAAAGAAGCCAGGGACAGTGCTCAGGCCCTGAGTCCAAGGCCCACGACTGGCCAAAAAAAAAAAGAAAAGAAATGTACCCAAGGCCTAACATATGAAACTGTAACTTCTCTGTACATAACTTTGACAATAAATACAAAAAAAAGTGAAAAAAACAAACCCAACAACGATTTCTTTAAACAAACAAAAAAAAAAAACAACGAAGTGGTTACCTGATTCTTCCAAAATGAGAACAGAGCATTTAATATCAATAAACATTAGCATAATGTATCAAAATATGACTTATTCTTTTACTACTATCAAGGTGGTAGTAGTATTATAGAAAAGGAAATAACAATAGCTTGGGAATTTGAACCTTGGAAATTTGAAGTTGTTTTGTAATGTTCAAAGAGCATTTGATTATAACAAAAGCACATATAAATTTCCAACAAATAAAACGTATCCAATGACTTCACAGAAAGGACTACAATTGTATTTATTCACAGAGCACATGACATTATTAAGTTGCATGATTTGAAAGTGCTTGGTTATAAAGTTATCTAATATTATTTCTATTTTCAAACTTGTTATTTGAGTAATCCCTAACAAATTGCAAAAGGTTAAACAGAAGTATTTTAGTACAACAACCTCATGAAGGCATTGCTCTTTCTTTAATTCACTCCCCATCTTATTTTTAATAAAGTTCAAGGTAAATTTGCTAATAGTGTTTAAATTGGTGTTATTTATCTAGTAGTCTCTCCTAATGAACAATGTCATGGGCCATGAAGTATTTCAGGGAAGAAATAAAGATTTATTCATACTTGAAATGACTCACTATTAAGTGTCCAGTATGGTGAGCATTTACTGACTATATAGTATAGAACTTCTGCTAAATGTATCTGCATTATTTCTTTGTTCTTTCAAAGAACATTGTATGTTAGTATTGAAGTTCTGCAGATATGAAATTAAGTGTGAATGATATTATATTTTATAAAGGATTGTTTTGTATCTGAGTGTGTGGGCAAAATCTAGGCAGATCAAGGTGAAACTGTGATATAATATCCCTGCTTTATTGGTGCTTATAAACTAGTGGGTAGATGAGCTTCAATAGAAGGATTATCTCAATCAATCCATAGTTACACCTTGTGATAAAGCCACCAAATGAAAGAATGATTTGCTATTGATTGAACTCAGTATTTTTATCTTGAAATTGATACTAATTGTTTGTTTAACATCTGCCACACAATCATAATTCTTTTCTTGTATTACATTGTGGATAATAAATCATCTTCATTATTGGCTAATGCTATTTAAATCAGGAGCCCAAATTACTTACCAATTCTGGAAATTATTTCCATGTATTAATTACAGTTAAAAACAATCTCTTAAAATGTTTTAATTTTACTAAAACCCATTGAAATTCTTGTCTTTTCCGTAATCTTTACGATTCTACCACACATTATTTATTAAATATTTTACTTAAGATTTTCTGTTTGATATAATTTTTAAAATAGTGCCATCATTTTTTTAAAGAACAATATTTTTGCTTTCCACATCATTATTGTTACAATGATTTTTCTTCTCCTTAAACTTCCCACTCATATATACATGTCCTTTAAATGAATCAATGGATGGAAAAACTGATGAATATATTTTGTGATTATCAGTTTTGCTGATTATGGAGGTTAACCATTAATCCCATTAATCCGGGTTTTGAGTCATAGGTACTAGGTTGATACCAAATAAATGATTAAAAAGCTCACAGTCACCAATAATAATAGAAATTTGTTTTATCTTTTTATTTAATTTTTGAATGAATCTATATCTCCAGGGAATCCATTTTTATTAACTTACTAATGGATTTATTTCTAACTACATAGCAGCATATGATAGTTTAAAAGTATGAATGACATACTTTTGAGACTGGAGAATGTTTACAATCAAATGGTAGATTAAAGCCTAGTTATACAAATACACATTTATACAGATGTCTCATTGAAAAATAAAGCCAAGTCACTTGGAACACAAATTATAGTATTAGACTATTCAGGTATTGGTTAGGTGTGATTGGTATGAGTAATTATTGGTAGAAAATCAAACAAATCTATATTTTATATCTTGTATCAAACTGAGTTCAATAGATTCTGATGGTGAGGCAGAAATTTCCAAGTAAAGAATTTCCTTAGACATCACATTTCTTTCCTTTCACGTTTTCCTTAACAAACAAACAAAACATGAAATAAAGAAAAAAATATGATTATACTAAGTCTGTGGTTTGTAACTCACTTTTAAGTGAAATCAATATTTATTGGGAAAGTTTCAGTTTATGATTATAGATGCTAGATATAATTTGCTGCATTTGTTGTAGGAAATAATAATTAATATGTTACCTATAAACATGAGAATCCTATAATTTTTTTTTTTTTTTTTTTTTTTTTTGCCAGTCCTGGACCTTGGACTCAGGGCCTGATCACTGTTCCTGGCTTCTTTTTGCTCAAGGCAAGCACTCTGCCACTTGAGCCACAGCTCCACTTCTGGCCATTTTCTATATATGTGGTGCTGGGGAATCGAACCCAGGGCTTCATGTATATGAGACAAGCGCTCTTGCCACTAGGCCATATTCCCAGCCCCCCTAAAAAATTTTATTAGGACTAAAAAAATCTCATCAATTTTAAAATTAATTTAAATTGTTTTAAATCAGCCAAAAAAATAATATATTGGTCATGGCTTTACAACAATTTTTATTGGGCTATTATATACTATTTAAATCACTTCTATTAGTATTTCTCTAAGACAGGGTAGACTAGACTTTTATTTTTCATAATCTCTCCAAAATTTCTTTGAAACCACCAATGCAAAAAGAAAGATTCCTGACTATGAGAATTTTTAAATTTATATATATATATATATATATATATATATATATATATATATATATATATATATATATATATATATAACTCCATTACAGAGTAAGTTGCAAGTTCCTCCTAAGTAAGTGAAATTACAATTCATGTGAAATAATATTACACAGTATTTTATCTCATTTTTAAAGAATGTTAAAAGTTCTATGTACTGCATACATTAAGCCACATAATCTTATAGGCAAATATATGAAAATTTAACAAGATATATGTTAAATCAAAATTTACTATTGGTTGTTACTGGCAATATTGCAGCAGCTTTGACCCTACGTAGGATATAGTAGTGTGGTGTACTTTGATACATTTATTTTTTTTTTACAGGAACACAATAAGCATGTACAATGAATACAATGCATTATGTATAGGAAGATGAACAGTGAATAATAAAATTTTAACTCATTCAGGAACCTATTTCTGTTTGGGTTAGGAGTTTGATCAAGAAGGTGAGCTGTGTTTTATAATGAGACTTAAAAAATACCAGACTGAAAGAGCTGAGAGAATGTATTTCAGATAAGATGTGAATTAAGAAATCTCATCTTTGGTTACCCATCTCAGGGAGTGAAACTTTTCACTTTAATAAATATTTCAATCTAAAGAGAAGAGCCTCCACTAAATGAATACAAATGGCAGAGCTGTCTCCAAAGAAACAGTGTATTATTTTAAAATGGATGAAATGGTTCACTCTCTGCCTCGTGTCACTTAAATGCTCAAATGAGAAACCCAAAATAGAATTAACTCATTCTCATGGAGCTGAAATTGAGTATCTATTTTGTTGAAAAAAGAAAAAGACTTCACCAAAGATAATATTTTCATAGTAAACAGGAAAACAGTATAATCTTGAAATCTCTTTGTGATTTTGACTATCTTTATTTATGGATCATGCAATATGACTTACTAAAATTATTTAACAAATGGCAAAAATCATTAATGAGACTATGAGTATTACAGATGAGTGCCGGGCTAAATCTATCTCCTGTGTAACCCCTTTCCCCCTCAAGCACGAGCTGCCCGATCTGCAGGCAGCAAGGCTGGAGCAAGGGTTACGTGAAAGCCTCGAACCCATGTGTGAACGCGAAGACGCCCTTCCTCCCCCTTGACTTACTAAGAACAAAGGTGCAAGACACGTGGGCTGCTTCAGGGAAAGCTCCTTGGATTTCTGTTTAATAAGGGGAAAGGCAAATACACTTATAGCAGTAGTGACAGTGGGAAGGGGAGGGGACTTGGAGCGCCTAGCTAGTTACTAGCGATTGGCTAATGAGCTATCCATCCAAGAGCGACACCCTAGGACCTCCTCCAAAGCTAATGTCACGTCCCATAGGGTCCCCATCCCTCTGGGTACTGCCAGCATCAAGGTGGCACACCTGCTCCCAGATGAGAGGAGAGGCTGGTCTAACTCCCTCTCCCAGTTCCAGACCTGGGAAGGGGGTAGGTGTGGCTAGCTTCCACACAGCCCCCAGGGCGGGAGGGAAGGCAGAGTCTCAGGACCGCCCTCTCCCCCTCAATGCCAAGCTGAATCCCCAGCATCTGCCTCTTTCTACTTTTTTTATTTTTTTGAACAGCAGGAGGCGCCTTACTCGAGGGCACGCCTGTCTTAGGTTGCCTCCCCCATGGGAGGTCATACCCGTCCTGGGCTTACGGACTAGCACTTCAGGCTAACCTACCTGCCGGGCCGGCTAGCCCAATGAGAGAACTCGAGGACAGTGGGATTGGAACTTGAAAGAAAGCCCTGTTAATTTTCTCTCATGCCAGCAGACCTCAATGAGCCGCGGATCCTAGTGGGCGTTGTGACCAATCGCATGGGGTTCCTAAATGGCTAAAGGCCAAAGGCCACTGTAGTCTGAACAGCTCTAGCTCATCGCTTAAATTATAAGAGACCAATTTGTCTAGCGAAGGGCAATGTAAACATAATGCAAATGGGAGCATAAAGCAGACATGAGCATAAGCAATTGTAACACAGGGCAGATGCAAACATGAGCAATTGTAACACATGAGCAATGGTAACACATGAGGAATTGTAACACATGAGCAATTGTAACACAGGCACAGAGCAAATGGAAGGTCTTTTATCTGGTTCAGTTCACAGAACTGTCTGTTTCAGTGTCTGTTTCAGTGTCACTCCAGGTAGTGCAGACGGCTCCCCCTTTCCCCAGTGGTGAGGTAGAGGCAGGTTCAGGTCCTGGCGATTCGGCAGCCAGGGTACTGGTAACTTAACGATTGAGGTTAGTAAACACTTTATCGTAAACATTGAAGCAAGGCGCTAAACCCCTGTGCCTATTGTAAACATTTATCATGAAACATTGAAGTAAGGTGTCAAAACCCTTCAGCTCCTACTTCCCTCCAATGGGACCCCCTAAGATAAGCAGCAGGGGGAGAGCAAAAGGAAGAGCAACAGTGCAAAACTTCTCTTTAGTTCTTGTGCAACGCTGCCACAGCAAAACATTGCGCCAAAGGGCGCCAGGCAAGGACCAGGGAGGAAACAGGGCCGACGCTGGTGCATCGCTGAAGTACACAGGCAGGCTTCCATTTTTCCCATGGAAAAAAATCCACCACAGTCTCTGTTTTCCTAGAGAGAACAAGGAGAGACATTCCTCAAGAGCAGGTGCTCTTGGGTGGTCATTCTGATGAACAATACTTTAAGTCTCTGGCTGGTATCCAGATTGGATTTGGTTCCCCTGTCGGGAAAAAGCATGCAAAGCCCCACCCCACACTGATAAGTGGGTCCGGGCCTCGCCATGCTCCGGTAAGGGGGTCCTTCCAGCAGACTTCCACATTTAAATAAGGTGTCTGATTTGACCAATGCCTCTGAAAAGCCATCAGAGGTTGGTATTTGGAAAAATTTAAAATATTTAATGTAAGCATGGCTGTCCTTAACTGGTCATGGGGATTGCTTCTCACTTTTTGTTTCAATAATTGGTCCTTTAGGGTCTTTTTATGCCTCTCGATTATGGCTTGACCCCTTGGATTGTACGGTATTCCAGTGGTATGTTTAATATTCCATATTTGGAAAAATGTCTGCAAAGGCTTGCTGGTGAAGCAAGGTCCATTATCTGTCTTTATCTGTAGGGGGAGCCCCAGGATAGCAAAACATTGTAGGAAGTGGCTCTCAGCATGCCGGGCCCTTTCACCTGAATGGGCAGTTGTCCAGCATGTGTGAGTGAGTGTCTATGGACATAAATATATATTTTAACCTTCCAAAAGGAGCTTAGGGGGTTACATCCGTTTGCCAGGTAACATTAGGCTTAAGGCCTCTGGGGTTAACCCCAGGAGATTGCAGAGGCAGGACCTGCAGAAATGGCATACATGATCTTCATGTCCTAATGATCTTTTTTAAATACTTCACAGGAACTGAAGGGAATCTCTGATGCAGCCTTCTCCAATTTAAATGCGTACGCTCATGGAGTCCTTGGGCCATTTAAAGGTTTTGAGGCTGTAAAATAGCCATAGCTATAGTAGTCCCATTAGTGGCCAGATGATCGGCCGACTGATTACCTTGTGCCAGGTTCCCAGGTAGTTGTTGGTGTCCGGGAAGGTGCTGTAAGAATATAGGCTCAGCCCATTCTTTTAATAGAGACCTGACTTGGATCATCAGAGAGTGATTGGATTTTTATCTAATTTAATATATTAGGACACCAGGTTTGGTAGCAGATTAAACTCATACAAACTGTCAGAAAACAGGTTCATCGGCTGTTTAACATGGGTTAGTGCCAGGGCAACTGTGTACAGCTCCTTGAACTGTGCAGATCCTGTGACTGCCCCAAATTAGTGGGTGTATTCTTTCCCAGCAGCAGGGGAGGAGGCAGAGTATACCACCGAGGCAGACCCCACCCTTCCCCCATCTGTAAAAACATTTACAGCCTTGATAAGGGTCCTGGTAGAGAAAAGTACAGGAGGGGTCCACTGTAACCTAGAAAATGAGGTCACCCACCTCGAAGTGCCATAATGGCAATCTAACTTCCCCATGAAGCCTTCCAAGGCACTAGACACCCAGTTATGGTTTCTTCTAACCCATTCAAAATCTGACAGCCAGTAGGGAATGACTAGCACATCAGGATCTTGCCCATAATGTCTCAGGGAAATATCCCTGCCCTTAATTACCAAGTCAGCTAGCTGATCTAGATGGGAGTAAACCCTGGGAGCTCCTCCTACTGATGTGTGCACCCATTGGAGGGGCTCGCCTGACTGGGTAATAACGGCTGAGGACAGCTCTGAGCCGGGAAGGATCCAAATGCAAAGGGGGCACTCAGATTTACAGCAAGCCAACTGTGCCATATTTAGGGCCATTTGGATTTTTTGAAATATTGCTTGAAGTGATGGGGTTATTGTAATAACATCAGTGGAGCTTTACCCTTCAGAGAGTCATGGAGCGGAAGCAGCTCCTCTGTAAGCAGATGAAGCCAAGGCCTTAGCCAATTAATCTCACCTAACAGTCTCTGTAACTCCACCAAAGTATAAGATGACTGGAAGGATAACTGGGGCTTAAGGGGGCAAACAGAGTCTAATTTAAGTTCTGCCCCCAAGATCTTAAAAGGCTATACCTTCTGAATCTAGTCACTGGCTATATGCAGTCCTCCTATTTGTAGGGGTGTTCGTAACCTCCTATAGGCAGCGTTCAGCACTTGGGCGTCTGCTGCCCCAATAATGATGTCATCCATATAGACATATAAAATAATATTTGACTGGCTCTGAAGAGGTTGAAGGACTTGTGACACATAATGTTGACAGAAGGCTGGACCATTAGCCATGCCCTGAGGTAAGACTACCCACTCATACCTTTGGTCTGGCCCCTGGTAGTTAACCGAGGGCACGGAGAAGGCAAACCTCTCACAGTCCTGCGGGTCACAGGGAATGGAAAAGAAACAGTCCTTGATGCCAATTACAATGAAAATCCGATACCAAGGAATGGAGGGGATCCATGGCAGCCCCCGTAAGGGAGTGCCTGCAGGAATTATCTGCTCATTAATTTTTCTTAGGTCCTGTAACATCCTCCATTTACCTGAGGCCTTTTGTATAACAAACACAGGGTTGTTCCAAGGGCTCAACGAGGGTCTAATATGCCCTAGGGACAGTTGTTCTGATATTATTTCCTTTAATCTTTCTAATTTGTTTGAGGAGAGTGGCCACTGTTCCACCCATACCGGGGGACCCGGGACCCATTGAATGGCAGGGACGGTCGGAACAGTAGCCCTTAGAATAGGGGGTGAGGCACTGTAGAAGAAATGGGAGCCTCCTGCCCCAAGACCTCAGAAGGAGGAACTCCCTGATAGCCACTAGGGCCACCTGACAGGCCATGACCTGTGGTGATGGAGGCCTCAGCTTCCCCTAAAATGTCCCATCCTAGCAGATTATCTGCTAAGCCTGTCATTACCAGGGGACACACTTCTCCCTTATTACTGCCCATATCATCCCAGTCAAGCCACTCCCTAGTTACTTCACTCTCAGCTTTACCCCCTACCCCTGACATCTGGGGCCCCGGGATCAAGTCCCACTACGGAGGAACATCCTCCTTTCTTAACATAGTCTGGTCTGTACCGTTGTCATTTAAGCATCGGAACATTTTTCTGGCTATAAAAATTTCTGTCTTGGGCCTAATTCCCGGGACTATTGGGACTTCCCAGTGGGCCTCAGCCTGGCCACTATGCTGGTCGCTAGACCGGTCACCTCCTTTGGGTGACAGGGCTAGAGGGCACCCCACTACTAGTTTAAAAGCTTCCCTTCAGCATCAAATTTGGACTTGCAATCCTTTTGCCAATGAAATCCCTTTTTGCACCGGAGGCCAAGAGTTCTAGGTAGCCCTTTAGCCTGGCCTGAGGGTTGTCTTTGCAAGGCACCAGATTTTACCGGGCCTGAAGGACACTCCCTCTTAAAGTGGCCCAGGCCACCATAGTTGTGACAGTGCCCCTTGCTTACCTCCCTGGTGGGGGCAGGAGCAGGTTCCTCAGTAAGAGAAGCACTTAGCAACTGCGCCTGATGGCACCAGGTGTGGAGACCTCGGCAAGCATATACCCAGCAGTCAATGGGTTCCTCCTTTATTCCTGCACAAGCTCGTCTGCAGTCTGGGGTCATTCCTCTCCACACCAGGGCCCTGACAAGCTGCTGCAGCTGGGACCCAGGAGCCATCCCCTGGAGATCACTCTCCACCCAGCTGACAAAGACAGAAAAGCTCTCTGAAGCCTCTTGAGTAACTCTTATCATTGGGCCCCGAGAGGACTCTTCCCCTAAGCTGTGCCATGCCGCAAATCCCACTTCCTGTATCTGCTCCCAGTAGAGGGCAGAAAGTGTAGCCTGTTGGAGATCCGCAGATCCAAACAACATGTGAAAGGTTATGGGAATTGGGGGGGTCAGCAGCTCGATTTCTCTCAGCTTGAACTTGGCACTCATGCCTAAAGAGAGAGCACCAGTCTGCATACATTGCTTTAGTAAGCATAGATCGGGCCAGGTTTCTCCAGTCCTGGGTCGTGGAAAATCGGTGAGTCAGTCCATAGAGGAGGTTTTCCATCCAGGGAGTATTCGGTCTCCCCCTCTCGAGGATTGATCCCAGTTTAAAACCGGTGGGACCACCTGTGCTCGGTGAGGGAGCGCCATGGCGGCTGAGACAGCCACTCAGCAGGGCTCCTCAAATCTATATACAGTGGGGACGAGCGTCCTGTGGGGGAATGGCGGTGAGACAGGGGGCGGGGGGGGGGGGTGGGCTTCGTGCATTGCTTGCCTGCTGCAAGCACGGCGGCTAGTTAGGGGTCCCGGTGATCAGGCTCACCCTTGTTGGCGGGCCTATCGGAGCGGGGCATCGGGCTCCCCTCCTGCCCATCCGTGGGAGGGCCATCTCCCTCCCGATTGAGACTCTGCACTGCCTCCTCCCGAGCCCACAGATTCTCTTCCTCTGGATCTGAAGAAAAGCAGGCTTTGAGGGCCTTAATAGTTGGAAAGATCACAAGAGGGAGCTTCGCGCCTAACTCCGCCTCCTTGCCTTCCAGTTCCTGCCCCAGCCAGTCCCATGTCTCCCAGGAGAGTGGGTTGGCTCCAGCCAACCACGGGACCTTATGGATTAACTCCTCCCAAGTTTGTAAGGCACGAGGTTCTGAAATAATCAATCCAGTGCTTTGGAGGGTGACCCTTAGGATTTTAAAAGACGAATTATTCCACCTACTCTGACCCTGCCCCATCCTCTTTTTTTTTTTCTTTCTTTTTTTTTGCTAATCGACAGGGAGAACACACACATCCGAGTTCGAGGGCTTACCGATTAGCTAAGAATCTTGTTTTCAGTGGGCTACTGCCCCATGTTTGGGCCGCCAATTTGCTGTGCTAAATCTATCTCCTGTGTAACCCCTTTAGCCCTCAAGCACCAGCTGCTCGACCTGCAGGCAGTAAGGCTGGAGCAAGGGTTACGTAAAAGCCTTGAACCCATGTGTGAACGCGAAGACGCCCTTCCTCCCCCTTGACTTACTAAGAACAAAGGCCCGAGACACGTGGCTGCTTCGGGAAAGCTCCTTGGATTTCTGTTTAATAAGGGGAAGGGAAAATACACTTATAGCAGTAGTGACAGTGGGAAGTGGAGGGGACTTGGAGCACCTAGCTAGTCACTAGCGATTGGCTAATGAGCTATCTGTCCAAGAGTGACACCCTAGGACCTCCTTCAAGGTTAACATCATGTCCCATAGGGTCCCCATCCCCCCTGGGTACTGCCAGCGTCAAGTTGGCACATGTGCTCCCAGACAAGAGGGGGGGCTGGTCTAACTCCCTTTCCTGGTTCCAGACCCAGGAAGGGGGTAGGTGTGGCTAGCTTCCACACAGACCCCAGGGTGGGAGGAAAGGCAGCATCTCGGGACCACCATCTCCCCCTCAATGCCAAGCTGAATCCCCAACAGATGAGCACAGTTCTTAAAGAGTGAACTGTTTTTTCAATGTATTGTTTTTAATTTGAAGTTTGTTTTAGGTAACTGGAATGTCTTTAATGTGTCACAAATGCTATCAATCTACATCACTATTTCTATAACTCATGTACATTCTTGTAACATATAGCCAGGGAGTTTAAGGCTATGAAGTTTTTCCTATCACATTTATTTTGTGCTGAGAAAACTCTGAAGTTTTCAAATACTGATAGTACATTACTGTCCTGAATATAATTACATGAATTTTGTGGAAGAATAGCTACACAAACAATAGATGCACAAGGCATAGGTAATTATACTGAGACCTTTTCATATCTTCTTTCACTTTTCTTATGTACTTGTAAAAGACTGGTTTTGAGTACTAAAATGCTGTCATGTTAAGCTATAAAATGATTGATATTAGCAAGTTAATATACTATACAGAGGTTTTCGTAAAAAAAAAAAAATAGAGAAATCAAATAAAACAAATTTTATGGTGGTCCCATAGAGATTCTACTGTGGTAGAAATTACAAGGAAATAATACTGTACTCAGCAGAATTATAATACACTAAGCCATGTTTCCTTCTTGAGAATAGTGCAAAAGGCCTTGAGAATATTAAAAATATATCACTAACTAAGTTTCCGGACTTACTGGAATCCTTCCAGGTTCAAGTAAATACAAGAACTTTTGTCTAGGCAAAATTCACAACTCTGGAAAGGCCTAGAATCAAGAAGAAATAGTATACTTGGAAAGATGAAACATTATACTGTGACTCTGAGAGAAACATTTGGGGAAGCTACACATAAGTTGTGTGTATTGTGAATGCATTTGGAATTTGTCTTGAGAGCATGTCATTGAAAATTATTAAATGGAAGTCAAAGGTTTAAGTCTTTATTTAAACTGAACAATGTAAAAGAACTGTAACCCAAAAGAGCAAGACATATTCAAAGACCATGGTGTAATGAATTATTATAAAAAATAAAAAGGTTCTCTCTTCTTTATCTTATGCATAGGCAAGTGTACATCTTTGGAATGGTTAGAGCAAGGACACACAATTTGGGGGGAAAGGGTGAAAAGTACAGCACTGGAGCTCACTGTACATAAATGAAAGTGAACCATACAACTCATGTCTGGACACAGGAGTGAGGGACTAGGAAAGAATGAAGGAACTGAAGATACAGTATGAAAGAAAATGTACTCATTACCTAACTTGTGTAAATATTTTGGGGCATGCCTCGATGCCTTGCATCATTAAGAGGCAATTAGCTGACCCCACCTGTTTCCCAGCACTGGGGTCACGTGTGGCTGTTACCCGCAACCCGGAAAGGCGGTCCTAGTTGGCCCTGCCTGTCTTCTGGCCCTGGGGCCACATGTGGCTATTATGCCAGAAGCCGGAAAGGCAGTTCTCTTATCACCAGACTCCAAGCCAAAAGAAAAACAACAACAACAACAACAACAACAACAAAAACCAGATTTTAAACCCAAACTGATCATGTTTGTGTACAAGCAAATGTGTCTAAGAAAAACTCCAAAAAGTTCAAATATACAGCATGTGGTATAAGTATAATGATGTAAAATCAGTGTGTTATTTTTTATGTCTATCTATGCTAAAAGTCAGTGTACATCTGATCCTGACAATTCTTTGGTATAAACTAAGATTTTACTTCTCCATTTTTCTCTTCTGTGCTCTCATAAGCTCTATAGGATCAAGGGACCAGAGTCATTTTGGAACGAGTGCGCAAATGTGGCTACTAACCTCAATTTTCCTGATCCAGGAATTATCTTTTGCTTTATAGGATCCGGGTCGACATGTGTGTTAGCTGCGTGGACTGTGGCATTTTGTGGCTTCAGGAAGCTGCCTCAAACTAATATCTTTAACCAGTCTGTATAGAAATTTACCAGCAAGAGGCTGGTAAAGGCAACCTAGCAGGAGGTATTCAACCCATCTCTCCTGCCTGCCTCCATCACACATGACTAACAAGGCCTGCTGATTTAGGATGGAAGAAGCTGAACATTGTCCTGACCCTTTGACCTCTTGATTGTTATTCATTTGTGCTCTCTAACACCTGCCGGTAAGGTTTAATAATATGATATGATTTGATTTGATGGCACCTATACTTTGGTGGAGCTACAAAACTGTTAGGTGAGATTAACTGGTTAAGGCCTTGGCTTCACTTCCCTACAAAAGATCTGTTTCTACTTTTTGACTCTTTAAAGGATAAAGCCCCCACTGATGTTATTACAATAACTCCATCACATCAAGTACTATTTCAAAAAATTCAGACAGCCCTAAATATAGCACAATTGGCTTGTTATAGGCCCAAATGCCCCCTTTGTCTCTGGATCCTTCCCAGCTCAAAGCTTTCCTCAGCCCCATTACTCAGGTGGGCGACCCTCTCCAATGGGTGAATGCATGAGTAGGAGGGGCTCCCAGGGTTTACTTCCAGTAGAACAGCTAGGTGACCTGGTAATTAAGGGCAGAGATATTTCCCTGAGACATTATGGGCGGGATCCTGATGTGCTAGTTATTCCCTACTGACTGTCAGATTTTGAGTGGGTTAAAAGAAACCATAACAGGGTGTCTAGTGCCTTAGAGGGTTTCATGGGGAAGTTGTACTGCCATTATGAGACTTCAAGATGGGTAACCTCATTTTAGAGGTTACAGTGGACTCCCCCCATACTTTTCTCAACCAAACCTCTTATTAAAGTTGTAAATGTTTTTACTGATGGAGGAAAAGCGGGATCTGCCGTGGTGATATACTCCACCTCTTCCCTTCCCAGCAGAGAAGAGGGTACCCACTACTTTGAGCCAGTTACAGGGTCTGCATAGTTTAAGGAGCAGTTGCCCTGGCACTAACCCATGTGCAGCAGCCGATGAGCCTGTTTTCTGACAGTTTATATGTAGTTAATTTGTAACCAACCCTACTGTCCTCATACATTAAACCAGATAAAAATCCAATTACTCCCTTAATGATCCAAGTCCGATCTTTACTAAAGGAACAGGCTGAGCCTATCTTTTTACAGCATCTCAGAGGACACCAGGAGCTGCCTAGAAATTTGGCATGAGGGAACCAAATGGCTGATCAATTGGCTACCACTGGGACTATTACAGCCATAGCCACTGCTCAGCCTCAAAATTTTCAAATGGCTCAAGGACTTCACGAGCTTATGCATTTAAATTGGACAGGGTTACATCAAAGATTCCCCCTGGTTCCTATAAAGGACTTTAAAAAAGATCATAAGGACATGCAAAACATGTATGCCATTTCTGCAGGCCCTGCCTCTGCAATCTCCTGGAGTTAACCCCAGAGGCCTTAAGCCTAATGTTATCTGGCAAACTGATGTGACCCATTATGCTTGCTTTGGAAAATTAAAGTATATATTTATGTCCATAGACAAACACTCACATGCTTGTTGGGCAACTGCCCATTCAGGTGAAAGGGCCCGGCATGCTGAAAGCCATTTCTTACAATGTTTTGCCATCCTGGGGATACCCCTACAGATAAAGACAGACATTGGGCCTTGCTTTATAAGCAAACCATTGCAAACATTTTTTCAAGTATGGAATATTAAACACACCACTGGAATACCGTACAATCCAAGGGGTCAAGCCATAATCAAGAGGCATAAAAAGACCCTAAAGGACCAATTATTGAAACAAAAAGGGAGAAGCAATCCCCATGACCAGTTAAGGACAGCCATGCTTACATTAAATATTTAAAATTTTTCCAAGTACCAATCTCTGATGTCTTTTCAGAGGCATTGGTCAAATCAGATACCTTATTTAAATGTGGAAGTCCAATGGAAAGACCCCCTTACTGGATCATGGTGAGGTCCTGACCTACTTATTAGCATGGGAAGGGGCTTTGGATGCATTTTCCTGATTGGGGAACCAAGCCCAATCTGGGTACCTGCTAGAGACCTAAAATACTGTTCATCAAAATAACTAGCCAAGATCACCCTTCTTGAGGTATGCTTCCTTATTTGTTCTCTCTAGGAATGAAAAAGACCATGGTGGATTTCTTCCTGTTTCTTCCTGGAAATACAGAAAACCTGCCTGCATGTATCAGCAATTGTGGACAACAATAGAAGCAGCCAGCCTCCCTTCCCTCCAGTTACCTGGCCCTACTGCCTTGTTGGACACTACCTCGACATCTTTTATGGCTCAATGTTTATCTGTGGTGATACTGCCTACAGCTTTGACAAAGAACTGGAATGGAGTTTGCATGGTTTCCCTTTTGCCTTTCCCCTGTTGCTGAGCTTAGGGGTTCCCGTTGCAGGGGAAATAGGCATTGAGGGTTTTGGCACCTTGCTTCATGTTTACAATAAACTGTCTACTAATGACATGCATTAAGTTGCTAGCGCCTTGGCTGGCGTGGGCCTCCACAATCACCAGGGTCTGGACCTGCTTCTATCTCACTGCCAGAGAAAGGGGACTCTGCCTGCTTCTACCTCACCACCGGAGAAGGAGGACTCTGCCTGCATTATCCTGAGGGCTGCCGAAACGGACTGAACTCCAATTTTCCCTAGACTGAGCTAAATGGGTGGCTCCCTTACCTTCTGTCCCTTGTGGGAGAGATCCCCCATGATCCTTGTGTTTACATTTGCCTTGTGTTTACATTTGCCTCTGTGTTTACACTTGACCTTTGCGTGGTTAGTAGGCTTCCCCTATTTCTTAAGCAATGAGCCAGAGCTTTCCAGTTAATGGTGGTCTGACAGCAATATGCTGCCTTTAGCCTATTGGGAACCCTATGAGGTTCACCATTGCCCCTACCAGAATGTGCAGCCTACCAGGGTGTACAGGCATGAGGCAAAATAACAGGGCCTCCTCTTGAGTGTCAATTCCTCTCCCCCCCTCGAGTTCTTCCACTGGTCTGGCAAGCCCTGCAGGTAAGTTTGCCTGAAGAGCTAGAGTGGTAGTCAATGATGAGTAATATCTCCAGAGGGGGGCAACCTAAGAGAGGCACACGCTCAAGTAGGGTCGCCACTTGCTAATAAAAACAAAAGGGGGAGATGTGGGCCATGCCCGAATACCTTGCATCATTAAGAGGCAATTATCTGGCCCCGCCTGTTTCCCAGCCCTGGGGTCACGTGTGGCTGTTACCCACAACCCGGAAAGGCGGTTCTAGCTGGCCCTACCTCCCAGCCTTGGGACCTCGTGTGGCTAAGATGGTGCCTGGTGATGAACCCGGAGGCGGTCCTGTGGGCTGTGACATAGAATTAGGCTGCCTCTTAGGATTGGTCCCTCGGCCCTCCACCCTTGATGGACAGCTCAGGCCTTCCTTCACAGTCCCTAGATAGGTGCATGTATGCCCCTCCCCTTCCTGCCAATCTTTGACCTGATTGGCTCCTGTGACTTATTTAATAGAAGGATCTATCTCAATAAAGTGAGACGTGCACAGACATTTCTCCCAGACTTTGTCTGATTGTCCTCCGGTGAGGGGGTGCTGGGTGCAGGCGGTCCGTCGACCCTTCTCCTCTCTTTGCCTGCCCCGGTTGGGGCAAACTTCCCTGTCTCTCCCGTAGGTCAGGAGAGCACTGGGGGGAGAGACCCCGACAAATACAATCATTAAGTACATCACCTCTATAAAAACAATAAAGGACATTGATAATTTTTAAAAAGAAAATATTATGTCTTTAAATGATAGCCATCCAATTACTTGAGATTACTGAGATAAATTCAGGGATTCGCGTGGGGAAATTATATGAAGGTAATGTCTCTTCTTAGTTCTGTTGATGGTTGTATAAAGTCAATCTTGGTGTGTGGGGCAGTTAGTGACAAATGTTTTGAGAAAGATTGCTAAAACCAACACTCTAACCTCATTACACCCTGATAGACAGTCATAAATTCTATCTCCTTCTTAATCTCCCCATAGTCACTCCTAAGTGACTATGTGTGACATAGTGTATTATAGTTAGGATTTTTCCCAGGAGTAAGGTGGAGGACTTTGGGCCACTTCTAATCAAACTGAAGTATATGTTCAGTGGAAGCCTTTGTGTCCTTAGCCTCACCTTTCAACAACAAACTCTTAATTCAGGCTTGATGTATATGCAATGTATATCATTACTATACTTAAAACCATGAAACTACAAGTTTATATGTATGCACATGTTTTCCAAAAATCTGTTATGATCTCCTTTCCCTAAAATCAGCCCACTATCATTATCATGAACTATGCCCATAGTCCCCTGATGCTAGAAGGGTTAAATTTTCTCAACCAAATATTTGTTCTTGAGTCACCTACATAAAGGCCACTGTTTTGCTTTATGAATATGCTTTCTCTCTCTACTAAACTTGTTTTTCCATGTGTGTGAGTGAGAGAGAGGGAGAGAGAGAGATTTAATTCATTTGAAATGCCAAAGTTATGGGAATTTTCCTGTCCATTAGCTCCCACAGGTAAAAGTTTCATATATAAATCTCTTTATAAAATAATAGCATGCTTTTGAAAAAATGGTACATTTTTACCCTTAACTTCATATCATTATTTAGTACTCTGTATTGCAGAATGATACATGGACCTGATATACTTCAGCTGCATATCTAACCATGAGCTTACCTATGATATCCTTTCAATTGTTGGAAATCTCATCTTATTTTCTTTCTGATTCATTGTATATAACACTAAAAGAATGAAGTTTAAGGCTACCTTCATAGACCTGTGTATATGCAGACTTTACTGAACTTCTGCACAATTAGATGATCACTTCCTTAAGGATGGTTAGGAATACTTGTGAATCTTGATTTGCTCTAAAGATACTTTTTTGCTGATTCCCATGTCTGTGTAAAATCACTGAGTTGATTGTAGCATTTATTTGTTACTTATATATCCACCATTATTTTAAAACAAACAATTCACTTCAGAACAGAAAGTTGATAAACTATAGCTCTTAAGATTTCTAAGAAAATTACAAACAGTGTCCACATTTCCATGTCGGCAATGGGAATGACAAAAACAAAAACAAACAAACAAACAAACAAAAAAAGAGACAACATTTTGTTCCTGGGAAATACAGAAGTAAGGCTGCCCTCTAAAAATCCTGGAGGGTGAGTAAAAATAGTATAAATTTATGCTTGTTGGATTTCCAGAGGGTTGTTTTTATATATCAAATTTTAAAATTTCTAATTCACTTTGCTACTTTCCTGGCTGTCAATTATGCTATCTATGGTTAAACTAACAGACACTTTTGTTAAATCAAAGTATATTTAGTGGGAATTAAAGACTGCTTTATACATCTTTTGATTTCTTCATTTTGTCATTGAAAGAACAAATTGGCCTTGGAAATTCATCTTTTGAAAAGTAATGAGTTAATTGTTATTTCTAGGATACAGTGCTTTTTAAAGATGGCAGATCTCCAGTTCAGGTGAAACACCTGGATGGAATCTTTTGTCCTCTGACAAGGACAGGATTAGAAGTGTGCATCCCAAGCCACTAATCCTAATTATGTAACTTATCAAATTCCATATCTTAATGGCAAATTTTAAATAGCAGTCAAGCACTCCACTTAGATTTACTAGAGCTCCTTAGAGTTATAATCCCCTTAGCAAAACCAAATTTGTGGTTTAGCAAAGAATCTTCATTGTTTTACTCAAGATGCTAACCAAATAACTCCAGGCCCAAAAAAAGTTAAAGAAAGAGAGAGCAATGAAATTAAAGATTCTGACTTTGAATTAGGCACTTAACTTTTGGCAATGCATATGATAGTATTCATGTTCTGCTTAACATTTACAAAATATGCCCACAGCGCCTATGACAATATGTATAATGCATATTTATGAAAATGTTGTACAAAATTTCCATGCATCAATAAGTACAAATTTTGAATTGTGATACAAACAAACATTAATTTCCTAATATTTTGTTGATCCATTTGCAAAGCTTCCAGTATTATTTGAACCTGATTTCCATATTTGTCCTAGTATGTAAACATGCTACCCTATTAATTTAACTTCAAGATTTCGGCTCACTAGACAGCTTAATGGTCTTGTTAACAATTCTCTTGCTCTTTGTTTTAAAACTGCAATTTTATGAAATCTTGTAGTAAGTATGAATATAGATTTCATAATGAAGTAAAGCTATTAATATAAGAGTGTGTTCAACTCCTCAGAGTGCATACTTAATGAAACAGAGAGTTAACTAATATACTAGAAAAATTGAGAATTAGATTAAAGATCTGAGTGCTATTTAAGCATATACTTGAGATAAAATATGCTCCTAACAAATTAACTAAGTATACTCTTTTTATTTGAAAGAATTTATTTTTTAAAGACAGTACATTTTAAAACCTTAATCATCCAAATCTTACCAAATTAAAGAATAAGTTGAAGAGTATTGGTCTCTGTAATTTAATATATATTTGTAAAATGTGAAGATTTAAGATAGTTTCTTTAACAGAGAATATAGACAGCAGAAATATAGGTATGTATATTCAGTGTAATTTATTCTAATGCTGAATGACATGCATGAAAAATGCCTATCCAGTGATAACCACATCAACTTATGTAATTCATTCAGTCTTTTCCAAAAGGTTAACTTAACTTGCAGACAATAGATACAAATTAAGTAAGTTGAAAAATATTTGCTTAAGAAATATTTTAAATAAAATCCAGTCACATAACAACTCAACTTTTTAGATATGGTAATACTGAGACTTTCATGTAGCCATACATTTCTAAGAGCATATTATATTGGCACTAGGAAAGGGAAAGGGAATATCAAAATGATAAGACAAAGGATAAAAGACAAACCAATGCAACAGCAATACTTACAAAACCATAAACTGTAAACCAACTGTACAACTCATGGGGCGAGTGAAATGGGGAAGGGAAGGTGAGGGGGGGATGAGAGAGGAAGTAGTAAGTTGAATAAGAAATGTATGCACTGCCATATGTATGAAACTGTAATCTCTCTGTACATCACTTTGACAATAAAGAAAGTAATAATTTTTTAAAAGTAGATAGAAAAAAATAGCAAAGATATACATGAGGAAATGTTCATCATCCCTATCCATACAGAAAACTCAAATCAAAACAACCCTGAGATAACATCTTATCCCCAGTTAGACTGGCCAATATTTTGAATTCTGACAATAACAAAGGCTGGCAAAGACGTGGAGAAAAAGAAACCCTACTGTACTGCTGGTGGGAATGTAAACCAATACAACCACTCTAGAGGTTCTTCAGAAAATTAAATATAGACCTATACTAAGTACCAGCCATAGCACTCCTTGGCATCTACCCTGAGCATTATGAACTAGGATAGCAAGCACACCTGAACATCTATGTTCATCGTCACACTTTTCACAATAACTAAAATATGGAAACAACACAGATAAACCACAATCGATTGATGGATCAAAAAATGTGGTACCTATATGCAATAGAATTGTAAACAGCCATTAGAAAGGACAAAACAATGACATTTATAAAGAAATGGATGGAATTAGAACAGGTCATGTTAAGTGATATAAGCTGAAACCAGAGAGACAAGCAACACATATTCTCCCTGATATGCATAAATTAGATTTAAAATGCAATGGGATGTAGAAAATTACACAGAATTCTAGACGCTCATATAGTAAAACCTAAAGAGACCTAAAGTCTTAGGAGAAAATCACAAAAGTACAATACCCATGTGCATCTACACAAACACATACACACACACATTATATAGTGAAATAAACTCCAAAGATACTGAAACAAAGGAAGTTTTCCTTATTATTTTTCATTTTCTGATGACTCTGTGTTCTTTCCCTCATATACAGAATATTCACATGCATATCTTAAGGAAGGTGGGAGGAAGACATGGAAACAGTGGAACATAGGTTAAAAACTGCAGCAGTAGAGCTCAATGGCTGCAGTTGACACTGATGAAAGGGAACTATGCAACTCTTGGGCCAAGAAGGGAAGTCAGGACAAGAAAAGAATGAAGGAACAGATGATACTATACAAAGGAAGAAAATGTACTTATATATGTTAAAGGTATCCCCGCTGTATATCACCTCTAAAACAACAATAAATAATTTAAAAAAATGGATAGAACCTGTCAGTGATTTCCTTTGGTGACTTTCCTCACTATATTTTTATATTCAATATGAACAAATTCATGTGGTTTGCTGAAACATGAACATAATATGATGTTTCATTGTTATAAATATATCATTTCCCATTCAGATCTTGCTGCTTGTTTGCTACCTGCCTCTATGAAAAATCAAGAATCTTCCTCTCACTTCCTTATTCCCAGGTGCTTTACCTTCTAGGACTAGAAAAGAGATTATAACATTTGAAGTGGTGGACCATGCTTTTAATAAGGGAGATAAGCTAAGGGAGATTGTAGGGTGTGTGTGTGTGTGTGTGTGTGTGTGTGTGTGTGTGTGTGTGTGCACGTGCGCGTGTTGTGTGCATTTGGGTGTTTGTATATGTGTGTGCCAGTATGGAAGTTTCAACTCATGGATTCACACACTCACTTGGCCTGCTCACAGTTGGCAGTCTACACCTGAGACACACATCCAGCCTGGATTTGGGGTGATTAATTAGAGATAAGAGGGTCAGAACTTTCCCCCCTCCCTGGTCTGTCATTGAACTGTAATTCCATAGACGTTAGCTACCCAAGAATATAATTATGAGCCAATGGGTCTTCATGAAAGGAGAGTTCTTTAGGTGGGTGCTTTTGTGAATTATACAGACAATTAATTTCTCACCTTTCCAGTATGTGGACAATGCATTTACCTCTGCTGCAGGTGGCTGATTTCTCAGTACCCTTCTTACTACAATAGTTCTTTGTTATATTAAACTTTCTTCTGGAAAGGCTCCCTTCCAAAAATGAGAATGACAATACTGCAGAATCCATATGTGGTCACTAGAATCATATACACATGAACTAATGATTAATACATTTATTGGCAATTAATTGTTCCCAGGCAACAATGATTTCTCAGACATAGTCCCTTTATTCTGTTATTTATGTTTATATTTCTAAGTCACAGGTCACAAGATAAACTTGCATGTCCTAAAATTACACTATAACATGCTTTGATTATTCTGCTTAAGAGTTGGAATGAGAAAATTTTCATCACTATCCCCTGTTGCTGTTCTGGAGAAAGCCACACAGATTTTTCTCCAAATATTTGGGAATCTTCCCTATTTCAAATTTCCCTTCATTTGTCTCAATTGTTCTTCTTTTTAATTTTGTTCATGCTACACCTGAAACTGAGGCAATGACAACCCCTTCTCAATATCACATTACCATATTCTGCCTCTGTAGCTGAAGTATTGATTGGCATCTTAATTTCTTACAACCTAAACCTTTCACTGTCAGAATTAAGTAAAGTCACAATTAAGATGGTCTCTGGTGTGATTTTTTCATCTTGGTATTTCTGTATTTGAAATAGAACAGAGAAATCACACTTTTGTTATATCACAGTTGTAACTACTTTCAATGTGCCATATGTAACTGTAGCCTCTATTATTGATGATATTCCTGTATCACCTTCCTGTGGTTGTACCTACATTATCTCTGTATCTTATCTGAGTATATTGAAAACCGGGTATACTGGTATTAGAACTAGGAAATTGGAAGGGAATACCAAAATTGAGAGACACAGGGTAAAAAAAGACAAACAACTACAAAAGCAATACTCACAAACTGTTTGGTAAAAATGAACTGAACAACTGAAC
This sequence comes from Perognathus longimembris pacificus, assembly GCF_023159225.1. NCBI lineage: Eukaryota > Metazoa > Chordata > Mammalia > Rodentia > Heteromyidae > Perognathus > Perognathus longimembris. The sequence continues at coordinate 26,961,072 of NC_063163.1, forward strand.
AACTCATGGGGGGTGGGGAGGCCAAGGGGGAGGGGGGAGTGGGGAATGAGGGACAAGGTAACAAACAGTACAAGAAATGTATCTGCCTAATATATGAAACTGTAACCTCTCTGTAATTCAGTTTGATAATAAAAATATATTAAAAAAAACCCCACACATATGCACATGTGTATATACATATATCAATATGTTATCTTGGGGTCAAATAAATGTATTTTACATAAACAAAATTCCAAAAAAAGCTGAAAATCTCCACTTACTAAATATATAAATATTCAGTATTGAACACTTACATGACTAATATAATGCATGAGACATACTGCAACTACAGAATGGACACAGACATAGTCTTTTCAGGTTTCTTCCCCATCTTAATTCCTGGAACTTACCCTGTGACCTTATTGTGGGTAAAATAAAGCAATCGAATTAAAAAATAATAATAAATAAGTGCAATTGTATTGAGTAAAAGATGAAATACCAACTTTCCTGAGTAGCCCTTACCTTTAATGACTCCTCCATAAGAGATAGAAAGAAATAAGGTATGATTCAACCAAAAATGATTCCTTGTGAGAAAGGAAGCAGAATTTAAGGCCTGCGGCCACAATGAATGCTGAAAGGCTGTATAAACTAGAAAAAATGAAGGAGGATTCTTTACTTGAAGTTCCACAAGGACTCCAGCAGTTCCTTCATTTCTTTGCACTGGTATAACAAAATACATTCGGTAATTTTATTTAACAACAGAAACTTAATCAGGTGCAAAATACTGAGACTTAGACCATTGGGATTCTAGTCCAGTTGAGGTAGAAAAGTTCAGCACAATCTATTTCTAAGTAATGATCAAAATAGCTAGGCTGAAGCTGTGATTTAAGTAATGGACGGTTATCCATAAGCAAGCAAGCAAAGCAAGCATCCATAAGCAAGCACATAGGTCTGTGTTGAGGCCCCATGATTGGAAATAATAATAATAATTGATAATAATAGAAATATATTTCTCACATATTTGGAAATTGGGAAGTCTAAATCCAACCCACTAGCAGATTTCATGTCTAATGATTGATTATTCTGTGCTGCAGAAATGGAGGATTTTTGCTGCATCCTCAAAAGACTGGATTTCTAAACAGTTCACACACATTTCTGTAAAAAAAAAACAACACTACTAAAATGCACTGGGGCTTTGCCCTTAGAACTATTCAGTCACTTCCTTAATCATTTAAACCATCAATTGTTAATTTTATTTGATGATGAAGCACTATAGAGGCTAATAAAATACATTTGCACATTTCTGGAGTGACATTTCCAGAAAGGGTAACTAAGAGTAGATAGTCTACCCCAAATGTGGGCTTTCACCACGACTTATGCTGAAGAGCTTACTAGAATAAGATAAATTCAGAGAAAGCCCACAAAACCTCTGGCCTTCATGGTTATTATGATTATCAGTTGATCTGATTCACTAGTTGGATTTGAACCTGTAGAAGAGAAGAGAGAATATCCCTATGCACTTTGGACAGGAGAGCTTCTAGGAACTTGTTTTCTGAGGATTCCTTTTTACTGTGTTCAACTAGGCCTGGGAAAGCAGATCTATTTGTGATAGAGTTTGGATCTTTGAAGAGGGATTTGACAAGGTGACTTTTGAATCTTTGAGAGTGAAGCCTAAGCTGCAGTGGGGATTCAGGTGTGTTAGGTCAAGAGAGCCATGGGTTATTTCACAAGGAATAATGAAGGCCATGGGTAGAGCCTGTGATAAACAACCAGCAAATTCACAGAGCAAGATCTGACCAAAATCTTTTGATTTCTGATCACAAACCCACGTGTATGAGATTTTAAAAATATTTCTTAGGACCAGTGTTTGTCCTGCTGTGTTTGGTCTTCCCTCCCATTTAGAATGGGAGTGCTTACTGTGAATATTGAGAATGTAAAACTTGGTTATTATTTATTTATAATTTTATGAAGCCTCATAATAAAGAGTTGAGTTTCAGAAGATAATTAGTTTACATTTTGAACAATGTTAGAACTAGCTCATAAGTAACCTGTACAAAAATTTCAGTGTGTATAAGTTCATTTGTTCATATGGATTTTCAGTTTTATGGGATGTACACAAACCACAGTCTAGTCATTGTTTTTGAAAGAAATAAGAATAATGTTTGGGGATATTGTTTTCACATTCTACATGAAGACACAAAAGTGAAAATTCAATTAAGAAATTTCCCAATTTAAAAATGTCAGTTCTCTGTTATCCCCTGTGGTAGTAATTGTGGAATTATGCTGGTATGCAAGTGCAATAACAAGCCATAATATGGAATCTAGATGTTCCACGGAGTCAAAGTATCCTTATCTGATGGTATTCAAGCAAGAAATAGTAACTTTGGTTTTACGTTTTTGAAATGTTTCAACCAAATACAGTCTAGTACACAACTGGGGGGAAAAAGTGCCAGTCATTATCATGTGAATTAAAAAATATTTTACTCTTTATTATTAATTACTATGTAATGAGGACATTAAATCATCAAAACATGCCACTATACTTTCATTAAAACTTGATAAGACAAAAGTTAAAAATTCACCTGTAATTAATTTGTAAAGCATATTAGTTGAAGACCAAGGAAGCATAAAATACTAAGAAATTATATTCATCATTAATAGAAACAAAATACACTTGCTTTCCACCCATGATTTATGTCTGTCAAATCAATAATAAATATGAAAATTATTTTTCATCACAGTGGCTAATTACATTTACTGATGTATGTTTGAAGATAGTATTTAATTACTAATTTTAAAATATCATATAGCAAGTCTTAATGCTTTATTTAGTTAAATAATGCCATTAAATGCCTCATTTCAATGGCTAAATTACAAGTTTCATTATTGTCAGACAACGTATAATTGCTATTCCTAATTTTAAATAAACTAATGAATGTTAGAGTGGATGAGGTGACACAGAGGTTGATTCATGAAAGATGATACTGTGGTTAAGTTCACATGTCAACACAACTAGCCCTGTTATAATATTATTCAATTAAACATTAATCTAGGCATTGCCACGAACATATTTTTCAAAAGTCAATTAAATAAAATATATTGTGCACAAAATAGTGCTTAGTATCTGTGAAATCTGTTGAAGCCTAGAAGAAAAAAAAAAAGAAACATTTCCAGAAGAAATCTTACCTTGGTATTGCAGAACTTTCTTTTTAACATGGATTTCTAGCATGCCATCCCACCCCACCTTCCCGTGAAAATTTCCACTCTTAGTTTTATAGGTTAATTTTATATAATATATATCTTTAAATCAGACCTCAGTGACTAGAGGACCCTCAATAGCTGTTCCAGTCACATGTGAAGGAGTACAGCTTGGTTGACAGTGACAAATATTTTCCTAGAATCATAATAGGTTGACCCGTTTCCCCAAAAACCTTTCCTCTCACTAGACACTGATGGTTCATTCCTGTAATCCTAGCTAATCAGGAGCCTGAGACCTGAGGCTCAGTTCAAAATCAGCCTGGGCAGGAAAAGCCATTAGTGTCTTATTTACAATTAACCACCAGAAAACTGGAGTAGCTCCGTTGTCCAATTGGTAGAAGACTAGCCCAGGCCCTGAGTTCAAGGCCCATGACCAGCAAAAAACAAAACAAAACAAAAACCTCACCTCTTCTATTGCACTTACCCAAAGACTAATTCCTCACAGAAAAACTCAGAAACTTAACTTCCTTCCTTTTATTTTTTTCTTTCACTTTCTTTCATTCCTTCTTTCCTTTTGCCCTTCTTTTTTCCTTTCTTTATTTTTTTCATGAGTATATCTGAAGCTGCAATTTTTCAAATTGTAGTCTCCATCAGCATTTTGATGAACAGTATACACTTTATATTCAGCTATTTTTTGAGATGGGAAATTCTATAATTTTAATACAACTATACATAAAGTGCAACCCTGTAATTTCTGAGAGACATGAGAGACTGACAACTGGAAGAATTCTCATAATATTTTGGTAAGAATATAAATTGGTAAAAGCTTTCTAACAAAATACACTTATGGATTTAATATTTAGGTGCCTGTTGTCAAAGATTTATTATATCCATATCAAGATTTTAGCCCTCCGAAAATTTTTCCCTATGTAAAACTGAAACTGTTGCAAAGCTGCACATATAGAGACAGATGCAGAGAGAAAGAGAAATAGATAATTGACAGGTAGACAGAAAGATAGATATTATATGTATAGGTTTACACACATTTGTGATATAAATATATTTTGATCCATATGTGTGTATTTTATTAAATGTCACCTTTCTTGAAAAAAGATAAATAGGTATATTTCTACTAGCTTACATGAATTATTTTCATTCTAATAGTTATTTCCAAATTATGATTAATGAATAACCTGCAATTCAGATGGATTTTGAATCAAGATGGCTTTTAAACATACCCTACCCATGTATTTAAAACTACATGAAGGTTCTTATTATTTGCCTTATACATTTTTGCCAATGGGCTATTAATTTTAAAAGTCAAGATGTTCCTCGTCCAGTTCTCAATCTGAACAATTTTACTATAATATATTATTTTATTTTACTCTTTCAGTATAATAGTTTGCCTCAAAAATTGATTGCTTTTCCCCCATTGAACTTTATCTCCTACATTTAATAATGTAACCATTGTTACAATCATAACATTTTTAAAGTTTCTTCATTTTGCTATTTGTATGCATAGTTCAAAGTTTTATGTGAAATGTACATTACTTAAATTATTTGAAGTTTTCAAAACAATTTTAAAGCAAATACAGTCTTAATTTTGAACTCCAAAGTTGTATTTCATGGTGTCTTTCTTAAGAAAAAAATTGTTTTAATTAACTATTTTCGAATACTAATCTCTCTCACAAAAGCATGTACTATTAATCACATGTACTATTAAGTTAAAGCTGCAATATTCTTTCTTCTACTTTTCTTGATGGTGTCTCTTAGCTCCAATCTTCCTAATCTTCACTCTTCTAAGACAATATTACAGCAGAGTCTGGCAGAAATTCAGTAATTGCTATCAGGTGTTTGGTTTTCTCCTGCAGATTGCCAATGAAAACAATTGAACACCCTTTCTTTGAATATGTTAGTGCTACAAACAAGCTCTTTACTTTTGACAACACTCAGGTCCAAATCAATGACTTTTTCAATTATTCTTATTTCTTCCATTTTTAATTCTTTTCTGCTTCAAAGAATGGCTTCTAGTGTCTCAATCGTTGCTGAGAGTCTCTGTAAAGTAAGCGGCTTACTTGGACCTTCTTGCACTGCCAACTATAGATATTTGATTTTTTTTTTATGGAAAAGGTAAAGCTTACATATAATCTATACTAGAGGATGAATGACCAACACAAGGTTAAAAATAGTAATTATAATGCCATAAATTCAACTCACTAAGTCCTTCTGAACAGAAATTTGTTCAAATTTGTTCACAATGCATGCCACAGGCTTGGATGTATTTCTGGTTTTAACCACTACACAAAACTGACAAACTGCTTAATACTTGAGAAATGGAGATTTAATAAGTCTGTATTGAGTAAGAGACCTCACATTAGTTGAGTTAAAGCTTCTATATTAAGTACATATAAGTATGGCAATTTTGTCTGTTATTCATATATAATGTTATCATGATAAAAGAATGAAAGTTTCTTTTGAGCCCAACATAGGTCCAGGAATATAGATGTTAGTTATTTCTATTCCTCTTCTTTCAAAGAAATGTATGCTTCATCTAACAAACATATTTAGCTTAGTAAATTGGAGTAATATCTAAAGATATTAAATTGTTACATTAGGGCTGGAAATATGGCCTAATGGTAGATTGCTTGACTCTTATACATGAAGCCTTGGGTTCGATTCCTCAGCACCACATATACAGAAAAAGCCAGAAGTGGCACTGTGACTCAAGTGGTAGAATGCTAGCCTTGTGCAAAAAGAAGCCAGGGACAGTGCTCAGGCCCTGACTGAGTTCAAGCCCCAGGACTGACAAAAAAAAAATGTCACTTTAAATGACTAGAATAGTATTGTTATCTGTATATATTATTTAGTTTTATATTACTTTCTTGAACTTTGAGTAAAGGTCAATGTTTAGGCTTCCTAGCTAAGCAACATTATCTAGTTCCATGTTCAGTGTCATGCTTAAAATGAAAGATAAATACTAAAAGAGACTGATCAGTAAACATCCACTATCAATTATATCAGTAAATATCATTGGCAATACAGGACACAGCCAACCTTCTGGGGATATTTCTAGGGGCAAACCAATATGCTTAATGGCTTTCCAGCCAAGCACTAATGAGGTTGTTTAAGATTTCCTTAATTTTTAATGGGATTTTAATTTTTTAAAGGAACTATGCCAACGTTTAATTATGCTTCTTTGCCCTTGTGGGCAGTTTTCATCCATGGATATAGCAATATCTATAAGTGTTGTTGTTCCTTTTTACACACAGAAAGGAAATTAAGCCCAGAGAAATGTGAGGTGACTAGGTTGAGGTCACAGAACTCATTAGTGGAATGGCTGAACAAGTAACAGAGTCACAGACATCTTTGCTAAGCCCATCTACCAACTCAAGAAATGTTCCATTCTTACAACTGCCTCATTTTGCTATACCAAAGAGAATGATAATTCAAGATATCACTTGGTTAAACAGAAAACTTAGTACTGTGCTGCTATTTTCCTACTCATTTCGTTTTGTAAAATCAAACTCGTGTCTTATGAAGAATATTGTCCAAATCTAAATTTTAAACTATTTAAAATTTTATTAATTCAAAGTACTAGAATACTTCAACATTGAGTATCGATTCCATTTAGACTAAATTGTACAGGCTTTGCTCTCTTTTATGTCCTTGAATCAGTATTGCAGAAATCCAATTGCCCTACCCTTAACCTCCTTCACAAAGGCTGGTTTTAGTTATTGTGTGTATGAGGCCTGCAAAATAGCTATGTCCCCCTGGGAATCATGATAATGGAAATTAAACAAACACAGGTACTGAAGCAAATTTAACAATCCAATGTCATAAGCAAAGAATATATGAATGCAGCTCTGAATTTTATTACAGCTATTCCTTTTTGTTTGTCTTACACTTCCACTTGCAATATGAAATTTGCAATTATCTATTTACCTTCAAAAATTGAGAGTGATATATTATCTACTTGCCTAACAGTAAAACATTGATTGGAGTCTCTTGACAGAAAAGCATGTAAGCTAATATGTCAGCAAAGCATCCCCAAATCAACAAATGCTTTTACCCTATTGATTTCTCAACCTTGGGAAAAGACAATGTGTTTTCCCACATGCTCACAGAAACACTCCTTGGAGAGAAGACTTGAACCTTGTGTGTATATTATTTAAAAATAGTGCTTTTTTTCTCTCCATTGATGTTAAACTAAATTTTAAAACTTTGAATATTAGAAGATAATGACCTTTGTAAGAAATATATTTGTCTATATTTATATGGAGGTGTGCATATAGGTGGACAGACAGGCACACAGAGAAACAGACAGATAGATAGAATGTGTAAGGATTTTGATACTTTAGGATATGACTAAAGTCTTAGATAAAACTAGGAATTTATATTACCCTTTACCTTCCCAGAATGTAGTCTGATATTTAAGCTGTTTAATATTTATAATTGATTGTCTCTATGATGATATGGATGTTTCAAGTGATATTGAAAGCTGCACTGATGGATATGTGATAATACATGTATCTGTTATTAATAAAAAACAAGATTTAAAATTACTCCGTTTAACATATTTTTACTTTATTTTATTGTCAAGGTTACATACAGAAGGGTTACAGTTACATACATGAGGCAGTGAGTACATTTCTTCTCAAACGTTATACCTCCGTTTAACTTTTTTTGTAGTTATGTACAGAACGTCTAATTCTTTAACAACAAACAAAATGAAAGGGGGGTGGGTTGTAGATCTTTGACACCAAGCCAACACAAGCAGCCAGGCCTCACAGAAAGGAAGGTTTTACATTAAGGAGACTCAGTGTTCTCTTTGACAGTTGCCTGCTCTGCTTTTCTTCTTAAAGCTTTTGCTAAGGGACTGTGTGGCAAGAGTCTGTGAAGATTTAGGGAAATTGCCAGGGCTTTAGGCTTCCTTACCAAGCTGAGAAAAATAAAATAAAAATAAGATAAAATTGGAAAATACTGAGATGGAATCCAAGGTCCCTTATAAGAGGAGCACACAGGAGTGTGTCTGAAACAGCATCAGCTTTCCCTGGGGACCGTTGTCTAGGGCTGCAAGGTACAGTGTCTAGTTGAAAGCGGTTGAAAAATCAGAAGTTTTCAAAAGTCTCACAGTACCAACAAGCATAGAGCTGAATTCAGTAAGAAACAATGAAAGGACCTAGGAAACATGGACCTCTGGAGTCAACAGGGACGACTACAAGTTATACTCTATCATGGGCGGCCTTTCAAGAGATATTGGGACTTAACAGAACTGTATACCAACCACAGAGCCCTGTTGCCTTTCAGTAATTTACTCCATGCCTAAGCTTCACAAAGGTTAATGCGGATTTTCTCAGGAGAGAGAGAACATCGCTGCAGCAGATGCTTCCCACAAATCCCCCTGAACCTTAACTAGTTTACTTATGTCAATTCTATTTCCAAATGGCGAAACCTGCATCACTTAGCCTGAGGGCTTCCTCTGCCTGCCAGTTCCCACTGGTCCATGAGTATGATGGCAGACCAGCCATCGTGGGGTGTTAGTTCTCTTTACTCGGATAAACAGACCTCATCTTGTTACAGAAACTTGTTTAGAGGCCCCACTTTGGTTGAGGATATGAATAACTTCCATTTTCCCCTCACTGATATTAGGTTGCCTTATAGCACAGTTGAGATCAAGTTGATTATACATGTTTTGTCTTCTTGCTCTTCCGATTTCTAGTCTCCTAAGTTTGGTATTTGGCATTTGCTGGGACTTTCAAATGCATTGTTCTTGAAACCACATTGCAGGTTTGCTTATGGAGGAAGCCAAAATAACTATAATTCAATGCTCTTCTTTCTCATGTACTGTCAGGTTTCCACTAAAAGAAAATAATTGAGCCCAGAACAAAAATAATAACCTGAATAAAAAAGAACAGAAAAAGTAAAAATTTGAAATAGACCAAGACTTGATTACAAATCTTGGATATTTATATAAACTATTTAAAATAACTGAAAACTTTAACTTCAATTCATAAAATAAATGGAGTCCATCTAGTACACATTCTACCATAGACTGCACCTAATTATAAGATTTTTGATTATAGAGATTATAACAGTTCTTTACATTTTATTGATGAACTTCTAATATTAAGGTTATAGAATGCCTTAGTCTTAATTTTGATTACTGCTAGTTTTTTAAATATCATACCTATATTAACATTTTATTACATGCTGTTAAATTGATCAGGGCACACACAGAAAGAACTGTTACTTGTTATGATGTAGTATGGGAAGGCCTTTTATCTCCTCAAACTCCTCTCAATACATACTCTTTACTCTGTACTTTCCACTTATGCTTAAAAACAGTCATTTCAGTGTATGATATACAATGGATACATTTTAATTTGTGAGTTTCACCTTTGAGAATTCTTAAAATCCTTATTCTCATCTTACTGTGCTAAGTGATTTGTAAAGATTTTACACCTTTCATTGTAATAATCCAACAGGCTTCTATTGCAAAGGATGCGGTTTGGTCTAAGCTGGTTCTTACTATATCTCTTATAACATGAGCCTTAAATTCAACAAAAAACTTCAATGGAAGTAGAATGGAAATAGAGAATGACAATGTCTTCCCATTCAAAGAAGAGCCAGATAGACAGATACACACACACACACACACACACACACACACACACACACACACACACGCCTATATCCATAGTGCCAGTCTTAGAGCTAGAATTCAAGGCCTGGTGCTATCCCTGACCATGACATTTTCTGCTCAAGGCTAGTACTCTACCACTTGAGCCACAGCTCTACTTCTGGCTTTTTGTGGCTAATTGGGATGAGAGTCTCATGAAATTTTCTGTTTGGACTGGTTTTGAACTGTGATCCTCAGATCTCAGCCTCATGAGTAGCTAGAATTAGAGGCATAAGCCACTGTTCTTATAAATTTAACGTTAATGTGTTATTTGTACCTTCTTTTCTTTTATGCACATTCTCTCCAAATGAAAAAAAGCAAATAAAACCACTTTATTATGTTTTAAATGACACTGAAACCTACATTAAAGTTAGTTTTGAGCACAGTGTGTTTAAAATGTATGCATGAAAAAAATCTTTGAACATACAATGTTAATAAACTCTTACTCTTTACTTAGTAGATTATTCATTTGGTATTATACTATTTAGATAAAATACTGTGTGTTAAATGAATATCATAATTCATTTTTGCACTATGTTATTTTGTTTCTCCCCATTTCATTTAAATTACATTAAATTGGTTGAGGGCCTCTGTATTTTTCTAAGTTTGTTTCCAAATACAAGAGAAGTAGATTACATAGCTTTTATTTATCTCTCTACCAAAACTTGTCCACTATTTAGAAACCATACTGAATATGGTGAAGTCCTTTGTACTGAAAAGACATACATAGGGATGAATTCTATCATACCAATTTGGAGCTGATTAAAAATTATAACAACTGACAAAAGAGGGAAAACATATTCCTGTATTAAAGCTTCAGAGAGAAGTTAATCCTAAAACTTCCTGTGGCCATGGCAAAAATGCCCAATTCTAGGTGGAGGATTCTGTCTCATTTTTCACCTTTGTCTTGTGCCCTATAACTATTTCAAACTACTAACCAGATGGGAATCTAGAAACGCAACCCTTTGACTGACTCCTTGACTTCTCCACTTCATAGTATGTTGCACCGTACATACTGTGAACTCTAATAAATATTTGATATTGAAAGATGTAGGAGCAAGTGAGCCAACCAGAAAGAAGTAGAGAGTCAAACCTATTGAATTGGAATTAGAAAAAATCTTCTTGTCAAATATACACCAGGCAGAACCCTAAGGAAAACAAAAAACAAACAAAAAACTTCAAAGGCATTTGAAGTCAGCTTTCACAAATAATCAACAGATGTTATTAAACTGTCATTGTACATTGTCACTCCATCTACCAAAAATTTCCTGTCTGACCAGTAAGAATATACAGAAAAAATAGGAAGAGAAATGTTTGTAATTTGGCACAATACTTTTTCTGCCTGCATATATTTCTCATTTTGTGCCTTTCATTGGAATAATTTTTCTGGTTACTTATATTTGTATCTATTCACATCTGGCTTCATGCCTCTTATTATGCTCAGAAAATATGATTTTCTTGGATATAGCCTTCTTCCTATACTGCAGAATTTTTAAGCTATTTTCCATTAGATATATGCAAGTATATTGATTTTTTAATAGCTGATAAACTGATCATTCCTATATTTCATAGATGAGATATGCCTAAATCTCATTCTTCATAATTTCATATCATGTATGAGGAAGTTTCAAGTGATATTAGAGATAGATAGATACATACATACATACACTTTTCTTTGACTACTTAACACCACCCTAAAAGAGTAAATAGAACAATTTAAACATTTTTGAAGTGTGAGGAACAACTAATCATACCTAAAATAGGTTTCATTTGTAGCTCTTTTAGAAAAAATGTTATTGAAACACATATTGCCCTCTATTACTCCATAATAGAAATATCTACTCGTATTCAAATCTGCTTAATTCAAAGATATAAGATTGCATGCTGAAATATATGAAATATAACCTCCAACATAACCTTTGTCAGAAAGCAAAAGGCCATTAGGCTTCTGTACATTGGTCTTTGTTTCTTAGTATATATCATGTGAAATTATTTGCTGCCTCTTAAAACAAATCTTGGTACTACTACTTCCTAGAAAAAACAGTCCAGCACAATATAATTAGATCATTGGCCTAAGAAAAAAGACTATTTTAAACTTAAAAAAATTCTTCATCCTATTTAAATTAAGAACATTAACCAAGTCCTTCTCTTTGCTTACAATATATACAGATATGTAATAGAATATACCTAGTTGCTATTTAGATTTTGATGTTATTTTGTGTTCATTTCCTTCTATCTGAATCTGAATATACACCCCCAAATAAACAATATTTGCTTATACAATGTTTTACTTATATATTAGTTTCCATTCCTTCTATAAAACAACAACTTAATCTGGGACTTGTTTTTCCTAAGCACAGTCTGAAAAAGAAATCTAGTGACACATATATATGTATGTATATCTATATTTATCTATCATCTATCTAAATACACACACATGCATATGTAGCTGTAAACCTCTGTAAATCATCTTGACAATAAAATTAAATTTAAAAATTCCAAATGGCAATGGTTGTATTGAGATTTAATTCTATTTAATTATCTTTAATAGAATTTAATTTAATTTAATTAATTCTATTTAATAGAATTTATTTTAAAAGACTTCCCTTTACCGGTTATGAATTTCTACCTCTTAACAATATTTTAAGTTTAAGTATCATAATTTTGTTTTTTTTAAATATCATGAATGCAAAAAGACATGATGATTTTATAAACTCATACATAAAGCTCAGATATTCATATATTAATTCTCTTTACTAAAAAGAAGTAAAACTAATAAAAACCACTAATACAGCACTTGGGATGATAGGAGATCAAAGAATCAAAATACATTAAGAAAATCCAATGGGGTTTTACGATGAAGAATTATAAATTCCAAGTGTTTCCACTGAAATACTTACATTTTATTGTAATAGTAGCATCTGGTGAATTATTTATTTCAACTTTAATTTCTCAGTTTGTTATACTTTTTAAAATGTTTTATTTAGTGGCAGGATGTTCTGAACTACATAACATTTCTTATCAAGTAAGTTGTTAACTGCATGTAATTTTTGGTAAAAGTAAGCTAATTAAGAGGAATTGAACATTTGTAAATTAGTAGCTTTTTCCTATTGCTTAGGCAGCACTTTAGAGAAAAGTATGCATTAAGTAAAAGCGATCCTCTCCATATATGCATATGGATATATATGTATATATGTGTGTCTATATATAGTAGCTGCCTGTAGTCATATGTATGTGTAAATTAGATGTCAGTGGCTTTGTATTTGATAAAGCTATTCTCAAAATATAGTTGAACCACTTACATGGTAGGTAGTCATCCATCCATCCATCCATCCATCCATATATATATGCACTTCAAGTAAATTATGTGTTCTTTTGGATTCTTTATTTCCCTCTCTATGGTTTTAGTATCTATATTTTATATACAGTGTTAAGATATATTTTATTAAACATTAGTGTCACTATTCCTGCTTACTTTGGAATTTTTTTCCTTTTTTTCACCTTAAGGAAATATCGGATCCTCCACCCCAGCCTTGTTAGAAAAATCTTCATTCATCTGATGAGCTTTTCTTTTTAGGATTTTAAAAGTTTTCCACTATTACACCACTAAAACTATGTCCTATTTTTTTTTTTTTAGCTAGCCATTTTTTGCCTCTCTCAATGTCCATGAGATGTAAATATATCTTTTGAGTCTTGAAGTTCTTGCAAATTTGACCTATAATGCTGGTATCTGTTTTGTTTGTCTACTGCTTCCCTCTCTAGTATATCTTCTCTTCATTCCCAGAGATTTGGTCTTTTATATAATTTCCTGTTGGTTAATTTTTCTACTTGATTTTTATTCTCTGACTCTTCAGTGTGAATATTTTTGCAGGATTTATGTTTATTTATTTTACATCCTTTTCCATTTTCACATTAATTGTATTACTTAATAATAAATTATAATGTATTCAACTGAACTTTCTTGGATTTTTTTTACCTGTATATTAACTTTTTACTCATTCACTTTTAAATGTATTTAGATAAAGGAATGAAGTGCTACTGTTGTTACTGTGTAGATATGAACTTGGAAGGCTGATTTTTTTTGTTGATTGTATTTGTGGGCCTTCCTGATAGTTTTTTTTGTTGTTGTTGTATAAAGATGTTTGGTTTAGATTAGGTTTGTTTGGGGACATCTCACAAGCTTGGTTTGCACTTTTGACTGCATAGTTTTTGCACTTGTCTGATTTTCACCATCTTTACAGTCCTGAGTATTTTTTTTCTGCCACATATCTTCAAAAGGCACGATTGTTCCACATTTAGCTTCTGATAAAACAATATGGCTTCCTTGAGTAGTGATTCCAATAGGTTAGATTATCTTCTTATATAATACCTATTTATCTCTGCTGTGACAGTATTTATTTATTTATTTTTTTATTTATTTTTTTGGCCAGTCCTGGGCCTTGGACTCAGGGCCTGAGCACTGTCCCTGGATTCCTTTTTGCTCAAGGCTAGCACTCTGCTACTTGAGCCACAGCACCACTTCTGTCCATTTTCTGTATATGTGGTGCTGGGGAATCGAACCCAGGGCCTCATGTATACGAGGCAAGCTCTCTCTCCAGTAGGCCATATCCCCAACCCCTGTGACAGTATTTATTATATTCACTTGTATTAAAATTAGTGTGAGAAGGTCTAATCTTTGGATACTAAAATCTATCTATATCAACTATATTTATTTCATTGCTTAAGGTATTCAATAGATACGTATTGAGTTAATAAAGATGAAAGCAAAAAAAATATTTTAAATATTTGTTCAATAATTTAATTTGTATTTCTTTCCTACCTCCCATTTATGAAGAAACTGTTACTAATAACTCTTTGAGCCCAATTTTAAGAGCAAGTACCCAATGATCATCTAAATATGTTATATTTTGTAGATTTTCTCTTCAACTTGGAGTTCTCACAGCTCATCTCTCTATGTGGATGTTATCTGAGCAGGACTGACAACTACTTTACTATTGTTTCTTTACTTCTCTACTTTAATATGGACACTGCCTTTGTATTAATTCACAGTCAGAATTGCCTTTCTGACAGGCCTGTCATGACATTGAATTGTTTTCCACTTGTAGTCACCTTAAACTTCAGGTCTTTTTCACTTAAACTGTCAGAAATTCACAACTCCCCTGTCCTGTACCTTTATACTTCATTTCTGGAGCTAAATAAAACAATAAATTAGGAAATGAATTATTCAGTAATACCAGTGGCTAACATTTCTCTCCCAGTTTTCCATTCTAAGACATTCAATGATATTTGTTAGTTACTTTTGAAAACAGTTTTACTTCATGTTATTTTTGTTCTATTCATAAAAGTTATGAAGAAATAAATGAGATCTTGAAATTTTTCTCTGCTTTTGCTATACCAAAGAAATTATGCATACTGACCTTTCTAAACTATTCAATTATCTGCTGCCTTGGAGAAGTTCAGGTGACAAATATAGAAGTTTTCAATAGTTTCTTATAACTCTGACTTCCTTTAATCTGAGGGAAATCGACATTAAGAATTCTGAATCTGATGTCATTACAACTCTTACAATATATTTTACTTTTAATTTCCCTTAAAAGATTAGGATTTTTATTCTAAAATTAAAGCTTTTTAGTACTTATTCCATTGAAATATTTTATACATTTGTGGTAGACTAATGGTATTTCAAGGTCGTACTAATTAATATGTGAAAGTGATATAATTGTAACATTTTTATAATGTACTACTTAAGACATTTGGATTGTTTTTAATTGCTGAGGGATAATATCCACAATTCTTCAGCTCATAATGATTTGGGGACAGGAGGGAGTTTAGTTCTTTCTAAAAAAAAAAAAAATTAGTTCTGACAATGTGAGGTTGATAGCTTAGTTGGAGATTTATCTAAGATTTTTCCCCACACTGGGAATTTTATCTCAAATTAATATCATTACAATGAAACTAAATTTTGTTTCTCTCTATATTAGTATTTCTACATATATGTAAATCTCTTGATATTTTTCAAAAACTCAAAATTGTAGCTATTTATAAATAATATAGTGTATAGTTAAACACTGTTAACTATACTTAAGTATAGTATATTGCTAGTTAAACATTTGGCTTTACTTATTAATAAAAGGAGCATTGTAATTTCATTAATTCTATAATTAGTACAAGTGAATTAAACAAAGATGTGTACCAAGGCAAAAGAAAGCATAGGCCTGGGATGTGGATTAGTGGTAGGGTGCTTGCCTAGCATGCATGAAACCCTGGGTTTGATTCCTCAGTACCACATGAACAGATAAAGCCACAGTGGGGCTGTGGCTCAAGTTGATGTAGAATGTTAATCTTGAGCAAAAGATGTCCAGGGCCAGTGCCAATGCCCTGAGTTCAAGCTCCAGGATTGGCAAAAAAAAAAAAAAAAAAAAAAAAAAAAAAGTATAAATCATCCTGTCACTATTGATTTGATTTGGATACCTGAGTTCATGTCTGGAAGCAGTCAATGATTGAATACCTCAGAGGCAAAAGCTAAGTTCAGCAAAGAGAAATATATTGTAAAGGAAATACATTGTAAAGGAAAGAGCTTCTGTACTGGAAGGACTTGAGGAAATCTCAAGCCACAATGAGTTTGAAGTCCAGAGGATTATATCCTCTACCTCCTTTCTTACATTTCTCTGCCTTCTCACTGGTTGATCACTAAGGCCCTTCCATTCATCATGGTTCTAATATCAGAGGATAATGCAAACTTGTCTAGTAACATCATCCTGATTGGCTGGTAGGCAACTTAATAGGAAACAAACAAGCAAACACACAAATAGTAGCTCTATGGAGACTGTCTCACCAAGCAGAGATCCTTGAAACCCTCTACTAAGCTCATTCTCTCTATGTTGGCAGGGTTACTATCTCCTCAAGACCTTGCAAACATTTGCTTGTCTTATGTCCTACTTTACCACTTTTCTTAGATGGAGTGTAGAATCAAATATGAAATCAGTTCTGCTACTTCTGGACTATCATGGAAGGCCTTGGCTGACCTCTTATTATGGAGTACAGTTGTAATGCTTTTTAATCACTCTTATATTATTTGTTTGAAATATCTCTTTATCTGAGGCTGCGCTTATTGACTTAGAAGAAGAATGCAGTAGGAAAGAGATACTAAGAGTCACATAAAGACAGACATACACAGAGAAAGAGGAAAAGAAAATGAAAATGCTTATGTGTGGCTATCTCAAAGTAGAAAGTACAATTATTGCAAGCACTTAAGCTGCTTTCACTAATAAGAACTGATTCTTCACCTAAAACTATGAATTAACTAAACTAGGAGAAAAACTTCCCATCCTTACCTACATTTTTATGCTTGAAGCCACTCACAGCTGTCACCTTGAAATTCAGGAAGGACTAGGCTGATGAATAAGATCATTACAAGGAGAGATGGAAAAAGGAAAGCATCCCTGAAGAAAGGGATGACTTTCATTTGAAGGACCACCCACTAGGCAATAATGACTTGTTTATCTTGATAAGATTGCTCCCCTCAAGTGAGCACAGCATATATTTCTGAATCTTTCTTAAAACCTGGATGAAAAGAGTGATTAAGTCGGCTATAACTTTGACTGGGTCACTAGAATCATTACAAGTATATTTTACAATCTAAAATCTACTGCCTCATTAAACTTAAAACATATGTCTGTACCTGAAACATGGCTGAAAATGGTCTGAAGTGCTTACATTTCTTTTTCTTGTGTGCCTGCTTATGCTATAGGATAAATCTCCCTGTCTACCTTTCACTATTACAAATTCCTTTATAAGGTATATAGGGGGTAAATATTTGGACTTGGCATTTAAGTTTCCCAGGCTTTGTGGTCCAAAGCCTAGAATTCTTTCATGCTTGAAAGACCTTAACATAAGTTTGATATGTAGTTAAGACAGATGCGTATTTTACACAAGTCAGATGCAATAATACCATTTCCGTATAAACTATGTATAGATATTGAATTCATTGATTTTTTTTCAGTTTATGGGAATACAGAAAACTTACTAAACATATTGAGTCTTTATTATTGTACACAGCTATTTGCCTCATCTCTTTTCAGTATTCTGTAAGTATTTGTAATTTTTTTCTATTGCCCAACTTTCCAATTTGCTGCTTATAATACTAGTGGATCTCATAATAAGCACGTGCACATTTAAAATATTTTTCATCAATTTTTAATGTTTCCATCCATATTTAACTGGTTTCATCATAGCATTTTCATACACGTGTATGATCCATTTTAAGTATATACACTACTTGCAATTTTGTAACTCTTCTCAAGAAAAATCAATGTGGCAGAGCAAGAAAGAGATTTAGATTAAATCCAATCTATGTTTAAGCTGTACTTCCTTTGTATACTTATTTTGTGGCCCTGAGTTAATTCTTTAATATTGTTGGCCCTCATTTTCTTTACTTTCAAAAGAGCATGGGATTTAATTAGCTTTTAGGTTAAAATTAAATATGCTTGTTATGTAATTGACATTGGAAATATGTAAATTCTGTCCCTTAAGGAAACAAACCTTAATAGCACATCCCCAGGCAGTTTTAAACTGAAGTTAATGAAGCCCTTATCCTCAGCACTCAGATGCTATGTCCTCTTTTTGTGCCTTGTTTTAACAATGTGCACATTGCTACTCACCTTTGTAAAAACCAACCTGTATATCTATTTTCTATTTTTATGTACCACATATGTGTATATATAGATAGATATACGTACATATAAATAGTCAGAGTAGAAGAAGAATAAAAAGATTAAAGAAAAATAGAAAAAGACTTTTATTGTGGAAAAAAGGACTGTTACTAAAAGTGAAATTATGCTGTGAAGAGAGTAGGAGAGAAGACCAGATAAGGACCAATTTCTCCAGTGTGTCCTGAACTAAGGTATTATTATTCATTATGTTGGGGTGTCTAGGCCTGTGGAAAGTTGGGACCACCTTTTGAGGATCTTTGTCAAGTTGTTTGATGACTACATAGGAATTCAAATCCTTACACTGGAGCTTTTGAGATATGGCAGGTGCCCACACATTTGATCATTTGTGCCCTTCGCAGTTTTGCATAGCCAATATAAGGTCATGTGGCAATCTGTTGTACTTTCAAAGAACTCATCAAAAGGGTCAGACTCAGATATTAGAACATGAAGGAAAAATTTAGAACTTAGAGGAACTAGCACCTCCAACCAACCATCACGCTATTTACATTTTACATTAAAAACAAAAGGAGGAAAAACAGTTATATCCAGATCAACTCTTTTGTTTTGAAATGCCAAAAGGTTTAAATGCTTCAGGAATGGCTACAGATTGAAAAATGAAAAAGATACCTAGATAAATGAAGTGCTAAAACTTACCTATTATCTCTACATATCAGAAAATCCAATTAACATGTCCACATTTTAGAAAAATAAACAACATTCATTTTGGCTATCCAGACATTGACTAATGATGAAAGGTTGCTGAACATAACATCACAGAACATGACATGATCAATGATTGAAGACATTCATCTGAATTGCATAATAAGAGGAACATCTAACACTGGATAGACACACAAACAGACCTATTATCAGACTACCATGAGCATGCATTAATGGTGGACCGAAAATGAAGTCAAAGCACATTTGAGCCTGTCCTTTAAGACTTAACTATCACTCTGTCTGGCATGGCCCATTCAATTTTCGGACTCCAAATACCCTGAAATCAACTCCACATCCAGAGTTAGTTTTATCTGCAATCAGTTATGTACTGTGAACCAGGATTGTGCATACAAGCAATTGCATTAGGACAACTAGCCTCATGGCTCAGTAATATCTTAACTATATACAATTGATTATATTTACCACTATACTATCTCTTACCTCTTTGACAGATGAAGCCAGTCACTTTAACTCTTTCTCAGCAATTCTGTAACCAGTATATTATTGAGAAATGTAAGATTGAAATAAAAGAAATTATGTAACTATAATTGTGCAGAGCTATTATGTGATCTCAATAGTGGTAGTAGTGATGGAGCAAACCCAGGTGATCCCTAAAACCTGCAGTATCAGTGCACAGAGCTTTCTAGTCAACTGTCAAAGGCCCTTTCCTGTCGAAGCATTTCTATCTTGTTATGCAACTATGCTTTTTGCTTCTGTATTCACACTTGCTATCTAACTCTGCCACCCCCCACACACATACTGACCACCCCTTTGTTTGCCTCCTCGTTTTCATTCCCAAATTCAACCTTTGTGTCAATTCCCTTAGCCAATCATGAATAAAAATGTAAGTTTATCCACCATTGATCAGTGATCTGAAGGTCACATATGAAGTCAAACTGACCACAGAAAGGGGAAATAACCAGTGGCTTGAGGCTCGGGGCTTTGTGAGTTATCTATCTCCCTTGTGTTGGCTGGCCTATAATAAAGTTTCTTGTTTCAGAAGCTAGTCTAGCTGGTGCCTAGCTGGTGCCTAGCTGGGTGTCTTTGCTTGAGACTTCCTTCCAGCAACAGTAGAAATGTTTCAAGAATTAACATCAAGAAAGTTATAAGTTCTGACATTGTAGAAAAGGATCACAGAATGTCTGTTTCTGGCATAACTTTTTCATGTCAGTTTATATGTCATACATTGAAATGTACCACCAAAGAAACCAGTATTATCTGCTTGATAAAAGACTGAAGAGTGTTAAAAGTATCAAACTAGTCACCTGAGTCTTATAATTGATTTTACCCAGGTAAAAGTAAGTTTTCTATTTTCTTTTTTTTTTTTTTTGGCCAGTCCCGGGCCTTGGACTCAGGGCCTGAGCACTGTCCCTGGCTTCTCCCCGCTCAAGGCTAGCACTCTGCCACTTGAGCCACAGCGCCGCTTCTGGCCGTTTTCTGTATATGTGGTGCTGGGGAATCGAACCTAGGGCCTCGTGTATCCGAGGCAGGCACTCTTGCCACTAGGCTATATCCCCAGCCCTTCTATTTTCTTAATACCAGTAAATAGTTTTACACCTTAGAATGAGGTATTTGTTAAATTTGGTCCACTACATTGAATAAAGCCAAGCAAAAATGACACAATGTTTCTCAATGATTCCATTTCTGAATGATTTTGCCAAAAGTTTTGAATAGATATTCAAGTGGTGTAAACCTGGTAGAAATTCTAAACTTATATATCAGAAAGAGCAGCATTCAGATTTTGATGTCAAGGAAGCATGATTGTCTAGATGGATCTTATTTGCCTTAACATGATCTTCAGTTTCATTCATTTTTCTTGCAAAGTAGATGATTTCATTCTTCTGTCTGGGAGAATTTTACCCCATTGTATACACATTTACTTTAGTTATTTGTTGATGGGCTCATACCCTGAACATTTCATTACTATTCCAATGTTTGTTTTTGTTGTGTTCTGGTGGTGGTGGTGGTGGTGGTAGCCATAGTTTGAATTCAAGGACATGTACTTGATAGACAAGTGCTGAGGCTGGGCTATAACTATGATTTTCCTGTATTTGTTTATAGGATGGCTGAAATGACAGTTGTATTCCACCACACCTACTCTTAAGATCTGTCCTGTTAAAATTTAAAAGGTTGTTTTAGACAATAGAATCACATTAAAGCTACTTTTTAAATTATTGGGCATTATGATTTGTATGTCTTTTTTACACTAACAATACTACGAAGACCATTCTAACATACATACGTAGCAATTTCTGTATTATTATTATTTATATGTAAATAGTTTTACAAAGGGGTTGAAATCCACAATGTCAGTCTATGGGTATGATTCATGCAAAATATCTGGATCAATTTCATGTCACCCTTTCATCTTTTACCCCCATACCTATGTTTTTACTTGAACTTTGCATAAATATTCAAGTCATTTTATCTTATATGTCAAATAAAGAAAATTTACATCTAGAAGTACTTGGAAAAGAAACTCTTTGAGTCATTAAAGTTATTTCTAAATCATTTTCTCTGGAAACACACTATAACACACCATCAATTCAATTAAGTAACTTCAGTGAATCACTTTGCTATAATTCAGATGGATTAATGTAAATCTTTTTGGGATTCTAAATGTTTAATTTAACCTATCTTTAAAAAATAACAAATCCTTTGTAGAGGAAAATTAAGGCAGAAAAAGAATAGTGCTTTGAAGATGGTCTTAATTTAGCAGTTATTGCTTTTGTTCAAAAATCGTTTTACATGTGCTTAGTGTCAGAGATATATTTGTGATCATATAAAAACAGAAAAACTCAACAATAACTAATTGCATATTCTAAAAAAAGAACCTCATTATCTGTTATAATTTGCTACTTCATTAAAGCTTTTTTTTAATGTATCATACGCTTTCCTATCATCAAAGAGTGTCTGAAGCTCATTAGCTATCTCGAAATGACAAATTACTTCTTTCTTTGACTTAAAGTTTCTCTGCATTTTTATCAGTAAGCATTTTTCTTTTATGATTACATTTAATCTTTTTTACCCCTTAAATGTTTTACTTTTTAACTATCATGACCAATTTTATAATTAAATATTTTGACATGAAAAAAAGCATAGTTGTTTCACTGAACAGTGAAGACATAGGTTGGCTAGATGTTTATAAGCTATGGTTCCGCTTGATTAGTAAAGACACTGGGAAAATTTTAAAGTGTAATGGGCTTGATAATTTTTATATTGATTTTATTATGGTTGAGTGACATTACTGACCTTTATACCTCCTGTAGACTTGAAAACAATGACAGTGCTTGGATAGTTGAAAAATGGAGAAATCAGTTGTGCTGTTTTGTCAGTCAACAATTACTGGCTTATTTATTTGTAATCTTTTGCCTGATTGATTTCCAAGACTGAATTTTGTCTGTAATTAAGCAGTTCACTATAAAATATTTCATAGAGGAAAACTTCCAAAGAGGAGGGCTGTGATAAAACCATGAAAATTCCAGGTCCCATAAAGAGCTATGAGATGTACATTGTCACTTATGGGTCAGTTATTCTCTTTTATATGTAAAAGTAAGGAGAAAAGTGTACAGCTATTTATCATGATAATTGTATTTTTTTTATTGACATCGTGGCTTTAATTTTATACCAGTTTTCTACATTGGACACATTGTTTTCCACAGAAATCTGAGATTACCACAATCTCTTTGTTGTCAATGATGCAATCTTTTCACTTTAACTTATGTTATATTCTTTAAGTGTGTGTGTGTGCGTGTGTGTGTGTATGTGTGTGTGTGTTGGCAATAGGTCTTGAACTCAAGACCACTGGTTTGACTGTTTTGCTGATGGTTGTCACTCAACCTCAGCTAAGCCCTGCCTCTAGTTTTGGCATTTTGCAGGTTGATTGGGAATAAGAAGTATTCTGATTTGTTTTTCTGGACTGGTTTCAAGCCAGTATCTTCAGATCTCCATTTCCTGAGTATATGGTATATGTAATAATAGATATGAGCTACCAGAGCCCAACTTGTCCCTTCACACCACTATTTTTATTCTACCCTCTTGTTGTAGAAAAAAAAGGCTAATTTCCTAGATTATGAAAACAATTAATTTTAAGCTCCTTTAAAATTCTTTACAAGGTCCTGACCCACTTATACATCCCTGAAAAGGCTTACAATTGGAAAGAGTTATTTCAAAAATCAGTATGTCAGAGTACTTACAAGCTTCACAACATTTGTTGTAATTTCCGGGCTAAATTGTCGTAGACAATAGTAAAACAGTTTATGAAATGAATTGAGTTTTTAGGAATTTATCCATGCAAAAAGTATCTTTGAATATTTTGTGAAAGACTTCACATTGTACTGTGTGTGTGTGTGTGTGTGTGTGTGTGTGTGTGTGTGTGCCTGTGTATTGGTCCTGGGAGTAGAAATCAGGGCTTGTGCACTGTTCATGAGCTTCTGTGCCCAAGGCTAATGCTTTACCGCTGGAAACACAATTCAACTTTTGGCTTTTCTGGTAATTAATTGGAGATAAAAATCTTCTGGACTTTATAGCCAAAGCTGGCTTTCAACCCATAATCCTCAGATCACAACTGCTTGAAGAGGTAGGGTGACAGGTAGGAACACTGCTGCCTAGCCATATTGTACTTTTCTACAGAATATTACAAATATCAGAGTACTTTTTTGAGCAAAGTAAAATACTTCCCTTTAAAAGTTAGATTATATCAATATAAATTTGATCTTACATGTTTCCGATATCAGTAGTGTCTTTGTACAGGCCACTTTAAATACCTATACTAGTTTCTTATTTTATAAAACAATAACTTCTTTAAAAATCTATTAAATTTACATTCCTTAGTTCTGGAAGATATCTTTTGTTTTTAATTTTAATTTGAAAAGATGTATTCCAATTTGAAAGTAGGGATTGTAACTGTTCTTCATATTTTACAGAAAAGTTTCCTTTTCCATTAGTTGAAAAACCTGTTGGGAGTTAGCATGATCTTCAATGGTAATACAACTTGTTAGTAGTAATGATTTCAAGTCATTGATTCTCTGTGATAGACCCTGGGTTTAGGCACAGTGCTATCAGAATATTTAAAATGTAATTCATTTTTAATAGCATTAATGAGCATTCACAATCATGTTGCTCTCTTCTATTATTATTTCACACTACCATCAAGATCTTTTGGGTATTACTTTTGGCTTCACTTTCCAGTTTTGCACCTAGAGAGAATTGCATTTCATTTCTTTGTCACATTTTAAATAATGAGGATATATCACTATCACTAAGGAAGTTATTCCAGATCTGATTAAGTCCTTGAAAACTCTAGCCTGCCTTCTTTTGTGTCTGAAACTACCGTCTCTTCCCACTTAATTCTTCTATACCATTTCATTGCAAAAATATGACTGTCACTCTAAGATAGCCCTTAGTTTCTCATTCCCTAAAGTACTATAAGCTTTTCCATCATAAATCAATATGCCAAAATAATCTCTTTGTAGTTTATGTGATTTGTGATCTAGGTAATAAAGATAATTATAATAAAATGTTCCTGTTGCCAGTAAGATCTAGAAAAAAGCCTAAGTTCTATTTAATGATAAAATGAATAAGTTTCTCCAGTTTTTTTTATCATTTTGCAAAAATATTTCTCATGTTTCACTGGTCAATCATTCTTATATCTTCACCATGCAACCAGTATAGGATGAAATCTTAGATTTATAGATTACTCCTAATGTAAGTGAGAGCATACTGAATTGTTTAAAAGTATACATTTGACTGCAGATTTTGGAATTTGCATGTAATTTGGAGCTACGGATAAATATTTGTTCAGTTATTTATTCATTAATAAATTAATAAACAAGTTTAATTTTTGGAGTGACTTTTTTTTCAAACCAAGGAAATAATACAAATATATAGTTAGCTTTAAAATGTAGAAAGTACAGTAGCTATGACTACTTAATTGTTTGTTGTTTTATTCCTGAAATTTAAAAGTTCTGGAATTTGGGGGTAACTTCTTGCATACGAGAAAGATTAGGATGAACCACACTTTGTAAAGCATTATGAAAGCAGAAATGAGCCAGAAGTTTGCATTTTTCTTGCAAACAGTTGAGACCTGGACTCCTGTTTGCTCAACCAGATTCTTCCATATAACATCCTAAGTATATGGGCACTGAATATAAAAAACAATTTCACTATACTAATACTATTTGGTCTGGTATTCCTCCGATTTTTTTTTTTTTTTAACAAAGACAGCTTTTTTATTGCAGGGGATGCAGCTGGGTTTGTTAGGCTTTGAGGATCCATGGCAATTCTACTTGGTTCTGATAACTGACTGATCCTGAAACTTCAAATTCACCATGGATTCTCTATGGGTATAACAAAATAAAAATAATTCCTTCAAAATAAAAGGATATTACAAGCAACAACAATCTCAAAATTCTGGTGGATCAAGGTTCGAGTACTGGTAAGACGAATCTAGTAAGTCATTTGACGAATTATTTGGCAATCTTGTGTGTTGACATGGATCTGAACGATCCATTCTTTGAGTCAACTCCATATATAGTTTGAGGGGCAGGTCAGTGGAGGGGGAAAGTGGGAAAAAATGAGCGACAGGTTAACGATGTTGGACAAGAATTGTATTCTTTTTCACTTATGTAATTGCAACCTTTCTGTAAATCACCTTTACAATAAACATTTCATGGTGTTAGGTTTCGAACCCTGAAGATGATTTATTTTATAATAAATGTAATCTTGCCCCCTTTATTTATGTCTGAAAATAAGGCAGTAGAGATCAAACCATGACCCGTGTTTTATTTCAGTTGATTGCTGCACTTTTTTGTTAGGGTAATAGAGCTGATTCTCATTAAGACTACTATCTTTCACTCTGTAACTGTTTCTGTTTGAAGTAAAGAGACATTTTACTTATTCTATTTTACAGAGCTCTAAATCAACGGATCTACTCAAGTCATACTGGAGGTGGAGGCTGCTTTTCTCATTAAGTTTGTTCTTTCATGTTGTCCTTACAGGAAGACAAATATCACCAATCCCAATTCATATCTCTTAACAATTAACTATATGCGTCAAGAAAGGAGTTCTAGAACCAGAGTACAGTTTCTTCCCTGTTCTTTTGTAATGCCAAAATCTTGTGCGGGACTAAGTTAACAATGCCCTACCTTCGGGTACCTGAAGCCTCATTTTGTCTGTTGTTCATTTGTCGGCTTCATATTTGGGCTGACTCAATCTTTGCTTACATTTCACTTGTGGAACTCAATATAATTTATGACTTAGTTTGGGGGTTTCAAAATGAAAACAAAAGAAATTGAGATTGAGGGCTTCACATCTGTAATTCTTGTTATTCAGGAAGTTAAGACGTGGATGATGATGCTTTTCCAGCCCACCAGAAAGGTTGGGAGCCTGCATTTTTAATTAATGAGCAAAATGCCATACTGGAGGTGTGACCCAAATTGTACTGTGAGAACCAGAGGCCTAGAAAATACAAAAAAAAGATATTATATTATACATGAAAATATGAATGTAATGATACATTTACAAATTAGTTGTCTGTCTTAAAGTATAAGGATGTTCTCTATAAGATATTGAACTTCATTTCCATTCCCTTGGTAAAATTTCCATTGGTTATAACTAAGTGCAAAGAGTAAATTTGTATTTCTTAATATTGTCTATCAGTTGAAGCCAAAAACTGTATTATATTAAGAAAATACTGGTAATTTAATGCATCATGTTTTTAGGAATTTCTAGTCATTAAGTCATTTCTATTTAAATTCTAAACATAAAACACACTGATTAGCCTTTTACAGGTTAGTTTCCATTTTCTATTAGATTTGGTTTCCAGTGCAGCCAGATAAATGAGAATATACAGAAAAAAATTACAAATACTAAATCGATTTAAGTGTTCTTTTGTCTAGCATTCACCAAGGTTTTTATTAATGGATTTAAAATACATTGGCATTTCAGCCTGTATAGGGCCTGATCTCTGAATCGTACCTCCGTATCCTCCACATCAACAACATGAATTCTTTGGTGGTCTTTAAGCATAAGAAGCACCTTTTTGCTTGAGTAACTTCTT
The DNA here is from genome assembly GCF_023159225.1 of Perognathus longimembris pacificus. NCBI lineage: Eukaryota > Metazoa > Chordata > Mammalia > Rodentia > Heteromyidae > Perognathus > Perognathus longimembris. The sequence continues at coordinate 26,988,418 of NC_063163.1, forward strand.
TCTTCTCCTTTTTATATCAAACATGTTTCTTCAGATCGCTGTGGACTGTTGGCTTATTCTCACACAATCCTATGTTATCTACTAAAATCATTTCCCTTAATGTATTACAATACACTCATTTTCTTCATGGAAATACTTTAAATGGAATTTTTTCATGATTGAATTTTACTTTCTGTACCTTCAGCTAGAATATATATATTCAAAAATAAAGGGGATTTAAGGGTTACTTAGTGATTCAGTGGAAGGCACACCATGGAATATCAAGCACACATTTATGAAATAAATAAATGAACTAATTTGAGTAAATTTTGTTGTTGTTGCTTGGAAAAAGAAGTCAAGGATTTCTTTCAGCACTTTATTCTTTTTTCTTAATCTAATACCATTCAAACCCTTAGAGTTTGACTCTGTTTTGCCTCAATCTTAACTTAATCTATTCATGTAATCACCTTAAACTAGATAGCTATCAGGTTAACTGATGCTTATTACAGACTCTAATTGCATCCTAAACTCTCAGTAACTGTTAATTATCAATAATAGCAAAACATTTCAACTAAAATTGGTCTCTAGCTCTTTTGAAATCTTATTCACGGAGGTTTTAACTCAAGGTTGATATGGCTGAAGAGAACACAGGAAAATATTGCTATAATTATTTGCATGTGTTTATGTAATAGTATTATTGTCATCAGTGTGTTCAGTAACATTTAACTTTTTCAAGAATGCAATTTACTGTCCTTGTGAGGTTGCAACTATGAATTTTAGTACTTATGATTGTTTTTTTTTTTCTTTTAAAAATTACTGGTCTTGTCCTCTCATCCCAGTCCATTATAAAATAAATCTATTAATATTTTTCCAGAAATGAGAAAACAAGTTAAGTACAAAGGTTTCTCTATTTTTTGAAAGAGGGTTTCAAAAAGCTTTTTCTAATTCTGTTCTTGATTTTAACAATGATATCTATGTAAAGTTTCAAAGCATCTCTATGGGAGAGCTAAAGAATCTTGGCAATGTCATCTAATTTGTGTTGAACAGAAAATATTAAAACTTTTTTTTTATAATTCATTCTCTCTGTTGACCAAAATCCAGGAAAGTAAACCAAAAATTAAATACAATGACACATTTTATGTTTAATGCAATACTTATCTTTCCTCAAAGATTTCTCATACTTTAAATTTTTAAAAAATAGTAACATTCTATGCTCTTAAGAAGCTAAGATATGAGGAGAATGGTTAGGAGCCAGCCTGAGTAGGAAAGTCTCAGATACTCTTAAAGCCAGAACTAGAACAGTTGCTTAAGTAGTAAACTACCAACCCTGAATGAAAAAGCTAAGTGGGCAGTACACAAACTTTGAGTCCAAGCCCAGAATCACAGCACAGAGCACAAGGTACTACTTTCCATATAGAAATCCAACCATGTTGAGGTAATTTGTGAGTGAACTAATCCTGTGGATGTCAGTCTTTTTCTTTTTTTTTCTTTCCTTATGAAAGTGTAATACTTTAGTCATCTCTGTTAAATATGTGAGTGAATTTCTTTAAAGGAGTGGCTCTGAATTTTGTCTTCCTCCAGACTGACTTGTGAGAGATCATTTTGTTTGATTAATGCTTGCCCTTTCTTTTGCCACAAAGCCTAGCACTTTTCAACCCCCTATGAACCAGTGTTCAAAGATATTTCAATGGTGCACTCAGGTTCTGTTCCTTATTCTCCTTCTCACCCTCTCTTCATGAACATTTTCAAAGACTTCCTCTAATTGCTCTCTATGGCAACAGAATGATTTTGTAGTTCAATTGTGATTTTTTTGGTGTCATTTCTTTCCATTTCCTATTTTTCCCAGTGTATCTTAAAGATATTTCTAAATGATTTCTTTTTATGTAGAAATGAATTTCCATTTCTGTGGAAAGCTTATACAATTTTGTTGCTTTATAGAAACATGTAACATGCACAATACTAATATATATGATGCTTTGATTATTGAAACAGTCTATGTTTTAAACACTTCACAACAGAAAATGAGAACAATGTATATCAGCTCACATAATGACACTTGCTTCCTATTTAATAAGTAGTTGTGCATTCCATCACATGCCATGAAAGAAATTGTCTAAGAGAAATTATATTGAGGATAGAAGATTAAAATGTATCTTAAGTGAACACAGAAAATTGTGTGTTTTATTACAGGTCATAAATTCACATCTTCTTTTATTTTATGGCTTTTATACATCTTTCGACATCCTAACCCTAGTATATTAGTAACAATATGTAAAATAAATTTCTTTTTTAGTAAACTGACCTATACAAGCAAAACAATACTAATTGTACATTTTCTTCCTTAAAATTAATTGATATAAAAAGAAACAATCCTTATCCTTTTACAGCCATATTTTCTCAAAAACTAGATTATAGCATTGATAATAAAATAGACAAACCCTGTATATTTTGGTTGTTTTATCCTTGTAGGGTCTTAATATTACATTAAAAATTGAGTTAAATTTATGGAGTTTTTGCTTTGTGCGTTAAAATATTAATTAAATACATATGTTCCCTGATTAATGACTAATTTTGCAGCATTTTTCTTTGGGATAATAGACAAAAACAGAGGAGGAGCAAAAGGTTACAGTACCTTTCTCCCTGTTCTACTTTGATAATTGCATTTTCCATGGCAATTTGATGTGTGTGGGGGTGGGTGTTTGTGTGTGTGTGTGTGTGTGTGTGTGTATGAGGGCACCTGTGCACGTGAATACTGAAAGGTCCTCTCCCTGAGGGCTACATGCAGATGCCCCCACCTCATTAAGTCTCCACCCAGTTACCTGGGTAACCTGCAGACCTGGAAGCAGTTACCTCCCCTTTCCCTAAAGTCACATCCTAATCCATCTGGCCACACCCCTTGCCTCTGCCCTAGATAAAGCAGGGCTGGGTGGGGGGGTCACCCCTTCTCTCCCTTCTCTCCCTTCTCTCCCTTTTCTCCCTTTTCTCCCTTCTCTCCCGCCATGGATCATCTTGGCCACAGGCCAGCAGTTTGGTTATAAACTTTCTCTCCTGCCTGAATACCGCCTGGTTTTCTCCTTTGCTGGCTACCTACTTTAAAAAACCTAACAAATACCTAATAATGAAAACCACCAAGCCATGTTTGAAACTTAGGGAGAGTAGCAAAATGGGAAAAATGGTAATATGGGAACATAGTCGAATATTTTTTTTTTCCAAAGTGCACTGTATGTGGGCAAAATGAAAACATTGAAACAAACCCAACTAAAAAAAAAATTAAAGACCTATCTTAGGTTATATCTGAGATACTGCACTAACAGGGTCAGTTCTCCTCTATATGTACAATAAATGCAAAGTACATTTGAAAGAGTAAATGAAAATAGAAAATGATAGAAGGTTTCTATTTTAGTAGAGACAGAGTAACACTAAATATAACTGAATCCCAGAGGACATGAAAATACATTTTATTAGGACTTAAAATAAGAAAATTTATATGTTTCAGAAAACTACTGATATTCATTAAATAGTTAACAATTTATATATCCAAACAAATTTCAAATATTCAGAAAGTATGTATTAAAAATTGGCTGAAATTATAATCTGCAAATATGATAAAGGATTTATTTTCTCAAGAAATTTTGTATATTTTGACCTAGTTATAGTAAAGATATTTGTGAAATAAATAAAAAATACACTAAATGTAACAATCAAAACAATAACCAAGACTGGTAAGGTGTTTTTTTTGTTGTTGTTGGTTTGTTTGTTTCTTTGATTGATTGATTTTTGTTTCTGTGCCAGTTCTGGGTTTGAACTCTATGTCTGGTTGCTGTCCCTGAGCTTTTGTGCTCAAGACTGGCACTCTATACATTGATTTCCAGATTAATTATTGGCTTTGGGGGTAGTTAATTAGAGATAAGAGTCTCACTAATTTCCTGCCCAGGCTGACTTTTAGTTGCAACCTTCAAATCTCATCTTTTTCAGTAAATTGGATTATAGCCATATTCCATAATTTTGGAATAAGACTCAATTATATAGGTCAATGAAAATGCACAAATCATTTTTATCATTGTTATTTTTACTATTATAAACTTTCATTTTAAGACTAATTTTTTTTTGCATTATATATTTGGTTTTAGGGTTTTTCTGTGTCAGCTAGGGTAGCCTCAAATTCAAAATCTTCCTGCCATAATAACCTCTTCGCTGAGATTATACCATTAATTATTATTGTTATTGTTAATGAATTTTTTTGTGATGGGGCTTGAATTCAGAGTCTAAGCTTGGTCCCTGGGCTTTTTCACTCAAGGCTAGTGCTAAAACACTTTGAGCCACAGAGCCAGTTTGTTTTCTGGGGGTTACTTGGAGATAGCTTCTATTATTGATGATGTTCTTGTATCACCTTCCTGTGGTTGTACCTACACTATCTCTGTAATCTTATCTGAGTATATTGGAAACCATGTATACTGGTATTAGAACTATGAAATTGAAAGGGAATACCAAAATTGAGTACACAGTACCCATTGAAATAGTTTCATAGCACCAGCTTTCTATAATGATGTTATTTTCACTTTATTATTTTCTTGTTATTATAGATTTGTTCATAAGTACAGCTAGCCCTATAATTAGAGTAATTGATTAAGACATTATTTGAAAATCTATGGCTGGATACTAATTTCATTTCTACATAATTATTGTCTATGATCAATAGCAAAAAAATGAAAAATCTCAGATATTTTTCTGTGTTCTCAGTAGCATGAATCAAAATAATTATATAAGTCGATAATGAATATATCAATTTCATGTATTGATGTATTGGATCTCATTATTTTAGAATACTTATAATTTTTAGTGAGTTTTAGCATACATTTCAGATATTTATAAAACTTCCCATTTTGAAGACTACTGTCTTCCTTCTTTTGTTAACATTACATTTTATGTGTATGTGTGTGTGTACGTGTGTGTGTGTGTGTATGTGTGCACATGCATGCCAGTATTGGGGCTTAAACTAAGAGCTTTCATCTGTGCTTTCACTTAGATTTGTCCTTCATGCCTAGCACTTTACTACTTGAGTCATATTATTTTCACTTGTGTTTTTATTGGTATTCTAGATTTGTCTTCCTGAGCTAGTTTCCAGCTGAAATCCTGAACTCTCATTTTCCTAAGGAGCTAGGAATTAGAGGCTTGAATCACTGGTGCCCAATGTCCCATTTCTCAATCATAGCAACATATTTACTCTTGTGTTGTGTGTAAACAGATGAATAATCATTAGCTCAAAGTCGTATTCATAGGTAAGTACCAACTCTGCTTACTGTAACATTTTCCCTTATTTATCTAATCTGTAAAACATGTCAAAGCATTTTAACAAAAAAAATTCCTTTTGTTTACTGAAAAGAATCTTTATGTACATGTCATAGTTTAAAAAATTAATGGGGCTGGGGATATGGCCTAGTGGCAAGAGAGCTTGCCTTGTATACATGAGGCCCTGGGTTCGATTCCCCAGCACCACATATACAGAAAACGGCCAGAAGTGGCGCTGTGGCTCAAGTGGCAGAGTGCTAGCCTTGAGCAAAAGGAAGCCAGGGACAGTGCTCAGGCCCTGAGTCCAATGCCCAGGACTGGCCAAAAAAAAAAAAAAAAAAAAAAAAAAAAATTATTTCTTTTGTTACAACACTTCATAAATGCATCTGAAAAACTTTGGTCATATTAATGTTTCCACCACTACCTTCTCTTGTTACTCTGTCTATGATCAGGTCGTCCCTTTATCTTTTCAAGCAGTGTTCCTGATTTCATTTTCCTTCTCCAGTTTTTTTTCCTAAATATAGGCATCTTTAGTTAGCATCATTCCTAGATTTTTTTAAATTTATTGAAAACTGAGTGAACCTATACTGTATTATTCAACTATAGGTATGAAACATCAGGATCAATGATATCATCATTATTATCTTTAAGTAATTGTACAAAGGACCTTCATCTGAGAAAAGTATGAAAAGCATCTTTCCTAGCTCAAGGGCTTATATTGCATAGGAAGTCGTTAATTCATGACTTACTTTGGCAAATCCAACTAAGTTTCTGAAATGAACTCTGCTCATAGATTTGAATGTTTAGGCCACAAGTACAGGTTAGTGCTTCTCATACATGCCATGTCAAAAATTCCTGAGAAATGGTCAAAATCCTAAATAGCATATATAAAGAATACAACCTTCTTCATTATTATCAATATTATTTGAGTGAGACAACATTCATGGTATAACAAGATGGATGGTCTCAAAGACAGCTTGGTATGAAAATGCCCCAAGATAGTAAAATAACTCAATTAGTAAAACAACTCAAAATTATAAACATTTATCCCATTTTTAATTGATTGTATAGTTCTCAAGAAAAATTTTTAAGTTTTTGATATTCTTAAGATCTATTGAAGAAAATAACCTCATAATGTTGATAAAATATGCACTTGTGGGGCTGGGAATATGGCCTAATGGTAAAGTGCTCGCCTCATATATATGAAGCCCTGAGTTCGATTCCTCAGCACCACACATATAGAAAACCCTGGAACTAGTGCTGTGGCTCAAGTGGTAGAGAGCTAGCCTTGAACAAAAAGAGGCCAGGGACAGTGCTCACTCAGGTCCTGAGTTCAAGCCCCAGGACTGGCAAAAAAAAAAAATGCACTTGTTTGACTTAGACCACATTTATGCAATGGGAACTTGGATTTGGATTAAGGAATCAAATTTAGGTTGATAACTATTTTAATTTTAAAAATTTAATTCTGATTTTCAAAACTGATTAATACTGACAATTATTTATTTATTTATTTATTGTCAGTTGGGCTTGAATTTAGGGCCCAAGCAATGTCCATGAGCCATTTTGTGCTATCTAACACTGAGCCACACTGCAACTTTGTGTGTGTGTGTGTGTGTGTGTGTGTGTGTGTGTGTGTGTGTGTGTGTGTTTTTGGGGTTGGGTTTTTTTTTGAGTGGTTAATTGAAGATAAGTTTTTCATGCTGGAAGAGGGGCAGGGATGACTTTCCTGCCCAGAGTGTCTTGGAACCACAAACCTTGGATCGTCAACTTCCTGAGTAAGCTAGGATTAAAGGCGTGAACCACTGACGCACAGTTTAATTTTATTTTTAAGTATAATTTAGTATCCTTAAGTAGTTATACAAAGAAGTTACCTTTCAATAAACCAGTTCATATGTAGGAACCATCCTGATCCATGTCATTTTTTTCATAATTCTATACCATCCCTCTCAAGCCAATACCTCCCCCAAATTTTTTTGGTATCATGATATGAATTGAGTATTATGACTGCACTTTTGTTAATTTTATCTTGCACTCTATTACCAAACCAAAATGATACATTGGCGTTTATTTTCCAAAATGAGTATATGCACAGTATGCATTTAAAATATACATTTTGTAAAGTATGCATTTTGTATATATTCTTATACATTATATAATGTATATGTTATGTATACATTCTGTATATGCTTGATTTGTACTTACTGTATTACTTTATAGTTTGATCTTGATTTCACTTATAAAGTTAATGGTTATTTGCTTTCTCAAGTTACCCTGTTGTAGGTATTTCTCTTAAATATAAAATATTCAAAATATACATGGAGAAATATCAATATATTCACCTAAAGCGAGCACAGAATTTTGAATCATTTAAATTGTTACCCAAAAAGAATGGAGGTCTATTTGGTGTAGTTACTAAAATTTCTGCTTCATCGATGTTTTAGAAATACAGTAGTTAGTATATCATGTACCATGAGTGACAAAGTTGATTCCAATTGTTTTTGTAGCAATTTCCTTTCTTTTTCTACTGAAAACCTATCTGTGACAAATTTAACGGAGAAAAGTACTCAATGATAAATACTATATCCTCTAAATGGTCTTTTTTTTTTATCAGTTTCAACATTATAAAGACATAACTTATGTGAAGGCCGGTGCAACTGTTAAGTGGAGTCATTTGTTTCAGAGCAGAATGACTAGCAATGCTGTGAGCTATGGCAGAAATAATAGAGAAACATTCACATCGTCCATTTGTAAGATGAGGTTGAATAAAGTCCATCTGATGACATGTAAGTGGTTATTAGAGTTAGACTTCAACAAGCATTATAAGAGAGCTACAAATTCTTAAGCCATCTATTTTTCTACCATCTATTTTCCATGAGAATTGTAGTTTCATGCATATTGAGCACTTCATTGTCATTGACTTTGGAACAAAAATAAATGACACATTCACCTGCCAGTTATAGACTTCTTGGCTCAAATTTCAATGTACCCAGTATTATTAACAGAGAAGTATTAGAAGAGGAAAAATAGCTATTGATAACAATCATTTTCCTTTGGACTCAATGAAATAGGAATGTTAATTCATTGTATATATCACAAGCTATTGTGAACATGTAAGGACAGACATTTTATTATAAGAAACACTACTGTAATTTATCAGCATGAACCCTAAAAGTACTAAATGTCTTTGGGTGTTGGAAATAGAATTACAAAGATGCACATACAAAAAAATAATCTCCTTAGTATTCAAGTGGAAACATATTGTAAAGAAAGTTGCCATGTCAAGATAGAAAAGTCTACATTCTTAGGAATGTGTTTGCTCATTCATTAATTCTGTTTCAAGATCTCTCATCTCTACCATGATCTGAGGGCGAAGTATGCTCACAGAATGATTGATGTAACAATACATGTTCCAGTGGTTTAAGGAAACTTCCAGTAGTAAATATAGCACTACAGCCAATTGTATCAAATAGAAACTCAAAAAGCAACTACAGTAATTCAGAATTTATGTATAAAAAACAGTGTTGTCTTGCTTTATATTTTATTTCTATATTAATTAATATATATAATTATATCATACAATTCTATTACTTCTGAATTCATACAAATCCAGACAGGGTTTATGAAATTAATAGTTTGAAATGTATAAGCATATATCATAGAGTATATTTGTTTCAACTAAATGTGATAAGAACATAGTAGTCCACTTTCAAATAGAAAATACTACTTTATCAATTGTAATATACAATATTTACTTGTTTTTTATTTGTGCTAGTACTGAGACTTGAACTGATTTATCCATATTATTTCTTGTCTTTATCACTAGGTCTGGGCCACTACCACTTGAGCTATGCTTTGCTGCTGGATTTTTGCTGGTTAGTTGGGAGATAAGAATCTCCCAAATTTGGGCTGGGGATATGGCCTAGTGGCAAGAGAGCTTGCCTCGTATACATGAGGCCCTGGCACCCCAGCACCACATATACAGAAAACGGCCAGAAGTGGCGCTGTGGCTCAAGTGGCAGAGTGCTAGCCTTGAGCAAAAGGAAGCCAGGGTCAGTGCTCAGGCCCTGAGTTCAAGGCCCAGGACTGGCCAAAAGAAAAAAAAAAAGAATCTCTCAAGTTTGTCTTCCTTGGTTTGGCTTTGGGGATCTTCAGTTCCCAGTATCTTGAATAGCTCATATTAAAACTTAAGCCATCAGCATCAATTATTTTAATATAAAAAATTATAAGGTAAATCTAATATCTTTATCAAATTCTGTATATAGAGAGTTGGTAATTATTTACAAGTGTCTCATGCGTATAAAGATATGACAAAAACTCCGTCTAATAGGAGCACTTGCTGAAAGAAATGTAGTATTTTCTTAACTTCATTATTGACTGTATCCAAATATATAACAGATTATTTTGTCGAAGCGTAGTCTGTGCTACATGTGGGTGGTCACAAGCATTAATCAGATGGGAATCTCAAAATTGCAGATATATCTGTTTTAAAACAAAATTTCAAAGTTAAATGTCAGCAGACATCCTATATTTTGTGCTACAAAAATTGTTTTGAAATTATATTGCCAAGATATATAAGTGAGTACCTGTTTAAAGACTGAGGGTTTGGAGATGTGGCTCAGGTGATAGAGAACAGCCAGTGAGCACACGTTTCGGAGTCTGAGTTTGAATTACAGTCTTAGACTAACTAACTAACTAAATAAATAAATAAAAAGATTAAGAGATTGAAAAAGAAATCTGCTTTAGAATTAAACTATTCATGTTTATATATTATGTTGTTTTCTTTGATACATAATTTCTGCCATAAATGACAGTCCTTTCTACAAACTGTGATTATCCCTTTAGCAGAAAATTCTTCCCTAGTTGTTAAAAAGCTGTTCTCCTTTTCATTGTCAGAGGAAGAGGTAGAAAATGGAAACTAACACAATGTTCATTATTACTTAGGATTTGACAGCTCTTTTCATTGTCAAACGTAACTAAAACTACATTTGATTTTGTTTCCAATGATGGTTTTATAAACTGATTTCTGGAATTGAATGATAAAATTGACTTTTTCTTGAATAAAAACCAGCATTATACAAATACTATTGTCTTAAAAATAAAGAAGCTCAGAAATCTATGTATGATTAACTCAGATCCTTAATAACTTTATTTCTGCTTGCTTTTAGGAAAAAAAAAAACGAAGTCTAATGTTACACTGAGAAAACAGCTATGGTAGTCAAAATTGTACTTTTTGTAATAAAACAACAACACAATAGTGCATTGGCTTTAACATCGCATTTATTTAAAAAAATAAACCATTTTATTTCATACCAAGTACTTTTACATTTTCTACAGGTGGGAATATCAGCTTATAACAAGCAAAACAAATACAGTGTTGGCCTGTTTTGACTTTCTGGTCCATTTGTGATATTTCTTTCCTCAAATAGCAACTTGTACAAATTCACTATTTACAGTTTAAATTCATTTTATCTTTTCTAATTCAGTATCTTGTCAATATTTTATTTCAAGTTTTATTCTTTATTTAAACTTTTAGTCCTTATTTCACAATCATTCTTATTTTTCACAATTCACCTAAACATTATGAATAATGAGTTCAGCAATCAGTAATGACTTATTTTCTGTCTGACTCTTAAGAAAAATGGGAAAAGAGATTATTAGTCACATTTTCATTATTGCAATAAAATACCTGACATAATGAAGTTACAAAACTAAAAGGCTTTTAGTTCACATATCTTTTCACTAGTCCAGGATATGGTTCCATTGGTCCCATTGTTTGGGACTTGTGGCAGGGTCACACAGAAATATGGAGGCATGTATGGGTGAGAAATATCACCCCTAAGAAGTCAACAATCAGCAGGTTGGTTGTGTTCATACCCATAACCCCAGTAACTCAGTAGGCTGAGATTTGAGGCTGAAGTCATGGGGGGGGGGGGGAGGGGACGGCAGGAAAGTACATCAGACTCATGTACACTTAACCACCTGAAAACAAACAAACAAAACCCAGAAGTGGAAAGGTGACTCAAAGTAGTAGAGTGCTAGCCTTGAGCAAAAATCTCAAGGAAAGCACCCTGGGCCCAGAGTATAAGTCCCAAGACAAAATACAACAAGTATCTAATAATCCAAACATACAAACACAAATGGTAACAGCCTGTGAACCCCTAATTCTCTTGGAGACACACTTCAAAGTACTGCCCAAGGAACTCATTTCTCAAAGTTTCTCAAAACTTCCATTGGCACCACCCTATCGAAGCCTTTAAGACAGGCATCTTTGGGGAATGTTAAAGTTTTAAACTACAGCAAAAGGCAACTTATCTTGAATAATCTTAGTCTCTGTCTCTGTCTCTCTTTTTTTTTTTTTTTTGGCTGTTTTAGGTGAGAAAGAGGGAACAAACAATTCATAATTTAAATCTGGATATGAAAATTACAAAGATATGTTTCCTTTGTCAGCTTGAAAATGTGGGGCTGGGAATGTGGCATAGCACTACAGTGCTTGCTTACCATGCATGAAGCCCTGGGTTTGATTCTTCAGTAGCCCCAAAACTGGAAAAGTTGGAAGTGGCACTCTGGCTCAAATGATGAGTGCTATGTGATACATATATCCAATGAAATTTGTGCTTGTATCCAAAAGAATGGCATTGTCTCAATTCATAAGGAAATGAATAGACTTGGAAAAAATCATACTCAGTGAAATGAACCAGACCCAAAGAAACACAGAGCTATGGTTTCCCTCATTGGTAATAATTAGTATATTTCTAGGATAATCATAGTAGATCACAATAGCTCAATAGCTATGTACATATATGATCACATAAGATGATACTAAGTGAAATGAACTCAAAGTTATGGATATAAAGGGTTCATCATAGATTTGCTGTTACTTTCAATGTACTATTTGAAATTATATATTTTTGTTTTGTTTTTCTTCCCTATAGTTTTATCCTTGATGTTACTGTAACTTATTTTGGTGCCCTGGGTATTATATACACGTTTATGAGACCTAGGGAAGGGAGGGAGGCCATAAAAATTGAGAGATAATGGGTAATAGGCAAAACAATGCATCAGCAATACTTAGAAAACAATATGCTGTAAAACAACTGTAAAACTGGGGCGGGGTGGGGGATGTGGGAGAAAAATGAAGGAGGAGGTAACAAGTCTGATTTTAAAAATGTACTCACTGCCTTACATATGAAACTGTAACACCTCTGTACATCACTTTGACAATAATTTTTCTTTTTTAAATCTCAGATTCAGAAAAAAAAATAAAAAGGCTCAGGAACAGTGCCCAGGCCCTGAATTCAAGCCCCGTGCCTGGAGAAAGAAAAGAAAAAGGAAGGAAGGAAGGAAGGAAGGAAGGAAGGAAGGAAGGAAGGAAGGAAGGATGGAAGGAAGGCAGGCAGGCAAAAGAGCAAGGAAGAAAGGAGAAAAAAAATAAAATGTCTACTGTGAAGGCTTATTTTGATAAAATAATAAAATGTCCACTTTCTTTTAATTCCCCCAAAATGTCTTGGTGGACTGCATAATATATCCTATCCCTCCTCAGGTGTCACAAACCATATTCTGAAGCTCAGTCGCTATTCTCCCCAACATAGAGATTCTGACATTGAAAATAAGATGAGTGAAGATTGGAGGCATGTGTCTGATTGTAGAACTCGAGGAAATAAATAAAAGTAAGCATCAAATAATTTGTCTCAAACAGAAAAGAAAACAAACAAACAAAAAACACAGAAAGATAGAAAATTAAAAAGATGAAACTAAAATAAGACTGATGACATAGTGCAGACTATCTGATATCCCAGGTTAGTACTGGCCTCATTGTACAAATGAAAATTTTCTATTGAATGTAACTTAGGCTAAAACTACAAACAAGTAATGTGATTGCATAGCATGCACACTTAAATAAAAGTGTCATAACCTATGGAAAATATTAGTATAGACATATTTTCCATATACAATTATGTTGTAAACTTTAAATTTATGTGCAGTTTACTTAAAATCATTACTTAGATTTTATGATTTATTTTGCTAACCTGAATCATTTATTGAAAATGATTGTGTGTCCCTAAACTCTTAATCATTAATATGAGTATTAATATGAGTAATTTCACTGAGTAATTTTATTTCATTTTCGTTTATTTTACCATAAATTGTCATAAATTTGTTTCCTTTAAAAATACTTTTGTTGTTGTTGTTGGTGGTGGTGGTGGTGGTGGTGGTGGTGGTCTAGAAGCTTGAATTCTGGGCCTGGTACTGTCCCTAAGCTCTTCAGCTCAAAGCTAGCAAGCTACCACGTGAGCTACAGCACCACTTCTGGTTTTCTGGTGGTTAATTGGAGATGAGAGTTTCGTGGCAGCCTTTCTTGCCAAGGCTAGCTTTACACCATCGTCCTCAGATCTCAGCCGCCTACGTAGTTGGGATTAGAGGCATGAACCACCAGTGACCAGCCCCCCCCCCTTTTTTTTAACTTCTACTGAATAAAATAAATTCCATTAACTAGAATGTGCTTTTCCACATAATATGGATAATCTTTTAATTGGCAGAGTTTCCATGAAAGTAAATTAAATCTGATGACATAATCCCCACTTAATTGGAGTAGAAATTCCTATTAAAAACACTGGAAGATAATGAGGTAAGACTTTAATGGGTTATAGGTTCATAGGAGGATCAAAGGTTCTTGAATCATGTTTTCCTTCCAGAACTTCTGCCACCAATTATCTACTAAACATAGGGGTTTGAACACTTGGTTGGAGACAGTTGAACCTGTAGTTTAAATTTTGGCTTTTGTCAGATCTTTTTGTTACACTTCTTAACATCTGCAAAAAAGTGCTACTTCTGCCTTTCCTTACATTTATCACTTCTAACAGCTCTCTTCCCACTTGACATATGCTGGTGAGAAGGGAATTCATCTGCCTCAAGCAGCTATCCAAAATCTATTTACAAGACTATTGACTGCAATTTCTATTGTCTTGTATACAAGTAGCCAACATTAAAAATATTTTAATAATCTTGTTACCAGTTGCAAACATCACTGCTATTATGCTGTAGAATATGAAGCTGAATGTTTGCTACTTAATCATTACTGACATTCAGTGCAAAAGGGGGAAAAGCTTTTATACAGAATTAATTGTTTTAATAATAAAATGCTTTATATTAATGCTGTGCATCAGTGACTCGGGCTTGTAATCCTAGGTACTCAGGCAAATGGTATCTGAGCGTCAGGATTGTAAGCCAGAACCCCCAGGAAAGTCCATGAGACCCATCTCCAGTTAAGCATCAAATAACCTGGTTGTTCAATTGTTATAATGTTCACCTTGAGAAAAGTGGATTAGAGAGATCACCCAGGCCACAAGTTCAAGTACCAAGAACAGTACAAGCAAAAAGTAAGCAAAGCATAAAATATCCCACATTTCCTTATCTGCTAAGGAGATTTCAGGGAAAAAATTCATCACACTGTCATTCTTCATTATTAATGATTGCATATTTAAAAATTTTAAATTTGTACTCATTTGTTGATTTGCAGTATCTATCAAAGCATTTATCAAGAAATTATAGTATTTGCTGAAAGGATTTGTTTTTATACAAGTCAAAGTTTGAACACTGGCAAATCCTGTGCAATTCTATAATATTTTTTCATTTTTGTATTGTCAAAGTGATGTACATTTCATATGTAAGGTACTTCCTATAATATTTTGATAATGTTAAATACTCTAGAAAAAATATTATACAAATGTATAACACAAATGTACAATACAAGGCATAAATAGCAAATTATGGCAGAGAGAACCAAAAGAATATATGTTTTCCATGGAGATACTTTCAGACTTCAGTCCCCAAATATTCGTCATCGCCTGCCTTGCTAAATACACAGGTCTGTTAATTCAGCAATTTGCAGCATTGTTTATATTCTAGGAGAGCAAGAATAAAACAAACAAAGCAACAAAAAGTGCACCTTGGAATCACCTTCTTAAATGGGGTTTAACATAGTCAAAAGTTATTCAATCTTCCCCAAATACTGACTTTGAGTCTTTTTTTTTTTTTAAGTTTTTTTCTATTTTCCTGAAGAAGGTTTTTATGAGCTCATAGATTCTGGTTGCTTTCCTCCCTACTCAGAAGAACCTTCCTCAGTAAAGTAGAAAAAACTAAGAATCAAACTCGAGAGAGACAAAGGATAAAAAGACAAATGACTCCAAAAGCAATACTTGCAAAACCATTTGGTGTAAACCAGCTGAACAACTCATGGGGGGAGAGGAAAAGAGGGAGGAGGAGGGAGGGGGAATGAGGTACCAAATAGTACAAGAAATGTACGCAGGGCCTAACGTATGAAATTGTAACCACTCTGTACATCACTTTGTTAATAAATATTATTAAAAATGAAATAAATAAAAACTTGGGCTTTCCATATTTGTGAATTCTAGACCAAATTATTTTATTTCACTTGAACTATACTTTTCTTCCTTATAAAACATGTAGAACATTATTAATAAATGCATATTGATTATAGATAGATTGACTGATAGAAATCTAGGTGGGTATTACATTGTATCAGTAACTCAAGCAAATCTGCATTTATTAAGGCAAATATGAATCTTGAGTCCATGAAAGTTAAATTATAATGGGGAGAGGAAAAAAAAATCAGAATAGAATCCAAATATGATAACTAAAACGTCACATTTATTTACTTTCTGGAACTCATATCATATGACTTTTAGGTTCATCTTATTTTGAAAGCAAGAAATCAAATCTATGTTGTAGTTTGTGCCATTTTTTTTCCATTGAGCATTGCATAATATATTATTCAGCAGAATTAGTAAAAAAGGTATTTTTATCACTGCCCACTTTTATCTTATTATGTCTAATATTGGTGTGCATCTATGAATTTTAGTACTTCCAAAATACTTTAAATTACTTTATTTATTTTTTCATAATTTTGAACAGATTATATGGCAATCACATGATGTTATTTTACTAGCAAAATAACAATTGAAAGATAAGCAATATCGGTGAAGGAGATTGTTCTTCATTTTTCCCATTATATTTGAAGAACAGAAAACTCATTGCCTAGTCTCAAAGTCAGTATGTAACCTCTGTACAATCAAGAACAAATAGAAGTAACAGATAAGAGATGCAATCTAAGGATCTCTGATAAACACTAAAGAAGAATTTCCATCCCCTTTAGAGTCAGGGGCAAGGGAAAGACATTTTCCTGTTTAGGGACATTTGAGAGATTTCTACAAAGAAGTTGTTGGAGTTCTCATCTAGTTCACTCCCTTGCCTGTGTGAATTCATAGGATAAGAACTACAGGGCAAAAAGAGACAAGATTTGAGACTTAAAAGAACATATGTAAGATTCTCTAAAACAATATTGAAAGAAATGAATCCAGCTTCAGAGCACTTTAAAGAGAAATAGATTGACCAACATTAAATTATGCCTTTTTTCTCTTAAAATATTCTAATGATATTAGGAAATGTTACCCTTATGTTTCCTTAAGTATTGCGTGATATCTTTAATGTAATTCTCTTGTTGCTTTTACTGACATAATTTATTTTTCATAGTTTAGCTTAATTATTTCCAAGATTAGTGCCTTCTACTACTTTGCTTCCTCAAGTATTACTAAAATAGGATTTCAAATGATTTTAAAGGGGCTGTGAATATGGCCTAGTGGCAAGAGTGCTTGCCTGGTATACATGTAAGCCCTGGGTTCGATTCCCCAGCACCACATATATAGAAAATGGCCAGAAGTGGCGCTGTGGCTCAAGTGGCAGAGTGCTAGCCTTGAGCAAAAAAGAAGGCCGGGGACAGTGCTCAGGTCCTAAGTCCAAGGCCCAGGACTGGCCAAAAAAACAAACACACAAAACAAAACAAAACAAAAACCCCAACAACAACAAAAAAAACAAATGATTTTAAAAACATTTGATAAAGAAAAAATAATTAATTAATTTATAAAACTGTTCTGGATATATAAATAAAGAAGAGTAGAGCATTAGAAAATGAAACAATAAAACTGTCCATTTTTTATTATAATGGCACATTTGAAGTAATAATAATATATGGACTGAAAATATATCTGCAAAACTCCCCTGGAGGGCAAATAAAAGCAACAAAAATCCTTTGTTCCCGGTTTTATTGCTTTATGCTGCATGAGGGGAGTTCTGTGTGCTGTCTTTAGCAACTAACCTTTAACAAGACGAACAACCTTTTGTGCTTTGAATTTTCCTTGACTCACAGAGCCAGCACTAGACATGATATATTATATGTACACTTTTTAATCCTGAAATTCATTTACCCTTCTCAGATTGTTGAATAAAAATGAAGAGGGAGCCAGACCATGGAAAAAGCTGCTTCTTTTTTTTCTTCCTTGATACTTCTGTGAAAGATTTTAGAAAAAGAAAAATAATGAGTACAGGAAATCTCTCGAGTACCACAAGCAGTCAGATCAAGTGTTAGATGACCATCAGCAAGAGAAGTAATATCAACTGATTAAAAATGAATGGGACTTATTTCCATGGAGAGAAGCCTGACAGATGAAGTGAAAGGGGCTCAAGGACAAATGAATATCAAGGAAGATTGACCTGTCTCACTGAGTCATGTCCAGGCTATTTGACAATCTTATAGAAAATGAGTAGACCCTTGTTCATTTTTAACAAACAGACCTTGACCAGCTTCAAAATTTGATGGAGTATATTGGAACAAACATGAACGTAGCAAAAGCCTCTTATGGGCCTATCCAAATTCTCAAAATAGTAACTTTGTCAAAATAAATTGAGAGGATTAACTAGTAGGGGCATGAAGGGAGCCTCCCTTTGAATTCTTAAAAACTGGAAACTTTGAAGAGACTAATATAAAAAATAGATGGGTAGGTAGATTGATATATACACACACATATGTATGTATAGTAATCACTAATATTGTTATTTCCCTTTAAATATGTAAAGCCGTAGTTTTATTTTTCATAAATTTAATTAAAATAAGAGAAGCTTCAATTTTCAAAGTAATGATTTAACCACCATAATGTAAATGTTATATGTAAGAAGACTTAATTTCTACTAACACTTTTTCATCAAGGGGGTGAAAGTTGAGAACACATGAATTTATGTTCTTACCATAGTGCAGAATAACATGAAGTTTCTTCAGAGATCTACAAATAGAACTCTCATAAAATCCCTATGCTAATTCCTGGTGTATGTTCAATAGAAAGAAATTATCAGAGAAATACATTCTCTTCCATTTCTTTGAACACATTTTGCTTTATGTCATATTTTTGGTACTGTGACAAGATTAGATGCTTGAGTAAACAAATTAAACTAGAGAAGGTTTATTTAGGCTCCTGTTCTCAGTCCAAAGTCAGTTGTTTTTGCATTTTGGGGCCTTTTTGCTTTCCTCCCAAACAAAATCTTCAGTAAATTTGATAAATTCTGTCCACTTGGATGATTGGAAAGATGAATGGAAACACTGATGATGGATAAACATCACGAGACCCTACCTGAGGTTTGTGGTAGAATTTGAATATTCAGCAAATGGTGTTCCCATTATTTGATAAAATTAAAATATCATATGAATATTATAAATGTTAGGGTTAACTAAGGCAGTGTTTGGTAAGATTAGAAAATACTGTAGTTTCTGTTTTTGCTTTCTGATGGTACAAAAGTTTGATTCAAAGCTTTGTGCTTGGAGGGCAGAAGTTCAACCACTTATACCACAGCCATAGTCCTAAAGTATAGTAAAATTTGAGAAATTACTAAGAGTTTTTTTTTAATTCTGATTTTAAATGCAGAGTTATTTCATATGTCCACAGGATCAGGATCATTGCATTGTTGTAAAAATTCATTCTTTCCTGTATACACAGACAACAATAAAATTGTGCAAATGTACCTTATATCTTAAATATGTGACATCTTACATCAATAGTATATAAAGTTAGATTGTTTACTGCATGCTATTTTTATATGTCCTTATATGGATAATATTCTTATTTGAATTTCAAGATTATTATGACAATATAGACTTTAAAATAAAGTGTATCATTGTTGAAAACTCTTCCACTACTGCATGTTTCATAATGAGTTATTAAATGTTAGTGAGAAAACAAAACAAATATAATTCTTCTAAGACTTTGGTCTCCACACCAACCATCCATGGATCAAAAATATTACAAAAAAATCCACCTTATTTCCGTTGTGTGTGTGTGTTTGTGTGTGTGTGTGTGTGTGTGTGTATAAATAGATAGTATAGCAATTGTACATTAAGAATATGGTATAACTACTATAAATAAACTATTGAATATAATTTAAGATGTGGTTATATGCAAATAGAACATCATTTCATATAAGGGATTTGAAAATCTAGTTTTGGAATTGAGTTCCTCAGCTACCGAAGGATGGCTTGACTTTGCTTTCAGTTCTAAAAATGTATATAAAGTCAATCAAATCATAGTGCTTTGTAAATATGTTTCAATTGAAAGACTAGATGGCTAGACTATATAATTTCTGTATGTATGTCTTAGTTTGAAAAATGTATTCTAAAAGACAGTTATTAAGAAAATAATTAAATGCATGAGTCTAATACTTAATTATTAAGTGTGTTTTCAACACATTGTAATTTGATGGCCTTATCACAAAAGCTTAAATTGCTTATCTTTATCAACTTTTCACATTCTATTACTTTTATAATGTCACTTAATTAAAACAATCTTTTATATCTAGAGTCCTCTACAATGTTATAGCAAAACCATTCACTACATATAAAAACAAATTCAAGTTTATATTTCTTTCTTTGATCATTTTCCATAATAAAATCTGTGTTCAATTCACTTCTCCTTAGAAGTGAATTGGTGAAGATCTAAACTTCAGACACAGAACAAGTGAATGCTGGGCATGATCATTTCTTGATTTCTGCTTCAAGGAAGAAGATTTAACAATGTTGCCACTCAAAGTTACCTATTCAGCCTGACTTAATGGCAACAGTGTCTACAAACTTGAAGGTGAGAAAGTCAAGTACATTTAATATATATTTGAAGCCTTTCAGGAGAATGTGAGTGTTTCCTAGGTGAATTTCAATTTTTTAAAATTCACTTACTCTGAAGTTGTTTTCTTCCACAGCTCAAATATAAGGAATAGTTACTCCTTAAATTGTGCAAATCATGTTAGAAGCCCTCAACCTCATCCAGAATAGAGAGTTATAGGCAGAAATTTATGTGATGTAGGGCTTTGTATGACTAAAGAAACTGAAACTGTATACAAGGAGCAAAGCAAAAGGTGATCACCGTTCAGGCTGTGTGACCTTCATTCTGACTCCTACAGATTTTTTTTTTCAGGATTCTACAAAAAAAAAAAAAAAAGCAGATGTAAGAAAATACTCCATATTTTTAAGCTTTGAGGCAGTTCTTAAGCTCCTTATTACATTTATAGAGGAGTTTAAATCTCCAAATAAATTTCTTCTGGAGTTCTTTCAAGTATAAACATCTTAGAGCATTCTCATTGAATTTAAAGCAAAACTTAAGGGAAGGAAATAAGACAACTGTGTTTTGGAATGAAAATAATTCTTTCTTCTTCTTTATCTAAAGATGAGGAGTGAGAGCCTACTTATATTTTTGTCAAAATAATCTATAGTTTTGAAAGTCACACTCTAAATACCTGGGCAATAAATTTCACTGAAAGGCATAAAAAATGAATTCCTATGTTACCTGTGAAAACAAATGAAGCATAAATTTGGAGAATTGACTTCCTATTTATATTGATAGTGTTTACTTGTCACCAGCACACTGCTGGAAGAGATACTGAAACTGGAAGTAAATTCAGCCAAAACAACAGGAAATGCCAGTAGAGTTTCAATCAAACAGCATCCATAGAATCACAGTGGCTTGTCCCTTTGAAAATGTAAAGATTTGGAAAGTTTTATACTGAACTTCTGGAGTTTAGGACATTTAAATAATCAAAGAATTTGTAAATATACCACTGAAGTTAGAAATTCTGCATTTAAAGGTTTCATTCCTCTTGTATCCCCTGTTATTGATACATGCAGGAAGAATTAATCCAATACTAAGATTGACTCTGTAGTGTTAACTATCATTTTGTGTGTGTGTGTGTGCTTGTGCATGCATGTGTGTGAGTGTGTTAGTTACATATATTTAGACACAAGTCATTCTTCATGTGAGAGAAATCCTTAGGAAAGAATTCTATAGTGAGATCTAGGACTAGGAGACCTAGAGAAGTTGGACAATTAGTCAGAGTCTTGCTTGTGTAAGGCCACGAGTTCAAACTTTAGTACCACCAGAAGTAAATTAAATTAAAACAAAAAAAAAGTAGGGTCTATGAAATGGCTTTGAGATTTGGTCACATGTTAGCTGAGATAATTTCTTTCTTGCTTCTTTTTCTTTTTTTAAACTTTTCATTTACTCACATTTATAGACATTTCAATAAATTGTTTTCGGGCCACAACATCCACCTTTTAGCTGTTTATGTTAGAATTAGCTACTAAGTCTTACACTAAAAATGAGGAAAAGTTAATTAACCTAACAAATGAACACAGCAGTGACAGGAGGTGCCTACAGGTGGTGAATCACTTCCACTGTGAGGGAAATGGGAATGCAAAAGCAAGAGCCAGCTGTTCAAAGCAGCACCAATTCTACACAACAAATTTAAACTTGAAATCCAAACTACAGCTTAATATTACGTCTTAAAGTCAACAGCTGCCCAGGGCAAAATGAAACAGAGCGAATAATTTAATGTACAAAATTATGCTGATATTATTTTCTGTGATCTAAACATCAAGTTGAAGGTCTCTTGCAGTGAATAGTCCCATATTATAAACACAATTTTGTTGTGTTGGCACAGGAAATAAAAATTCCAAATTAAAATGTGCACTAACGCATCTGTAATGGATCCCAATTATGTCATCCACCCCTAGGTAGATGCTTGACAGACTCTGTTGAGGTAACTAGACTAAATATATTAAAAATGAATACAAAATCAGAATTGTTTTTAGAATAAAACAGTTTTACAGTGTACTTTCGTGTGCTTAAGATAAAATAATAGACTCAAAACAATATTCAACTTTTTATCAAATTGAATATTTATTTTGTATGAGAGATACTTTAATTGAATTAGTGACTTATATATATTCAAAAATTAATGAGAATGCAAAGAAAAAAATCTGGGTTTTATTAGTTTCAGTCACATTTAGTTTGACATTTGTACTTCATGAGAAATTTAATCTTAAATGAAAAATCAACACACATTTTATTCATTAAACTGTACAGACTGCATATCACAGATCTAAGACTGAATATTTTCAGCATTTTGCTTAAAATGAGGGAATCTTGAAATTGTATGATTTCTAAACAGTTTGAATAGATTACATTTACATCTACACACATTATGAAACTAAAAATAGCATTACACAGGGTTACATTGATCATGATAAACTGCACTTATAATCTAACTTACAAAATTGAATTAAACTTTATACAACTACTTAAATAAAAAAGGAAAGAAAATATTTCACTCATATTAGTATTTCTAATATTTTTCATTTATCTTTTGTTTCATTTACTATTGGCTCAAATATTTTACTTCAATATTTTTGCAGTGCATGTTTATTGGTGAAAATACCTTTCAGATTCTTTTATCTGAAAAATGTATTTAGCTTTCACTTTTGTATTTTTGCTAGATATTAAATGCCAGATGACATTTATTTTCAATGCCTAAAATGTTATTTTCACTAGCTTCTGAACCTCATAGTTTCTAACTATCCAACCTGATTTCCTTACTGATATTCTAATAGTTTTCTATGGCTTCTGACAAGATTTTCATTTTATCATGAATGTTTAACTATTTGCTGTGATGGATTTGTTTGTGGAGTTCTTTATTCTTTCCTTTCCTCCTATTTACTTTTTTTTCTTCCTTTCTTCTCTAATTGTTTATTTCTCTACTTCTTTTTTTAAATTTTCTTTGTGCTTTTATTAGTCTATTCTAATGCCCATTAAAGTATTTAATTTCTATTTTTAAGTGTATGCTTTTTTCACAATTTTTATATATTCTCTATTTTTCTTAACTGTTATCTTCTTCCCATTGCAAATGTGATTACATATTATGAGTGAATTTGTATGTAATATTCTTTCAGAGATCTCTGAGACACTTTTCTCAATTATAATTTTCTGTTTCAATCAAAATGTTGTCAATAAATCTTCAAATTTGATTACTTTCATTTCCGTTTTCCTTGCAACACTAATCAATGAGTACATTATTGTAAGTACTGTATTTTCCAATACAGGAATTTAAATTTAGTTTGTTTTATGAGCACCTGTTTTGTCTTCTGACAATATGTATTTTCTTTTAATTTTTTTTGCTAAAATATTTTCTTTTTAACTTTGAAGACTGAGTACGTGGCTGCTTTAAACTTATTTTTTTTATTTTACCAATTGTTTATTATTATAGGTTTAAGTTCAAGTCTTCATCGCTTTCTTGAAAATCAGTCACGTTGTCCTTTTTCAGATTGTGAATGCTGTTAGAGATCATGCAATGATTTCTATGCATTCCCCTTCAGAAAGTTATCTGTATTTACTCATCTTCTCTTCAGAAAGTTATCTGTATTATAAGAAGGAAATTGTACTTCCTTATTTCATAATATATTCTCATTTTCCAAAACAATAAATGACAGACTTTGTAAAATTTTAGCATGACTGTACAAAATCTATAGCATGTAGGCATATGATTGAAGGATCAGTTATGGAATTAAGTATTTATATATTAATCCTACTAGTAATTAGCATTACTCTCATTGATATTCCTTATTCCCTAAAAATATAAAACCAGTATTATTTATATTTATTTAATACATGCATATATATATATATATATATATATATATATATATATATATATACTAATTCCAAGAGTTTTGAGGCAATATGCTACTGTTCTCAGAAAAAAAAAAAAAAAGTTCCGGTACTCATATTAAAAAGAAAATAATTCTGAAAAATTTAAAAAAGAAAAGAAAATAATTAAAACAAAATGCAAACTTTTATGGTGATTCAAGGAAACTAAAGGAGTAAATTAAATATTTTCCAGCTGCAGATTTCCATTCCAGAGGATATAGGGAAACAAAGGTAATCCTTAACTCTTGATCCTCAAAACTTCTCAGATGAGATGAAGTCCCCCCACCCCCACCCTCCATGGCAAGAACTACATTCAGAATTCTAATACAGAAGGAATACTTATCTGGATATATTTCTTTCAATTTCAATTCTACTTTTTCTGGAAACGACAATAAGATGTATAAATTTAAAGATAACAATCAAAAATATCCGGTAAGATAAGTAGAGATTATATATAATTCATTGAAAAGGAAGGAAATGTATTTTTAATTCAGATTACATTTTTTAAAAATTTATTTATTGTCTTTCATTTTATGTTTTGTGTCACTGTGTTTGAACTCAGGATCTTGTTCTGGTTAGTCTGAATTGCTACTTTTAACCCATATCTTCACTTAATAATGTACTCTATTTCTAGATATAAATTTGTCTACTATATTTTTCAAAGAATATACATTTAAAACAAATTAAAAATTTTAGGTGTTGAGTTTTTAGCTTATAATTCTATGCACTCTCCTACACCCATATTAGCGAGAAAGTTTCCTAAAATATCAATCAAAACTTGTTTCGTAGAAAGTTTTGTTGTGTATTAGAATGAAGGAACCAAACAAAGAAGACAAACAACAAACCTGATTTTCCTTTATACTAAATGTTCAATCTTTTAAGAGTTAGCTACATTATAATCCATCAGATTTATAGTCATGAAAGTCTTTAGATTTCCATTGCTCTATTTTCTGGTGCTGTCTTACTAAAAATATCACACTTGTAAATATATTCTCTTAATTTGGGAGTTCTTCACTTTCACAATTTGTAAAAACAGAAACAGGATTGACTACCAGTGCTGCAAGTAAGACCAAACTACCACTGCTGCAATTAGTATCAAGTGTCTGCATGCATTTAAAGTATAGATATATTATTTATGAGTAAGTCTTTCAATTTTTCTGCCAATGAAAAGTGTACATTTGTTTCAAATGTTGATGGCCATCCTTGAGTGTGAATATTTTTTGTCAATGGACATTAGTATCTATGACAAAGGTATCCTAGGAAGTTTTAAATGTTTGATATCTTTCAGATTATTTTCTTTTATTCCTGACCTCCACCATGAAAAAAAAATGACTACATTAGGAAAGTCTACAGAACAATTATTTTTAAAAAATGGCTTTCACGGTTTGTCTGACAAATGTTCATCTTTAAACTGGAGAGATGGGTAATGCAACAATCAAATTCTACCTAAACACAGGAGTAGCCAATGGTACAAATTGTATATAAGGGCAAGGAAAAACAAAAACAAAAACAATGTTCTTCTCCAAGCAGACAGGAAGAAAATAAACAGAGTAGATTCTTTCTTCTATCTTCATATTTTTTTAATTTCTTTTATTTTTTTCTTTGTTGTCAAAGTGTAGTACAAATGGTTTACAGTTTCATGTGAGTACATTTCTTGTTCAACTTGTTACCTCTTCCCTCATTTCGCTCCCTCCCCCTCCCCTTCTCCCTCTCCCCCCCATGAGTTGTACAGTTGGTTTACACCAAATGGTTTGTATCTATCTTCTTTTTGTTTGTCCTGTTTAAGCTTTGAATGGATTAGATAGTATCCATCCATACTGAAGAAATATTCTACTAAATTCACTGATACAAAAGATCAACTTACTTAGAAAAACAACAGAGAGAGAGAAAGAGAGACAGAGACATAGAGAGAGAGAGAGAGAGAGAGAGAGAGAGAGAGAGAGAGAGAGAGAGAGAGAGAGAATGGAAGTATAAACTGAACAAATTTGTGGCTGTTGTTTGACCTATGTTCAGATGAGTCCTGCAATGACAGGTATTCTCTGGGAAATTCTTGACTGGAAGAAACGTTACTGCATTGGTTAGCACCACAGAGGGCAAGTCGTACTATAAAGCACAGAGAATAACAACTGATTCACTGCTTTCAGCGTTGTGAGAAGAAAATGGCAATGAAAGCCTATTTAAAGATCACCGGGGCATTGTTCTCAACCACTTGTTACTTGGTGCAGTGAGCATACACAAGGAGCTAGATTTATGAGCAATGGTCTTTTTAGGGGGTACAGGCTATGATCTAGGTGATTCTCCATAGGGGATTGTGTGTATTTAAAACAAGCAAATATGATGCCTGTGTGTTCTTACTATGAGACAGAGGTCTGCAGTTTGTGGTATGTGGGTGATGGATAATCAAAATCTAGTGCATTGTTTCTGTATGTTTCATAGATACTATTATATGTTGGCAATTGTGTAAGGTGGATAGATGAACCTTCTGCATAAGGGAACTGAGTGGAGATTAAGCATTAAAAACTCTGTTTATATTGACTGGTCTCTTCTTTGAGTGTGAAATAAGATGATAACACTTCACTCAAACTGGATATCCTGGCAACATAAAACTGCAAGATTTCCTATAAAGCATACACTTAGCCCACAAGAGCCCCCAAAGGAGTGACAACATGCAGATCTGAGAGAGAGAATTACATGATGTTAAGTCATGATGATTTGATTTGATTGTTGCTGCTATTAAAAGCTGACTAATAAATACTGCATTTTTCTTACCAGTTCCATAAGTCTGTAAAGGCAAAACTCAGTAAAAGGAACCTTGATATATTTAATCTAAATCTTTGGAGTGCCGTTTTATTATTCAGTTGTGGAACAGTGTAAGCATGTGTATTAAACTTTGTTTTTCCAAAGTTATGGAAACAAGGGGTTTAACAAATTTAATAATGGAAAGATAACATTTGTGGCAACTTGACTGCATAAAATATAAAGTGATGAAAGTGAAGTATTAATGTGCAGGTTATGTTAGAGGCTGTTTCAGAATTTCAGAAAAAAAACGAACAGTAATCAAATGAGGGTGTCACATAATACACAGCAAGGAGAGAGCCAATTATGTAAATGAATGCCCAAGGTTAGCATGATACAATGCTTTTTAATTTGACAAATATTAAAATCAACTTGTTCTTAATGTAATAGATGGCTGTGACAACAGTTAAAGAGCACCAAATGTTTTTGCAATCCCTTGTCAAATTAAAAATGCTGCTGTGAGTGACCTGCTTTCTCAGTACAAGCGTTGAAAGGCTCAAAATGTGCAATCTTCCCTCAGTTTAAAAAACATTGGGCTGAAATACTTCTGAGATGAAAGTTCTAATGAGCACTGTGCATCTATCTCCTTCAACTGAAAGTACATATATGTAAGCTGTTGCTTCAGATTGTTTCCAGAATAAAAGAACTTTTCTCAGCTGAATTGACTTCAATAAGCTACAGACACGTTATTACAATTAGGTGAATTTTATTCATGTTCCTTTATAAAAGATCTTTAGTCCATCACATATTTGTCTTACCGGTCTTTTATACGTTTTATTATTACTTTTGATCTATAGATTTATAGTTTTATGTATAATGTGAATGACATTGTTCACACTTTTGATACTTATATGTCATTAAATATGTAAAAATATACACACATAATTTTGAAATGCAAAAGTGCAATATCTGAAAACATCGCTAAAGTAGTTATCATGGTTTATTTTTTTAATTTGAAGTAGGAGACTTCTAACTTGAGTAAGACAATGCTGTCATTTTGGTGTTTAGTACCTGATACTTGAAATTTATTTTTCCTATAGAGCTGTAAATATATGACTCTCATATGCTATCGATTACCCTCTAACAGAAAATGGCAAGACAATTTTCACCTTGACAGAGTTCTGTCTAGCAGGATCTCAGAGTGCTTTTGTGTTAGCCTGCAATTTGTACCAGAAGTAAAGCAACAGAATGAGGATAAGACAAGATTTATCTCTATAAAAAATTCAATTTTATACTTATAATATTATCCATTATACTTATCCATTCTATAATTAAACAAAAATATTGTGAGTATTCCTTTAAATTAAACATAATAATTTCATGTCATTTGGACATGAATATGAGAACTCAGAATTATTATGTCAAAAATCTGTTTGTGATTTTTGTTTTAAAAACACAAACAGTTCGTTTTCCCTCAATTTCTGCATGTGAGTTTTCTTCTATTAGGTTTGGGATTTAAAATCTTCATGTGTTCTTTCTGAAAAAGAATATAATATTTCCAAATACAAAGTGCAATGAAGATTTTATGATAATGTCTCACAATTTAGCACATTTTCAAAATTTGGTATTTGTAAAATCAAATTCTGGTTATATCCCAGAAGGTGAGGTTTAAACTTGGGAAATTTTCCTTTGTGTACTCAAAAAATAATGTCTATTCTTGAGTTGTGAGGAACATATAATGTTGTTTAGCATTAAAGCTTATTGATAAAACTATCAAAATAAAATCTTAATGATTTTTCGGTACAAAGCCTAAGATTAATTATAAACAGAAACATTGTAACATATGCCTGCTCTTTCAGAAAACAAAGAAGTGATTCATCACATCTTATAGAAATAAAGAACTATTCCAATACAAATTCGTAATATCAACATTGAAAGAAATCATTTAAAAATATGTTTTATGAACATAGATTTCAAAATTTACAAAATACAGCTAAATTTAACTCGGAGGTATACAAAATCATCGATGTGGCCATAAATAACTCACATTTATCTAACTGGACTTATAGAGTTCAATATAATAATTAAATAGAATCTTCAGCAAGGAATGCCCTTGCCCACAGCTTTTGGAAACCAGAACCATTGCTTATCCTTTAGACCATGGGATGTAGAGGGAAGTCATGTACACAAATCATTTTACTTCTTTGATTTTTATGTCTCAGCTTAGAAGGACAGAGTGGAGATGTAAAGGAGAGGATTAAGTGAGTGCTTCACTGATAGTTCTCTCCTATACTGTCTTTGTAAGGGTTAGTGAGAATTGAATTTTATCAATTTATTTCTTGGATATACTACCTAAAATTGTTTCTCTTTGCTGAACCTACTTTGTCTGATACAAGTGTTACTTCTCATATTTAAAAGTTAGATACTGTTTAATTGCTTAGTATGGCTTATATCCTGGTGGAGTAAGAAATAATAGACAAATTAGTAAAATTAGGAATGCTAAATGGTGACTACTTATGGAAAACACTTAGCTGAGGAAGATAATAAATAAAAATGATCATTGAAAGAATAACATGCACTTTTGGATATTTTGCAGAAAATATTCAAACCAAATAAAACGTGCAAAGCAAATAATTTTATCTATTTAGATTGTAAGAGAAACACACTGTAGAGGCAGACTATGTATGCATTATTCAAGGAAACAAAGTTCTTTGTACTGAGAAGTTAGAAAATAGTATATGGTATTGGAAATGGGGTTAAATGCTAAGAAACAATCAAATTTTGTATGGGAATACATTGTATACTTGCTGTCTCTGAAAAAAAAAAGAAAACAATTAAAACATTTTGATAATAATTTATACTATTTCTACTAAAACTACAAAAACAGCCAAAGGTAGGCTGTTTGCTTTTACATTTATTTGTTTCATTACATTTTGTTTTGATTTTGTCTCTAGATAGAAAAGCAACAACAAAATATTAAAAAAGTTGAAAAACTAAGATGAGCAACTGTATATGAGTATGTAAGTAATGGAAATCTATTGAAGTACCTGGACATTTGATTGTATTGAAGATAGTTTTAGGAAGGGTTATTCTATCAAGGAAAAAATAAATCAATTAATGGATAACGTTTTCCCTGAAATTATGGGCAACATTTAATTTCAAAATTCTCAACAATAAGTATGAAAGGGAAATATGCTGAAAGGGTGGAAATCAGTAATTTACTACTGGGAAACTTTGTCTGAAAGTAAAATTCTACTTACATTTACATAGATCAAATTTGACATAGAGCCAGGAGGTATGGGCTGTGAGTGCATAAATTGAGTCTCCACACATTGAAAGTATGAGTTTGGATGAGAACAGCAGCAGTGTCAGTATAGACTGAAAAGAGCAGAAGCTAAGTTCTGAAAGGTCTGGTTCTCCATTATAAAGTTGTCAACAAATGAAGAGGATTAGGAAAAAGAGAATATTCTCAGTGAGGTCAAAGGCAAATATCAAAGTGGATGAAACAACAAAATAGGAAACCTAAGTGAGGACAAAAACAATGCTTAGTTATTGTCATTGACAAGTGCCCAATGACAATGTTATCAAATGAATGCTAGTAATATGAATCTTTTCTTTTACATTTGTGCACTTAGATATCTTTAAACTTTTACAAAGATTCTCTTTCTTTCTTTCTTTCTTTAATTATTTGATACATGTAGCTTAATTTCTTTTCTAAGTACTGTTATTGTGATATTTTTGGATAGAGGGAGAAATGGCATGTTGCAAATGCTATCCAGATATTCATGATGGATTATATAAAATCATTATGAAAACACAATTTTTAGAGAATAAAAATGCAATTTTCATAGACCTACTTAGGAACTAAAATACTGAATAAAAATAACTATTTTATAAGCATTTTTATCAAAAAATATTATAGATCTATGAAAGGAATTCTCTTCTAGTACTGTCAATGACAGCATGTTTCTAAGACTTTGAACCATAATCCTTTGTGTCTTGTTTTCCAAAGTAGGTAAGACTTCAGGTGTGAGCCACTGGTGCCTTTCTTATTTATGAGTATTTCATATGTCTAGGAAAATTATCCATCCCTGTCTTTTCCAGATAGCAAATAATAAGGACATCTTACCAAATTTTCATAGGGTAGTATTAATATTGGACAATATGTTATATGGTATTCTGCGTAAATTTTGTAAAACAAAAAAAGTACTTTACTATATTAAAACAATAGTACTTCTCATACTAGAAAAACATTAATATTATCAGAAGAATTGTAGAATTGCTAATTTGTGTCAATATTATCTTGAAGCTGACATTTCACACTTTCATAAGTAACACAAAATAGTTCTTAATGTTCTCTTCGATATTACCCGAAGATTCTGATTTCTCACTTTTGTTAATTTCCACAGTGTTTATCTAATAAATAACAGATAATCAAATTGTAAGGGTGGTAGAGAGGAAACTTCCATGTGGCTCAGGCAAAAATTGTTTATTGGGGGGGTACAGAAAACTGTGGGCCAGCGCATGATGGGGTGGGTGGAGAGAGAATACAGGGAAGGGACTGTGGGTGAGTGGGATTATATATAGGGATTATATATAGTGGGATTATTATATAGGGAAAGGCAGGAGGCAGGACCACAGCAAATGCAGAAGTGATCTCAGGGCCTGAGTAACTCCCATTGTCTGAGGGAGGCATGACCAATGCTATTCATGAAATGACCTCAGTGGATGAGCAAGTGACCTCAGAATCTGGTGTCCTAGGCTGGCTCAGTCAGGTGATTGCTAGTCAGGTGATTACTGCTTTCAGTCAGGAAGAGGTAGGGTGTGGGGCAGACCTAACATAACTCTTTTTTGTGAAAGGTGAAAGTTTGATTTTCATATTAATTCACCTATATTTCAATTTTACCAATGTTGATGAAAACCTCTTATTTAACTGGCAAGTCCATCATACCATGTTTATTGTTTACTACCTGAATTTTCAATGAGAGTCTCTTCCTAGTCCTTGAAGCCCATTAGATAATGTCTCCAAGGATCATAATGTATAATTCCTCCGGCACACAACATTGTATTCAAAACTGAATGTATTTCTTTCTTACAATAACAACAAAAACAATGCTGAAAATAACAAAAACAAAGATAAACCACTTATTTCCCAAACATGGAGTTCATTTCACTTAACATCATCTTATGTGTTCATATATGTATAGCTATTGAGTTACTGTGGTCTTCTGCTAGGCCTATCCTAGACATGTTACCTATGAGGGAACCCATATGGTCTATGTTTCTTTGGGTCTTGATCATTTCACTTAATATGGTTTTTTTCCCAAGTCTTCACATTTCCTTATGAATGGGGCAATGTCATTCTTTCTGAAAGAAGCATAGAACCCCATTGTGTATATGTACCACATTTTCTTGATCCATTCATCTACTGAGGGACATTTGTGTTGGTTCCATAATTTAGGGATGGTAAATTGTGCTGTGATAAATACAGTTGTGCTTTAGTATTATCTAGCTTACAATCTTTTCAGTAAATGCCCCAAGTGGGGTTGCTTAGAGGAATTCTTTTCAGGTGACCATGTGGCATCATGCCTTTTCTTTTGTCTTTCTTCCCCATGGTTCTACCCCGGATGTCACTTTAACTGATTTTGTTATCCTGGGTATTGTGTGTTTGGTTATTGGAACTAGGGAAGAGAAAGGAAACATCAAAATGGAGAGACAAAGGGTAAAAGGTGAACCAATGCAATAGCAACTCTTACAAGACAATATGCTGTAAACCAATTTTATAACTCAGGATGGGGATGGGGAGGGAATTAGAGGAGGAGGTGGGAGAAAAACAAGGGAGTAGGTGACAAGTTTGATAAGAAATGTATTCACTGCCTTACATATGAAACTGTAAGCCCTCTGTACATTACTTTCACAATAAAACAAAACTTTAACATATAAAATCTTTCTCTTCTGAAATTTCTTGCTTATTCACATTTATTTTCAAATTTTGCTGACCATGTTTGCTTAAAGTATACCAACCACACCTAACAGGTTGGGCTATTCTTTTTAATAATTTGGTTGTAGAGATTATTTTAAATCAAAATGTAACAAATGTGAACCTAAAGAACTAATGACTTTATGTAAAACTGTATGTGGAAAAATGATAATTTGAACTTCAGATTTTTTTAAGTTCTTTTTGTTTTTTTCACAATAATTAAAAATATAAAACGATGCATGTACATATGCACTCCATTTGACTGATAAAATTTTCTATATCAAATAATTTACACTGTGAGCACTCATTAATGGATGACTTTCCTCACTGAAAAATATCCTCTGATGACATAAGTACATGAGAAGAATATTAGTTCTTATTTTCTTTTAAAATACATATATTCCAGCAGGTGCTGGTGGTTCATGCCTGTAATCCTAGGTCCTTGGGAGGCTGAGATCTGAGGATTCTGTTCTAAAGAAAGCCTCTGCAGGAAAGTCCAATAGACTGTATTTTTTTTACTATGTATTTATTTATTGTCAAAATGATGTAGGGAGGGGTTACAGTTTCATTTACAAGACAGTGTACACATTTTTTTGGTTTGTCTTTTATCCTTTGTCTCTCCATTTTGATATTCCCCATCCCTTCCCTAGTTCCAATACACATATATACCATACTGAGGGTACCAAAAGCAGCAGGTACATTGGCATTAGGGGTAGAACCATGTGGGAAGAAAGAAAGACCAAAGAAAAGGCATAACTTCACTTGGCATGTTGAAAATAACAACAGCAAAGATAAACCACTTGTTTCAATAACTTAGAGTTCATTTTGAACATTGCAGGAAGGAATAGGAGAAACACTTGGGCTCCTTGGCACAGGAAAAAACTTTATTAATAAAGGCCCAGAAACACAACAAATCAAACAAAAGTTGGACAAATGGGATTGCATCAAACTGCATAGCATCTGTACAGCAAAGGACATAGCTTGCAAGATTAATAGAATGCCTACAGACTGGGAGATCTTCACCGGCTAACCATACAACAGAAAAAGGCTTCATATCTAAAATATATGTAGAACTCAAAAAAATTCCTGCAAACCAAATCCTCAAAGAACCAAATTCCCCCTCAACACATGGGTGTAAAGACTTAAAAAGAGACCTCTCTGAAGAGGAAATGAGAATGGCCAAGAGGCACAAGAAATAATGCTCAATGTGATTGGCCATAAAAGAAATGCAAGTCAAAACAACATGGAGATTCCATTTCACCCCAGTAAGAATGCGCATTATCAAGAAAAGTAATAATAACAAATGCTGGAGGGGATGTGGCCAAAAAGTCCAATAGACACTTATCTCCAATTAACAACCAGAAAAGTGGCACTGTGGTTCAAGTAGTAGAGTGCTAGAATTGAGCTGAGAAGTCAAGGACAGTGCAGTGGCCCAGAGTAAAAGCCCTATGACCCAAAAAAGGATAGATAGAATGATAAAGAGAGAGAGACAGAAAGGCAGACAGATACTAGTTTGTTTTAAAAGCTTTGTCTATGTTGAAACTTGTTTATGGACTAATTGTTTGTAGACTTGGGATTGAAGTCAGATCACTCTACTTGCTAGGCATGCATTCTACCCCACAGCCCACTTCTTTTAATTCACTTTTTCTTTTTCTCTTTCAATTTCTTTGTCTTTTTCCTTTCCTTTTTTTCTCTTTTCTTTTTTCTTCTGTCTCTTTATGTTTCTCTAATTTTCTTTCTTTTATCTTTGTCTCATTCTCTCTCTGAGTCTTTGTGTCTCTGGTTCTCTGTCTTGTGTTTGTCTCTGTCTGTTTATCTCTCCCTCTCTCTGCCTTGCTCTCTCTCTCTCTCTTTCTTCCTTTCTTTCATTTTTTTTTTTTTTTGCTTTTTTACTGGAAATTGATCCCAGACTTATGTACTAATGTTGACAGTTTGACTTCACTTGATTTTTGTTTCTAGCCTTTTACTTTTATTTAGTTTTTGAGGTAGGGTTTTCTTTTTCTGGGCTAACCACAAATCAAGATACTAGTGCATTTGCTTCTCAAGTAGTATAGAGTACAGAAATGCACCATGGAGACTGTTGCATAAGTATTTGCCTGGGATGGCCCCCAAATCCTGATTTCTTTCTCTCCCTTTGGACTCATTGGGATGACAGGCATAAATTTTCATCATGACATGGATTCCTCTGACCTGTGATCCCAACATTCCACAGCAGGTCCTTTAAGCCTATATGAACCTATGAAAATTGTGTTGGCAAATTTATTTTTATGGGAAAATATTGTTCAAGATCTCCAGTATATTCAATGCAATATTAGTTTTAAGCCTTTTGGTTTCAACAGCTGTCCAGCCAGTGTCCCAATTATGAGCACTTTTCTTAAAGTGAATGAGAGTAAAGAAACAATGTAGGGCCTAAATTTTCATCATTTTTAAGTCCCCCCACCCAATAAAAATAAAGTTCCTATTCTAGACAATTCTCTATATAAGCAATTACTACATCTATAAAGGACCCAAACCTGTCTTATGCATTGCATCCAGGGTTAGTAAACCATCATAAATATTGTGTCCTCAGAATACATGCATCATCAAAATGAAAGTTTCATGTATTTGAATTAATAGAACTCTAAAAAATTGTGTCCCCAAAACACATAATGTTTTTCCATCCCTAGAACGTTGCCTAAATAAACTCATTAGGATCAATGCAAGGTGAATATTAGCTACCCCATGGTGCTTAGAATGCGCCTGTCCTAGTGCTAAAGGAAAATAGTTGTCTCCAGGGTGAATGAGAACAAATATTATGAAAGCCCTTTTGAATATAACTAAAATGAAATGCCTTCCCTGATTTACTCAAATAGAATATCACAGGGCACACAGTTATTCATTTCCTTTAAACCATCAAAGATACTTATCAGGTAAATTTCATGGTTCGAATTAATTCAACTTTCCTCAGAGGATAACAAATCAGGGATGATTTTGAAATCTAGCCATAAAATTGTACAACATTTAGATAAGTAGCTCAAAATATTCCATGTTATGATGTAAATTATTTACATAGAGTGCTGTATAGTTTCCCTAAATTGTTATGCATGTATGTGCTTTTTTTGGTGGCAATGTACTCACATTTTTTCATTACCTGACATTACAGACACTTGATATTCTGACATAGAACTTTGTGATTTAGTCAGATGGCCTACTTACAGAGCAAACTTCAGACAAAATCTGGCTGCAATTTCCTGTTTTGGCCATATATATATATATATATATAATATATATAATATATATATATATATGAGAAAGAGGCTGCCTTTACACTGAGACTAGTGTATAATAAGTCCTATTTCATGTTCTGAAAGGAAGTCATTCCAACTGTTGACTCACTTTGAAAGGAAATGTTATCCCGAACTGAACATGTTCCTCTGTGAGATACAGATGTACTGTGTACAATTCCAGAGCTAGCACAAAATAACAAAGGTATGACAAATGTGCATGGTTTAGGATAAAAAAAAACACCTCTGTGCCTATAGAATACCCAGCACACATTTTTATTATACCAACACATGCTAAACCATTTCCAAGATATTCCTCACTGTCTATCACATTCAAATGAAGTACATAACCACCTACTTAAGGCAGTCAGCATTTCATTTGTCATTTCCTGTGTTAATTCTATGACTCTGTAGCACATTATGTACATTTACCTTGACATTGTGACCAAATTATCTCATCATGCAGCAACATTGTTATGCTTCCATGTTAAAAGGACAGGATTGTGAGGAAATGTTTTAGTTGCATTTCATATTTGGTTCCTCTAAGTCTAAATCTAGAGGCAGAAGTCCATTGAAATAAATAAAGCACCTTGGAAGCAAGAAATGCAAGCATCTTAAGTTTGTGATAACCTTTTACAACAGCAAAAACCATTATAATGATCAGCCATTTGAGATGAAATACATGAAGATAAATTATAAAGCAAGTCAAATTATAATCCCCAATCTAAACAACAGTCAAACTATACTATGATAATCCCTCATCTTCTACATGGTCTCTTTAGTCAACCCTTCTTTCCAGGAATCAAAAGATACAAAACCCTGGGCCAAATAATCATTTAAAAATTCTCAAAAGTAAGTGAAAATGAAATAAATATTTGGAAAATAGACTAAATGCAAATTTAACCATTTATTTCTATCTTGGAAGAGACTATATTAAAAATAAAAACAACATGGACTCTATGGTCTCCCTTATTGGGAATAATTAGTACAGGTTTAGGCAAGTCACAGCAGAGGATCACAAGAGCCCAATAGCTATACCCTTATGACCACATAAGATGATGCTAAGTGAAATGAACTCCATGTTATGGAAACGATTGTTATATCACAGTTGTAACTACTTTCAACGCCCCATGTGTATCGGTAGCTTCTACTATTGATGATGTTCTTGTATCACCTTCCTGTGGTTGTATCTACACTATCTCTGTAATCTTATCTGAGTATGTTGGAAACCATCTATACTGGTATTAGAACTAGGAGATTGAAAGGGAATACCAAAATTGAGAGACACAGGGTAAAAAAAGACAAACAACTACAAAAGCAATACTTGCAAAACTGTTTGGTGTAAGTGAACTGAACACCTCATGGGGGGAAAGGGAAAGGGGGAGGAGGGAAGGGGGAATAAGGGATGAGGTAACAAACAGTACAAGAAATGTATCCAATGCCTAACGTATGAAACTGTAACCTCTCTGTGCATCAGTTTGATAATAAAAATTTGAAAAATAAATAAAAATAAAAACAAATGAAATTTAAGTAAATATCTCAATGATGTAAATGAAGGTCTTAGAGTAAAATCAGTTCAAACAAAACTATAAAAGTATTTATATGCAATCTGAACAAAGATCAATGAGAAATATTAATAAAATAGTGGCTAAAGAGGTCAAATGGTCAAGAATGGATGCTACATAGATAAACAAAAGTGACAAACTGAGCCAAACTAGCAGACACAAATTAACGATATTAGAGATAAAAATAAGATGCTGAAACAGATGAAAGTGAAATCTAGAATACCATGAAAGAAATTTTGGGCATCATAGGTTTTGAACACAGTACTTCTTGCTTTCTAGATACATTTTCTTTCATATGAGCACCACCAAAGTGTATGTATGTATGCAAGTATGTACATATGTATGTATGTATGTGTGCATGTGTATATATTTTAACATATATAATATTATGTACATATATTCTAATTTATATGAAATCTAGAAGAAATTAATATATAAACATTTTAGCACTTTATAAAAATCAACACTGAAGAGAATACAAATAAGCCTAGATTTAAATTACCAATTGGCTCAAATCACTAATATAAACTCAATCAACAAAGAAAACATCAGTTTGAGATGGTTTCAAAACTGTATTTGAGCCTATACTTAAGGAAAATCTAGTACTAATCATCTTCCGTATTTATTCCAGAAAAGATAGTGAAGGAATGCATTAAAATTCTGTCTAGGGGCTGGGAATATGGCCTAGTGGCAAGAGTGCCTGCCTCGTATACATGAGGCCCTGGGTTCAATTCCCCAGCACCACATATACAGAAAACGGCCAGAAGTGGCGCTGTGGCTCAAGTGGCAGAGTGCTAGCCTTGAGCAAAAAGAAGCCAGGGACAGTGCTCAGGCCCCGAGTCCAAGCCACAAGACTGGCCAAAAAAAAAAAAAAATTCTGTCTAAAACCAAATGTTACATATATACAAAACAGGCTAAGAAGAAAACAATCATAACAAAAATAAAATTATAGGGAATCTTACATAATAAACATACATAAAATAGTCTCACTATTATTGTTACAATCCAAATTTTATACTTTATAATGGGCAAGCTATAATTTTATTTTTATTCCAGGAATACATGTATGTTTTAGCATACACAGATTAGCAGCTGTCAATAAATGTAATACCTCCAAGAAATAGAACAAAAGAAAAAAATTCCACAGGATCATATTAATTGATGAATTAAAATATATTTGAAAAAATAAACCTGAAAATTTTCAGAAATTATCCTTCCCCTTTGGAAATGTGGACCATTTCTCTTTTAGGCAAGAAGAACACTGATTATGATTATTTATATATATATATATATATATATATATATATATATATTTTATATATGATATATATCTTTGGTTTTTTCACTATAATCATATATACTTCTTAAATTACTTTCAACTATATTCCTCCTTTACTTGGCAGACATATTTTTCTTGTGATTTTTTTTTTGTTAATAAGCAACAAGAATTATCCATTTAATTCTTGTGACTTTAGTTTTAAAAATACCACTTCTTTGATGATGATTTTAGTTATAAATTTCAGACAGATCCAGTATTCAACAACTGTAGCAAACAGTCCTCCTTGTCTTTGAAGTCACCATGTATGAAATAAAAACCCTCTGATATCTTTTCCTGCCACAGTGCTACCCACTGAGTTATGGTCTACATCTACCAGTTCTTGTTGTCATTATGCTAGCAAGTTCACCTAGAGTAGGAGCTCCCACAGAAGCCAAGAATCATCACCACATTATTTCCCCTGCTTTGTGGCCTACACCTGCTTTTTTAAAAACCATGGTTAGCTTTCTGATACTTTCAAATGAGTTATTTCTATATATACTATTTATTCTAGACATTTAAAATAGAACTGATTAGCTGTCACAGAATCCATCCCACCAAGATAGATTATACAACATCTCATATATTAATAGATTTTTTCATTATTCTTAGAGATTTTATAAGACACTCTATATTGAAGATATGGAGTGTTAAACTCCATATTGAGATCAAT
Source organism: Perognathus longimembris pacificus (assembly GCF_023159225.1). NCBI lineage: Eukaryota > Metazoa > Chordata > Mammalia > Rodentia > Heteromyidae > Perognathus > Perognathus longimembris. The sequence goes on from NC_063163.1 coordinate 27,028,087, forward strand.
GATATCTATAAAACCAATAAATTTTAAAACACTATATATTTACATTTGTAACTGTAAATAACAATATATGTATCTTATTTTTAGACCTTCCTTCCTTCATTCTTTCCTTCCTTCCTTCCTTCCTTTCTTCCTTCCTTCCTTCCTTCCTTTCCTTCCTTCCTTCCTTCTTTTTCTTTCTTGTCTCTGTTTCTCTCTTCCTCTCTGTCTTTCTCTGATTCTCTGTTGTTCTCTCATTGAAAATTTTGGGGTTTTAATTCAATATCTCATGTTTATAAAACAAAAAGTATATAAAATAAATCATGCCCTAAGACTTTTTAAATTACTTTTTGCCAAAATTTAGCCTTACCTGTTTTTACTTCACATTTTTTTATTACAGATACAGTTATTCCTCTCTTCTTCATTTTATTATTCTTTGAAAAATAAGGCTGTTGTATAACAACAAAGTGATACAAAATATTAAAAATAAAGGGTTCAAATTTTAGTCATCCAGGCTGTCTGACACAGTACTAAGTGTTTATTAATGATCCAATATATAATGAAATACATAAGATATATTTTCTGTATGCAAGTTTGTGGGTTATTTAATATTTTTCTTATGAAGAAAAGAAACAAGTGCTTAAAGAAGACAACTGAATCACTTCTATTGAATTAAAAAGAAATTCCAAAATTTAATTTATTATAAAACTTTTTGCAGAGTATATAATACAAATGATCTCAAAAATAGTTCACAGCCATAGTTTATAAAACGTTGGTTTCTTTAGATTATAAGAAGGATTCTGTTGACACTTGGCAGATTTTATTTTATATTTTTATGTTTTCTATCATAGCAAACATGGTTTCTATATTTTTTTATTTTTCTTAAACTGTAAGAAAAATATTTTACAATTAATCATTTACAATGATCTAAAGTAGTGCCGGGCTAACTTTAAACCCCCTTCCGTGGAGATACCGGGCCTATTTGCCCCATCCTTGTGTGTGTTCCCCTTTCGCTCTCACGCATAGCCTCTGGCCAGTAGGAAGTAATGTGAGAGCGAGAGCCACGGGTAAGCTCCGGACCCGGTGTGGCTGCGAGAATGCCCTCCCCCCCCTTATACTCGCCAAGGAGGCCAGGTACAGGTGGACATCTCGGAGTAAGCTTCAGGAGCTTCCCGAAGTTTTATTCAGGGGAGGGGTTTATATAACACTAATGGCAGCAGGAAGAGGAGGGACTAACTGGGTATTAACGACTGGCTGATGAACTGTCCATTATGGTGATATCACGGAACTTCCTGCAGAGGCGGAGATCACAGTCCCCCCAGACCGGCCCCCTGGGCTCAGGCTTGTGCCATGGTGGCACATGTGCTTACAGACAGAGGGCGGAGCTGGCTTAGCTCTCTCTTCTGGGGGAGGTTCCAGACCCAATGAGAAGGTAGGAGTGGATAAGAGCCAAGCAGTCCCAGGTCTTAAAGGTATTGCCACCCCCAACATCTCCTCCTTTTTTGTTTTTTAAATTAGCAGGAGATGCTCTAAACATATGGCATATGGCATGAGGCAAATGCTAACATAAGATATATGCGGGGCCTCTTCCACAAGGGGGTGTAAGTGAAGGGGCCATCCATTCAGCTCAGTCTAGAGAAATTGGAGTCCTTAGCCCGTTTCCGTGCCACTCAAGACAAATGCAGACATCATTTCCTCTTTTGGCGATGAGGTAGGAGCAGGTTTAAACTCTGGCGACTCTGGTAGTCCACAGCAGCTAAGGCACTGATAACTTAACACATGTGGTTAGTAAAACATTTTATCATAAACAATGAAGTAAGGTACTAAACCCTTACACCTATCTTTCTCCAACGTGAACATACAAGGCTACTTCCCGCACTGATTTGGGGAGATTTAAAATTTCTTTTTTGTGTAAATTTAAGATATTTAATGTGAGCATAGCTGTCCTTAACTGGTCATGGGGGCTGTTCCCTCCCTTTTTGTTTTAAATAATGAACTTAACACAGGATGGCACCAGGCTGGGAGTATGGGCAAAGGTCATTTCTTCTGGAACTACTTCCTGCTGAAAGGGGGTGAAGTAGTGAGGGGCCCCTGATTTGCCATATGGCCTGGTACCGTAAGTGTGGTTGGTAAGAGTCCTCATCATTACCATGAGAATGGTTATCAGGGCCAGAGGGTGTCATGGTCTCCTGTGGCCAGCTCCTGTAATTTGGACACATCAGGAAGACCCTAGTGCTGGGGCCTCCAGGGTCCAGATCTGCATTGGGCATAGCAGTGTAGAGAGATGATGGCCTTGAACTGCAAGTTCCCAGGTGGTGACCTCAGTGAGAGATGTTATTCTGTTAAACGACTTTTGAAAAGGAGGTTCCAGACCAAAGAAGAAGGTAGGAGTGGGTAACAGCCAAGCAGTCCCAGGTCTTAAAGGTATAGCCATCCCCGACAAAGTAGCATCATACCCCTGTTATTACTCTTATTTGTATTATTAATCTTGCCACCAATATTGTTACCACTCAGAACCACCTAGGAAACACAGACTTTAACAATTAAATACTTAACCAGCTCATCTTTAGAATAAACCACTTGATTAAATGTCCTCCTTTTACTTGGATTCAAAAGGTTGTTGCCTATGTTTGTACCATGTTTCTTGAGACAGAAAAAGTTCAGTTGTGTGCCATGAAAAAAGAGGCATGTAAAATCTCAATTAGTACTATTACCTGACATACTTAGGTGACAGGTTTTGTGAGTTGTTATGTTCTCTTTTGTTTTGATTAGAAGTTTATTTTCACGCAAATTTGTAAATTACATAATGTGTATTACAGCAATGTTTCCAAAAGTGTCCATGAGCTATTAAAAATTGGGATCATGCGGAGTTAAATTTTATTACTTTTGATTCCTAGCTATATTTGCAAGTGGATATTTAGACTATCACCATTGCTTTAATTAAAAAATGGTAAAAGAGAAACTTTTCTGTATCAACCCACAGATGCAATAGTGATTCTTAAATTATCAGACTATTTAAACAGTAGTATTGAGATCATATTAAACAAAAACCAAAAAGAAAAAGAATAGAAAGGAAGGAATGATTTAAATAAATTCTCTTTAAGACATCCATCACTTCCATTTGATCAGCATTGGATGGCATGCACACATACAGACACACTGTGTTATAGATTATATAACACATATTTGTATTGAATTTTAGACTTCCATTGTTTAATTTTTGGTTGTTACTTTGAGGTAATCCTTTAATTTCCTATTTTTTTTCTTCTTTGTGGTAATATTGGACATTTCAAAAGTTTCTGAGATAAACTTAAAAATATAGCATGTTTTTAATGTGGATAAATATTTACAACAAAGACTTTGTGCCCTATTTCCAAACTTGTTTATTGATATGAAGATATATTTTTGGATTCCAAAGTTCATATAAATGAAAGGGAAATTTATACTAATTATCATGTAAGTACTACTACTGAGATAGATAACACGTTTCTATTGTGAAATCAATAATCTTCAAGTAATCAACTTCTTGTCTCACTGATTATCTTCATTTCCTTTTTTATTTTTAAAGCAAAATAATTTATTCATAAACATTATCCACTAATAATGTGTTTTCACCTCTTCAAATTTACCCTCATATAGAATGTTCATATTTTTCTTTAGAAGTTGAAAGCATAATGATCTTGACATTAGTGTTCATATAGAAGAGATGGGAAATACTTGGAGATGCTTATATGTTGCTTAATATCTGTAAGGTGCTCACCTAGGATGTACAATGTGCAAGAGCCCTGTGTCTGATCTCCAGAAATTGAGATAAAATGATACAAATACGAGAGGTAGAAAAGAGATAGAAGGAAAGGTAAGAGAGAAAGGGAGATGGAGAGAGAGAGAAAGGAGCAGATAAGAGGTTTTGAAAGAGTAGATAAAATGCTTTTTAAATCTATTTCTTGTTTATAAATACATAACTAAATGAAAAAGAAAAATATAAAAGGGGAATTCAATGTAAGGAATATATAATAGCATAATTTAATAGCTCAACTGATGTATCAAAAAGATTCCGTTGACAAGATTAAATATTAATCCAATGACAAATCACAAGGAATACATCATGATTGAAGTTTTTATTAGTATGCATGAGTAGTTGGGTGAGAGTTTCATTGTGACATTTCCACACAAAGGTATGGGTGAAGAAAATCAAAATTTCAAGAGTAAAGAAAGCAGACAAGAACATATATGAACTCTGTGATTGCACTCACACAAATATTAATAAGAAGAAAATATATAGAAATACTGTAGAATATAAGTGTATTATGTGTGAATTATGTGAAAAATGCAAAGAAGTTAGGTGTATCTATATGGATTTTATTATATGCATTTAAATAAATGGTTTATATATAATATATACAATATATAATATATTTTGAAAATGGAACAACGTATACATACAACAAATCCATCTGTTTTTAACATCAGGAAGAACTTTTCTAAAGCCATGCTCGAATACTAGAAATCTTATTGTGCTCTGATAAATTTGAAAAATTAATAATTATTATATCTTAGATACCCATGTCTATAGGTGTACATACTGTTGAGAATAAGATCAGGAGAAGTGTAGTTTAAGGTCAGCCTAGGCCAAAAGTTTGTTCCCCCTCTCAACAATAAAACCTTACATGATGGTACACATTTATCATGGAAAATATAATTGGGAGGGTCATGATCTTGGCTAATACAAGCAAAAAGATCATCTAAAAAATAAAGTAAAATGGCTGCAGATATGTCTAACAAGTAAAAGGTCATGAGTTCAAATCCTAATACCACAGAATGTATGTGTGTGTATGTGTGTGCATCTGTCTGTCAGTCTTCCTTTTTTTTCATTAAAGAATATAAGAAAATTTAATTTAATTTATTATTTTACACAGATTTTTTTCTTTATTGTCAAAGGGAAGTATACAGGGGTTACAGTTTCATATGTAAGCCAGTGTGTACATTTCTTATCCAACTTCTTACCTGATCCCTCATCCCCCCATTCCCACTTCCCCTTCCCCCCGCCATGAGTCATACAGTTGTTTACACCTAATGGTTTCGTAAGTATTGGAATGGTTTGTGTTTTTATCCTTTGTCTCTTTATTTTAGCATTCTCTTTCCCTTCCCTAGTTCTAATACACATATACACAGTATCCAGGGTACTAAGACCAGATACAGTGATAAGCACAGGTAAAATCACGGGAAGGGAATACAAGAGGAAAAAAAGATAAAAACTTAAAAAGTGTACTGTTTCACATGGCATATATGTGTGTGTATATGTGTGTGTATATGTATGTATATATGTATATATATGAACAAATAAAATATCAACATTCATCATCTGAAATTATTCAAGATCAGACTTGAAATGATGTAGCAATATAACTTGAGTTTTAGCATTAATTTGATTACACATAAGATAACTTTTCTCTAAAAATAAACAAATCTGTTGAAAAAAAAGATAAGGTAAAACTTTATGAAGAAATTTAAATGCATTTTCAACAGTAACCTACACTACATGGGACAGTCAGATAACAATAGTTATACAATATACCTGTGAGAAAATTGCATTGAAATTACTCTTTGTTGAATAATGCAAACAATGAGTAGTTCATTTGCCATAATAAGTCAGGAGGAGAGAAAATAGCTGAGAAATAATGTAGGTAAGTGGGATATTACCCTTTTAGGAATGGTTAGAAAGAAGTCATAAGTTATGGATTCACTTATTCACCAAATAAAATAGAAATGTTTTGTAAATTTTAAGGGAAACAGACATGTAAACTGATTAAATTTTAAGAAAATTTGGCTGGTTGCCAAGGTTAAAGTGGGTTGTAAAACTAAGAAAGAAATACCTTCCTTGGTTTCTTGATCATTTGAGAGGCATTGGTTAGTAGTACACAAGCTATAGCTATTTCATCACTACTTCTAATAAGTTTCACATAACATATCTTTTTAAACCTTTTCACTTTAACGCAGAAAACCAAATAAACTGACATTGAGGAGTCCCATTGAGGAGTGTGTGTATTACACGATCAGATCTGACCACAGATATTTATGATGGTTTATCCAGCAGGTTTACAAGGGAGAAACACTCCCCCCCCCCCCCCCGCCCCGCCATCCAAATGATCACATATAATGAAGAATAATGGCAGCTATGTAGGAATTTATCTTTTCTCTAAGAACACAACTGTTTTCATTTCCCAAACATATCTATTTGGGCCATTCAATATTATTTTTTCTAAACAGTACTACACATGCCTTTACCTAAAGTGTCCATTTCCAATTTTATTTGTGGAAACAGGTGTAGAATTTTTTGAGTTTTATGATACATGCTATTCTAAATGTCATCTCAGGTCCTTTCCAAAAAATTAAATCAGCAAAAGTACAGGAAACTTTGGGATATATACAATAAGGCTATTTCTTTGATTATGGTGATGTAAATAAGTATTTATACAAGTTCAACTTTATTGAACTATACATTTAAATGAGTACTGTATTCATATATGCATACATATATGTTTATACCTTATAAACAGCTTATAATGAAATCAAATTTCTCAGCAAACTGAGAAACACAAATAGGAATACATACATTCTTTTTTAATTGTGCACTTGTACAGTCTAACAGATAAAAATAAATTAATTTATTTTTTAGGGAACATGGTTTGTTTTCTTCCTTTTTGTTCTTTATTGTCAAAGTGAAGTACAGACGGGTTATAGTTTCATATGTAAGGCAGTGAGTACATTTCTTAACCAATTTCAGACTTTTTATTTCCAGTTCTGTTCATATGTATTTGTGCATCCATCTGTCATTAGGGACTTTTTTTTTTTTTACATTACTTTGCAACTTTATATATAAATACCAGGAATATGTAACAATATTAGTTCATGTCATCTTTCCTCTTAATTTCACAACCAATTGTCTTTTAATTATATACATATGTGTGTGTATATATATATATATATACTCAGATATACACACATCCATATTCATTAACAAAAATGATATAAATATTGAAATAGTTTCAGAAACTTGTGCAATAGTAAATATAAAATATCTGCTTTTACTTTGCATAAATAGAAGATTTATAAGAAACTGTATTCCAAAAAGTCACTGTTCATATTTCAAAAATTTGGCAGTAAAGGAAAGGAAAAGGTTAAATAATATTCCAGTTGAAGGAATTTTTGAGTGAGCTTCATATTTATTTATGGTTTGGAATTCAGAAAATGAAGGGGAAAAAACAGCATTTTAGCTATGAATTCAAGCAAATTAAATGATGATTACAGTTTTATTTTTCTCTATAACTAATCTTGATTAAATTCATGCCACCAGCCAAGCATTAAATACTCATGATGATTCCCATCTGAAAAATTGAGCTATATTTAAATGTGTTAAAGGCAAATATTCACTATCTTCATGTTTTTCTCTTTTTTGAACTTAGTATGAATAAAATAAAGATGAACAAATTTAAATAAATTACAAAAATAGTGGAAAACAATGTTTGAATAAATATTTTCAAAATATATTCATTGTGATTTTTCCAATAATTTTTTTATAAACAATAATATATTATATAGACCATGGAGCAAAGTTTAATGGCAAAGCTGGAAAAGGTTTTGGTGTCAGAATCCTGGATTTAAGATCCCCACTACAGTTCCTCCTATATATGTGGTTTTACAAAAAGTCAGAGTCTTAGAATTCTGATTTTTTTATGTAAGATACAACAATAGCTTCTGAATGGGAAATGTATGGATTCAGAGTAAAAATGATTGGAAAACCTTTATATTGCTTCTGTCTGACAGTGACAAACTCTGAATATGAAACCTTATTCACATTCACACATGTTTGTGTAGGCACACACAACTTAAATTCAGTTTTTTCTGAATTGACCTCTCAAATGGATGATTGCTCTTTACAGTCCAAAGTGAAGAAAGGAAATGTTGAACCGTAAAGAAAATAGATATATTGCTTAAATTCTAATAGTCAAAATTCTATGTGTTCTCTATTCTAAAGAAGTAATACTGTGCTCATTCACAATCTGCCTACGAAACTATTCAGAATTAAATAGTATTTGCGATGTTTTATTCAGTTATTGTATATATTTTGAATTACACATCATGCTTTACTGTTTTCCTTTTTCTGTTAAAGTATCAAGCAAGACAATAAAACACAATGTTTCTTAATGCTATCAAGTCATATGATAGATGTGAGTCCAATCATTTTATATCAGAGCATGTATAAAGAGGATAAACATGTATATAATTCCTGTTGATGTCCGAATGCCTAATTATTTCAGAAATGTATGATTAAAAAAAATCAGTTTCAGACACATTTTAGTATACACTTTAGGATAATTGGGTGAATGTCTTCATTTTTATGGAGAAATACATGAGCAATAAAATTTAATAACAGTTGCTAATATGTCAAATTAAAACAATACATAGAAAATACACTTTCAAAAAAGATTCACAAAACTTCTTGGTAAATTGTTCATCATAAACAGCTTAAAAAATCATTCATCAAGTCTTTTGTCTGCACAAAACTATTGTCCACTTGATATCATATTCCGCTCAATCTCATTGTTCAGTTCATCTCCTCTCCTCTCATGTACGGCCAACAACTTCTACAATACTACTGGAATATTGATTTTCCCTTAATTGTGATGATGTCTGGCATTTTACAGTGTATATCCTAAGCTCTATATAATCTACAAAGCAAATTGCTTTGTTAATATATTTTTCTTGTTTTCATTTTTTTTTTTTTTTCAGGTAGTAGAGTTGGAACTCAGCGTTCACTTGTTTGGCTTGGACTAATTGATGAGCAGGCACTCTAACACTTGGTTTGCAGCCCTAACTCTCTTTTGTACTAGTCATTTTGAACATGGAGTCTTGCAGGCTTTGATGCCCAAATTTGTTCAAAATACCATTATCTGGATCTCAGCAACCTGACCAAGTAAGATTACAGATGTAAGTCACCATCTCTAGGCCACCAGTTCCAGGAGAAGAATTTTACTTCATTTTTACTTTTATTTTGCTTTTGGTTGTTGTTGTCATGAGATGCTGTAAAAGTGGGAAGGTGCATTTGCAGACTGGAGTGCATTGAGAAAGATTAAGCTGATTTCTCAGAGAAACTGGAGCGATAGTGTTTTCACCTAAATAAGATTTGGTAAATTTTCCTGTTTTCAGTTACTTAACTTTTATAGAGAATTTACAAATTTATAGACCAGATCTATGTGGAGTTACTATAAACTGCTCTAATGCATTAAATATTTATCAGTCCATATGCACATCAGACACTCTATTCCTGGACAGCATAGCTATTTGAAGTTATTTAAAACATACTTACTTTTCCTCCTCTGTGGGTGAATTGCTGAGAATATATTTCACCTTAAAGGCCAATCTTTGTGTAAGGTGGGACATAAAGAGCATCCCATGAAGTCACTTTTCATGTAGAATTTAAAATAAATTTTTGCTTAGCATTTCATATTTTCCATAAAGAAGCATTCCATGCTAGACACAGAGTTAACAGACAATTCTACATTAAAAAATTTGGGTAGAAAAAAATCATGTCTTTGAACCAAATAAACGGTAGCATTATTACAATACCAAGAATTTTTTCATTCTCAATTTCAAATGTGCTGTCATGCAAATAGTAGTATCTGTCCCATAACATTAATAAGAAAATAAATACAATGCTAATAGCACAATCCAAATGGATTATTTGCAAATAAATATATGCTTTATATATGCATATAGTTAACATATTAGTAAATTTTTTTCACTTCATTCCTAAAAACAGGTTGTATTTATAAGATGTTTACAGTTTACTATTGTAAATTTACCTACATAGCTTGAAAATCTAGGAATTTTCAGTATATTATAACAACCTTTACCTCCAAATAAAAATAGATTTATAACTTTGCATTTTTAGCAATAAATTTATTAGATATATCTTATCCATTTATAAGTCCGGGCATTTGATTATTTAGAAAAAAAATGTTTTAAGTTTTTCATATTTTTCTTATACCAGAAAAAATATTAAGAAACTTAGAAAATAATTTTTATTTAATGAGAAATATATCGTTTCTTAGTAACACTTCTTAACTTAGAATCTGATAGATAGATAGACAGATAGATGCATAGATACATAAATACATAGATAGATACGTACATGCATACATACATACAAACATGCTTGCCCTCATGCATATATGTAAGTATGCATGTGTGTGTGCTTACATATATACATATATGAAAACATACATACATAGATGTAGGAATACAGGAGTTTGTTCATGAAATATTTCAACTTTCCATTTTAATTTTAATCCCAAATAAGTATTACATTGCTGTCATGATAATAATTATAATTCACATTGTGTGAGTGCTACATGAAGAGTTTATACAATAACAAATTCATATTGCAAATTTGTGTCATTTGTTTGTCAAAACAATTATTCCTGTTAGGTTTTATTAGTCCTATTTTTTTAAGAAAGGAATTCAAGTTCAGAAAGCACTGGACTCAACTATATTAACTATCTCATTAGTGGCTATGCTTCACTGAATTAACACCTTGAGACAACAGTGTATTTTATGTAATTCAATCATTGCATATTACTTCTATCAGTTACAATTTAATCAGAATCAAAACCATGGGGCAGAAGACTCAGGCAGCTGGGAAATAAAAGCAGAAGTTAAATAGAATGAATATATTGAATATGCATTTGTGAGCTTGGTAGGGATATAGGCAGGCAGATGTGTAAATTGTTCTGTTGTTTGAGGTCTTTAACTTTGTTTGTAGGGTAGGAGTTTATGGCTCTACATGTGGAATAACATAAGTGACTATATCAAGGAAGCAAAAGTTTGTAATATGCCATTCTTGGAATTATTTAAAAACTTGTGATACTAATATCATATCTTTAAATTGTCCTTTGATATTTCTAAATCAGAATAAACTTTAATGAAAAATTGTTAGATATTAGCACACATATAAAATAAAAATTATTTCATTCACTTATTTATTAACCCTAAAAATTTCCTTTTTAAATCTGTGTTTGTACAGATATAGTTTCACTAAGTTCTGCATAGAACGAGTTAATCATTCCTAAAGCAGCCTCTTTAACAAAATTACTTGCAAAATAAATGATATCTTGGAACTTGATTGTCAAATAATTCTTGCTTTAGTGCATATATTGTTTTTGTTAGTATACAGTGTATTTCATTGTGCCTAAACTCTGGGTGTCTATAGATTTATTTATTGGTGACAAGGTAGCACAGTGTATGTAGCAAAAACTAGACTCAATCATACAATCTTCTTGTCTCCTCCTCCTGATTTCTGGGATTACATGAGTGCCAAGAACATACCCAGCTTTGTGTTGTGTATTTTACTCTCCACATTCTTTTTTATTCAACTATTTTTAGGAAGTTTCATATTTACATGCATTAGTCAGTGATTGTATGACCAGGCTCAGATGAAATCCTTGGGCACTGAAACTCTATGTAGTTTACCAGGTGGTCAACTCTCTGCCTGTGTTATAATAATTCACTTTTGGAGAATTCTATCATTTATGAAAAAATCAGAAGAGGACTCCCAGCAATATGCCCTTGGCTTTTCCTAAATATTATTCCTTGAATATTTTTGATTAAATAATTTTGCTTTGCAATGTAATAAACTGTTTTGCCACAACAATTCTGTGTTCTGTGAAACCTTTTAGAAAGTTGCAAACATTTCCATATAATATAAAAAAGGTCTATAAAGCAGTTTGATTGATTGAAACTCAGTTTGGTGCTTAAGTTAAAATTTCAGAATATTTTCACGTGTATAATTTCCCAATCCTGGGGAAAATACTACATTCTGAGATTAATGTTTTGCAATTTTTTAAATCAATGACACTTTCTTATTAACTCGTAATTTGGAGAATATAATAGACTGGTGATATCCATGATACGTGGTTTCAAAGAGATAACCATTAAGGAAAGACTAAATTTTTGGAATGGGTTTGGTTGGTTCATCACTGTTTTCTGAATACTTGACAAATTTTTCACAATGTCATCCAACTTCTGCTAAGGATATATCTCCTTTCAATGAATCTAAAATTTTCAGTGAGCCACTTAAACATACAGCGTGACATTTGGGGGTTTGAGAGTGTTATTAGAATATCTAGCTTGCTTTTATCCCACCATTTGCTTTTATGGAGGCCACGTTTTCTCAAAATTTAGGGTAGTAAACACTCATCATATCACATACAATCACATACAAAATTAAACTCAACAGAGGATCACACAGGACTAGAAGCACCTCCATGTCTACTGAACTTCAAAATGTGCACTGGAATTTATTTATTTATTTGTTTGTTTGTTTATTTTCGGTCCTGGGGCTTGATCATTGGCCCTGGCCACTGTCCCTGAGCTCTTCAGCTCAAGGCTAGCACTCTACCACTAGAGCCACAGTGGCACTACTGGTTTTCTGGTTGTTAATTGGAGATAAGAGTCTCAGGACTCTCCTGCCCAGGCTAATTTTGAATCATAATTCTCAGATCTCAGCCTCCTGAGTAGCTAAGATTATACCATGAGCCACAAGAGCCAGGCTTTAAACTATTTTTTTTAATTCATTCCTTTTTTGTCAAAGTGATTTACAGAGAATTTACAGTTTCATACATAAGGGAGTGTGTACATTTCTTATCAAACTTGTTACTTCTTTCCTCCTCCCCTATGAGTTGTAAAGTTGGTTTACACCATATAGGTTTTGTAAGTATTGATGGTTCCATCAGTTTGTCTTGTTAATCTTTTTTTTTTTTTTTTTTTTTTTTTTTTTTTTTTTTTTTTTGTCATTCCTGGGCCTTGGACTCAGGGCTGAGCAGGGTCCCTGTCTTCTTTTTGCTCAAAGCTAGGATTCTACCACTTGAGCCACAGCAACTTCTGGCCATTTTCTATAGATGTGGTGCTGGGAATCGAACCCCGGGCTTCATGTATAGGAGGCAAGCACTCTTGTCACTAGTTCATATTCCCAACCCTCTCTTGTTATCCTTCCTCTCTTGACTTTGGTATTCCCTTTCCTTTCCCTAGGTCCAGTGCACTTATATACATTATCCAAGGTAGCAAAATCAAAGAGACTGCTCTGAAGAGGAAATGAGAATGGCCAAGAGACACATGAGAAGTGCTCAGCATCACTAGCCATGAAATATTTTTTGATTACAAAAACAATACGAGGGGCTGGGAATATGGCCTGGTGGTTTGATTCCCCAGCACCACATATATAGAGAGAGACAGAAGTCGTGCTGTGGCTCAAGTGGTAGCATACCAGCCTTGAGCAAAAGGAAGCCAGGGACAAGCTCAGGCCCTGAGTTCAATCCCAGGACTGCCCCCTCCACCCCCCCCCCAAAAAAAAAATAAGCATGATTATTTTGGAAGCATGCTTGGTTCAAACTCATGTAATAAACCCACTAATTGGATACTTACTAAATTAATAATTCTTTCTTGTTCCATTTTCTATTTTCCCCGCTATAGTTTAGATCTCACTAAATTTCATACGTACTTGTTACCTTTGTCAAATATTTGAGTTTTGTCAAGTATTTGAATTAATGAAAGAATTGATTGCTCAAATGGATTTTTGTATCCAATAATGTTCGAGAATCTGAAATAGTACAACTTTCTCTAGCATCCAAAACCATGCTCAGTGCATTTTTTGTCATTACATATGACACTATTTACATCAGGTCTTTTGATAAACACGGAATTTATACAACTATAACATTTAAGTTTTTATTTAGGATATATGACATCATTATATCAGAAGGGAATAAATGTCTGAGAAAATATATTTAGACATTTGTCACTCATAATCATTTTAACTTTTCTCTATCTACTTTAACTTTTATTTATATTGCTAAACAAAGAGTATCAGTGTTAAATATTTTACTCTAAAGTTTGCAGTAAACAAAATTTACTTGGTTTAAATATTGGTAAGACCACGTGGCCTTTCAAAATGGCAAAAGGAATATGAGGAAAATGAAATCAATTTTGCAGAAATAATAGCACTGTAGAATTCTAATTTTATTCAGAAGTACAATCTTATACGTATTGATTTTGATTTCTTTAGTCATAGTTGATGAGAAAGTGCTAAAAGCACTCTTCAATATTTATACATATGAAAACTAATGAAGCAAAATCTCTTCAGAATGGAAACATCACTTATAAAGAAAAAAGCACAGAAAAAAGTTCAGGATATTTTCATTAAATAAAGATCTTTTGGGCTAACATATATGGAAAGACAAATGACAAATATTTCAAACATAAATGTATTTTTGTGAATGTTTTAAATTGTACATGAGGACATGAAAATAGTATGCATCTAATGTATTTGATAGAAACACAAAACTAATTTGTATTTTATTGGATAAATACACATCACATACAATCTATAAAATGTTATAAGAAGACCATTACAGAACACTAGGTCTTAGTAAACACAGGTGACTCATATCTTCAAACACTGGCCAAGATTAAGACTAATTTATATATACAATTTGAGAAAGTTCTTTGAAAGCTATAATGTTTCTAATTTTGCCCTCATCTGCATAGAATTTTTGTGCATGTATAATTTACAAAAATCTTTCTTCAATTTGAAAAGACAAATAGCTTACCATTTTGACATATGTGAATTTAATTTTAGTTTTGTATTTTTGACTGTTTCAAGATTTAGGATATATTAACTATTTTATGCAATCTCTATCAACATAGTCTGCTACAAAAGAGGTGTCTAAATACATATTTATTAAAGTGAGAACATACATTACAGATCTCATTATCGCATCATCATCATCATTGTAATGAAGAATCTACTTATAAACAACTGAGATAGAATGTTAAGGGCATTTATTTGTGTGCTATGAATTGATGATGACAAAGTCAGATGAATGTTATGCAGTGTTTATTATTGTCCTTCCTTCCTCCTTTCCTTCTTTCCTTCCTTCCTTCCCTCTTCAGCTCACATTTGTTCATTACCTAACAGTATCAGTACTTTCAAGATTATATTAACAAGAAAAGAATGCAAAACATTTACCAATATCAGAAAATGTATATGAAAAATTAGCTTGAGTAGAATTTGTGATTCTACAAATAGTGTGAGATGTTCATTAATTTTTCAATAATTAAAAATAAATGTTAGCATTACCCTTATAATGAATTTCTGTAATTAATTATAGCAAAGTATATGTAGTAAAATATAATAAAAATAGTTTAGATTTTGTTTTCAGAACATAATATATGGACAGCATATTCTGAATAGAGAAAATAAAAAAGTTCTGACAAATGTCAGCAAAATATCAGAACATTTTGATATCAAACGTTTCTCAGAACAGAAACAGTGGGATTATATAGTCTCAAAAATGTTGGATTTTATGATAATATGAACTAAAGAATTTAAATTCAAATAATGTTTGGAGTCAAGGTGGTATTTGACCAAAAATAATATCACAGCACATGCTTAAAAATAATGTTTTTGTTAATGTTAACAATTCAACAAAGTAGTGGAAATTTATAGATGATACTGAAAAAGATATACAGTATTTGCAGACACACTTTGGGGAAAATGTTAATGGGATTATAAATGAAATTTTTGTTTTATTTGGGGTCCTGGGGCTTGAACTGTGCATCTTCTTCGCACTGTCTCCTCACTTACTTTGCTCAAGGTCTGTGTCTACCATTTGAGCTACAGTTTTACTTCCCACTTTTATGCTAAGTTTTACTGGGCTTTCCCCCCTGAGATGACTTGTAATTGCACTCCTCACATCTCAGCTTCCTAAGAAGATAGGATGAAGCCTCCAGCTTGTGAAGCATTTTTTTTTTTACAAAGAATTTATAAGAATTTTATATGCATGTTAATCAATATTTTTTCTACAGAGTGATCATTTACATTTACATAGTCACACATTTACTATATGTGATTGTGTGATTGGCCTCACTTTGTCACAGTCATTTGCAGAGTGATTTCAGAGTTAATTGCACAGAAGAAGCCACATGGTCAGGAAAAACCAATTCAACAGAAATGGAATACCATGTTATCAAAATGGTAATAAATTAGTAAACCCAAACCATATGTAAGTACATTTTCCATGTCTTGAGTTGGTGTCCTTATAACATAAAATGTGACTTAAATATACTTAAATATAGAGTCTTCCTTAAAAATGAACCTGTGAATACACCGATGTTGGATCTTGATAGATGAGTCTGTGCTGTCCTTTGCGTAGATACAAACTAGTAAGAAGTTTAAAAATCTTGAATATAACTCAAAAATATTATGTGAAATTTATAGGACTTAAAACCAAATAACTGTAATTTTAATTTTATACAAATGGAATCAACTCAAGGCACCCTTTGCTCATACAGAAAGAATATAAACAAGCATGAGTGCACTGATGAAACACAATGGTTTTCTAGATGTGCATGGCACGATCACCTGATAAAGATATGGAAACACAGAACAAATAATCAAAAATTAAGGATCAGATATTAAGATTTCTGAGGTGAATAGCTACTTCGAATTAGTTAATGAGGGTCAAGAGGAATTAATAAATTAGAAAAAATAAAAATCAATGTATACATATGTAGATACTATATATATTATGTAGTATGGCATAAATATAATTTGTTCACATAGAGTTTTTATAATGCACTTACAATAAACAGAAAAGTAGGAAAACAAAAGTAAATATTATAATTTAACTGCCATAGGGGGAAATTACATTCAAATAGAATTATAACACGAGAAATATGTACATTAAAAACTTATTCCCACACATCAAATAAATATTCATAGAACTCCTTGGTTTAGGTAAGATTTTGTGTCTGTTTTATCCATTATCTATGAACTTGGACATTTGCTAAGGGTGCCCTGACATAAAATGAATTTAATCAGCCAAATGTTTCTCAAGGAAATTTAAAAAAAATTTCAATATGTGGTACATTATGTAGCAAGTTAATTTAATTACTACTAGAAATGTTTACTGTAATGGTAATATTCTCTAAATATTAATTGAATACACATATGTAACAGTATCATAAAGCATATGTGCCATAATATGAAAATAATATATCAAATGCTCCAGGCCACATAAAATATGTTTTTGTATTATGGAGAAATGTTATTGACAAACGTTGCAGTAAAATTATGATGAAAGTCAGAATACTGTTTAAATTGAAGAATGATCCAAACGGTAGTTTAATAAGATGTATATGAATAAGAATGTATATAAATGTGTATAAATTAGTCATTAAGAATTATACTTCAAAATACCAAATAACACACTGATTTTTTAACTTCTCAAAATTTGAAAAACAAATTAAATGTATCATAAACTAATTTTGACAGATGAGGTGCTATTGTTCATATATTAAATGTTGAAATAATTCAAGAATCATTTGAATGATACACATTCAATATTTCTACTTAGTACAGAAATAGCACAAAGAAGGAAAATATATAAGTAATTAATAAAATATATAATTTGTAGTGAACAAATGTTAAGAATGTTGAAAGTGATTTAATGTACAAAAATAGGTAGAAAAGAACAGAAATTAATCCATGTATCTGTGTAGATGTTGTTTATAGTATAGGGCAGTCTTTTAGATGATTATGACTTGCAGAAATGCCTTTGAATTAGCCAGGTCCCCAAATCTTACAATAGAGCCTGATATCTCATCCACCTATCATGTTTTAAAGACTAAAATTTAATGATTATCATAATTTGGTACATAGTAAGTAAGAGAAAAATATGCCAGAGAATTAGGCAAGAGTGTTACTTGAAAACTTCACCATATTCCCTTTTGTAAATGCAGGAAAGTCAAAGGAGAGCTAATGTTTACATATACGCAATATTCAGAGTAACTTGATACCAAAGGAAGCAAGAAGAATAACAACCATAACCAATATCAATGTTAACAATCATGAAAAGTTAATAAATAAATGTCTATTCTTTTAAATCAAAACAAAACAGACCTTTTGCTTTTCCAAACCTGGGGGACTAATATATCTCTTAGGTTTTTTCTTGGTGAAAAAGAGGAATGAAAATGGAAGTCATGGAGTTATTTCACCTCAACGTCTGTGAATTTACATTATTCAATTTTATAGAGAATGAAAAAGAACAATAAAAATGCAATGGCAAAAGATGGACTTTTACCACTAAAATGATATAGTAAAAATTATAGGACTTGCCGAGAATTTTATGCATCCTGAAGCGGTTACATTTAGCAGCTTAAATTTACTGTTGAGTGGATAAAATGAAATTCATGTCATAGTTTGACTCCTCCAGTCTGTATTTACATTTGCTCATTGGAACTAAGTGTTGACAAATTCAATCAAATGCTATTTTGGTAACTAATGCACTGAGTTGAGAGATTGCTCATTTTAGGAAGAAACAATGACCAGAATAGGAGTGATCGTGTCCTGCAGTTGAGACAAAAGCTACTTTATTTTAATTTCCAAGTGATTTTGCATAGCTATCAGCTGATAATTAATATCTCTACAAAGGCTGAATTCAAAACATCTGTGCTTATGACAATGGAAAAACATATAACTAAGAAGTTTAGTATAAAGCAAAGTCTTCAAAATGAATATTTAAATCAAGCAGAAATACAACATTCAATGTGAGTTTTAGTAAGGGAAATTGTTATTGTAAGATGATATAGCTTCATCTTTGTTTTCAGTGGAGAACTAAGCATTCCCTTGCATTTTTTCATAATCTACACAGCCTTATACAGTCTGTCCATATTGTCTAAATCTTTAGCTCATACATGCTTAAACAGGAATAAAACACTTTAGAAACCTAAATTACCTTCATCCCTTAAGTCTTTGAAATGGAATGTGTAATTATATACAGAAGAGAAAGGAACAAATCATTTGTAAGACACTTTGACAAGCTTAAATCACTCTTCATGAAGTTAATAGACTATGCTTATATTTCAACATTAAGATACACAAATGAGGAGGAGGCACGTCCGTCATTTGGGTTTTTATAGAGTAGCAAATTACACAGCACTCACAAAAGAGCTTAGTCACAATTTCCTCCACTCCGTGACCCAGAACGTAATAACAGCTTGTGCTGCATAAAAGGGCAAAAAAAGGATAAACATCCTTTGCAATTATATAACAATAAATGAACCATAACTGATCAGCATTATGATGAGCTGGGTCTTGAGAAAATTTATTATTAGTCCTTTAGAAGTATGTGCTCAGGGTAACTTCATTGGGCATATGGGCAGCATGTGTTCAAGGACTCCCTGTGGCATTGAGATGACACATTACCATAAAATATAATGTACCATCTCTGCTATTATCGTGATTCTTATGAGAAAATAAACTCAATCTGTTTATATACAAAAACTTCCTACAAATGAAGTATAACAATGAATGGAAAAAAAGAAGGTGATAGGGAAAGTGTGTCAAGATATTCTTACCTGTGAAAACTAGTGAATTAGAATGGTGTTTAATGGAGAATGTAACACATATATCTGTATTTACTATAAAAATATACAGATGCCTGGTCATTCATTGTGTGTCACTTATTTTCTTTATTTCATACCAAAGCTTTTATTGACCATGTAAGTTAAGTGTTCTCTTTTATTATTAGAAACTACAACAAATATTAAAGATTAAGCTATATAAAACCATTCATTCAAATTATTGATTCAATGCAGTTCCATGCTTTGGTTTGGTTGTAGAAAATATGAACTTCTTGATTTAGTATCCTTATATATCCTTAAGTGGGTGCACAAAGAGTTTCTTATTCACCCTGTCAGTTTATGAATACAATGGATCTTGATCAATGGCACCCTTTTCAACACTGTCCCCTATCTTCTACATCCTCAATCATCACCTCAGTTTTTGAGTCCCTTTTACATATCTATGCAATGAAAAGGTTACCTTCATTGTCTCAATCTTCTTTTCACTAGTCCCCAGCGCAACAGTCTCTATCCCTATAAAAATAGACTATTTACTGCAATTTACATCTATTGGGGCGGGGGATATGGCCTAGTGGCAAGAGTGCTTGCCTTGTGTATATGAGGCCCTGGGTTCAATTCCCCAGCACCACATATACAGAAAATGGCCAGAAGTGGCTCTGTGGCTCAAGTGGCAGCCTTGAGCAAAAAGAAGCCAGGGACAGTGCTCAAGCCCTGAGTCTAGTCCCCAGGACTGGTAAAAAAAAAAAAAAAAAAAAAAAATCTATATTCAGATGCTATCAATATACTATTAGAAATTTGATCTAAAAGTATATTAAAAAGGATAATTCATTATGGTCAATTGAGATCTAACCTAGACTTCAAAAGTGATTCAACTGAAAAACAAATTGATTAATGTATACATCAGATTAATAGAATTAAGGAGTATAACACAGTAGAATATTGGTTATTCAAAAATGGTAAATCAATTTTAAAAAGGTTTAAGAACACTTATGTGATTATAAACTCAGAATGAACTAAAAATAGAGGACAATTGCCTAAAAGTTTTAGAAACTAATTTTAGAACAGCTTTCAGTAAATAATCACTGGTGATTGATAGATCTTTTCCAAAATTCGAAACTACAAAAGCATATCTGAGTTCACCAATGTCACACTGCTATTAAATAATGACTTGGAAGCTTTACTTATATGCAGTAGACACGAAAAAGGTATGTGAATTATAAAGGAAGAGTTTCTTGCAACTATATAGTCAAACATCCCAGTATCTGTTGGGTATGTCAGGATTTTTACTAAGGTTTCTCTGGTTTTTCTCTAGTGGCAGATCTCTTTGTGATAATAAAGTAGCATATTAGGCCTAGAATTTGCCTAGTTTGTTTCTGATTTGTTTCATGTATAGCCAACGTTCATTATAGTAGTCTATTTTGCTATTTTTGTCTATATTTGCTATTTTTGTTCAAGTAACTTCAACACTTGTTTCATAGGCTATATAATATCAATTGTGATGTTTCGCATGGTCCATGATACTGTGAAACACCAGGAAATGTATTCATTTCATGACTCTCTCATGATAAACACCTCTATGAATAATGACAAAATATGTTGCAGAATAACCTATAAGTGATGGTCAAACATTCACTCTTCTGTCTGCAGCCCTGATCTCTCTTCTCACGTGTTAGTAATCACTCAGTGTTGATGGTACAATCTGAATTCTGACAAGTTGTAAATTTCTGCTGAAAATGTGTTCTATTCTAAAAATTGTACACAGTATCCAAAATGCTTGCTCTGCTTGAAATAGATTTGAATTTAAGCTGCTTTCTTGTAAAAAGTAATCTCAGCTCTATTATGGATTACAGAGAAATTATGATCCTGTGATATATTTATTTAATTTTTTATTTTAGAAATGGCTTAGTTCTCTTTCCAATTGTAGTTGTTAAAGACAATCTAGATCACATTTTATAAAGCATTCATAAAGGAACATTTTATATAACCGAATAGTTCTAGTTTGTGAACGTGGTTAGAGAAGACGAGGCTATAGCATACTTCAATTCAGAAAAACAAAATCTGTGAAATTAAATACTATACTTTTTTGACACCATTTCTGGAAACCTTGGAGATTTCCCATATCAATATAAAACCAAATTTCTCATTCAATTCCAGGAAATATTACTTTAAATTTCTCCAATTCAGCCCATTCCTTCTAGTGATACCTTAATAAACTATTAAGATCAAGTTAACCAGCCATATTTATTATCCCTAATATTTGATGAATTTCATCTTCAGTAAACTTTAATTATAGTGGCAATATAAAAAAAAGAAAACACAGACATTCGCAATACTGTTTAAATTATACCACAAAAATATAACCTTGGGCATGTTCAACCTGTAATCACAGCTACTTGGAAAACTATTGTTATATTACAAAGACTTGTTTTATGCTCTAAAATATGATACACTCCAGACAGTACTTACTATTCCATGCTGGGAAGGGCTATGGACTAGCTCTCAGGGTTATAAGTATACATAAATTTATGATATTATTCCCATTGCTCTATCTACTATCTGTCCATCTGTCCTATCATCCTTGGAGAGCTTTTCCTTACCTTTTTGTACAGCTGTGTATCTCTGATGATACTTTGTACTTGTGGATTGGTGTCATCCAGGAACCTATAATCTTGTGTCCAAATGCTTTCTTCACTTTTCTCTAATAACGATGATATATATATAATATCATATATATCATATATCATATATCATATATATCATATATATATGCTTCAAGATAGGAGAAATAAATTTTATAAAATAATGATTCCCTATGAGGGTTAGGCCAGGATGTCCTAACGTCTCTCTCAATATTATATTTCCTTTTCCTAGATTATATTCTGCACATTGAACCTGTGTACAGCTTTGAATCAGAACCTAGATTGGGTCATCTTAAAATCCAAGAAGTGGGTGAGAAAGGAAATGTATCATAAAGAGTAATTTGTAACTTGTAATTTGGACATAAGATGTGACCATTAGTACATTTGTGTTTCTGCATGCTTATAGTCCCAAATTCTCTAGGTCTAGTTCCCTTTCCCCCAGAGTAGAAGATGAGACAGTTTTGATTAGTCCCTGTACAAGAAACAAAGTTAAACCAATTCTCCAGAAAAAGAAAACTGTAGCATGGAAAGAAATTCTAACAAAATTAGACAAAATGAAGAAATATATGTTATTTCTTTATTTCAAATGCTATACATACCATCTGAAAACAATGTGGGGAAACATCAATTTAAGTGGGGCTATTAGTATATTATAATTTTATCTTTAATGTTGTATATGAATTTTATGAGACACTAATTTTCAAGATATCTTTGCTTAATCACCTAAAATTAAAAATTAATTTAACCAAGAAGAGAGTTTCTGAAAAGCAATTTCATTTTCAAAGTAATATTCACAACACTAGTTAATGCCATAATAAAATAAATATGAATATTTTAAGGATGAATCAGTACAAGATAAAAATCTCTAGTCACATGAAAGCCAAAAGAAACAAATATAAGAAAGGAAAGTTTGAGCAAAATGGAACCCCTATACTAGAAATTTATCCCAAAGAATGTTATTTAAATCTATATAAAAACATTTCATTATATTGGAAAGGAGAATATGTTATCATCTCTCTAAACTTGTTTGTACCTTAATCTTAGGAACTCTTGAATTCATTGCCTCTTGTAGGAACCATGGAATCTTTAGCAATGGCAGTAACTTTAGATGAATTATCTGGGAAACTCCAGGTGGGCCTATGATAATTATAGGAGCCTTCAAAACAGATCATTCTCCACCAGGTAGGGAAATAATGGGATCATGGAGAGGATCACAGAAGTTCTGAGTGATAATGAAAAGATAAGATTCTGATGTGAACATGGAGATGACAACGTGTGAACTATAGTGTAGGTAGGCTTGGGGGTACAAGGACAGTTAAAGCTGGTATCCAATAAGGAGAATATCACCCTATATCTGGAATAGTCTAGATTCTGTGAATGCTTGAACACAATTGGGGAAAACTTCTCTCCTAAAATCTCAACAAAGATTATAAATTATAGAAGCATCAACATTTCAAGCCATTTACAGCAACTGGGGAAAGGTGGTTGCACTTTCTCCCTGTGTACACACAGAGGTATGTGGGAATTTTATATTATGTAAGTGTGTGGTAAGATAGAAAGAATATAAATTTTAATATTTTCAGAAAAAGTGGAAGAACTTGTTTTCAAATTATGAAATTTAAAGATCGTTTACACTGATATATAAACACATAATAAAGTGTTTAAGATGATCATTTGATGGTAAATAGTTAATTTGAAATAGACTTTCACATCTCAAAGGTACAATAAACTTTTGAATTCAGATACATTCAATAAATATGTGTTGGCTGAAAATGGGTTTTAGTCATGTTCCACATTAAATTAATAGGGAGCTGAAACAGATAGATTTTCCTACCGTGGAATGCAATTTTGACAGAATCAAACAAGGATTTTTTTTTTTCCTGTTCTTCTTCCTGTAATACGGAGGTCAGATCTGGCCAGTGCCATCATTGGCTGTTGAAGGGTAGCAGATTGACTCCATCTCACATTAGTTAAAGAGAGCAGAAGCCGACTCCATCTTCATTAAGATCTCTCCCACCCTATCCAAGGAAGTTCCCCTTCTCTGTGCTAAGATTGTATATTCTGTTTGACCACCTGAGTAATGGAATATTCACAGTTAAACCTGTGCCCTCCCATTAGTAGGCATATCTGCCTGTCATGTGAGCCCCTCCAAATCCATGCACCATGTCGAGCTAAAATGATAGTTTACTTCAAACAATTGCTATGAGGCAAACTGTAACTCCATTGGCCACCTGTGTGTGACCTGGCATGCTCTGTAAGTGTTGTAACCTCATTGGCCACCTGAGTGTGGCAGGCTTGACCATGTGGTATTTGCCTTTATAACCCGATGCTGAGCTTGGCCCAGGGTGCATGGTCCTACCTCCCCAGTCTGGGCTGTGGTCCTGGCCAGCCAACCTGCTTTTTACGGTTGTGGTCCCAAGAGTGTCTGGGCCGTGACCCTGGCCAGTCAGTAAATGTTTACTTCCCCAATAAATCCATCTTTTTACTTGAGACTGTCTCTGAGTGGTGGACTCTTGGAGGAATGGGGGACCCCCCCGACCCCATTACACTGTGGTCCCCTCCCTTGGAGGGGGACCCCATTATACTTCCTTTCCTTCTGCTTCAGTATTGTTCTCTATAGAAAAGTTGAGGTAAAGTAACATTTAAAGTTATTTTGTTTCCTTTTATTTTTAAATATGCCCTTTTGGCTGGGCACTGGTGGCTCATTCTTATAATTCTAACTATTCCCACAGATGAAATCTGAAGGTCACAGCTGAAAGGCAGCCCAAGCAGTAAAGTATGTGAGATTCCTAGGTTCAATTAATTAGGAAAAAGCCAGGAGTGGTGCTGTGGTTCAAAGAGGTAGAGTAGTTGCCTTGAGCACAAAAGCTCAGGGACAGCACCTTTGTGCATTATCACTACCTTTACTTTTTTTAAAAAAATTACTAGAAATAAAGACTATCCTTGCAGTTAAAATGACTGTATATTCAACTTTTAATCGATGAACTAGAAGAATAACAACATTATTTCTCTAGAGTATTTCTCAAATGTTGTTTTTGGAGCGTGAGCATGACAAAAGAAAAATGTGTTCTCCATGTCAGGGAGTAGATTAATTCATATTTTCTACGAATCAGTGGATTTCCTGACTCCTAATATCTCCAGTGAAATATAACAGAAAGTACAGTCCATTATTTATGATTTCTCTATAAATAACTTGTTACATATTGTACAGAGTATGAATTACTAAGGCAAATGAACACAAAATTCTAAGTACTGCCTTACCATAGTAACACCAACACAGTTTCTGAAAACCACAGGATATTCCAACAAATTTAATTGTGTAACATACAAACTGTGGAGGGTCCATCTCAGATTAGTTAAAATGAGCAGAAGCTGACTCCATCTTCAATAAGATCTTCCCCGCCCCTTAGCCTCAGGGATGGGAGTGTGCCCTGTTTGCTCAGAATCCAGGGAAGTTCCCCTTTTCTATGATAAGATCCTGTAAACTGTTTGACGACTTGAATTCTGGATGTGCCCTCCCATCAAGGAGCCTTATCCCCTCCCCCATGAGTAGGCATATACACCTGCATCACACACGTGGGGACCCACCAAATTTGCATGCCAATTCTAACTGGAATGATAGGTTGGTTCAAACAGATACTATGTGGCAGACTGTAAGTCCATTGGCCACCTGTGTGTGACCAGGCATTATTTGTAAGTGTTGGAACCTCATTGGCCACTTATGTTTGGCAGGCTTGATCATGTTGTATTTGCCTTTAGAACCCCCTAGAACCCCCAATCACAGCGTGGCCGCAGCCCTGGCTGGTCCAGCCTGCTTTTTATGGTCGCAATTTCAGCTCCCGAGTCTGGGCTGTGACCCTGGCCAGTTGGTTTGCTTTTTACTTCCCCAATGAATCCATCTTTTTTCATCTTTTGGTCGAGACTGTCTCTAAGTGGCAGACTCTTTGATGGACAGGGAATCTTTTCCCTTGAGCCTCATAACATAAACCACTCCTGGGGCTATTTATTTTTTAAAATGCAACATTGATTAACAACAACAATAAAATCATTCAAGAGAAGTCACAGCAGCTCACTCCTGTAGTCTAAGCTACTTGGGAAATTGAAACTGGGAGGAAACAGAAAGCCAGGTATGATAAAAATACATCTATTATCCCAGCTACAACAGAGGCACACACACACACACACAAAGAAAACAACAACAACAAAAAAGCATATTCCACTCTACTAATATAATTTTGAGGAAGAAAAAGGGCCAAAATTTTGAAATAATTTCTGTTTATCTGCTGACTGAAGTATATGCTTCATGTATATTCCAGTTAAATCTGTGCAACTTTAGTATTCTTTCTGAAGTAGAGTTGGGGTTCGCTACAGTGTAATGGGGTCCCCCCAAGGGAGGGGATTCCTGGTTTCCCCAAGTGTCTACCACAAAGTCTCCAGCTACAAGATGACAAAAAGATGGTTTTATTGGGGAAGTAAAGAGTGAACAAAAAGTGAACAGACTGGCCTTGGTCACAGCCCAGACTCGGGAGCCGAAACTGCTGACCACGTGTGCAGGATCAGGGCCCAGACTTTGGGAGCTGGAACCACCCGCATGTGTGCAGCTCAGACTCAGGAGCTGGAACCGCGCAACCATGTGGCCTTCCAGCCTGGTTACAAGGCAAACATCACAGCCAAACTTGCCACACGCAGGTGGCCAGTGAGGATACAACACTTACAGAGCATGCTAGGCCACGTGCAGGTGGCCAATAGAGTTATAGTCTGTTTCATAGTATCTATTTGAACCCACCTATCATTCTACTTAGAACTGGTGCATGGATTTGGCGGGGCTCACATGATGCAGGTAGATAGCCTACTCATAGGAGGGCATGGGTTTAACCTTGAATGTTCCTTGAACTTTCCATACTTCAGGTAGTCAAGCAGTTTACACAATCTTATCAGAGCGAAGGGGAACTTCCCTGGATAGGATGGGGGAAATCTTAGTGAAGATGGAGTTGGCTTCTGCTCTAATCTGACCTGGAGTCAATCTGAGGCCCCTCCACAGTTAATGATGGCACTGGCCAGATCTGACCTCCCTATTACACTTCCCACCCCCCCCCTCCCCGGCATAACATATTAACAACTTAAACACAGGCATTCACCAGAGGATTTGCGCATTACATTCTATATTGTCTTACTTGGTACGCTGTATTTAGTCAGAATGGTATCTATAGCCAGTCAAAATTCATAAACAAATAATAATAATTTAGTAGTTCTTCAAACCATTTGTATGTCAGAAATACCTGTTATACCTGGAAATTTCTAGATTATATATCCATATTTTAAAAGTAAGGGAATCCATGGAACCTATGTTTCTTTGGGTCTGGCTTATGTCACTTAATATACTTTTTTCCAAGTCTTTACATTTCCTTAATGAATGAAACTTTGCCTCATTCTTTCACATGGAAGCATAGAATACATTGTGTATATATATATTTATACTACTTTTTCTTATTTTTATTCAGAGGATCCTGTTGTAGGGAGCACAGCTGACTACATCTTGACTAGGGAAACATAGTAGGAAATGTTAGGGGGAGTAGATTAGGTCAATCTGACCCCCAAAATTCTTCTTCTATAAATGGCTTGCTTAACTTGTTTGTTGCTTGCTCTACCCACCGCATCAACCCCCTACATCTGTGCCATGCTTGCTTGTTTTATCTCTATACCCTGCATCAGCCTCCTACATCTGTGCTATGAGGAATGCTTGGGGTCGTGGTGGCAGCTCCCAAGTCTGCACTGTGTCCCTGGCTGGTCAGCCTGCTTTATACTGTCCCAGTTTCAACTCCCAATTCTGAGCTGTGTCCCTGGCCAGTCAGTTCGCTTTTTGCTTTCCCAATAAATCCATCTTTTTGCTTGAGACAGTCTGAGTGGTGGAATCATGGAGGGATGGGGACTCCCCTCTCTCGAACCCTGTAACAGATCCCAGAAGCTCAATAGCTATGTACATGCGACCATATAAAATGATGCTAATCAAAGTAAACTCCAAGATACAGAAAAAAGTGGTTTTTTTTGTTGTTTTTTTGTTGCTTCATTGTTGTTTTGTTTGAATGCACCTTGAAGTTATTTCTTTTCCTTTTTGTCACCCTCCCCTCCACCCTTTGGCTTAATCTCCTGTTTTCAGTTTTTGATTTTGTTACCCTGTGTCTTGTATATATATCTATCTGATTTGTCTGATTTGGGGAAGGGCAATCACAAAATGGTGAGATAAGGGACAATGGGTGAACCAATGCAACAGTGATAGAACACTATAGTGGAAATGAAATTTACAACTTGTGGGGAGAGGGAGACTGAGAGGAGAAAATAAAGGTGGAGGGAAGAATCACCCACAAGCAATGTACTCATTAACTTACTTGAGCAACTGTAATCCCTCTGACATCACACCTACAATAAAATAGTTAAATTTAAGAATAAGGAAATACAGTACTGATGTGATTAAAGAAATGGTATTAAGCTTAAATAGAGTAAAATGGAGACCTCACAGCATGAGTCATATATAAAGTATAAAGTATATAAAGTCAACTGTGTTCAAAGGTTGATGTTTTCCTTTAAACCCATCATGAAAATGTCTTTTTCTTTCCCTAGGGAACAATCCTGGAGTGGAGGAAGCTTAACCCCCACTTCTAGAGCCAATACAGAAAATATTGGGAAGATTCAAAATGTGCGAAAGTATGGAGATTGATTCTAAAATGGGTGTCAAGGATAAATATAGAATCAAAGATCCTCTTTCAAAAAAAAAACGATAATGTTAAGAAGCAGAAAAATAGAAATTACTTTTCTATAAAGGACAAGTTAAAAGAATTAACTAAAGGTCACACAGAGAATAAATTGTAAAGTTGAAAGGAAGTATCAACCCTCTTTTTGGTTTTTCACTTTAACCATTAAGCTAAAATCTTCTCTCCCAATCCAAATTTACTTGGAGCCTAAATTAATTTTGAAAGCTCCTATCTCTCAACAACAATAGCATGTGGCTCTATATTATTTCCTGTTAATATATTTTGACTTAATTTGATGTTCCTTCCAGCTATGATCTTGGATTTGGTCCAGAATTATCTCAATGATAGGAAATCAATTTTCATAGTGTTTAAAATTTCTTAACACTTCTTGAAGTGTCTAGGCGTTTTGGGGTGAAGGTGGTAGTGGCTAGGAGTCTTTATTTAGCTGTGTACAGCATGTGCTCATTACCATCAGGATGGTGAAAAACAGCACTGGCCTCAGTAGGGCTGGGTTTTAAAAGCAAAAATCACAAGTACCACACTCAGGTATATCACATGCAGGTGGTCAGGCAAGTTAGACAAAGAAAACAAGCAGACCTATAGAATCAGAATCAGCAGCTAGTGATTACAAAGAGCAATTAAGCAAACAAAATACTCTCCTTAATTACTGGTTCTGGGTGCAACTGGTATTTACTGCATACCCATTCAACTCCTTAATTTTCCTTAAATGTCTTTATCTCTGGAATTGTGCGCTGGTATTCCTCATTCCTTTCTTCTGCAAAGTTTAAGCAGCTCTAGATCAAGCGCTTTTGACTCTTGTTATTTGGCTTAAGTTTGCCCTTCCCCAGGCCCACTACCTTGTCTAAGCCTGCTGTTTCTAGTGACTCAAAAATGGGGGGTCCCCTATACTTTCACTTGGGATGACTCATCTTTAGCTAGGACTAAAGGTGCATCATTGGTCTGAATGTCTGAATATCTCACTTCTTCCTCCTCTTTTGGGCATCAAATCATTGGTATGTTTCCAGTGTATCTTTCTGATATAGGGGCCAATATCAGACATTGGTATGCAGGACCATGAGCTTAAATGCCTGCGCCCACTCCTTGAACATATTTTATGATACAATTTATAAGGCATGAACCAATACTTAAGGCCAAGAGCAGTAGAGTCAAAAGACCTGCCAAGGCAGCTATCTATCTGGGTAGTTGCCCAAGGTGACCAGAATAGCGACAATCCTTACTTTTCAAATCCCTTTCTCATGGAGAGGAAACCATTTTCTTTTTCTCAGTTCCTTTCCTAAGGATTTCTTTACTACCTTTCCTTTGTTGATTTTTTTTGTTTTTTTTTTACATTTCCTAGTGCTTTTTTGCAGTTAGAGTTTAAAACAAGAGACAGGGGCCAGTCTGGTGGCACTACTGCTTCTAAGCTCACACCCAGAAGGAAACAGGTTACTGCCGTATGAGAGCCAACTACCATGAGGATGTTACTTGTTTAGTGTGAATTTCTCTAGTTTCCTGTGCCTCAGAATGCCTAATGCTGGCCATTGGTATTCAATTTTCTTTATAGATCCAGGGGTCCAGTCAATTCTGAGGAGTAAGAGGGCTACCACAAAGACAATGTCCCACAAAAATCTGAGTTTCAGCAGATGCAAAGCAGCTTTCTACCAGAAAGCAACCTCAGGTGCTGGAAGTCCAGCAGGTTCCCATCTACTTTCTCACCTCCAGAAAATATGGTCTGCATCTGGGCTCGGCTAGTGGTGTCCCCCTGTGACTCCAGTGGAAAGACACATCTGCATAATGTAGGCCTTTCTTTCAAAATTGTTTGTATGCAGATTTAAAACAACCTCTAAAAGACTGTTGAAGACAGTCAATGGTGTCCCTAAATGCAGTCAACTTGACATGATGTTGATTAATTCATTAAAATGAAGGGAACTCCAGTATTCCTGATTTTGTAGAAGAGTAGGAAAACAAATATACCAATGATAAAAAGGATTTCAGCAATGTCTAAAATAGACGTTTACAGGTATATTTTAAATTATTAAGTAAATACTTCAAAGTCTGCTTATGAGTCTTCACTGTTACTAAATTGAATATTTAGTATTAAATGCATAGTTAAAATGCTGGATTAATAAGTCTGACTCAATGTATATTTGATATGCTAAGGTTGTTTAAAGAGAGAGAGGGAGGAGAGAGAGAGACAGAGAGGGAGAGAGAGACTCACTTCTTAAAATAGAATTTATTTTTAAATGTGATATGTCCCTCTAGCATATCTGATTTCTTTAACATTTCTATGACCCAGAAAAGTCTAATAAGTCTTCTGAACTGCTGTTTGATTTTCTTTCTTGTATTCCTCTGGCAGATTTTCATGATAGAGATATAGGATTGTTTTAAAAATTCTATCTAAAAAATTGGGGTGTTTGATTACTGAAATAAGACTGTTCAATGTATTATTATTCTACTATAAATTTTCTAAATTTTTAAAATCAAATAGCCATACTAATATTTATCTATTGATTGGGCAAGGTATTTAGACTTTAGAAATGGCTGCACATATATATATATACATATATATGTACACAAATATGATCATGAATAAATTTTTAGGTACACATGCATGAGCATGTATATACACACATGCATACATAATATATTTATGTTAATTAAATTAACCTACAGATTGCAACACATTGAGCTGTTTATTAACATAAAACCACAAAATCTGATATTGAATTACTAGTAGCCAACATACACATTTATTGTTTACTTTTCATTTCTTTATCCAAGTTATTCTATGGAAATTAACCTTCATCCAGTGGTGTTGACTAAGGATGACAGATTGTATGAAAATTGAAGGCAAAACCTTAAAATGACTTGTATAGACTGTTTATAATATAATGCATTTTATACATCTAAATATTTTAAAACATTTTCTGTTCCCATCTTCTTCAACTCACAAAGATCTGTAAACGAATTCCACCTCACCCTGGAAAGCAAAAAAAAAAGAAAATTAAATGTATTTTACAGATATAAAATATGTTTCAATAATATTCTCAGAAATTCACCTAACACCACAGTGTTAGGGTGACAAGCATTCATTCTTTTCCTGGTTTTGTTTGCATACCCAATAAGTAAGTTATAATTGTAATATCTGTGGTGATGATGACAAAAGTGTATTGTTCTGCTTATACTGGTAGAAAAAGAACCACAGATAAGGTAGAATAAATTCCAGACATTTAATGCTCACATATGTGAAGACTGTGATAAAAAGTGTTTTCAAGTCTAGTGTTTTCAAGTCTACTTTCTTTGGAACATTCTTCTTTCCTTGAAAATGGCCCTTGTGCTATATTCTATTCTTTCATTTCTCAGTCTATATAAACTCATGTTAATGGCATTCTTTCATATATCCGAATTTCTTCTTCTATGACAATAATCACATCTGATTAAAAATATCATCTTAACTTAATCATACATTTTCTCCGAATATGTTTACAATCTCCAGTGTTTGAGATTCAACATATGAATTTGGAAAGCATAAAATCCACTGAATTGCAATATTGGTAAAATTATTATTTTTTTATAAAATATATCTCATGACTTTTACGTAACAAAATAGAGTATTTTACCAATATTATTACAAAATATTTTTACTATTTTATTTCAATATTTGTGATTTTAACAATGAATGTTTTGCATAATTTTTTTATTATTCAGAGGTAAAACAAGTTCATGAACATTGGGAATAGCATAGAACGCATTGAATGAGAAATTTGTATATATTTACTTTTATTTTAATATTTTAATGGAACATATATGGAATGTAAATGTATAAGGATATATTGAAATGCACACTTTTAATGTATACAATTCAAATTCTCAGTTAGTTTTAAATGTATAGTTTTTCAATAAATTCTGATGCCCTAGTAATGCTTAATGTAGTTGAATCAAGTTTGATATAATATCAAAGGAGTAATTTTTTTTTGTTTTTTGTTTTTTGTTTTGTTTTTTTTTTTGGCCAGTCCTGGGGCTTGGACTCAGGGCCTGAGCACTGTCCCTGGCTTCTTCCCGCTCAAGGCTAGCACTCTGCCACTTGAGCCACAGCGCCACTTCTGGCCATTTTCTGTATACGTGGTGCTGGGGAATAGAACCCAGGGCCTCATGTATATGAAGCAGGCACTCTTGCCAATAGGCCATATCCCCAGCCCCCAAAGGAGTGATTTTGAAGTGTATGGGATTCATTAAAATTATACATGTGAAAGTTAAAATGTTTGATATATATATATATAAACATTTCTGAAAATATAAAATTAAATCAAAGAAGTTCCTCAATTAAAATCACAGAAAAATAAAAAATAATGAAAAAAATAAGAACAATAAACATAGAAACTGAAAACAAGAAATATACCTGAATTTGTACTAATAATTCAACAACCAAATATAACACTGGTGCTGTAAACTGAGCATTAAAGCAAGGATTATCAGAAATCTATTCAAAGAACACTAACTAAAATTTATCCACAAAACTACCATTTTAAATATAAAGATTAATAAAAATACAAAGTAAGTAAATGAAGAAAATATAGCATGCTAGCACCAATAATGCTATAAAAGTAGCAATGTGGTATCTCTTAGTTTAAGGTCCAGAAGATTTCAAAGAACACAAATTTATTGTGAATACTGAGGAATTACTCCAAGAGACAGTGATCAATTCTTCAAGAAGGCATACCCACATATGATACATATGCATCTAAGGATACAATTTCAACAATATGTGAGGCTAAAAAGAAAGAAAAATGAAAGGAAACAATAGAATATTGAAGTATCAAGACTGAAACAGAAATCACTGAATTCATAGCAATAAAAACATTTATAAAACGAAGTTATAATTGTCCACATGGAAGGGGAAGAAGGGAACAAATAAAACACATGAAAGAAAAAAATATGGAAGAAACGAGAACAGAAAGATAGTGAATGGATCAAACATAAGCAACACAATTATCCAGCAAGCTTGCAAGGTGAATAATGAGACAAATACCATGACCATTTGACTTTCAACAACAAATATTAGCTTTCAGTTCATAATAAAATGGACTGGAAAAGAACAAAATAAAATATTTTGATGACTTAGGTTCATAATGTGCAATGAGTTTATTATCTACATCAATTCTCCCTTAATGTGGTGAATATTTCCTAGAAATATGTTTATAAAATTTATATTCAAAAATATATTGAACCTCTAAAATGGGTTTAGAATTTTTCACTGTTAAGTAATAAGACACACATATTAAATAGTGAATTTTATTTTAGAGGTAAATTAAATATTACTTTTGAAATACTTTTTAATTAAAATACTTTCAGGTAGATAATTACTTCCAAATAACTTTTTTCTTAATCAATCAATTCAAACTACATAGCTAAAGTAGTTATATATCTTAAACAGTTTTCCAATACCAAAAGAAAAGATATGCCATGTATGCTTCAATTTAAAGTAAATTTAAAAGGAAAATTAAAACATGGCAAACATCTTTCTTTTTTCTTCTACTTTCTCACTCACCTAGTAGATAGAAAGCCATTAAGTATTTTTTTATTGTAACATGTCATTTCTGTACAGAAATCATTCTTTCTGAGTTTAGTAAGTTGCTTTTCCCAATATTATAGCATCGATGCATGACTATTCTATTCTTAGGAATGACTCAATAGAGAGAAGGGGAAAAAAATCTATGAAAAATATTCCTGCAGGAAAGATATGCAATGGTTTGATTCCAAATGTTCAACAGATGGCAAGTGGAATACTGTGCAGCTGGAGGTAAAATATATTTTTAGAGGAAAATGTATATGTTGGACAGAAAATGATAACACACACAAAAGAATGTTAATCAAGCATCTTGAAGAAATAGTGCAACAAGGTCAATATAAGTGACATTATTAACATTTTTTTTAAAAGAAGGGGAAAATTTGACTCCTCTGCATTAATTTAAGCTCTAATTTATGACAAGAACTTTGGGCCAAAATACAACATTGTAATAAAGATATGTCATTGCTGAAAGCTAGATTTAGTTCTGTAGTAATAGCAACTTGTTTCATAATAAATCCATAAGGATATATTATGTTAAGGAACACATTAATACAAAGTCACGTCATTAAGAGAATTTCCACCCTATTATCCAGTGATACTGTGCATATTAAATTAGATTAACTTTTTGTATGAAATGAACTTGATGATAATTTTAAGTACTTTAGAAACTTATAATGTTATTAGTGTTTATTTAAGTTATTTGCCAAAGACTAGTACTTTGTTTCCATGTTTGTCCTATTTTACTTTCATTCATTCCAAGGATACCAGAAAATGATTCTCATTCTCTCCCTGTTCATACAAACATTTTTATTGTAACATTTCTAGGTTAATAATCATATGTCCACTTTACAAGGAGTAGGACTACATCTTTAGAAAGTAAACTTGAAATTTTACATAAAATGCTACTATGTGAACAGTATTTTTCCAACTTACTAAACACATGCTCATATTACCACTCTTTTATTCCCTTATGTGTATCCATGATGAGCACAACCTGTTGAACACTCACGAAAGTTATTGCAATCCCAATGGACTAGTCCCTGATATTTGCATAACCCTCACAAATCTGGTCCTTTCTGTGAGTCCTTCTAAGGATATACTTTCTCCTGTGCTGATCAAATTTCTTATTTTCCTGTTGTGGTTTAATTTTTGTAGTAGCACTCTGAATCTACATTATCTTATATTTTCACCTATTTTGTTTCTTTATTATATTCATTCTACAAAAGTACATGAATACCATAAGACATGGTTTTATATGTGTTGGTTTTGTTTTGAACATCACAGACCACACACCTAGAACAACTGTAACAGTGACTGCGTGGTACTAGTCATTCAACAAATGTATTTTCAATAAATATCACTGAATAAATAGAAATACCATGTAATAGAAAGAACATATATCTGAGCTTTGACAAAATTCTTATTAATATTTAATATTATTAGGTACTATATGATTTTCTAAACCTAATGCTTTTCTTAAGCAATTTTACTTCTTCAATGACTAAAGATTGAAAATGTATACTTTGAGAATTAAATGAACTCATTAGTAAAGCAAGTGATTTATAATTTTATTCCCCTTTCTATTTATAACTACTAGCAACAACATGATTATCATCCAAAATTCAGTACTATTTTCAGGTTACATATTTCTCCTTCTGTGGCAAATAATTAATAAAATAATATGTTTTTGAATTTTACTGAATTCCCTATGGATTGCTAAGAAATTTCTTGTCGAATGTATCAGTATTTCAAAGTTGCATAGTTCTGTCATAGTTACTTACTACAGAACATAATGTAAAAGAGCATCCATGATTATAAAAATGTTTATTTAGAATTAGAAAATTTCAGAATAGAAACAATTTCCATATACAAATTTTAGTGCATTTTAAACCAGAGTGAATAAAGGGATGTTCCAGCTAGTATTCCAGATGGCACATTATGATTTTAGATAATCTTACGTATTTATGGTCAACATAGCTGAGGCTAGGAAACTGACAGTGAGCATAATACAATACTGACATTTTTACAGAATCACACTGTTTCAAGGTCAAGACATAAATGAAGTAATTTGTGTATAGCAGAATTTTTGAAGATAAATTGGTAAAATATTATGTGTTGTACTAAGAATACAAATTCTGTATTCTTGTGTTCTGAAGGCTTAAACATTAAATATAAACCAAGAAAGTGATATTACAAAACAATTTTGATCAATGTGAAAGATCATTTTATTGTATTTTTAGAGAAAATAAACATGAGATTTCATACAAACACAAAATATAAATTCCAGATGCAAATAGTAGGCTCATGTTCATTTTTATGTATTATATTTCTGCTAAGAACCATACGATTAGCATCATTGCATCAGGTTGGTAGTGTAATAGGGAGGTTAGATCTGTCCAGTTCCATCATTAACTGTGGAGGAACTTCAGGTTGACTCCAGGTCAGATTAGAGCAGAAGCCAACTCCATCTTCACTAAGATCTCCCCCACCCTATCCAGGGAAGTTTCCCTTCTCTGTGATAAGATTGTGGAAACTGCTTGACCACCTGAAGCATGGAAAGTTCAAGGAACGTTCAAGGTTAATCCTGTGTCCTCATATGAGTAGGCATATCCACCTGCATCATGTGAGCCCCGCGCATGCTCTGTAAGTGTTGTATCTTCATTGGCCACCTGCATGTGGCAAGTTTGGCTGTGATATTTGCCTTGTAACCAAGCTGGAAGGCCACATGGTCGGATGGTTCCAGCTCCTGAGTCTGGGCTGCACACATGCGGGAAGTTCCAGCTCCCGAGTCTGGGCCCATCCTGCACATGTGGTCGGCAGTTTCAGCTCCCGAGTCTGGGCTGCGACCAAGGCTGGTCGGTTCACTTTTTGTTCACTTTTTACTTCCCCAATAAATCTGTCCTTTTGTCATCTTGTAGCTGAAGACGGTGTGGTGGACTCTTGGGGGAACCAGGAATCCCCTCCCTTTTGGGGGGACCCCATTTCATTGTAGTGAACCCCCACTCTACTTCAGTAGGATGGTTGCAAAAATTTCCCATAATTAAATAGGCTATGTACACAATGGAATTCTACACTTTCAGCAGAAAAAAAAAAAATGACATAGCCCCATTCATAAGGGAATGGAAAGACTTGGGAAAGACATATTAAGTAAAGTAAGCTAGACAAAAGGTACCATAGGCTTTCTGGCTTCTTTCCCTCATTTGTAATAATTAGTATATATCAGGGATAATTCTAGTAGAGGATCACGATAGCTTAATAACTATGTACATATGATCTTAATGGAAACTGTTGTGTTTTGTTTTTTCCTCCCCCCCTCCCCCCAAGGTGAAACAGTGATACTCACAAGACACTTCTTTTGGAAATAAACTTTGCAACTTGGGATGTGGGGGGGGGGGGGTGGGAAGGGGGAGGAAGAAAACGAGGGGATAGTGGAAGAAAACGAGGGAGGAGGTAATTTATATAACTGTAATCCCTTTGTACATCACCTATAAATAAGTATCTTTGTCACAGTACTAAAAGGTGAAAGTTTTCCTTTTTTCCCCCTTTGCTTATAAATACCCAGCTTCTTCCTGTTCTGGTCCATTTCTCCTTCCGCATCAGTGTCCTGATCACTTTAAAAGGAAAGTTATCACATTGTATCAGCATTCAATTTAGTGACCTCATCTATCATTAATTATCCATTTCAATATCCTGTCTTCCAATGAAATCACTTTTGAACGCCCAAAGATTAGGGTTTAATACCCATATTGTGAAGAAGAGATAGTTCAACTTATGAACACTGTTATTTTTCTGTTCCTTATGTCGTTCATCTTTGGATTTTCTTACTTCTTGCTTCATATGAAAGTAATGAAGTTAAAGTAATATCATCGCTAATTGTTTGAATGAGCAAAGATCATTAGTAAATTCAGTCCCATCCTTAAATTGGGGCTTAATTGGGGCTTAATGGGGCTGGGAATATGGCCTAGTGGTAGAATGACATTGCCCCACTTGTGAGGAAATGAAAGGACTTGTACTAAGTGAAGTGAGCCTGACCCAAAGAACCATGGACTCTATGGTCTTCCTCATAGGGAATAATTAGCACAGGTTTAGGCTAGTCACAGCAGATGATCACAAGAGCCCAATAGCTATACCCTTATGAACACAAAAGATGATGCTAAGTGAAATGAACTCCATGTTATGGAAATGACTGTTATATCATTGTTGTAATTACTTTCAACATGCGATGTGAAACCGTAGCTTCTATTATTGATGATCCTCTTGTATGCCCTTCCTGTGGTCGTACCTTCACTATCTCTGTATCTTATCTGAGTACATTGGAAACAGTGTATAAAGGTATTAGAACTAGGAAACTGTAAGGGAATACCAAAATCGAGAGAGACAGGGTAAAAAAGACAAACGATTACAAAAGCAATACTTGCAAAACTGTTTAGTGTAAATCCACTGAACAACTCCTGGGGGGAAAGGGAAAGGGGGAGGGGTGAAGGGGAAATGAGGGAGGAGGTATACAAACAGTACAAGAAATGTATCCAATGCCTAAAGTATGAAACTGTAACCACTCTGTATATCAGTTTGACAATTAAAAAAAAAAGTGTTCTCCTCATAAACATGAAGCACTGGGTTTGAATCCTCAGCACCACATATATAGAAGAAAGCTGGCAGTGGAACTGTGGCTCAAGAGGTAGAGTAATAGCCTTGAGCAAAAAGAAGCCAGATATCATTAATAATGCCACTTAATGTGCAGAAAAATATTTTTATTAAATGTTTCATCCAATTTATGGAAAATTGCAATACTAACTTATTGTACTTTTAATTCTCAAAGATTTTATAGAAGTTTTATCATTTTATTTTTATGTGAGCTATAACTTGCATAATTTCATCAAATTAATTAACTAACCAATGTAACCAAATCAAAGCTCAATTTTTAATCCCCAAATTTTAACACATTGACTTTTACTTATGAAATTTTCCCTACTTGGTCAAACTGTTCTCAAGAAACACTTCACTTAACTTAATGAGCATAGTGATACACTACTTGACCACCTTATAATTCAGAGTAAACCTTTACATGTTTTTTTAATTTTTAACAATACTTCTAGTATTATTTTAAATATCCTCAATATTTTCCATACAATAGAGTCACATTAATAATAAACAAATTTTATTGTTAATAATATTGTTACTAATAATAAACAAAATGTATTGTTAATAAGAATATTCTGACAACTACACTGACACTTGACTCTATTGATTTCCTAATGATATGCTTTTTCTTGCTCCTGAACTAACAATCACAACTAGATATAAGACCTTTTGCATTCAACTTTTGCTGTATTAAATAGCTGAGATGATTACCCAACAATTCTGCCCTAAATGTCACTCTTGCCAGACTCTGCTAAAGTCACTTGACAATGGTTAACACATTGCTGTAAAACAACCCAAGCATGGTGCCTGTCAATGTTTATTTCTTTGCTTTGATTAAAGTTGACCTACTCCATACTCATAAATGTGCAATGTTTCTATTCCAATGTTTTCATTCATAGAGTAGTTCTAAAAGGGAAGGTAGTTTTTTGGGGGTTAGGTGAGTGAGGGAGTCTGTCCCCTACCTCTATTACATTTTAGTGAAAGATACATTTTTTTAAAATATTTTATTTTATTTTTAGAGCAGGATGTATAGTGCAATTGATAAGAGGTGCTAGAAAGCATATTTCTTGTGTCCATAGTCACCCGTAGAAATTTGGTAAAGTAAACTTTTGACCATCTACTTGCTCTTCATTATGATTCTTATTCTCTGAAGTCACATTCTTTGTCCATCTCAGAGCCAGACATTTTGAATTGACAGCATCCACATCCTGCTCTGCCATACTTCTCTAGAGCGAATTGCAAAACTGCTTTTGGATCAGCCCGTTGTATTATAATCTCACTTCTTGTATGATGAATTATACTTCCATTACTCTTAGATAAAATTGTATATGTATTTCAATGGTGATAAAGTGAACTGATATTTTTTACAGCTATCGTCTTTTAGCACACATACAGTCACTGCTTATTTTTCTAACTTCCTTAAACTTTTACCTTCATCAATTTCCAGGGTAATAGGTTTAGGTTAGAAGTCCTTACCTGGACTCTGTGTTGGTTAATGAAAAATGGAGTCTTTTGGACTCTACTGCCTGGGCTAACTTTGGAGCATGATCCTCAGATCTCATTGTATTAAGTATGTAGGGTCTAAAAAATCATTGATGTTGGGTTGCAATAACTACTTTAAAGTATATCTCAGTACTTTATAAGCATGGAATGTCATTTATACTTTATTTTTAATTGAAATTTTTTATTCAATATTTTAAAGTACTTAAATGATGTTTTATGTCTCTAGTTAAACATTATAGGCTGACCTGGAACTCATAAATCTCTTTTCACCATTGTATGTTGGGATTATAACAAAAACACACCATACATGACTTACCAATTTTGCCAAAGAACATGCATTGCATTGCTTCACATGCTTAATGTCTTGTACAGTGAATATTATAGATGTAAGATTTTAATAAACTAGTGATAGTGAATAACTATATCAAAATTACTCTTGTCATCCTCAAAAGAATATCAGTGACATTAAGGTTATGCATACACTCTTACACTGAAACAACAACTCAATATTATTAGGTCCTTTGTGATATTGCATAGATTATTACAATAAGTGTGACTAGTATACTGTTTCTTATTTCCCGAAAACATAGAGAGATCATAGTATCCAGTGGACATAGTTTCATGATCTCAGTTTATTCTAGTTTAATTTAAAATGTCAGGAGACATACAATTCCAAAATAGACAATCTTCTGTCAAACTAACAGAAATTTTCAAAAATATACAGAAAATAGTTAAATTTGATCAATAATGCCATTTGATTAGATTTCATCTTAATATTGGATTGCATCGGTGTCATTGGAGGGAGATGCAATTTGGATCACTCATTGTACTATAATTTTCAATACTATTTATCTTAATTTACCATTACAGCTCACTGATGTGCTCCAGCTATCAAAGAAGGTCAATGCATCCTCCTTTGGGTACTTTAATTTTTGGCAGCAATTTTTATTTACTGATCATAAATGTACCTTAGATTTTTACATTGTTATTTTATGTAATAATGTCAAGGACAAACATTCTGAAGCATATCTAATAGCATGAGAACTAATTTTTCCCTTCTACCATTCATTATCCCATTAAATTTATAGATAACTGAACAATCCTGGAGCTGGATTGATGGGATATGTTCAATTTTCTACAAAAGGTTTTGGTTTTGTTTATATTTTTTTTACTCTTCTTAATTTTGAGAATGGATGTGCCTAGAGTACAGAAAAAAAGAGGAATGAGAAAAAATAGTAGAAGCAAAATT
The DNA here is from genome assembly GCF_023159225.1 of Perognathus longimembris pacificus. Lineage (NCBI taxonomy): Eukaryota > Metazoa > Chordata > Mammalia > Rodentia > Heteromyidae > Perognathus > Perognathus longimembris. The sequence goes on from NC_063163.1 coordinate 27,069,892, forward strand.
TACATCAAAGTTATGGAACCTATATTCTTGATTCTGCTAAACATTGAGCATAATATGTCTGAATATAAAATATGCATGAATAAATTAGAAAAGGTTTAGTAATTTAGAATATGTAATCCATCAACTATTCTTATTGAAAATATTTCTTTGTGGGGCAGTATACTTTTGATGCATTTTTGTGTTGTTGGGATTCGAACTCAGGCTCTGTTCTCAATAAAACACATTCTATAACTTGAAGTATATCACAATGCCTTGTGGTTTTTCTTTCTTATTGTTTAGATGGAATCTTGATTTTCACAGGGATAGATCATAACCATACTTCCTATGCCATCCAAGTAGCTGGTGTTTAAAATATCTGTTCTAACCCTGTTGCAAACAACTTTGAAAACTTACTTGCAATGTTGAAGAGTAGAGCTACAATCAACTTTTTTCTTTTAATATTTTTGTTTTATAGTTTATTTTATTATTTATTTTATTATTTATTTATTTATTTAGCCAGTCCTGGGACTTGGGACTCAGCGTCTGAGCACTGTCCCTGGTTTCTTTTTGCTCAAGGTTAGCACTCTGCCACTTGAGCCAAAGTGCCACTTCTGGCCGTTTTCTGTATATGTGGTGCTGGGGAATTGAACCCAGGGCTTCATGTATAAGAGGCAAGCACTCTTGCCACTAGGCCATATCCCCAGCCCCTACAATCTACTTGTATTCAACCAAGCATGTTTACTGTAATATTTCTTTGTAATGTAATGTATCTGTAGGCTATTCTGTACTAATCTCTTGCTTACCTGTCATTACATTAGACTCTTGCTTGTTATTAAATAGACTGTTGTCTACTGTATTGTACTCTTGTATACCTGTCATTATATTCAGTACCTTTTTTTGTTTTTTTTAGTTGTGGGGCTTGAACCCTGGGACTGGGCACTGTCTCTGAGCTCTTCTGCTCAAGGCTAGTGCTCTACAACTTGACCCACAGGGCCACTTCGGGTTTTCTGGTGGTTAATTGGAAATAAGAGTCTCAGGGACTTTCCTGCTAGGGCTGGATTGGAACCTCAATCCTTACATCTCAGCCTCCTGATTAGCTAGGATTACAGGCATAAGCCAGCAGAACCCAGCCCTGAGCTAATTCCTGAATGAATGTAATCTAATGAATGTCACAAAACATATATTTTTAAAGAAAATATTTCAATATCTCTGGTATTTTATGAAAAATATTTAACTCTATGCTGATTATTTTTTATTATTTGTCTTGAAAATTGTTCTACACTAATATTAACTTTTACACCTATTTATAGGGTTACTGTTATTACCATCATTATTATTAATTATTATTATTAGAGAGTTGGGATTGAATTTAGGCCTTTATTGCCAGCCAAGCATTGTACCACTCATGCCACAGCCATAGTACATATTTTTCCATAGAGATATTTTAATTTTTAATATATTCAAAAATTGTGGATGTTTGTCTATGGATTAAGTGTTTATACTAAAGGCAAACTGTTTGCATAGTGGTTAAACTCCTTACTAACTATATTGTCTTGTTAAAGTTATTTTGTCTGTTTGTTCCTCACTTTCTCTACCCGTAAGAAAAATATTAGAATTCACAAGTTCTCATAAAATACAAGTTGGCTAACCTGAAGAAATTTAGAAGAGCATATTCTGTACAATGTTGAGCCAATAGATGCCAACTATTATTTTGATAAACAACTTCACTGTTATTTGAATGTACATTATGTAGAAGTAAGAGTTCTAATTTTGTGTGAATATTTTAATAGATTGTCATTTTCGTTTTTTGCCTTTTAAAAATTTACTTATTTTTGTCAAAGTGATGTGCAGAGGGGTTACAGTTTAATATGTAAAGCAGTGAGTACCTTTCTTACTAAACTTGTTACCTCCTCCCTTATTTTTCTCTCACCTTTCCCACAATCCCACTGCTCCCCCCAGCCCCAGAGCTGTACAGTTGGTTTACAGCATACTCTCTTGTAAGTATTGTTGTTGAATTGGTTAACCTTATATCCTTTTTCTCTCCATTTTGATGTTCCACTTCCCTTCCCTAGTTCTGATAAAAGTATATAAAATACACAGGGTACCAAAATCAGTTACAGTGACATCAGGGTAAAACCATGAGAAAGAAAGACAAAAGAAAAAAGGCTAATTTCACATGGTACATTGAAAAGAACAACAAGAATGATAAAACACAAATTTTCATAACTTGGTCTTCATTTTACTTAGCATCACCTTATGTGTTCATATATACATAGCTATTGAGCTATTGTGATCTGCTGCTAGGACTATCCTAGACATGTACTAATCATTAACATGTATATCTGAATGTCCCATTAGATCAGGTTTAAAAGATTTCCGTTATCATTGTCTCTTACATACAGATAAACCTATTTCTTTGATTCATGTCTATTAATTTGTCACATATGATTTGTAGACAAACCATCTGAAGTAGAGTTCCTGAGGAAAAGATGAGGGTATCCCACTTTTCTTCCTTCCATATACTCTGTTGCTCTTACATTTGCTGTTGTGCATAGTAGGTTCAGGAATGGAAATCCAGCCTCCAAAATTACAGAAAGTCAGTCTCAGTACTTCATGAGTTATACATTCTTAGATATGCTATCTTAGATATGCACTAAGCCAACAGGAGTTTATCTTGGTATCTATGATTAGGAGCCAGATCTAGGCCATTGTTTTATATATATATAGCCATCCAAAGACTCATACTACCTGTTAATAAAAATGAGACTTATCCTGCCACCACAGAAATAACTGTTTTTCTTTCTTTCTTTTTTTTTTTTTTTTAAAGGACAGACACCCGGCTGATCTGGTTATTTATTTATTTATTTATTTATTTATTTATTTTTGCCAGTCCTGGGCCTTGGACTCAGGGCCTGAGCAAGACCTTCCCTGGCTTCTTCCCGCTCAAGGCTAGCACTCTGCCACCTGAGCCACAGCGCCCCTTCTGGCCATTTTCCATATATGTGGTGCTGGGGAATCGAACCGAGACCTTCACGTGTAGGAGGCAAGCGCTCTTGCCACTAGGCCATATTCCCAGCCCCCTCATTTTTTTTAATTCCAAAAGATTTAGACAAAAACTTTCATAGTCATCTTCCAGTCAACCACTTGTTGTTTGATAATACCTGCCTAATGCAGAAAGGGAAACTTCAAGAAGCATGTACATACAGAGCCACCCTATTTTTAAAATTGATGGGTGGCTCAGCAGTAACACACCTGCCCAGCAAGCATGAGACCCTATTGCAAAACAAAAAGAAGAACAAAACAAAACAGAAACAAAAAGTCTATTTTAACCATACTATCAAAAAAAAGTATAAGAAAATAAAGTATGCAAGTATGATCAGAGTAATGGTAATTGTCCCCATGACCTGTAACTGTGTACATACTTCAAGAAGGTCTTGGAGAGAAGTGAAACAAACTGCATTAATTTGATTGGATAATTGAGGAGACAAATATGCTCTGACCATTTGATAAAGTGCCAAAAAGACTTTCAATGATTTCTTTGTACATGATAGAAGCTAGTTTTGCTCTCCTTGGACCAATAATAAACATTTCTAATACTGATAAGAAGACTTGAAATCATAATTATTAGAGAGATTGACCTACCAAAACAGACAAAAGTAATATACTCATGTATTGTTCATTTAAAATGATATAACAATGCTGACATATCACTGTCATTGTAAGTCATTGGCAGTTTCAAAATTGTCTCTTTTTGCCTACAGTTTGGATACTGTATTGACATTAAGAACCTAGTCCATTTTAGTTGATTTTCACAAAATATGACTTATTAACTTCATATTCCTTAAACAGCTGAATTAGTGATTACTTTAGAACTTGGAATCATAGAAGCAGGCACTATATTTTATAAAACCTTAATTCAATCTAAATATAAACCTACGGATAGACTTTGGCAATGTTTTTGAAGTTTTTTTTTTTATTGAAGTTGCTTATCAAAGTCAGAGGCCACTGTACTGCAAGCTCTGTCTCTCTTTGAATAATAATCTTGCATAATCAAATAAAGTTACTGAAGTGTATACAATCATATTATCTAATGCTGTTTGTGATGCTTTAACATGGGCTTTCTGAAAGCTAAAGAAATATGCGTTCTCATCATAGCAGTAATAAACAGAGGCAATTATGCATAATTATGGAGATTAAATTCTAATTATGGCTCAATTTCAATAATATCCCTGTACACAAATCTTTTCAAGTTTTTAGTGACATGAAAAGATGAAGGTAACTCAAGGTACTCATTCTCATTGTAAGAAAGGGATATATTATATTGTGTGTTTCTATCTACATGCATAGTTATCGCTTCTATAAAATAAGAGCCCCAAAGAATTTGTTTTGTTTTCATATCTCAGAATTATATCATATGAAAATTTACAAAGAATCATTCTTTGTTGGTTCCATGTATCACAGATGTTTTTAAATGAAAATTTACATTTTCCTGATAGGCTTTCAAATATTTTCTTCTTAAACATAATATTTTTAGAACACATATGAAAATCACTCACATGTTGTAATTATCATTAAAAATGTAAAAACACAGTATGACAAAAGTAAACGATATACAACATTCTATTTACATTAAAGGAAAACAAAGTTATTTCATTGACTTAAAAACAAACAAGAACAAAAACATGATTGATAACAATGAGGTAAATTCATTTTATTACTAATCAAATTTTATTTGTTTATTTATGTATTTGTCAATTGTGGAGCCTCAACTCAGGGCATCTGTCTCTAGCTTCTTTGTGCCCAAGGCTAGTAGTGTTGTATCATCTGAACCACAGCACCACTGGTTTTTGGGTGGCTAATTGGAGATAAGAGTCTCACAGGGATTTTCTGCTGGGGCTGGTTTTGAACGAACATCCTCAGATCTCAGATTCCTGAGTTGCTAGGATTACAGGCCTGTAAGAGTCATTAGTGCCAGACCACTATTAAAATTATATAATGACGTACACCTTCTACTTGCACAGACCAAACTAATTTTATCCCCGTCACTTTCTATTATAAATTAATTTACATAAACAATGTTATAGTCATTATTCATACTATTTTTCTAAGTTAACTTGTGTATGTATGTAACTATGTATGTAGATTTTATTTATTCATTTATTAATCTATTTATCTATGTGCCAGTCCTGAGACTTGAACTTAGGACCTGGGCACTGTCCCTGAGATTTTTTTGCTCTTGCCTCTTAGCCACAATTACACTTTTGAGTTTTTTGGTAGTTAAGTGGACGTAAGAGACTCATGGACTATTCTGCCCAGTCTGACTTCAAAGAATAATTCTAACATATGAGCCTCACGAAAGGCTAGGATTGCAGCTGTGAGACACCAGTACCTTCCTTTGTTTTAATGCATGTCAGGCCTTTTTGTGAACTGCTCTACATTCCTCCCATTGAAACACTGGTGATGAGTCTCCCATATGAATTAAGGAGATGGCTCATGGCATTAAGTAACTTGATCACAATTCATTTGGTCTTTATTCCGTGACTTACTTCTATATCATTTTTTTTTCCATTGCAATGAGAGTTTGTCTGAATTTTAGAAATTCACTTAGGAAACATCTAGTACAAATATTTATTTTTATTTTTATTTTATTTTTATTTATTTATTTTTCTTTTTGCCAGTCCTGGGGCTTGGACTCAGGGCCTGAGACTGTCCCTGGCTTCTTTTCGCTCAAGGCTAGCACTCTGCCACTTGAGCCACAGCACCACTTCTGGCCATTTTCTGTATATGTGGTGCTGGGGAATCGAACCCTGGGCCTCATGTATATGAGGCAGGCACTCTTGCCACTAGGCCATATCCCCAGCCCCTAGTACAAATATTTCCAATGGCTTTAAAATAAGGTAATGTTTAAAACGATAATATTTTGCAAATTCCTGATTTTTTTTACCTTAAATATATTCAAATAAACTGGGTCTGTTTTCTAATTCATGCAATATCACTTATCATTTATCACTTATTATCAATATCATTTATGTGAATTTTTCCAAGGTAATCATCCCCCAGTTCAATTTATTTTTGCTTATAAATTGAAAGGCAATCTCAATCTAGTTTCATAAAATAACATAAAACTTTGTAGCAAATATCTGAAATATAATGTGGGTGTGTTTGATTGTACCATCATGGAACTATAACCGAAGGGAAAAACCCCAAGATTTTTTGTACATATAATCCAAATGTATTTCTTATATACTACATCGAACATATTTATGTAATATTAAAATAAAGTAAAATGAAAATCTCTAAAGCTTACTCTAATATTTTATAATCTTTAGAAAAAGAGGTATATTGTTATTTATCACTATTTTCTGAATGTATATTTTTGATGTGTAATCATTTTAATTAAAGGTATATATTTCAAAGGTGTTTTTCTTTTTCTTTTTCTTTTTTCTTTTCTTTTTTTGGCCAGTCCTGGGGCCTGGACTCATGGCCTGAGCACTGTCCCTGACTTCTTTTTGCTCAAGGCTAGCACTCTGCCACTTGAGCCACAGTGCCATTTCTGGCCGTTTTCTGTATATGTGGTGCTGGGGAATTGAACCCAGGGCCTCATATATAGGAGGCAAGCACTCTTGCCACTAGGCCATATCCCCAGCCCCCAAAGTTTTGTTTTTTAATTGATTTTTTTGTCAAGGTGAGGTACTGAGGGGTTACATTTATGTATGTAAGGTAATGAGTGCATTTCTTGTCAAACATTCTTACCCCCTCCCTCATTTTTCTCCCACTTTCCCTTCCCCTCCCAACTCTTTGCCAATTGTATTGTTAGTTTCCAACATATTGTCTTGTGAGTATCACTGTTGCTTTGGTTCACTCTTTGTTTTTTATCTCACCACTTTTTTGTTCCCCTACCCTTCACCAGATCAGATAAACACATATAAAAGAAACAGGGTACGAAAATCAAAAACAGTAACAGCAGATGATAAACCAAAGGGGCAGAGGGAGAAATGAAAGAAAAAAATAAATAACTTCAGACAGTATATTAAAAACAACAACAAAGAAAAAGAAACCTCTTATTCCCATATCTTGGAGTTATATTGCTTACTCTCAAATTTGTGTTCATTGCCTTATCATAAGCAATCTCAAACCACATAATTATTATCAAAATTTGAGATGATATCTAATAAGTAACAATACTTTGCAAGACTTTTTAGAATATCTCTTTAAATTTTTTTATTGTTAATATTTCATACAGAAAAATTATACTGCTTTCCAACCCAATTTTACTTTTTATTGTTAGATATAAAATAGGTGTACATATAAAATTTGGGCCACATGAAAGTATGCTTTTAGCTGTGAATTTCAAAGCACAAAAATTATGAACATGTAGCATTCTACATGTAGAATTCTAACTGATCCTAACATAAAACTCATTGCTCATCTAATTCATAATTTTTACTCTCATTTACAAGAAAAGAGCATGTTAAATTTTGCATGCATTCTCTGTTATTATCTATAGTATTTTCAAATACACCACTGAATAGTGGGTTAGTTTTGCATTTTTATATGCATGAAGGTGTACAAATTTTGTGATTAGCTATATCTTTTTAATAATGCATAATTTTGATCAAGTATCAGTGAAGAACAATAATTTTTAAGGTCTAAGTTGTCTTTTATTGAATTAATATACTTCTACTCATTCTTGTAATCTCTTGTTAGATTATATAGGTGATTTTTGGTGGTTTTAATAGGAAATGGAAGTGTTATTAAACACATTCTTGAAATATCTCTCTCATTTAATTAGAAACTAATTTTTAGGTTTTGTTTTTTTTTATTTCCTCGTAGGGGAGGAACACAAGGTGCAATGCCTCTGTGCCTCTAATCACATGAAATAATATTCACTGAAATGAACTCCCAGAAATGGAAACAAGTGTTGTTTTTTGTTTGTTTTCTTTTGTTTTTATTTGGTTTTGTTTTCTTTTCATTTTTTCTTGGGTGGGGAAAAGGTGCACAGAATTGAAGGGATAAAGGATGAACAAGTCCAGCACTGGTGCTCCGTAGACACTATGTTGAAAATCAATTATATAACTTAAAGGACAGGAATGGGAGGTAAAACTTGGGAGAATGAGAGAACTGGTGATATTCTCCAAAAAGAAATATTCTCTTGATCTGATTTATGTAATTCTAACCCTTTTTTATCACTTCTATAGTGACAAAAAATGAAAATTAAAGGAACAGAGGTCAAAGATTATGAATTGTCTCCTTAACATATGCTTAAATTAGAAGGTGGCAAGGGAGCCTTGGAGAAAACTTTGCAGACCTGCCTTTGATCTTTGGGAAGATGGATTTCATCTTAGTCGCTCTCTACAAGTACGGCTAATCAGAAAGGAAAACAAAACAAAACAACAACAACATCTCACTACTTTAGTGTGTGTGGTTCTTTATGATGTTACTTCTGCATGTCGCGCGTATTAAATGGGTTAATTGGAGGATCCAGTTGTGATTCCACGTCTCTAGACTTGATTTTCCTTGTTGGTGAACATGGTGATGAAGCCCACAGAACCAGTAAACTCTGTTGTGGTAGATGGACGCCTTGCTCAGGCCTAAATCTGTGATCTTCAAATGCCCCTCTTCATTCAGGAGGATGTTTTCAGGCTTCAGGTCTCTGGAGATGATGCCCAGGCAGTGGAAATGGTCCAGAGCCAGCAGGAGCTCAGCCAAGTACAACTTTACGTCTTCCTCTTTGGAGAGTTGGATGAAGGGTCCCCTACACTCAGGTAGAGTGGACTTTCCCTTCCATGGATTTCAGGAAGATTTCAATAGCTAGGATTTCAGGAGGAAACAGCCATCACCTAACCATGGTTCATTTTTTACATACTGTACATCAACTATGATTACTTCATTTTTCACCCAACCCCATTCCTGTCCTGTGCCCACCTTTTGCTTACCTCCCTCAAAAACTATTTCTGCTTCTGGCATTTAATTTGATTAACAATACCATCGTTTTTCAGAGAAGTTACATGTTGGAGTCCTTCCCCAAATGTACTATACTTTCGTTAGTGTGTATATATTAATAAAATCCTGTATATGTATGTTTGTATTTTAGATCGCTTTATAATGAATAAAATCATTAGTAGGCAAAGTTAAAGTCATTTAAATGTTTGTATTGAAAGATATTGTACAAGGGAACTAATGAATAGCACCCTCTATATTGATCATCTAAAAGAGCCTCAGGTTCCTGATGTATAGGATTTCAACAAGAAGCTCCGATTCCATCTTAACCTCTGTAAATGCATCACTCTAAAGATGTCCCAGGTGCAACCTGTCTGCCTGGCCGCCTTGCAGCTCAGCAGATGTTCCTGTCAACGTGTTGTGAATGATAGCATTTCCTCTGTGCTTCTCTTTTCCTGCCTCTCAGGAAAGATCAGGGATCATTAGTTTGGATGCACAAATCATCATCCAAACAACCTTATGGAGTAAATTACTTGTAATTCTACATCTAAAGTGTTTTTGTTTGTTTGCTCGTTTGTTTTTTGTTACTGATGTCTTGAAAACATACTCATGTCTGATAATCTCTGTGATTGATCTTTTGCATAAATCTTCTTTGGAATACTGACGGAAACTTTACACACAGTAAGAAAAATGAAACTTTTAGTATGCATTGCAATACATATTGGAGACATGATATTGATGACTGCAATTCATTGGGAAAATAAATTAATCACTGAAGAATCTATTATTCTAAGGTTTTTGCATGTATGGAGCCATATAGATTCAATTTATGACTTGAAAATGGTTTTATATTGTGGCACCATGGAAAGGATTTAGTACATTTAATGCATCTTTAATACAACCATTGTTATTTCAAACCAGTAACAATTACTAGAATAGGCGAATTGCATTAATGGTAGAAGTGACAAGCTAAATCTTCATTAACTACATTTACTCCTTCAGGAAATTGCATTCCTAAAAGGTGAGGCCTATCAGAACAAAAGTCTGTTAGATGTAGACTTTCATTACTAATTTCAGCATATCTAATATTTAAAACGATATCTACTAAACTCAAATTAATTGACATATTCTTTATTCCATCTTAAATATTCCAAGGACACTGATGTATCTTATACCAGAGAAGATGTAGTCTCTGTTTCATATAATGTTTCCTTAGTCTTTGCTATTTTATATTACTATTTACTCTTTATCTGAGGACTTATTTGAAAGCCAGAAGGGCAGAGCAGCAGGGTCTCCTAGGCTTGTAGTTACTGCTTCTCAGTCTGACAAATCAATATAAAATGTGAGCCTCAAATCTGATATCATCAACCACATTTTCTCATTTTCTCAGCAGGAAATAAAGTTATTTCCAAAGCCAGGGCATCAAACACACAAGTGTTTATCATAACATAATTTTCCCAGACTCAAAACTGAACTGTTATTTTTCTCATAATACTATGGTTTATAATGTTTGGTTCAACATTTTTGTGAGAAGATACTGCAAAGAATAATCAACATCATTGTTCCCATTGTTATGTATACATGATTATGGATAATATCTACTATTTGAATGCAGGTCAGTGTCTTTCAAATAGCAAGAGTAGTAAAACTGTATTTGTAATAGTTTTATATTAGTTTTTGCTTCATTTTGATTTTTATTATTTTACTCCCTGAGGTTCAATGGTATCATACTCTTTTGTTTATTTGACATTGAGTAAATCTAGATTAAGAGGTAACACGCATCAATTTTTAATAATAAAATCTCAAGTTGGTATATTTAAAATTCAATAAATATTTGAAATTATTCTTATTATTTGAAATAAGAAAAAGTTCTTTACTTGAAATTCATGTCCTTATTCATAAAATTTAATGGATCTATAACTATAAATGATAGAGTGTTTTGCATATAATATATTTTAAGACAAATTATCAAAATACTTTAAATTGATACTTCTTTGACATTCAGAAAAGAAGCAGGTTCAATAATATTTTGCTTATCAAATATTATCATTGATCTCACTGAGTTTCCCAGAAAAAGAGCATGAGCATTTTTCTTATTGAGATGACTTTGAAATAACCTTGCATAGACCAGTAACATTGAAAGAAGAACTTTATCACTAGTCTTAAACCGGGGCTGATGTGAGCTGTTCAGTAATTTCTCTAAAGCACTATTTTTGTACATGTAATGGACCAAATTAATGTCGATTTCAAGTCTCAGTTTCAAGATCTGACAATCATACTTACTGTTAATATATACATATATATATATACACATATACATATACATCTTGTCAAGACAATATGGCATACTTTATCGTATTATTTTAATTAATATATGAGTGAATGTATAACATATATAATGTAAAATAATGACATTGTCATTATATAGATAAATATTAATATGTTTTAAGCATTAATAAATATTAATAAGTTTAAATATTATGTACTGAAACATTAAGCCTCTCTTTTTCTTTGTCCAGAATTGTTGCAAAAAAATTTAACATAGATCAGCTTTTAGAGTTAAAATTAATAGTATGATATTTTAATATTAAAGGAAATTGAATGTCCATAACCTTTGTCCTTGGATAATCAATTATTTTTGTTTGTATTTATGCTATGATAGCATGCAAAATCTATGTTTTTCCCAAGTTACTCAAAAAAATAAAGTGTTATTCACTTTCTTTTCCTTGTATTTGCTTAGATAACATTTAGAAAGCATTTTTTTTTCAGTACTATGGAGAAAAGCAATGTCAAATGTACATGGAGGGAATAAATCAACTTGTGATGCTAGGTGGTGTATCAGGCAATACAGGTCCAGATGTTTCAAGCATTGTTTGTCACTTCTATAGAGTAAATACAGATGATATTCAATGAACAGGAAGGATGTTCACTGGGGAGGAAGAAAAGGCTTGAAATGGTATAATAAGCACCAAATAAAGCACATGATTACTCTTAGAAACTGAACCAAAGTTCATCATTCAAATAGTTCTGAGTAGTTTCAGTCTATTCAGATGGATGTTTATGTTGTGTTTTAGTTTTGAATACATTGAATCATTTCTCAGGCAAGCCAGACTTCATCTCAGTAGGAACTGGAAGTCATCCAGAAAGCTGGCACGACGTCCCAAGTAAATACACATTGGAGAGAACTACACTGCCACAGCAATGTTAAATTAAACTTGGCATTCTTAACAAAAAGATTCATTATTTGCATACTTTGGAGGAATCTGATTTGTTCCCAGAGTTCTCCTCCCTTAGTAATCTGAGCCCCTGTTGTTAAACAAAAACTGTTTCTACCACCTACATCTATTACTCATAATTAATACTTAGAAAAATACAAATATTTACAAATCACCATAATCTACTAGAGAAAGTAGGTAACCTGTTGGCAACATAATCTTAGTTTCATCAATTAGCCAGGTGAGAAAATCCCATAACTTGTATACTATTATAGTGTGTTTCCCAAATTTATACTTACCTTTACAAGATGATATCAAATGGTAATAGGATATTGATTTAAATTTGCCTATATTTGCTTTGGTTGTGTAATCTGTTTATTCTGTCATCCTCGAATTTTCACTGATGTCCCATGTGTTTCCAATGTATCAATGTTCAGATATTTGGATATGGGGAAATGACTGGACTATAAGTGCTCTGATTATGAGCATAATTGAGGAAAATATCGGGAAATGATGGATATATAAAATATGAGGACTACTAGGAGGAAGTGGGTCAATGAGGGCATGATTTTGAATGGAATATCTGGTATCTAGCAACTTTTTCCTCATTTTTTGCTTTTACTCACTATTTAGTGAGTACATTCCATTACCATATAAATAAAAAAGGAAATGATTTTCTTTTAACTTGCTTTTTCTGAGTGTATATATATATATACACATACATATATACATACTTCCTAAGTGTATATATATACTTCCTAAGTGTATATATATAACATATGTAATGAAACTTACAAATAAAAATTTGCTTCAACATAGTTATTTATGTAGATACATATACAAGTACATATATATGTAGTAAAATTATAATCAATATTAAATTAACACTCGAAAATTGTCAGAAAGAGATTGTAGCTAAGTGTTTATCATATAAAATAGGACAAAAGAAGATAGCATTTGTAGAGACTAACCAGGATTTGAAACCCACCTATTACAATATGAATCATTATGGTATTTTAAACACCAAAATAAAGAATGCAGTAATAGTTTTATATGAAAGGAAAATAAATAAGATCTTAAGTATCTACGAAATGAGGATATTGGAGAAAAATTATTTTAATGGAAACATTAAAGTAAGTATAAAATAGTCATATAAAATTTATTTCAGAGGAAAAGAAAACCTCTCAAAGTAATAAGTGGGGTAATAAATACCAGAAATAGTCCTAAATAAACCAATGGATATATGAAATTTAAAGTATACTTTAAAAGAGATATTTTTTAGAAAAATGAAATATTCACAATATAATTTTCATAAATTGATAGTCTCTGGTAAAATTCTAGGTTCTACAAAGTATGTAATATGGTATATACATATTATATTTATAGTTGTTAAAAGTTAAACATCAATCTCTTACATAATAAAAGTGTGAGAACATTTCCACTAAAAGTAGGAACAAGTAAACTCTTAATTTTTCTCTTATTCTTTAAACAAGGCTATTAGAAAGAATGGGAAGAAAGGTTTAGCCATTGAGAATGATAACACAAATAAATCATTTTTACTTTCTTTTAACATTAACATGAACCTGGACAATTTCAGAGACGTAATTATAAAGTAATTATAATAACTACTTAATTTAGTGAAATAGGCATATTAATTAAGATTCTCCAGACAAACAGAATGAATAAAATATCTTTAATTATAAGAGATTAATTAGATTGGCACCTCATCCTCATTGGGACTAAGAAGATTCACAATGTCTGTCTGCCGGATAGAGAAGAGAGAGAAACTGATCATTGTTTAGGCTAAGAAACTGAAGGTCTCATAAATGGAGAGAAGCAAAAATACCACCCCATGCTGAGACTGAATGGCCCTGTTATCCTTGGAGAACCACAAGCCTTGAAGGTAGAAATTTTCAAAGTTGCTTTTTTGTGCCATCTGAGCCTTCAACCTACTTATTCAACTATACTGCCCTCCTTCAGATTTACTCAGCTTCCAGTTTTCTCTGAAAATACCATCACAATTCCAAAAGCATGCTTTACCAATGCTCTAGCTATCTCTCAAGCCAATCAAAGGGACAACCAAAATTACCAACCAATTTACTCCTTCTCAGTGTAGCATACATGCACATATTAAATTACATTCTCTGTCCAGATAGACAATAAATAAGCACTGCTTTCACTTGATGATACAATTATCTTTCAGCAAGAAAATGAACTTTTTCCTTTAGTAGAAAAGAATATTGATGCATTTTTCCTAATATCACATAAATGAAATATTATGATATAAATTTAACAACACTTAGATACTGAAATAAAGTTTATTTTAGATTATATGATAAAGGGACACATACACAAATGTATTCTGTCTAATATAAAAATAATCATGGTAATTGCAATCTTCCTTTCTGTAATGGGACATTTACTTTCAACATTAGAATTAGCAGTGCTTCTGGTCAAAGGGAAATTATCAGTCAAATTAATCATCTTTCCCTGTTGTTTTGTTAAAATTCCTTGTCAAAACAATTCAGTTTTATCATGATTCTTTGTCAAAGTAATGAAATAATGCTCTTCTAATTTCACTAGGCACTTAGAACTGACATTAGAGGATGAACTTGGATAGAAACGGATATTGGATATAAAGTGACACTTGATACAACCTGACATTGGATATGAACTTAGTTTATTGAGCTCACTTTTGAAACCTGTGTCTTCCTGTTGTAAATCTCCTCGTCTGTGAAATTAGGGACAGTGTTTTGAATGAGACTCAGTACCCCAAGCTCCCAGCTGCTAGCTATGCTCACCATTTTAGAATACAGGAGAATATGAGAATATAATTTCAACATTTTAAAGGGCTCTTTGATAATATCAAATATTGCCACTCACAACATACTTAACCTTTCACATAAGTATCCCTGCCTTACTGCAAAGGTTGTTATGACCATTTGATATTTGACATTTAATATTTAGTCCTTCATTTAAAGGCTCCATAAATTCTTCTGTCCTCTGGCTATAATAGCTTCCTCTTCAACCGTCAATGTTTCTAGCTTCTTAGCATGCTTTTAAGCCAAATTGATCTGGTATATAATATAGTGATAACTATGTTTTACGGCTGTTTATTTTGTAATTTGAACACTACTTCTCCAATGCTGAGGTATATCAGGAAACAATTTAGAACGAAGAGAAGAAAGGAGGTGAGGCAGGGGATGAGAGGCAGGAGTAAGGAGGGAGAATCCTTGCTTAAATTTAACACCAATAAAATGATTCTGAGACCTATTAATGTAAGATAAGATATCCTATAATACAGTAGTGTGTGAAAACTTATGAGGAACACTGCCAGTACACTTCTCCTAAAATATATAAAATTTAGAAAGTGCTATTGCTATTTTTAATGGCAACATTAGAGAGAATTCCAGTTGTTCATATAATGTCATGGTCTGAATCTAATTCCATTCTAGTGTCACTATGTAGAGAACGAAACACAGTTAAGAAAGGATGTTACTCTCAGGAGAATCATATCTGCAACAAATTTCTACATGTGTGCTCTATGTCAGACTCTGTAAAAAAGCTAATATTGTATTTTCATTGGTGAAAATTGGTGATCATTTTTGCATTTTTTATGTTTTACCATGTTTTGACTTAAAGCAAAGTATGAAGTTGACTTAACTAGTAAAATCATACAGTACAATTATTCTTGGTAAAATACATGTAAATGAATAGAAATCTCTCTATGTATATATTTATATATGTACATATATAAATATTTATATTTATATATATTTATATATGTACATATATTTATATATGTATATATATATTTATATATATATTTATATATGTATATATATTTACTGGTGGTCTGCCATATTACTCAATATTATTATAGCATGATTTTAATGGTTACTAGGTGTAAAATAATATGACCCATGTTCTTATATGAAACATTACTTAATTTCATTAAGCTTCAAACCACTTCTTCAATAACTTTCCTTCATTTTGTAAGATATAAAATTGATTTTTTTAAAAAAATAATTACCTATTTATTGTCAGAGTGATGTACAGAGGAGGTACAGTTTCATACATAAGGCAGTGAGTACATTTCTTGTACAATTTGTTACCTCCTTCCTCATTCCCCCCCCCCACTCCCCTTTTCCCTCTCCACCCATGAGTTGTTCAATTGGTTTACACCAAATGGTTTTGTAAGTATTGCTTTTGGAGTCATTTGTCTTTTTATCCTTTGTCTCTTGATTTTGATATTCTCTTTCACTTCCCTAGTTCTAATACCAGTATATACAGTTCCCAGGGTACTCAGATGAGATATGGTGATAGTGCAAGGACAAACACAAGAAGGGGATACAAGAGGGTCATGAACAACAACAAAAACTACGATTTCAACATGGCATGTTGAAAGTAATTACAAAGCGATATAACACTTGTTCCCATAATGTGGAGTTCATTTTACTTAGCATCATCTTATGTGTTCATAAGGGCATAACTATTGGGATCTTGTGATCCTCTGCTGTGACTAGCCTAGCCTAAACCTGTACTAATTATTCCCGAAGAGGAAAACTATAGAGTCCATGTTTCTTTGGGTCTGACTCACTTCACTTAGTATAATTTTTTCCAAGTCCTTCCATTTCCTTATGAATGGGACAATGTCATTGTTTCTGATAGAGGCATAAAATTCCATTGTGTATATGTACTCCATTTTCCTGATCCATTCGTCTACAAATTGTGCTGTGATGAACATTGTTGTGCTGGTGGCTTTAGTGTGTTCTTGTTTGTGATCTTTTGGGTAGATGCCCAAAAGTGGGGCTGCTGGGTCATCGGGGAGCTCTATGTTTAGCATTCTGAGGAATCTCCAAACCACTTTCCAGAGTGGTTGAACAAGTTTACATCTCTACCAACAATGAAGTAGGGTTCCCTTTTGGCCACATCCTCTCCAGCATTTGTTATTGTTAGTTTTGCCATTTAACAAAGCACTTAATTTATACAATGCACTTTGATCTGTTTCATCCCTTCAACATTTGCATTCCCCTTCAACCTACTCCACCCCTTATTTTAAGGGTTAAGGCAGTGGATAATAATATGTGCTTTTAACTTATTTTTAATGAAAGATCTGTGTCTGTACCTACATCTGTATGTGAACATTATCAGTAGTAATTCAAGTTTCAACACAGCTAAATCTCCATTTGTCTACTTAGCTGTAAATTTAAATGTGCATCTATGACTCATAACATTAATATTAAGGTTTCTGAATGATGTAATTCTTCAAGTTGGTTATTTTGTGAAGAAAGTAAATACTGATTATTAATTTATCCAGAGCACACTAAGCTAAACTTTTCATGATTTCACACTTGAAAAATAGAACAATTTTGTTATTGAAGGGAGAAAAAGGGCCCCCCATTTTTCTTCATTTTAGAGATGATTCCATTTTGACTACGGTAATAAATAATTAATTTAGCTTCAAATATTGCACCTCTGTGTGCTGTTATGTTTGAAATGCTTTAGATTATAAAATCAATACATTTTACCTTTTTATTTAATATTAAAATATGCTTTTGTGTAAATTTTCTTGTTAGCATTGTTACCAAGAATAAACTCTAAGTTGTAGGTTATGTGCACAATTCCAAGAGTAATGTAACAAAACACAATCTTACTGTGAGAATGTGTGTTGTCCCCAAAAGCAGCCTTAAAAGAAAAAAAAGTTATGCAGAGTACAAGATCCGTGCTGAAATGTAAAGAAGAAATAGTTTCTGATGCAATGGCTGTAAGTGATTTAGCTGGGGTATGTGTTTATAGAAACTCATCATCCTGGATAGCTTTTTAATAAAGGAAGGAACATTTTCATAACCATCACAAGTTGCAAAAGTGGGAAAATTGTTAATAAGTATAAAGTACAAAATTTAGGTGTCTTATGATGCATTTCTGAGTAGTGCAGAAACAGTTTAAGATTTAAATAGATGTTAAATTTCTGATGGTTGTTTGTTTAAAAGGAAACATCTGCTAACATTCACTGAGGATCACCTATCTGAAAATGCTACAGAAAAAATAATTTAGAAATGATTTGCAAAGAAAATATCTAAATGAAACTGTTGTATAAGGCAGTCTCCTCAGTCAATGTCAAAGTCTTTAAAGCAACCAAACACTGGAAAAAAATTAAAATGAGTAGTAAATTTGTAATTTTCAGGAGTATCATGGCATCATTTGTTTTTCTTCATAGCTTAATAATTGTCCACTGTGTTCATACACTACATTTTTAAACTTTTTATCCACTGACGGGCACTTGGATGTATATCTTGATATTGGAAATTTTGCCGCAGTGAACATTCAAGTTCTATGATGTCTTGTGAAATCCTTAGGGCAGAGGTGACACTGTTTAAAAATAAATGTACTCAATACCTTACTTTTGTCACTGTTACTCCTCTGTATATAACCTTTACAATAAAAAAGAAAAAATAGGATATATATTTTGAGTGGTATAAATTAATTATAGGATAGTAAAGTTTTGTACTTACTACTTCTATCCTCCTCGATTTTTTCTATTTCCAGTAAAGAGAGGGATGTTTTGAATTATTTTACCAACTGTAGAACAAGTTTAGTGCTTTCTTTTATATATACAAGAACAAGATCTCCTAGAATGCTGTATAATTTTACTGTTTTTCTAATATTGGTTTTAGATGGAAAAGTCAAAGAATCTTGCATGTACAATCTAGTACCTTCTGTATCAGTAAAAAAAATAACATGAATGAAAAAAAAACATTTAAATGCATATACAATTCAATATAACTACAAAAACACCAAAGTACTAATTGAAAAAAAAATTCTCTAGGCATTGCTTTTTTTTTTCTTTAATTTGAATTGGTTCTATGCACAAGTCCACATATTTCCACCAGTGAGTTTGGAGACTAAAATCGTGTCCTCAATGGCAAGCCTGCTGCCCTGGTAACAGGCCTTCAATCAGCAAAATGATACTCAGGCTTCGAAACTGACATTTGGGCCAGTGACAGCCTAAATGGCCTGATTAAGGAAGTAGTCTCCTCTTCCCAATAAACTAGATAGTCAGAACGTAGCTATGGATCTTAACCAGGCTGAAATGCAGTAGCAATCTTTTGTCTTTCATGTTCTTTCTACAACTATTACAGTTAAAGACAATAACTATTACATCCCATGATATAACTCTGTCATTCAACACTAAAGTTCTAGTTCCAATAAATTTTGCTTCTAGTCTTACCTTCTTACACTGGTTTTACTAGGCTTTTCAGCTGAGATATAATTTACCTTTTATATTTTGGGGGGGGGATTCTGTACAAAATTAATGAAACCTGATTCAAGTGGACTCAACATATATTAAATCTCTGTTTTAATTTTTTTTCTTAACAAGCATTAATTTTACCTCATGATTCAACATATATATATATATATATGCATAGTAAAATGACTACTTAAATCAAGTGAGTTAATTCATTAAATCACAGTTACTCTATTTCTTATCTTTGTGTGTGCGCGTGTGCGTGCGTGTGTGTGTATGTGTGTGTGTGTGTGTGTGTGTGTGTGTGTTGTTTTGGGTTAAAGCAAACATGATATATTCCTGTGGCAAATGTGAAGTAAATAACCTTTTATCCCTACTTAAGATTCATACAAAGTATCTGCCTTGTTTAGCATAGAAAGAAGGCTCGAATTTAATATAAAAACCAAATAAATAAAATTAGAAGGAAATACTACAGAAAAATTTACTATACCCAATGATTACAGAATATCAATGAACCATAAAACACTTAACAGAAAAATAATGCAAAATTTCCAAAAGGAAAATAAGAATGTAGAAGCCATGAAAAAACTTTAAATAAAAAAAATAAGTAGAAACCACAGATATCAATAAGTTCTGGAGGTATTTAAGAGAAATATTCAAGTGTCAGTTCTATTAAGAAAATGATTTTTAGAGAACAATAAATTTCAATTAACGTATATGAGTATTTCTTGTTTTATTGCTTTATTTTTTACAAAGCAGTAGGAGAAAATGCTATCTCTGAAAATAATTAAGTCTATAACATTAAATATGAAGAAAATATACATATTCTAGTTAGAAAAGTTGGGTCTTATGGGTAATGGGTACCACTTACAAATCTGCAGTGTTTTTTTATTAGAAATGAGTGTACAGATGGTAGATGATTTCTTTGGAGCCAGGGTTCTCATTCTCACAATGTGATTTCACAAATCAAACACAGAGAAGTTTAGGATGATACATTTGTAGTTGATTAGAGTTTAAGCCTTACTATGAATTCATTGCACTAAGGATACAAGTAAATACAGACAATGTATTTAAAAGAATGTTCATAACTATACTTTAAGATAAGAGAATCTGAAAGGAAGGACACCCTAACTACTAAAAGCATAGACCGAGTTCAGGCCGGGCTCATAATGGAGTTTGTTTTGTTGTTGTTGTTGTTTTCCTAAAAGAGCCAAATAAACTGACTGATTCATAGGGATATGGGGGATATGTAAAATATTAACATTGAACATCATTACATAAAATAAATAAAGAAATGAGTCCACATACAAACACAAATGAAAACCCAAAAAACAAGTGTGTTCAGGAACCATTTGAAAATGTCCAATACATAAATTGAAAATATATGAATAATAGAATAAAGCAGTATTGTGCTATATTCAAATATTAAGTACGTAACAAATTGATCATATGTGAATAAATGAAGGAGTAAATTTATTTGCAATATACAACCCATCTTAGATATAATTCTAAATAATTTGGGTAGTCTGTTCTCCATGTAGGGAAGTATAACTTTCTACCTTGTTAGTCTGTCTTCCCTACAAGGTATACAGAATGGAAAGTGAAAGAAATATATCTGAGGAAATTTGACCCACAGGAGATTAGCCTGTTTTCAACAGAGTCATTCATGCTGATAGTATATCCTTTGATGTGTTTGTTGAAAATCTGTACTTTACATACATGATCTTTTCACAAGGCATATGCCACCAATATTATAAAGAAGAGAGGAAATCTCAATTTAGGGACATCCTACAAAGGATCTAACCAATATTTAAAATTGTCAAAGTCCTGAAAACATTTGAGACACTATCACTGTAAACAGTAGCATGAAGAGGCATAATATCCAACTATATAAAGATGGGTAAGATCCTATAAAAGATAAATAATATTAGGTTAAGATTAAGAAAATGGAGGGGCTGGGGATATAGCCTAGTGGCAAGAGTGCCTGCCTGGGATACACGAGGCCCTAGGTTCGATTCCCCAGCACCACATATACAGAAAACGGCCAGAAGCGGCGCTGTGGCTCAAGTGGCAGAGTGCTAGCCTTGAGCGGGAAGAAGCCAGGGACAGTGCTCAGGCCCAGAGTTCAAGGCCCAGGACTGGCCAAAAAAAAAAAAAAGAAAATGGAAATAAAATGTAAACTTACTAAGAAACAGTGTAATTATTAAGGTACCACACTGGAACATTAGTGGTGACAAATAAGACATACACATATAAGGTGTGTTTAACAAGTGAAATATTATTTGGAAATTTTTTGGTAATATTATTTGGTAATTATTTGGAAATTTTCTAATCCCATGTTAAAACATACATTACAAATATGATGAAATAACAAGGATATAATGACAATGGAGAACCATTAAAGGAAGAAATTACAGAAAAGTAAATGAACAAAAAGAAAAAGAAGAAATGAAAAAATATCAAAGTTTTTTTTAACAGATCAGCAAACAGGCAAATAAAATAAAAGCTTATTTATTTATTTATTTATATTTTCAAAGTAATGTACAGAGGGGTCACAGTTACATATGTGAGGCAGTGAGTACATTTCTTATCAAACTTGTTACCTCCTCCTCCATTTTCTCCCACCCTCTCCACTACCCGGTTCCTTCCCACCCTCCCCCAAGTTGTACAGTTACTTTACATCAAATTATCCTGTAAGTATTGCTGCTGCATTGGTTCCCCTTTTAGCTTTGTCTGTCCATTTTGGTGTTCCCATTCTCAAGTTCCAATAAACGTACAAACAATACACAGTGAGCTAAAGTCAGTTTAAATTAACATGCTTTAAAAAATAAAAAAGGCGAGGTTTAAAATTTGGAACCAAAATTTTTATATTTCCATAAATATATTAAATGGAAGTGGAATGCATCTACAAATGTTTCCCAAGATAATGAAACATAAATGAAACACAAATTATACTCAACTGTAGCTTTTTTATATTGAGTGAAAAGTAAAATTGATCCTTGATTTTAGCCAAAGATTACAACAGAATTACAAGTGAAAAATTCATAAGGGATTGCATGTTAATAATAGTTTACCTTAGCTTTGTAAAAAAGTTGTTCATTATTTAAAGATTCTCAAAATTATAAATTTTAAGCATATAGCTTTCAGTCATAATTGATTGTGAGAAAAAACGTTGACAAATAATTGTGAATATACATGAACTCAATGAGCATAATTTCGTTAACTCTATTAAGGGAATTTTTACTTATAGAAAACAATTTCTTTCTTTTACTTTTAGTATGTTAAATAAAATGTTTGAAAGAACACAGTATTCTTATTCATTTACGTTCATATGTTTTCTTAAGTACCACAATGGCAGCCTTGTCCCAATGACCATATAAGTAAATCTGACATCTGCTGCTGTTTTTACAGAAAAAAAAATGGTATTTTCCCTTAGTTAGAGAGTAAAATTCAGATAATCATTGCATTATAGGAGTCATATTCAAGGACCTACCTAAACATATTGGATATATTTTCTTAAATTTTAATATATTTCATTTGCATTTATATAGAAGTATACCCAAGCATATTATAAACATAGTGATTTCTTGTATCCATTGACAAGATAGGATTTTATCATTCATTAAAGAAATATCTGAGGGGAAACTTTAAAAATTAACAAAATATCATTAATTTAACGTCTGTTATAATTTAACAATAGATTGATATTTTTATTTTTATTAAAATATTGAATAGAGAAGATAGTGGGAAAAGGCTATTATGATCTAAGCAACCGAACATTCACCTTGAAAAAGTCCTGAGGCAAAGCCTCAGTAATTAAAAAAAGGATAGGGGAGGGGAGGGGAGAGAAACAAGAAACAAAAACTAGTTAAAAACATTTGGAATGTGAGTTACAAGCCAGGTTTACTTCCTCAGCAGCAGTAGTGAGTAAACACATGGGCTTTGACAATGCAGGTGTGAGATTATGTTAGTAGTTTATGGACTTTCTCTTAAAATCTGTTAACAAGTAATCATTCATTGTTTTGTTTTGTTTTGTTTTTACAGTGGCTATTTGCACTTCCTTCTTACATCAACAGTATCTTTTAATTCCTTGACCTTCTTACTCCAACTGTTTTGACATTACCTTAAGACTCTTATTTTGCCTATGTTATATCCCTGGTGGTTTGCAATAACTAAAGGCACCTCATTTTTTCAAGGCTAAATACAGAGTTGCTAAAACTATCTAAATCAAATTAGAATTTGGAAATATGTATTCTCAGATAATCCAAAAATAATGAAAAAACTTTAAAGAGTATTACTGTGAAAACAAGATTGTATGACCTTTAAGATAAGGGTTGTTATATTTCCCCAAAGATAGACACTAATTGGTGCTTGACTTTCTCTAGCCTCACATTATACTATAAAATTTATAAATTGAGGCATATCAAAATGCATCAATATGTCTTGTCAACTTTGGGTTGATACTTCAGAGGCCCTTGACTGACTCACAGTGGCAGATTTCTCTGTTTCCAAAGTAATGTTGACTCACAAATGAGAAAAGTTAAAGGAGGTGCCCTAGGTAGCTAGAAAAGATTTTACATGCTAGATTATTTTATGTGAAACAAAGTGAGAGTGCTGTCAAACTAATTTTAATCTTCTAGAAATAATCCTATATTTTCGTTCACAATACAGACAGGTACTATAGAAGCAAAGTGTATCTGATGCATAGTTGTCATGAGATAATAACTACTCAAGGGAATTATAGGTACTTGGTTAAATTTAGTATCTCTTACTGCCTTAGGGATATGATTATGACAAACGTAGTCCTTATCATTAATGCTTAAATTATATTATTGGCATATTATTTTAATACTCTTCAATTTTTGGAGTCAAATTTCTACACAGGAGTATTCTACTTTATCAAATCGGTTGGAATTTCTTATATTTGAGACTTGTTTTTACCACAGTACATTTCACTGATTGGTCAGCACAAGAGCATTAAATTGCCTACATTCTGGGCCAGGAATACCATATAGTCCTTCATGTTGAGATTGTACTTCCTTAAATAAATTATGTTTTAGCATTAGAAACCGCTTCCATTAAAAACAACAACAGCAACAAAAAACTCATTTCCAAATAATTCCAGATTGATGAGGCAAGGATGTACCTCAGTAAATCTGGATGCCAAATTGTTTAAACCTTCATTAAATTTCTATTCGTTCAAAAAATAAGAACTTAATTGTCTTTAAAGTTTTGGTTTATGAAAAGGAAGTCAGTGGGTTTGTAATTAAAATTAAAGCTGATTTATATTTATTTCAGCCACAGAAGCTGCAGTTTCAGACTACCGTATTTATTTATGTTTTCAAATCATGTAATTAGGCAAATTCCA
The DNA here is from genome assembly GCF_023159225.1 of Perognathus longimembris pacificus. NCBI lineage: Eukaryota > Metazoa > Chordata > Mammalia > Rodentia > Heteromyidae > Perognathus > Perognathus longimembris. The sequence continues at coordinate 27,094,643 of NC_063163.1, forward strand.
TGTTCAGTACCATGGACAAAATTCATCAAGGGAGAACACCCAAGGAGTGAGAATGGATTTCTCTGCATCCACAACAAACTCTAAAACAACAACAAACTATCAAGATTTCAGGGAATAATAACAGCAAAGATGTTTTTTTCTTCAATAAAACAGAATTGACCAAAATTACAGCAAGCCCTGTTGCTATTTTGCTTTTCTTATTATCTTATCATTTGTTCTAGAATAAAGAATGGGCAAACAAATTACAAATGAACAGAATCACACATTTCATCCTAAAGTAACCAGAAAGTTCTCCATAGTATCAGGAAGTGGTAGAGAGGGAAAGAGGGGACTATAGGGAAGTAAATTCATTATTATTGTTTTTCCCAGAGACAGGAAAGGGATGAGAATAACTGATTGTCTCCTGTCAATAATAACATTGGCAGGGAACATCTATGATTCACTATAATAGGATTGAATAGATGCTGACATTCTTAATTAAACCTGTCATTGTTCAATGACAAATGTTATACAGTCAGTGACAAGATTTATAGATGAAAACATATTAGGATAAGCTAATGGAAATTTTTTTGAGGATTGGAGGTGAATTTCATTCAAGATATATGATTGCAAGTCATGTTGCTGGTGACTGAGATATTGGTTCATGCCGGAAATGATATTCAGGAAGTTACAATTCAGAAATCAGCATAGAGTTAGAAAACAGCATAGGAAGAAAATTTTAAGGAGAGCATCTCCAAAATAACCAGCAAACCCAAGATGTTGGAATGATTAACTACACTGTCAAGTGTGAAATTCTGAGATGAAACCATGGTATGGGCAAGAAAAAAAAAAGATTTTGATATAATAGGAATATTACTATATATTCATAAATGACTCACAGGCATTTACTTGAAAATGAGATTAATCAGTTTATGAAATTCTACATGCAAAACCCTACATGTTTATATTTACCAAAGATATTTTTAACATGTTATAGTTTATTTTAAGGAAAATGCTTTCAGTACTTACTCAAATAAAAGTGGCTGCAAGAGAGATTAAAGTTTATACCCAGATAAAGAAAACAGCACCTAAAAATTGGACTTCCCTTAAAATTTAACTATGTGGAAAATATATTTGATATGTGAAAAGTTTAGATACAATAGAAATCAAACACATTGAATTTGGGCTGGGGTAAAGATCAAGGTGCTGAACTGGTCCATCATGTATAAAACCTTTGGGTTACATACATAGCACTGGCAAAGATACCCTATGTAAAAAATACAGTTGTAAGTAAAGCATCATTGTTATTGTTTGTATCCCAAAGTATGTTAATTACAGATATTGTATGGTGTTATATTACTGTGATTTATTATTTTTCTAATGCTGTTCCTCTAATAAAAATTAAATTGTCTGGCAGATCTGCTTACATTAGCCACTTGCATATACTCCATGCAAGTTGATAGGAAATATGTTAAGGCAAACACTGGCATGTAATGAAAAGTATAACTTCAATAGATCTCTTTTTTTTTCCTTGAGAAGACTTTTTGCAAAGGGACAACTCACTGTACGAATAAGTCTCTGTGCCAAATCTAATTAGTTCTGCAGAGATTTTCTTCTACATATTCTGTTGAGTAAAAGAAAGACGATCTGTAGTAATGAATTGCCTGATGAGCATAAAACAAAGATGACTTTTGTAAGATTCTTTCTTTTTAAAACAATAGCAGATCTTTTCAGCACACATCAAATTGGACCTTTTGTGGAGGTAATCATTCAACACTTTGAGTGGCGATTTCTGCTTTTGTGTTAAAAAAAAAAAAAAATACCTGGCAGGGCAATGCAGTAGCTGTTTGCCATAAAAGTTTCTAGGTCTTGGACTCACATACAATGAATGTGGTTTTGTTGCTATAGCAATCCTTACAGGGAAAGAAAAATAAAAAAGGAGAAAATTAATCTGCCTTATAGTTTAGGTTCCTAGAGTGTACCCCCTGTGTGGTGAGTGAAATAATTAAGTCTTGTTGATTGTGTTTTCTTTAAAACCTTCAATGGTCCTGATGATATCATCACTGCCTGATTGATTTTTCAGGTAAGGAAACAACCAAAATTAATTGCCCTAATCTTCACTCAAGGACAACACATACATTTTGAGCTGAAGCAAATTGTTTCTTTTTGGCTTTTAAACAGCTGGACATTTTGTATTTCCTTTTTATTTCTTTTCACTATGGCAAGAAAACACATTCTCAGGGTGGGAAAAAATGCTGTAATCCACAGGTTGAGATTTGGGGTATGGGACTTTGAAGTGAACAGAACAAAAGGATTTGCTCTTAAATTAATGTGACTTCTCTTCTGATACAAATTGACAGCAAAAATCAAACATTTCTTCATACTAAGAAACTATGGTTAATGGATGATGTTGCTTAAATGTGATTTAAAGTATTGAATGTTAATCCCAAATATTTTTAAATACATTACATTTCTGTTTCCAATTTTATGCAAAATATTTAGAAACTATATTAATAATCTGTAAAGCACTCTACACAAAATCAGAAAGGAGAAAAATTAACAAATATATACACCTTTGACAAATTTGTAACTCTTGGCCCTTTGCCATTATTTTAAAAGTTTTGCATTTGTCATAATTTCAATATTAGAAAACTATCTTTAATTTGGTAGTAATTTCACATTTGCTGTAATTCTGTAAAACTAACATAAGAAGTTTTTTCAATTCAACCCTAAGTGTGTGTGTGTGTGTGTGTGTGTGTGTGTGTGTGTGTGTGTGTGAACTTAGGCCAGGGTTCCATCTCTTAGCTTATTTTACTAAAGCTAACACCATAACCTTGAGCCTCAGAGTTACTTCCAGATTTGGATTGGTTGATTGGAGATAAGTATGTCATGAACTTGACTGCCATGGTTAGCTTGGAGACATGACCCTCAGGTGTTAAACAGCCATGTTTGTCAGTTATAATTTTGTTAGTTGCCTAGTTGCCAGTTTCCTTTTACATTCGGGTACACCTATTCTTGTACTTGGTCATTTTCCTGTTTCAAGTAGAGCTTCTAGTTTCTTCTTTTCCAGACAAATTGAGGAATATTATCTATAGGATCTCCTTAATCAGCATATAGTTTCAGTTACACAATTTATATTTCAGCCTGCTATTGTCTCCTGTACTATTTATTTTTCTAGTCAATGACATTTACACTATAATTTCCAGTATTTTTCACTGCATTTACTAAAATTTCATTGTTTCTCAATTGAAGTAATGTAATAAATTGAATTTAATGTAAAAATACATATAGAACATAGGTCACATGCAAGTTCATATCATAATATGATATTGAATTCAAGAACTAATTTTAATAATAATGTGGATCATTCTAAGTGGAAGTGAGAAATTTCTTCCACATTTTTAATTTGGTGTTCTCTTTGGGACACAGGTCCCATTAAATTCTTTTTAAATGGTATCATATGCATTTAGGTAGCATGTTAATGTTTTATAATAAGTTGCTTTTTAAAGAACTATTTAAGATTCTTTGAGGTACCTTTACCAAAACATACAGTCACATTTAACACATATATATTTAGGCAGGCAGACATAGAGACATAAAAAACATATTCATATTTGCTTTGCATATGTAATAATACAGAATTTGATACATATATAAACTGATATCACTGATTTTATGTGAGAATTTTGTGGGAGTACGTATTGCTTAAGTAATATTAGAAATTAAATAATTAAACTTGAGAAGATAGATTTTTTACTTCTGATTACTTGGAGTAAATACAATCATCATAATAAATGCAAAACTCATGCCATGACACATGATAATTAGAAATAAACAAGAGTGAATGAATAATGTAATAAATATAGATTTGTTTTTTATCTTTGTGGAAGATCCTTAATAGCAAATTTTTATGTATTTTAAATTTGCAAGAATTTATAAGATGAATGCGATGTAAACACCAAGTCAGAATTTTTTCAAACATGTATTCATTTATCACATTAAGCTTCTCAGTAATAGCTAGTTAATGTGCCTATGGCCATATAAAATGAAACTTATGAAGATTAACTTCAAGAAAGGGAAACAAGAGGATTTTTTCATGCACTGTTTGCAGTTCTTTCTTTCTTTCCTTCTCTTTCTTCCTTTTTTACTTTTCTTTCTTTCTCTCTTTTTCTTTCTCTGTTTCTCTTTCTTTCCTTTCTTTTTCTCTCATTCTCTTTTTGCTTTCTTTCTCTTTCCTTTAGTTTATACGCTATTGTCACTAGTTATGATTTCTGTATTTTTTGTTTTGCTTGTCTGATTTGGGGAAGTAAAGAGGAATCACAGAAATGGTGGGATAAAGTATAAGCCAAAGTAACAGTGATAATCACTAGACACCAAGCTGGAAATGAACTTTACAACTTGGTGGGGTGGGGGGTGTGGAAAAAATGAGGGCAGGGGTAACACAATTCAAAAAGAAATACACTCATTATCTTGCTTATGTAACTATAACCTCTTTTATATCATCTTTAACACAAAATTGAATTTAATAAAGAAAATATATACAAATAAAATATACTGCCAAAAGGGGTTAGTTATTAAAACAGGACTAATTTTATATTACTTACCTTGAACAATCTTTTTACACTTTTACAAAAGTAATTTTGTATATCAAAGAATACATTGAATTCGTATGAAAGTATAATCAATCTATTCTAAAATATAATTAATTTATATTAAAGCATAATCAATTTATACTAAAGTACAATCAATGTTTATTTCCCCAGATTAATATCACACACTATTTTGAAAACTATTGTAGAGTGTAAAAGATATTGAATCAAATCTTTACAAATTTGCCATAAAAGGAAATATGTGATCATCATAAATTAAATTTCTGAATTACCTTATTTTGACTATTTTGAAGTCAATGTGTGAACCCACAATGTCAGTGTTTTAAGCCAACAATGAAGACATATCATGTGTAATCTCAGAGCAATTTTTGATTATGCAGATTGGATGCATCCACACTGGTTAGATACTAAGCAGTTGTTCCCTAACAAATATGTATTCATCAGCAATATGAATGCACTTGTTAATTCCCTGTGCACCTTACATTAACTCCTAATTAATAAGTAAAAATGTCAAAGCCAAATGGGAAAAAGAACTACAAGTTAAAAATAACTGAATTATTAGCATTAGTCAGCAAATAAAAGAAAAACAGAATTATTTCTCATTACATGGTAAAGAAGACTGTTAGAGTTCATAATGACTTTAATCATGTTTAAATTAATAAATTTATGATAATTATACTAGTAGTGAATTATAATTTGAGAGTTGGTGTTAAAAATAAATATGATGATTTGTTATCTGAAAACATATCAATCTTCATATCTGGATATCTCTATGCATACTAATGAGAGATCTTGGAAAGTCTTCACTCTCTATGACATGATTTGGAGAAAATGAAAAAAGAACAAATATATGTTGGAATAAATCATTATGTTTCTATGTAATGTGTCTAAATATATACAAAAGTTTTGGATATATTATTGTATTTTATAATTTGACTACCTGAAGTAGTAAATTGATAATTTATAACCTAGTACCTAGTTTATTGATCTGGGTTAGATAAACTTTATCTAAATGATAACATATAATTTTTCTATAGTTTGTGACAGTTATGATTGGAAGCAATTGCTTATTCTACATCCATTAATTTATGTTTCTCTTGTAAGATACAAAAATAATAATTGACATTGAAATATAAATGTCAATGACAACTCTGTGTGTGCCGATTGTTGCATTTATTTACAATATATTTGTGTTTAAATTAACAAAATCCTAATTTTTGTTCACAAGTCAAATTGTATAATGAAATAACAAACTCCCTGATCCTGAATTTTTTTTTTTTTTTGTCAGCCCTGGTCCTTGGACTCAGAGAATGAGCACTGTCGCTGGCTTCTTTTTGCTCAAGGGTAGCACTCTGACACTTGAGCCACAGTGCCAATTCTGGCCATTTTCTAAATATGTGGGGCTGAAGAATCGAACCCAGGACTTCATGTACACAAGGCAAGCACTCTTGCCACTAGGCCATATTCCCAGCCCCATGAAATTTTCTTTAATAGGCTAATAGCTTAGGTTTCATGGAACATCTCTCATTTCCCTCTTTGAGGGAAAACAACCATAAAATACAAGTCATACACATTCACCATTCAACTGCTGAGAGTTTAGTGTGCCCTCCAGATTATTGGGTTATGCTCATATTTATGGAATGTCTTTGGTGTGGTGGACACAGGGGAAAGCAATGCATATAGAAAGTTATTGCACTAAGGGCTTTGTCTCCCTCTACTTCTTGGCTCTTGAGAGCAGGAAGTAATTTGTTAGTATTTATAATTCAATAAAAAATATTGTAATGAGCACAGATAAGAACTCATTTACCTGAAATCTGAATTATGAATTTAAGTTTAGAAAACTTAATCCTGGACAAAATAGCTCAAAAGTCAAAGAATCTACTTGACTTTGATGTTTTCCTTCCCTTCACTAGTTCCAATAAATAGATATACAATACCCAGGGTACCGAAAGCAGTAACAGTAATGTCAGGGGTAAAATCCTGGGGGAATAAGATGGAAGAAAGTGGCATAATTTCAGATGATACATTGAAAATAACAATGACAATGGTAAACCACTTCTTTTCAACTTGGAGTTTATTTCCCTTAGTATCATCTTATGTGTCCATATGTACACAGCTATTGAGCTACTGTAATCTTATGTTAGGACTACTCTAGACATGTCCATACAGTCTATGTTTTTTTGGTCTGGCTAATTTCACTTAAAGTGGAAAGACAAAGTATAAAAGAGAAACCAACATAACAGAAATATTTACAAAACTATATGCTGTAATCCAACTGTAAAACTCATGGTGTAGGGGAGTTGGGGAGGAGGAAAGGAGGGAGAAAAATGAGGGAGAAGGAAATCAATTTGATAAGAAATGTATTCACTGTCTTATGTATGAAACTGTAACCCCTCTATACATCACTTTGCAAGTAAAAATAAATTAAAAAAAGACTTTACTCTGATCATGACACAATTAGTTTTTATAAGACACTGCAAATAAGTATTGCCTATAAATCTTCCATTCAAACATAAGGCCCTAAATGTGTGAGTAACAAGAACAAGGCCTTACAGTGATATCAAACCTAATCCTTTATGATAAAATGCTAAACTCACATAACCTAGTTTTAGAATCCTTACATCTGCCACTACTAGATTGCTTCCAGAAATGTGCTAAGAAGGAAATATGGCCTCTCACATACCTGTATGCTCATGGATTGTTATTATTAATTGGACTGTAGATTAATATTATTAAATGAATCAGTAGTAGTACTTATTACCATCCCTATCATGCACATTCATTGCTATCCTAGTTATTTTATGCTACACAGTAATTTTTGCAACCTGTTATGAATACATAGACCAGAAACCACCTCATTTCATTAATTAACTAATTAATTAATATGCTATTTTACTGCAGATAGCCTGTTTTATTTTCACTTACAATTGCATATAGATATTCACATTCCTCAGCTGGAGAGTCAAAGATGTGTCAGATGGCTTGCTCTTGCATAAACAGAACGGAATCATGGTGTATGATATTTATCCTTGGACGTGTAGTATGAGGTGTCACCAGAATCACAGTTCTCTTGTCCTATAGCAAGATTCACATCCTTTCAATTCTCTGTGTTCTAGTTATGAGTACCTATACTTAATTAGTAATGTAATATTGGCTGTATTTTCAGGAGGACAATCCAATGTTGGCTCAGTATACGTTGAGTGGTGCCCATTCTTTCCACATTTGACTCCCACAGAATGTGATTTTCTTTGCTGCTAGACTCTCTACAAACCTAATTAAATAATAGGTATTCATGGGTTTACTAGACAATAGGTCACAGACAGCAAGAAGGAAGACAATGTCAAAAATCATCACACCAACAAAGGAGAGAGGACACAGAATACATGAATCTTCATGAAACTAGGCCTGGGATTTACTAATGAAAATATTACTATTAGAAGAACATAGAGAAATATTGTTTGCATCATTCAGTCTGTGGTTCTTTATTGTGGAAGACCCACACATATTAATACTGTGGCTGGGACACAACTCACAATGCATAAATTATAATACCTATAGTAGCATCTACAATTTTAAGTCTATTTTCACCACAAACTTACATATGCTAGAAATAGCCTAAAAAGGGAAAAGTAAACTTAATTTTCTTTATTAATTCTCAGCTACCCATCTCTAAGAATAACCTTCAAGGAGTAATGATAGAATAAATCAAGAAAAGCAATGGTCCTAAAAAAGTTTGCTCATGAGCTATTTCACTTAGAAGTTAGTGGTTTAGGTATTTTTTTATGTGGTGATACTTGTAGAACCCATGATAATTATACACCAAATTTATTCTCACTTTCTCTCATTTTTGTGGTGTTCTGTGGGTACTCGTTTCTACATTTCATGTTGTGTCCGTGACTTGTAGGCTTGTGTAATTTCTGTGATCACATTACTCACTATGAGAAAAGTCGTTGTAAGTCCATGGGTTTCATGGAAGAAAACCTGAGTGATCTCAGAATTTCAAATATGTGAGTGGCAATTTTAATTCTTGACCACTTTCCCTTCTGTGGTTTCTATTGAGTATTCTAAGGAAAAGAAATATTATAAATATGAAAACTAACCATGTATACTATAATATTAGAATTCATATGCATATATCATATTTTTAAGCAGTAGAAATAGAACAAATTAAACAAAATAGTATAAACAATAGAGTAACAAAATATTAAATAAATATTAATATAATATTAAATAAAATATTAATGTAAGTGGCTGATTTTATATTTGTTAGAGCATGCTATTTGGACTGAAGCTATGATTTTTTGGTTTGGATGATAAAGTATGCAGATTACAAATATATTGCTAGGAGATATGACTTGGAAATGATTACATATAAGCATATAACAATGTTTTTAGTGCTATTTATGAGTTAAACTTATTAAATGTCTGTTAAAGTATAAATAAAAATAGATGTTCTTATTGTTTACTACAATCAGCAGTAAAAAATAAAGTAGTTAAGAGTATCAAAAAGTATATCAGTTAAACCAGATTATATTATCAGTAATGATTTAATATATCCAAAAAGTGAAAAATGTAACAAAATATATGTGAAAGTAAAGGTTTCATTTGGAATTGGCTTACAAATTATTTAAAAAAATTGGTTCAATCACTTTAAGAATACACATTTTAGAAGGCTACTATCATTTTTCCATAGATAGGAAATAAGTAATACAACAAAAAAGTAAGTTTAATATAGAACAATGGTGTTTGTAGTGAATAAAAAAATAAATTGAAATACAAAATGCAGGTGAAATAATGAGTTAAATGGGTATAAGGTAGTTGGCTAAGAAAGAGTGGAGTTGTGGGGTAACCCTTATGATAAAGGATTTCATCAATTTTCAATATACTCAATCATAATATTTGATGATTCTGAAAGTAAAATTGATTACATGAATAAGATATTCACAGGACATTTGTAGGAAGGAGAAAGGATAAAGGCCAAAGGTTGTGTAGAGGAATGTTCACTTAAATTAATAATAGGTTTATGAATAATATTCACAATTGGAAAACAATAGGAAAATATCTTGTTAGTTTCAGAAAAGGTTGATATTATGTTTTAAATTTTTGAAAACGTTCATAACAAGGAAAAACAAAATAGGGTAAAATGGGAAAAATGGAATATTGTTTTAGAGAATATAAATGAAATGCTCTAATAAATAAAGTACTGATAAATTCAAGAATAAATTGCAAGGTGATATTTACCACATGGAAATAATCTGTAAAAGTATATTATCAGATTGAAATAAAATCTTTAAAGTATGAATTTTTAGTAAGGTTGTCAGCAAGATTGTCAGACTCATGTACTTGTAGGCTATATTTATAATTAAATAAAGTTCTGCAGCACATAATTCTGTTTTATGGAGAACATATGTCAAGAAGAGCAATAGAGTTAGAAATTATTGCATGAACAAAGAGAGTATATGGGCAAGGTCTGGTATTTATTCCTGAGAAACAATATGAATATGCTTTTTACTTTTATATTTTTTCTAATGATCTTGGGGCTTAAACTTAGGTTGTTGGTGCTTATCCCTGAGATTTTTTGTTCTGGGCTAGCACACTACCACTTGAGCCAATGATCCATTTCTGGCTTTTGTTTGACAGTTAATTGGAGAAAAAAAAAAGCCTCATGGACTATCTTTCCCAGCCTGGTTCTGAACCCAAACCCTCAGATCTCAGCATTCTAAGTAGCTAGGATTACAGCCACCAGCAACCATGCTTATTTTTACTATTAATATTATTTTTAAAAAATACGGTTAGCTCATTGCTATATTTAAGCTTATTTTAAAACAAAAGCTTTTTTGTCTTCATTTTCAGGAAACCTAGGTATCTTTTATAGAGACAATGACAAGCAATTGATCAAATGTCATAATTTTATATGTGTTTTTAAATAATCATCAATAGATCTTTGCTTAAATAACCGATCTCTTGTAGTTATTTAAATGTGAAAAATAAGAATCATCCTAAATTTAGATAACAAAATATTGAAGGTGAAAGGCCTAATAATATGAGAAAAATGTGTTTTTGATGTTTTTCAGAGAAGAAAAGAAAAAAAAATGGTTGCTTATGTGGAAAAGAAGAAAATTCTGTTTTTAAGCCTAGGCATAGACCTTGGAGATTACAAAAATCAATTTTGAGCACAGTCACCTGGCCTTTGATCTTCCTCTGCTCTGTCTTAGCCTTTGCATGACAATGCTCTGCTGAAGGAGGGGCATTTTTATGGCAAATATAATCTTGGCTACAGAGTAAAAATCAAATTTTTATTGTTATTTTTTAAAAAGATTACCAGTAGAAGTACTGCACTATAACACCAAGTGTTTGTAGTTAATTGTAACTACTCAAATAAAACTACCATTAAATCAAGTATTCAAAAGAATTGGCACAATTTACCCTAATTAAGCAAAACAATTATGGAGTATTACGTTGTTTAGGAGCTAATGCTAGGTCTCAGTCCACTACTTATTACTTACTTGCTGTGAAAGATTATTTAATAACTTTTGACCTTATCCCAGCTTTCTATTATAAATTTGAACTATAGATGCCATTGAATATTTTAAGTGTTCTTTGGAGGATATATTTAAATTTAATTTTAATTCATATTCTAGAACCTATATACACATACTATGTGACATATCATTAGCATATGGCTTTGTAATGTTGAGATGTATTATCAACATTTATAGAAGGAAGTGATCACTAAAGCAGTGTAATATATGGTATTTCTTTTACACATATGAATTTTAGATGCTTTAAAATGTTGCAGCACTTTCATAGAGATTAAATCCTCTGTGTAACAAGCTGTTTCATTACTAAATCAAAGTTTGTCTTGAAAAGGTTATATTCTGATACATGTCTGAGAGCTTCCATAATCTTGTTTTTTGAACACTTTAACTGTATTTATAGATGTGTGATTTTACTATATTTCACAAAATTTAAATTGAATGTAACTTGTTGAAAAGTTTTGGGGTTCTGCTTATTTTTTTTCCTGTATGATTAAGGTTGATTGTGGCAGATCGCTTAGAAATACTCCTGCTATGTCAGCCTGAGTTATTTTTCAAATAAAATTCTTTTCTATTCCTTTTCAAAAATAATTCTGGATTTTAAAATTGTGGATTTTAAAAAGCATGTGCCATAAAGAGTATGTTATGATAGTTAAAAGATGGATTTGAACTGAGACAGATTTAAATACTCTAGAACGGAAGTAACTAAAGTTACCCTAACATTTTTCCTTGATTGGTTCTAAAGCAAAAGGACAGGGAAATGACTATTAAATCTGTAGTGTAGATGAAACTTATCAGGTATATCCTGCATTAAGATGATCGACTATACTGCCAAGGAAATCACAGCCTTGAATTGCTGCTGGGATATGTTGTAGTTAATAATCTCAAATGTTATAGGGTCATCGTTGAAACATATTAACTGCTCCACACTATTAATGTCTCTAGATTTAGTGTGTATTACTATGAATGAAGAATACCAGTCTATGACCATTTGGAGGGTAATTCAGTTTCTGCATGATTTAGATGGAGGCACAGTGATAACTTAATCCTCAAGAGATGTGCAAGCAATTTATTTTGAACTGTTGAAGTAAAATTGGACAATAATATGTAGGACTTTTAATAAGATACTGTACCCTCAGCAAATATAACATTGAATGGGACAGAATGCTTTTCACTCTACTGTTTATATTTGGCTTGTTCAATTGGGTGTTTTTTGTGAAATCAAATTATTTCCTTCTCTTGTCCAGAAACATAGACACTAAAAGAAAACATATATACTCTATTGGCTAGTACTTTTTTAATGAACTATTAATGTTCAGGTTTGGCTGTTTCTATCCAAATTGGAAAGTTTTCATGCATTAATCAAACAATGAAATAGAATTGTTCCCGAATGCAGTGCAGTATTTTCTTGTGGATGTTATATTATTTCTTTTATATCAGTGTTTATAATATATTCAATAACATTTTAGTTATTAATATTTTGAATTATAAATCAAGGAGCACAATAATATATAGGTTTAATATTTAATTAAATAAATGGGAGGATTATTTCAATCATGTATATGATTAGTAAAGTTTTGATTATATAAATGCAAGAATTATATTTCTACTGATACATAACTGTAACAAAAAAGCACATCAGTATTAATACTTGTAAATTGCAGTAGAAGGAGTAAAATTATTTGCTCATCAAAAGAATACATTTTTGCATTATCAACACATTTGTTTCTAAAGATCTGATATGGGATTTATAGTATATATGAGAATTTAATTTCCATGTTGCAAATTAGTATTTTTCGCTGAATTGATGTTTCCATTCTGATGCTGTTAAAAATTATGTAAACTCAACTGGGTAATATTAGTTTCCCAACAAACTGAAATTGGTTATTCTGGGAAAATTACAGAGAAACAACCATGAAACATAAAGAACTATGAAAAATTAAAAAGTAGACAATTTTAAAAGGAATGCAAATGCAAAGACATAATTAGGCATGGTATACACAACTATAGTATCACCTACCAAGGGTGCATAGATAGGGGGACCCTGAAATTGGGCAAGTCAAGGCAGACACTGCATGAGACCCTATAGCAATCAACAAGAGAACAAAAGAGGGCTTGAGAGAAAACACAAATGGAAAATTGATTGCATTGCATAAGTCAGTTCTCAGATTCACTTATTGGCACCATGAAGGTCTATAACATTTGTAAAGTAGTAAAATGGCTTGTTTTGAATAATGTTACTTGCCTAAATCTCTGATCTAAGGAGTGGCTGGAATCCTAGAACAACCCTAGATGGCAAAGTATCAGGAAGAAGCCGAATTTCCTAACTATTTCACTTGAAAAACAAATAGCCTGTGTTAGTTGAGTGTAAGGTAATTTTATTCACTGTGTATATGGTGGCATTTGTTTGAATATTTAACCCTTGTATACCAATTGAACTCCAAGAATTACTATAATTTTGGTGGCATAAGAATCACTGCATACATAGATTCATGCGCATATACACACATACATGGCATGTGTATATACATTTATATCTACATATAAATATATGTAAATATGAAATGTATATGATATGGCCATAAAATATAACCACTTCAAATGTCATGATTCATTTTACAAACATACACTTTTTTTTCTTTCAATTTTTTTATGTCAAAGTGTGATACAGAGGGGTTATAGATTCATATGAAAGGCAGTGAGTACATTTCTTGTTCTACTTGTTACCTCCTCCCTCATTTCCCTCCTCCCCGTCCCCCTTTCCTTCTTCCCCCAAGAGTTGTGCAGTTGGTTTATACCAAATGGTTTCTTTTATTTTTTTATTTTTTCCTTTTCTTTCTTTTTTAAAAAATTTATTTATTAATTAAACAAAATTTTTTGACAAGGTGTTGTGCAAAAGGGGTGCAGTTACATAATAGGGCAGTTTGTACATTTCTTGTGATATCTTACACCCTGTTTTTCTTTCCCTTCCCTAGATCAGGTAGACATATATACATTACACAGTGTACCAAAAACATATACAGTAGCCACGTGGCCTACGCCAAAGGAAATTCACCTAGGACTTTAAATGTAACGTCAACAATAGAGTTTGCTTATCCTTGTCTTATACGAACATACATACATAGCTATTGAGCTAATTGTGATACACTGAAAGGTCTATTTTTGGCCTTTATATGTTGAGTAGTTGTTTGGTTTTAGTTACTGACCCAAACCTGTGGGAAATACCATTTGACAAGAAGTTTTTGGTTTCGCAGACCTGGTCTCTACTGTCTCACCCTACCCTACCTTAACAGTCATATATCAAGGAGACCATGCCCCTTTGTTCTCTGTGTTCTAGGCTTGTCTCGCTCAACATTGTTTGTTCAAGTTCTGACCATTTCCTTGTGAATACCAATATTTCACCATTTCTAATCGCTATGTAGTATTCCATTGTGTACAGGTGCCATATTTTTTGCATCCATTCATCTGTGGAGGGGCATCTAGGTTGGGCTATGACATGATCTATTTTGGAGTATTTTGGAGTATTTTGGCTGCTGAGAAGAATGTGTATTGGGTCTCTGTAGTGTGAAAGAGTCTGTACAGATCTATCAGATCCATTTGGGATATGGTGTTACTTAGGTCTTCAGCTCCCTTGCTAATCCTTGGGGTGTTGGATCTGTGTCTTGGAGAAAGTGGAGTATTAAAGACTCCCACTATGATTGCATTTGGGTCTATCTTGTTTTGTAATTCTGTGAGGATTTGCTTGACATATGTAGGGCCTCTTTTGTTTGGTGAGTATAAATTTATCACCGTTTTGTCTTGATTCTGGATTTTTCCTTGTATTAAAATGTAATGCCCTTCTTTGTCTTTTTGAGTTGATTTTAATGAGCAGTTTAGGTTGTCTGAAATCAGGATGGCTACTCCTGCCATTTGGGTAGGTGCATTTGCTTGGAAGATATTTCTCTATCCTTTCATTCCGAGCCTGTTTTTGTCCCTTGCTGTAAGAAGTGTCCCTTGAAGATAACAGATGGCAACTTTTTGTTTATGGATCCACTCTGTCGGTCTGCTCCTCTTTATTGGAGAGTGTATACTGTTTATATTCAAAGAGATAATGGATAAGAGTGTTTTTTTCCCTTCCATTTTCCTGTTAGGCTGTTTTTTTTTTTTCTCTCCTTTATTCTTTTCTTTATTGAGCTGCTCTTTCTCTTGGGCTCCAGCTATTGTAGTTTCTTTCTGTTTCTGTCTGGGGGTCCTGTAGGTTTTCTGTTGGGTGCGGTTCCCCTCTTAGAATTCGCTGTAAGGCTGGTTTTTTATTCACATACTCCTTTAGATCCTCTTTGCTATGGAAAGATCTGGTTTTGCCCTCGAAGGTGAATTCAAGTTTTGCTGGATATCTAATTCTGGGTTGGCAATTGTTGGCCTGGAGGACTTGGATTGTGTTCTTCCAAGCTCTTTGTGCATTGTAGGTTTGTGTGGAGAGGTCTGCTGTGATCCTGATCCTTTTTCCATTGTAATATAGCTCTTTCTTCATTTTTGCTGCATTCAAAATTTGCTCTTTATTCTTGAGATCTGAGGTCTTGATTATTATGTGCCTGGGCGAGGATGTTCTGGGGTCTTGTCTGCCAAGTGTCCTATAGGCTTCGGTTACTTGGGTGAGGTCCCATGTGAGATTGGGGAAGTTTTCTGCAATAACTCTATTGAAAATATGTTGTAGCCCTCTGCTCTGGTATTTGGCTCCTTCATCTATTCCAATTATGCACAGATTATTTCTCTTGTTTTGTCCACTAGCTCCTGGATTAGTTTGCCCTGGAGTTTAACCATTTCTTGGAGTGTGGTAATTTTCTGGTCCTTAGCAGCTGCATCATTGTCCAATTCAGGATTCAATATGATCAATTCTTTGTGATGTGGCTTCAAGTGTGGAGTTTATGGATGTCAGGGAGCTATTTATGATTGCCAGATCAGCTCTGATCATGGAAATTTCTTCCTTTAAAGAGTTTTATTTTAAATCTATTTTTTCATGCATTTCACTTCTCAGGATGTTAAGGTCTTCTTTAACAGAGGAGTGCATTGTATCCATTTTTGCTTCCATTTCTTTCTTGACTTCCTGAAGGTCCTTTGAGACTTCCATTCTAAACTCCTTGAATTGTTTTCTAAATTTGTTCCTGAGGCTTTCCATCATTTCTGCTATCTTAGCCTTAGTTGTTTTTTTATTCTCCATCTCCTCTTCAGTCCTACTACTTTTTGGAGCTGGCAAGCTGGCTTGACCTTTCATGAAATTTGTAATATTTACTTGTGATTTGTGCATCTGGAGATCTGCACCTGTAGGTGGTGACCTTGGCTTGGCTTTGTGCTGGTTCCCGCTTGTCCGTCAGTGGAGACTTGTTTGTGTCCTGGCTCTGGGTTTGAGTTTGGCTGTTGAACCTTACTGCCCAATGGGTGAGCGTGACCATCTCAGTTATTGCCAGGGTGGTCACCCTCACTGCACTTGGGGGTGGGTAGGTTCTCTTTCTCTGCAGGACTTTGCCCTGCCGCTGTGTTGTACTGACCCTAGTTTGCCCCTGATGGGGGTTTATGGGTCGCTGATTCAGGGTGGCATGGAGACTTCTCTCTTCTTTGATTCTTTTCCCACTTGGTACTGTGGTCAGAGGAGCTCACCTCTCTGACTGAGCATTGCCACTGAGAGGCGGCTTGCCCAGCTGTGTGGATTGATCCTGTGGAGCAGGTGTTGCTGTTGAGGGGTGGCCCGCCCACCTGTGCATAGTGTGCCTATCAGAGCGGGCGCTGCTGCTGGGGGGCCGTGCCCACCTTTGCGGAGTGCACCTATCTTAGCAGGCAGTGCCACTGGGGAGCCCTGCCCACCTGTGTGGAGTGCGCCTATCAGAGCGGGTGTTGCTGCTGAGGGGGAAGCTTGCCCACTTGTGTGCTCCTGCGGGGGGGGGGGGAGGGTGGGCAGTAGATCCTCTTGTTGAAGGGCTAGCACACTGGCCCATGCTGGCCCTCCTGGGGGCACATGCATGTACACTCTAGTGCTTCCTTTGGGGGTGTGCTGCCCTGAGTTGTTGGAGGGTGCTTATGCCCTCTCATGAGTCTGCTGTGGGGGGCGGTATGCGTGGACCCCAGCAGGTTCAAGTGTCTGGGTGCATGTTGGTGCCCACAGACTCTCTGCACCTCCACTGTGAGGGGAGCATGTGTTGGGGCCCAGGTGTCCCTGTTGGGCTGGTATTGCATACCAGCAAGCCTGTGACTTTTGTTCAGATAGTCTGCGCAGACCATGGTGCCTCTGGTGGCATTCCAATGCCTACAAGTCCCAGGCACCTGCGGTCAGGGGGGCTGAGGTTGGTATGTCCAGGTTCAGGCTCCTCAGCTGGGGCTTTGGGGGATGCCTGTCTAAGGTGTTTCCCAGTCACTTTGTTGAGAGCTGCTCCGCCTCTGCTAGCTCCCGTGTCCTCCCAGAGGCTGTAGGGTCCTAGAGCTATCAGATATGGGGCTCATTTGTTCCCTGGGGGTAGGGAGGGGTAGGGAGGGAGCTCTAGCTTCTTTGTAGGGTTTGGGTCTCTGCTAGAGCTGGTCTTCCATGGGGGGGGGGGGCAATGGGGAACTTACTGGTCCTGGATTGTGTGTGTGTCCCGCGCTGCTGTGGGCTTTTCAGGGCTGGGGTGCTGGGGTGTGGTGATCGGTCATTTGGTGGTGGTGGTCCCAGCTCTCCCTGTCCAGCTCTCCCAGTCAGCACGGCCTGCTTCCCCTGCTGTTGTTGTCTGTTCCCGGCTCTTTGGTCCCACACCTCTGGTCCCATGCTGCCATCTATCTTGGTTGGTCTGTGCTCCATCTGGGGCCTTTGGAGGTCCTGTTGTCTGGACTCTGCACTCCTGGTATGACTTTTAGGCTGTTGCTTCTCTGGTTGCTGATGGTCTGTGGTCCTGTTTACCAGCGCTGGGTCTCCTTTCCCATATTGGCTCTGCTCCAGCCAGGGTCAGCGGGGGGGTGGGGGGTTGAGGGGGTGGAGGAGTGGGGTGGGGTACCCCAGAGATTTTCCGGCTCCGTGCAGATTATAAGCTCTTCTTTTTTTGTTCTATTTTGTTTCCTGTGTTTCTCTGTTGCTTCTGGTTGTTGGGTTTGCTGGACTCTTGATGTGGTTTTGGGTGCTGGAGTTCCCAGCTTACTATTCAGTTGGAGTGAGTTGGGGTGCCTCCCTACTGTGACAGAGCCATCTTCCTCTCTCTAAATACTCTTGATTTTTGTTTTGTTTTTAAGTTTTTTCTCCTCCCATTTGTACATATTAAACAAGAGCCTTATCAGTATAACTTCAAGAAAAATCCTTTTAAAAACACGCTGTTTCAACTTATTTTCACTATGTCAATCTTCTTTTTATCAACCAGTTGACATGAGGTTGTTGCTTACATCACTCTTTGGATATTATTTTTAGTAAATAATATCCACTAGCACTAAACTATTGGCCAAGTATCAGTTCTTATGGAAATATCCTCTTTTGTTAACATAATGGACTACAAGCCTTCAGACTTGCTGCTGTAATGGAAAATAATAATGATTAAAAATAAGATTGACTTTCTTATTTCTTGGTTATCATCATCAATGATTCATACCCTGTGGTAAGTTGCCATGGGCACCGTGTGTGTGTGTGTGTGTGTGTGTGTGATTGTGTAAATATATAACAGAAAACCTTCATTTAGCCAAGTATTTTGAAAGTAATAAAAACAAGAATATGACATTGCAAAAGGAAATATGTCTTTTGTTGTTGTTGTTGTTGTTTGAATGCTATGGGTTTTTGTTGTTGTTGTTGCTTTTGCCACTCCTGCTGTTTGGGACTCAGGGCCTAAGGCTAGCACTCTACCTTTTCAGCCACAGTGTACCTTCTGGATTTTTCTGTTTATGTGGTGCTGAGGAATTGAACCTAGAGATTCATGCATGCTAGGCAAGCATTCTAACACTAAGCCACATTCCCAACCGATGCTGTGTTTTAAATCAAGGCATCAAACTTCCTAAGCAGGAAGTCTACCTTAGGAAGTCTTCTAAAAGTCTCTTATGGTATTGGTTACTGTTTGAACAAGGTCTCGGTCTGTGTCCAGATTGTGCTGTATTGTGATCCTCCTATTTGTGCTTCCCTGTCTCTCTGGGATGGCAGGCATGTGCCTCTGGGACCAGGCTTTATACTTGCCTGTGTTCTGCAAGGGCAGTAATATTCCATTGGTTTAAACATTGGTTGGGATTGTAGCTTGAGAATTTTTATGTCTAAACCAACCTTTAACTGAGATGCCTTCTTCCTCCCAAGTAATTCGAATAACAGGTTTGAGCCACTATCCCTGACATAGTAAAAAAAAAATATATATAGACATATTATTTAGTGTCATCTGAATCATCGTTTACTTAATAGTGAAAATATTTTCATGTACATATCAGTACTCTGAACATTTGATTTTAAGAATTATTGCTAGCATTAATTTTTTAACTCAGTAACATGCTCAACAAACATTTGTTTGATTATCCAAAAGCTCTGTGGCTATCCTCTAATTATGTAAAAACCTGAAGAAGATATATTTCTCAAGTGCAATCGAATTCAGTCTCACAAATCTTGATACATCATTCTTTATTATGCCTTGGACTTTTTTTACATCTCTTATTAAGAAATGATGTTTATTTTTCCTTTTAGGAAAAATATTTTTCCATATATATATGAAAAATATATATATATATATATATATATATATATATATATATATACTTGCAGGCATTAAGTATGAAAAGAGCTGCTTGAAACATAATTTAGAAAATCAGTAAACTTGTCTAACATATTTTGTTTTTGATATTCTAAAAATTCCCAAATTTTATAGAATTATTATAAAATTGTTATAATCAACTGTTGTAAATGATACATTGAATACCTTTTGCGTGGCATACTGAGGCAAAAATGTTCCACTTTTTTTTTTTTTTTTTTTGGCCAGTCCTGGGGCTTGGACTCAGGGCCCTGGCTTCTTTTTGCTCAAAGCTAGCACTCTGCCACTTGAGCCACAGCGCCACTTCTGGCCATTTTCTGTATATGTGGTGCTTGGGAATTGAACCCAGGGCCTCATGTATATGAGGCAAGCACTCTTGCCACTAGAAAGGATGGAAATTTTAAAAAACACTCTCAAAAAATATGCTCTTGTGAAATGTTATTCAATGTCCAAAACCTCTATATGTTGGGTTTTGAAGCTTAAGTTTGAACTTTAAAATTGAACTTTAATTTACTTAATATTATCAAACTTGATCCCTGACTATGAATCCAGTTCTGAATAAATGGTGCAGCCAAAAAATTATTGCCAATGTTACATGATTTTTTTCATTTCAAGATTACTTTTAAGTAGAACTCATTACTTACTTTAAAAATACATTGTAATATTATGAGTAGATTCAGGTTTTTCATTTCTTCATCTACGAAAATATGATGAAGTTTGAACATGTGTTATCATCTTTTAAATTTAAAAGTTAAAAGTATTTGTATGTATATCAGTTCAATTGGTTGCAACTGCTTTACTTATGTTTCTTATATATAGGTATCACTATGGTAAAAATACTTAAATATTAACCTATTATGGTACTTCTATATTAAAATCTGAGCTAAAGGAAATTATAAGTATAAAATATTTTTCATTGCTGCATCCTTGCCAGTATTTATTGCTCTTTGATTTTTTTTTTTTTTTTTTTTTTTTTTTTTTTTTTTGACCAGTCCTGGGCCTTGGACTCAGGGCCTGAGCACTGTCCCTGGCTTCTTCCCGCTCAAGGCTAGCACTCTGCCACTTGAGCCACAGCGCCGCTTCTGGCCGTTTTCTGTATATGTGGTGCTGGGGAATCGAACCTAGGGCCTCGTGTATCCGAGGCAGGCACTCTTGCCGCTAGGCTATATCCCCAACCGCTCTTTGATTTCTTGATAGTGTCATTCCAACTGGGGTAAGGTGGAATCTCTGGCTATTTTGATTTGCGTTTCCTTCATGACCAGAGATGTTAAACATTTCTTCATGTGTCTATTCTCCATTTCTATTTCTTCTCAGAAGTCTCTCTTTCAGTCATTAGCCTAGCTATTAATTAAGTTATTTTTTTTCTTTGAGGGTTTAGTTTTTCTGAATTTAATTTTGTGAGTTCCAACAATATTCCAAGTATTAGGCCTTTGTCTGATTTATAACTGGAAAAAAAAAAAAAAAACTTCCTTTCTCTCAGCTCAATTTATCTTGTTAGCTATGTCCTTTGTGGAACAGAAACTTTCAAGTTTGAAGAAATCCCATTTAACTTGGGATTAAACATGAGAAATGACAGGTAGTAATCATCTTTTTGTCTTCCACTTATTAAAGGACAGATTTGAACAGAAAATTTCTGTAATGTTCACTTATCTGTATTGAGTACTAAGTATACTGTGTATGAAATGTTCTATTGTTTCCATACATTTTTATAACCAGTTCGGAGAACATGAACTAGGAATCTTGATTTTTTTCATTCATGACTTTATCTAAACATTTTACTCCTTTAAAGAGCAATTTTATTTTTGCATAATGATTTCTTATACATGTCTTTGTTTACTATAATTATAATTATATACCGACACCTACCAAATTTAGCTATATTACTTAACCATACTAGATAGAGAATAGGAAATATAGTTTAATATTTCTTTAGAATAATCCTGATAGTTCTTGTAATATACAATCACACACACACACACACACACACACACACACACGTGGGTATTTCACTGCCATGATTTCATGTTTAGGATGTTCTTTCTTTGAACATACTCAGTATGAAAGAGGCCTTATTTCATAGTCATTGATGTTAAACTCACTCTAGGCTACTTATTAATGGTTTTTTATTTATAAATATTGTGTATTATCAATATTTCTATATTTGTTGATTCTAAAACCCTAGTGGCTATACCCATTTTTTTTTCAATTTTCTTAATTTTTTGAAGATTTTTTCTATTATTTAATTTGCATTACGAAGAATTTTCAATGTGTGGTTTAGAAAATTACACATTGTTTTCTAAATCTGTGGAATGTTTTCTAGATGTCATTTAAATCAGATATGCTAATTCCAACACTCATGATTTTTATACTGTGCTGATTTTCTGTCAAGATGCTCTGCCCCTTAGTGAGTAATGACTTACTGCCATCTCCAGTGCTTTCTGCTGAATTATTTATATATCTCCTCAATTCTTCTAAGCCACACTATATATTTTGTGATTTCCTTGTACTTTAGTATTTATAATTGCTTAACTTTCAAATGAAGTTCTCATTTTGTCATGAAAAATATCCATTTGCACCAATAATATTTTTGTTATTAAAATCTATTTCATGGGCTTTTACCATAGCCACTATATTTATTATTAGTTATGAATAATGTACTTTAACTTATTTTACATTCAATCTGTATATGAGAGAATTTTTTGAGGCATGTGCTTACATTCAGTATCCTCAGATACTTTGGCCCTTGCATCAACTAAGATTCTGTAAGTACAACAAATATTACTTCCACTTTTACAAATCATTTGAATTTAGACTCTAATGGCACACTGATAATTACTTGTTATTCTCCTGTATGGCACTGTGTGGTTGGAATTAAAAGTTTTCATGGGGCTTACAAGGCAAGCTTGTGTAGAATTGTTAAATGAATTTTTCATATGATACATATATAATTCATATTAAAATTATATTCAAGAAATAATCTACAACATTAATAAATTGTGTTGCACAATCTTCTCATTTTGATTTTTTTTACATATTTTTTCACATTTGTTTAAGGAAAATATTTAGTACCACATATTAAATCTAAATTCACAAATGCATATCCTGTAATTGAATTTTTTTACCTTAGGTTTTAGAACTTTTCACCTCTATTTAACATTCTCACTCTTCATACTTTTTTTCTGGATAGATTTCTTTGTCTCTAAGTAACTTTCCCTTTTGTTTGTTTCTTTGGTGTGTGTGTGTGTGTGTGTGTGTGTGTGTGTGTGTAGCATTACAAAACAATAGAGCCCATAAAAACTCTAAAATATTACTAATTTTTTTTTTTTTGGTGCCAGTCCTGGGCCTTGAACTCAGGGCCTGAGCACTGTCCCTAGCTTCTCTTTGCTCAAGGCTAGCACTCTGCCACTTGAGCCACAGCTCCACTTCTGGCCATTTTCTATATATGTGGTGCTGGGGAATCGAACCCAAGGCTTCATGTATATGAGGCAAGCACTCTTGCTACTAGGCCATATTCCCAGCCCAATATTACCAATTTTTGAATCCAAAATGTTTATCTTATTTATTTCACTATTTCAGACTTACTTTTTGTATAATTCATGCATTATGATATGAAAATTCGTGAATGAAGGTCTTCAACTCCTGTCCATGTATTCTTCCAGAATCCTTACACTCACCAGTCAGTGAAGGATTCACACTGTTAGCTGACACTTTGTTATCTCAAGCCTCAATCAACAGGTCTCAATTATTATTACTATGACAAGCATATCGAACATTGTAGCATCTATAGATTGTTATTGGTAACATTTTGTCTCTAGTTGAGGTAGTAGAAACACATGTCGGTTAAAAATGGCATTGGCTTAATGATAATTATTCAGAGTAAGTGAGAGATATGCATTGCTCTAGTAGCAGAATGTCTCTCCTAAACCCAAAGCTCAGTTGGCAGATTTTCCTTCAGTAGAACACAAACAAGAGATTGACTTTCCAAGAAATTCATTTGTCATCTTGCTTTTCAGGATGAATTAGATTTATTCTCCTTAACGTGAGGGAAAAGTGTCCATTGAATAGCAATGTTCATTATGCAATTTATTTTACACTAATAACTCAAATATTGAGACATTTAATGGACTGAAATGATCTCTCTGGCAGTGATGCTATCACAACCGAATAAAGTGAAGAAAAAATTAACTACAGGCTGAAAAGTGCTTTGAAGTGAATTAAACTCAAGGGCATACACTTGTTATTAAGGTAGTTTTGAGGTGACAATAAATAAAACACAAGGAGGCAATTAGATCCCTCATTCATGTCTTATTTAGTGCATCAAGATTAAATTTTTAAGTAATGTTTTTAATTAATTATGTTTAATTGAAATTCTGAATTACTCTCAGATTTATCACCAAATCCATGAAATCCTTGAAAGTAAGGAATGCCATGCTCCATAGTAGAAAGTTAATGATTATCTTATTAAACAGACTGACTGAATCTTCATTCCTTATCTTTGAAAACTCAGAAGCGAATTTTAATCTTCTTTCAGCCTTAGTTCTTTACTCTGCTTCTTTTTTGATGATCATGATAATTAAACTATTTAACATATGCAAATAATTTACAGAAGTATTGTAAATATACCATGGCTTTAAAATGTGAGGTAATTGATTTAATATTCAATCTTGAAAGCTTGTTTCTTTTTTTTTTCTTTTTTCTGTACTCTCTGATGCTTTCTGAAATCTATTGCCTTGTGGCTCATCACCACATAGCCTTTAAAAACACCGTCAGAATTTCTATGCCAATCACAGAAGTCAATCTATTGAACAGTTTCGAATGAGTCTTTAGGTTCACTTTTATGACAGCTGATAGCCCCAGGATGGCCTGTGATTTGGTGTGCTTACTGACAAGTTCTCACCTCTGATGAAACAGAGACAGAGCAGTGGTCCCCAGAGATCTCAGAGGATCAGAGGTCTCTGTGCTTCCTGACAGTACCAGCAGCCGCAGAGGAAAGGTGAGAGTGTGCCATCCTCAAAAAATGAGTTCACACCGAAAGGCAATGGTGGGAAATGTGTTAAGGAGCTCATTACTGCACAGCCACTATGCTTTAAAAAGAGATGTACATCTACTGCCTGGAAGACTCATCTAAGAAATACTAAATTCACACAAATTCCTACACTATTGAACTAAATATATGTTTGAACACTTTTTAAATTGGAAGTATAAATTTATTCTAAATCAAAAACTGACTTAAAGGAACTGGAAAATCTCAGCAAAACTGCTTTTTATAAACATCATTTTAGCTCGTAATTCTCCAGCATACTTTTCTGTATACTTGCATATAGATTGTCTAAAAGATAAAAGCACAAATAAGAATGAAGAGATAAAAAATAGTTAAAATAAAATTTAAATGAATACTCATTATTTGCAATTTTTATAACATAAAAATCATACAATGACATATTTTCCTCTTTTGTACTTTTTTAAATAAGAGGGTTAAATTTCTGCATATATTTTAATTCCATTATTGTAAAATAGGTGAAATATTTTGTCCTGTATGAAATCCATACCTGATCAAATAGATTAGTAGCATGGAGGAAACCAGATAATTACTTGTTGAAGAGGAATTTAATGCTTAGTTTATCTCTCAGACACAATGAAAATCTATAACGTTACTGTTTTATTCACTTTGTCATACTTACCCCAAGTTTGATGCTATAACTACTGAAATCATTTGTTCTTTGACATTATCTCATTCATTTCGGTATACCAAAGCAAAATACTGAACATACACAGAAAATTAATGGCTGTCAAACCACGATTTGATTTGATGACTAATTCTAATACTTATTCACTGTGATGTAGTATTGCACAGTGAGAAATTAAAGAGCTTCAGAAATCCTAGACAAAATCATGCATACATTAAATAGAGACATTTTCACATCTGAATAAAATAGGTAGCATTTCTGATATATGTTTTATGGTTATATTTCAGTACAAATCTTTACATTTTTGTCTAGTGCTTGAAGTACAGCCTATGTTTTAATAACTGCTTTTAATTTTTAAGCATCTACCTCTATTTTGTAGTTTGTTTTCCTTATAAGTACTTGATAGACAAAAAATGAGAGTTTTCTTATGGTCATACTTGTCTCCCAATTCCTTTTAACAATTAGTTATAAAAAAGAGTGAAATCATAAGCAAGTAATATTTTTCATACACACATATACGTGCATATGTCTATGTGTATATAGTGTAATTGATATAAAGTATACTGAGAATTAAAGGTATCACTATTTCCTTATTTTAGATCATATTTGAAGACACATATGCTTAGAGATGTTTAAAACATTATTCTATTTATATACACTTTTTCCATTCCCTAATTTTAAAATGAGTCTTCTTTTTTAAAAATAGATGCTATATGTACAGTTTCAAGTATAAATGTATTATAACAAACCAAATTTTCAGTTATGTAGTCATTTTTGTTTGTGTATTGATATATATATAATGCTGTTGTACATATATACACACACACAAAGGAATACACAAACAAAAGTGAAGAGAGAGAGTCTTTGTTTAGATGTTATGATCAGGAACATGGGTCCTTGCTGCTATGCATGTTAACATTTCCCGTTATGTCATATTGTTACATATAATCAGATACAATCAATACATCAGTTGCACAATCAATGGATATTTAAGATTGTACTTATATTTAGGATCATTTAGACCTGTGATAAGGATTTGATTCTTTTAACAAAACTTTTTAGGTATACATATCTAAGTAATTTTCAAATATATATTTCAGAATATAAACACTTAAATATAGTAGTTTCTCATATATGGCAACAATTTACCACTTTGTAGGTATGTATGAAAAATCTTGTTGCAAAAGTTTCTATTGGTTGTTGTCATTGTTGTTGGTGGTGGTTGTGGGATTTGAACTCAGGGCTTGGATGCTGCTGTCCCCAAGCATTTTTGCTCAAGACTAGCTGTCTACCACTTTGAGCCACAGCACCATTTTCCAGTGGTTAATTAGTGATAAGACTCGCTTCAATTTCCTTCTGTGGCTGGCCCAGAACTGTCACCTTAGAACTCAGACTCTCGATTATCTAGCTAAGATTTCAGGAATGAGCCCCCAGCTCTGGGCTCATAAAGACAATTTTAATTATCATTAATTTTAAGTCATTGATTTTTGCCAACAATGGTAAAAAGGTCATTTATATTTGATACCTTGCTGGGGAAATTGAACATCATTTAAAAAATTAATTGGTTCTGCACATTTCTCTATTTTATGTGCTTCCTGTTTATATTTTATAGATTTTATATCCATTTCTCTATTACTGACTTCATGTTGTATATTTTTGTTTGTTATCTGAAAGAAGGGACCTGCTTTTATTGTTTCCTCTCACCAAAATATACTTACTCTCTTAAGGAATCTGCTTGTTCAGTTTCTCTCTGCTAACAAATTTATAGAAGAAACATTGTAGTATTAATTAGAAAACTATAGCCTAAGTAGGCCTACATTATATCAGTGAATTAATTGAATCCTGCCCCCCCCCCCCAGCTTCTTTTCCTCTGTCTCTACAGTATTCTCCCTAATTCTGTTGTGGCCTTCCCAAATTCCCTCATTCCACAGAATAACACTTGTTCTTGAAATTAAGCTCTAATTGTTATGGAGAAGGAGAAATGGAAGAAGTATTTACACTTTACTCAGTAGTACATGAGACCTCTAATTTACATATTACTTGGTACTGAACATGAGACCTCTAATTTAGAAGTCTCAAGTTAAGATATATTTAAGAGCTAGAAGCAATAAATTGAGTAGAAGCTAAATGTACAAAATCCTACAAGAAAATATTATCAGGAAATGAAATAGCTAAAGCATTGCTCATGAAGATTTAGTGATCCAGAAAAATAACTTAAATGGTTAAGTTGATTTTTTTAGTCAGAACCCTAATCTTTGCTACACTGATCCATAAAACTGCTGAGTGAGTGATTAGTTATCCAGGTGATACAATTCACCTGCACACATTATACACATTCTGCTTGTCTAAGTGGCATTTATTATAAAAAATTGAAATTAACTTGAACATCAAAGGAATTAATCTTAATAGACTATGATTGAAACTTTATGAACAGCTTATTGGGGTATTCACAATATAATTGCTAAAGCTGTGACTCATATATAATTGTAATTTACATGTTTAGCATTTTATCCAACATATTCATATCAGGTATGATATTTGCTGTTGGTATATGTCCAGGTGTAAATACTTTTTCCATTAGTGATTTCAAATCACAAACATGAAGTCATTGACCACAGAGTTAAGAGAAATGTGAGTGAGGAAGCCCCTATACAGTAATAGGGAATAGATGTCTTAAGTACTTACAATACTCAACATAGAGAATAACAAATGCTCTTAAAGCAATGGCACACACATGTATAACTAGGTATTACCTCCATTTTATTACAAAATAATTACTTCTATGTGATATACTAAATCACTTTACAAATGCCTGTGGTAATGTAGATCAGATTCAAAGTGGTGAATACATTCAAAAAACATAATCTAAAATATAAGTGGATATCACTTAAACTTTGTATATAGGTCATTCAAACAGGAATTATAAATGTCATCTATCACTTATCATCTAAGTTACACATGTAAATTCGAATGCTTCAGCCTACATTTTTGTTTGCTAAATATGCCAAGTATAACAGAATGGTATATATGTAGCCTATTTTGCTAAAATGTCACAATAAATTAATGAAAAAAATCATATTTAGTAATTTGTTTGAATATATCTTTTGAATTTTCACTTAAAAGACACACTGACATTGAACTGTGTGTTTGTGTGTGTGTGTGTGTGTCTATGTGTGTGTGCATATCACTTCTTTTGATAGCTATTAAAAACTGTCCCAATATCTATCTCACCTTAGGAATATAAGCTAACCACAGGCATCTTTGAATTCCTTCAGCTATGTGGCAAAATTGGGACTCTCATTAAGACTACATTCTCCTAGGATATGCTGTCTGGAACTTTGTGGTACCTACTTGTAGTGAATTGTAAGTATCCTTCACAACCTATATGTAATTAGTAAATCTACTTAATTTAATATTCACATAGAAGTGTTTTATCAACCATACACTGGTGACATGAAGGAAGAATGACAAAAAGCTTCTTAGAAATTGAATGCAATGAAAACCAGAAGAGTTTCAGATAGAATCATTAGTCATCATACAATAGTTCTCAAAGAATTTTGATGACCAAATCTAGCCTAGAAAATCTATCATGTCCGTGTGTGTGTGTGTGTGTGTGTGTGTGTGTGTGTGAATCATTCACTGTGCTCACTCATAGATTTATAGGCACATTTTAGTTACCACAAATGAGGGAATTGTTGCAACCTATGTTTCTTTGGCTCTGGCTTACTTCACTTAATATATTGTTTCCAAGTCTTTTCCTTTCCTTACAAATGGTACAATACCATTCTCTTTGATGGATAAGTAGAATTGATTGTGTGTATATATCATATTTTCTTAATCCATTCACCCATGGAATGCCATCTGGATTGATTCTTTAATGTGGCTATGGCAAAAAAAAAAAATGCTGCAATGAACATAGTTTTACTGGTAGCTTTAGTGTGAACTTGTTTGTGGATAATTGCCCAATAGTGAGTTTGTAGTGTCATAGAGATGCTCTATGTTTAGTCTTTTTTATTATAAAGAAGATGTACAAAGGGGATTCGTTTACATGAATCAGGTAATGAGTATATTTCTGTTTGAACAGTGCCCCCCTTCCTCATATCTCCCAGGTTTTCCCCTCCCTATTCCCTCTACCTCCAAGTTGTCTATTTCATTTCCACCATATTGTCTAGTGAGTATCACTGCTGACTTGGTTCACCCTTTGTGCCGCCATGCCTGTGCTTCTCCTTTCCCTTCCCAAATCACATAAACATATATATGAGACAAAGGGTTCAGCAGAAACACAAAAGAGTGACAAACAGGAATGAAACAAAAGAGGGGAAAAAAACCACAAACAGTATAATATAGCAACAAAATGGTGAGACAATGTCCAATGCAACCAATGCAACAGAACCAATGCAACAGTGATACCCACAAGAAAATATGTTGGAAATGAACTTTAAAACTTTGGGGTGGGGAGGGTGAGTATGTAGGGAAAGTGGGAGAAAAATGAGGGAGGATGTAATAATGTCCAACAAGAAGTGTATTCGTTACCTTACATATGTATTTGTAACCCCTCTGTATATGCCCCTAACAATAGCCTTAAATTAAAAAAAACACAAAGAAGCAAAAAAAAACCCAACCCTCTTTTTCCATTTCTTGGAGTTCATTTCAATAAACAACATTTTATATGGTCAGATGTACGTAGTTAGTGAACTCTTGTGGTCCTTTCTTAAAAATATCCTCCTTTGGTCTCATTGTGTGAATATTTAGATTCCCGTTTAATCATGTCCAAATGTAATTATTTGTCTTTTACTATGTAGTCAGTTTACTTGTATATTTAAAGACACATTCTAATTATTATAAATGAGGGAAACCATAAAGCCTATGTTTCTAAAATCTAACCTATTTTTCCCGTGTGTGTGTGTGTGTGTGTATCACATTTTCTTTTTTGTCATTATAAAAATTTATTATTTTTTTATTAATTAAATTTTGTTGACAAGGTGTTGTGCAAAAAGGGTACAGTTACATAATAAGGCAGTGAGTTCATTTCCTGTGATATCTTACACCCTTGTTTTTCTTTCCCTTCCCTAGATCAGGTAGGCATATATAAAATACCCAGTGTACTCAAATCATATACAGTAACTGTTGGGGATTCATCTTGGCCTTAAGGGGGGATGGGCGAGGAGAGCGCTCCCGAGACGCCGCCCTTCCCCCCAGCCCTGGGGCAGTGTGGAAGTGAGCCACACCTATCTCCTTCTGGGTCCAGAACCAGAAGGGGTAGCTTTGAGACCATCCCCCACCTTGTGCCAGTGAGCACGTGTGCTCCCCTTTTCCCCTTTTCACGCTTTGCCCAGAGGGCGGTAGTATGGGAAGTGACATTAGCCCATGAGTGAGGTCCTTGGGAGCTGCTCTTGGACAGACAAGCTCACCAGCCTATCGCCAGCTCATGCTCAATCCTCGTCATCACTACTATATTACCGTGAGCCCCTCCTGAATAAACCAGATTGCTCTCCGAAGTGTCTCCGAGATCCATCTACGCCTGGCTTCCTTGGTGGGTAAGGAGGGAGGAAAAGAGGATCTCGTTCAGCCACGTGCACCTTAGGCTAGCCCGTGTCCCTCGCTCCACCTTGGCTGCCCGCTGGTGGGGTGCCCAGGGGAGAGGGTGAAAAGGGGAGCACTGATAAGGGAGCAAGCTTAGCATCCCCGCACCAGGGGAGGTAAATCTAGCCCGGCAAGTAACCATGTGGCATACACCACCTCCATACTCCCTTCCAGCATGGTTGAACAAGTTTACATTCCCACCATCAGTGCAATAAAATGTCATTTGGCTTCATTTATAGATCTCTAGACACTGACACAGTGAGGCCAAATAAGGATCTTCATAAGAGTGGTTGTCAAAGGCTCAATATTATCACATTAAATAATATTTTATGAAATTAACTCCAAGAATTTTTTTTAGTTTTAGTTGTTGCTGTTTTTGTTTCCTTTTCTATTTGCCTTGTTTCTTATTTTGTTTGTATTTGAGGAGGTAAGGAAAGGCAGAGAAAAGTTAGAACATAAGGTTGAACAAATACAGCAGTGGCGCTCACTGGATACTATGTGGAAAATGAACTGTACATTTTGTGGGTGGAGAGGGAAAACCCAGGACAGAGTGAGGGAAGGGGAGACATGAGTCAAAAAGAATTATACTCATCATGTTATTCATGTAAATGTACCCCTCTGTATATCACCTCTAGAATAACAAAAAATAAATAAAATTTAAAAACTCTAGCCTGGAATTTCTGTTGTCATCTACCACATTAAGGCAGATATTGCTTCTTAACATTTTACAATGTGCTTTAGCAGTACTTGCTTAAGTCTTTCTGTATATAATGACAAGGAAGATCCAGTATAACATGTCAATATTATAGAGGCTCCTAAATCTTAGCATTGATCTCTACGATCATAAAGATAGTGTTAATGGTACTAGGAAAGTCACAGAGGTGCTTAGACAATGTGTAAGCACTATTTGAAAATCAGAAACTAAGTGGAGATGAAGATGGGTTTAAAATCTTGAGATAAACTAGACTGCATATAATGGTGGCTACTGGGAGGCAGAGAGTTTAAAAGTAGTCATGTACAATGATTATCCCAATTACAGTAGAAGAAAAATGTCTGGATACAATGGTGGATACATATCACTCCTGGGACATGTGGAAACTCAAGTAGGAGAATCAAACCTCAGGAACACCTAAGTTTTGGGGGGTTTTGTTTGTTTTGGGGTTTTTTTTGTTTTGTTTTCTTCTTTTCTTTGTCATTTCTGGAGCTTGAATTCAGGGCCTGGGCCCTGTCTCTGAGCTTCATTTGCTCAAGGCACTACTTGAGCCACAGTGCTATTTCTGGCTTTTTCTATTTACATGGTACAGAGAGGAATCGAACCCAAGGCTTCATGCATGCTAGACAAGTGCTCTACAACTCAGCTATATTTCCAGCCCATGCCTAGGTTTTGATAATGACCAATGCAGATTGTCAGCCTAGTTAATGCAAAGCTCTGGTCCAATCATCTGTATTATAAAAACAACAACAAAAACAACTCACGATACAAATAAAACTATTTAAGAAATTCTAGGATATACTAAACATCCACAACACTGTTAACAAAGAGAGTATAATCAGTACCAGAGATATAGAGAGTGAATTTCGACAGCAAACTCAAATACTAGCAAACAGGCTTTAGAGGGAGGGGGAAAAACCTACATAACTTGTAAACCTGTAGCAAAATAGTTTTGTTTTCTACTCCCTAAGACATTTGATTTCTAAAGTGAAAGTATTTTAAGAAGAACCTATTTAATAAATTG
This sequence comes from Perognathus longimembris pacificus, assembly GCF_023159225.1. Classification (NCBI taxonomy): domain Eukaryota; kingdom Metazoa; phylum Chordata; class Mammalia; order Rodentia; family Heteromyidae; genus Perognathus; species Perognathus longimembris. The sequence continues at coordinate 27,127,482 of NC_063163.1, forward strand.
TGCAACAAATATGAATTGAATATACTGTTATTATGCAAAAGTTAAGCAATAAATATCCCTAGCTCAAATAGAATTCACATTGTTCCTCTGAAAATTGATTATTTAATAATTCACTTGTTTAAAGAATATGCTATTCTGATTTGCGGGGTGGGGGTAGGAGTGTGTCTTAGGGGTAGAGTGCTTGCCTAGAATGCATAAAGCCCTAGGTTCGATTCCTCAGCACCACATAATTAGTTTGGAGTCATGACACAGATTGGGATAGAGTAACTTTATACACTGCTTTATTCATCTTAGCAGCAAAAGACCACCACAATTAAAAAGAATTAAGTTGCTGGAAACTGATCAGTAATTTTAGTCTCTCTTTATCTGAAATTATAGCATATTTTTGTAATTCTATGTTTTATAAATTGAAGGTTAAGGGACTATTGAACAATTTACTTTCTATGATGATATTTACCAATCAAAAATATTTAATTCAGTATAATTCCAGTGCCAATTATTCTGTAGAAATCCAATTGAGTTCTATTTTAAACAAATTACTTATTATACATTGCATAAATGTCACTTAAAAAAACTCCTATATACATAAGAAGGTAATGTAAAGGGTCACCCTGATTTAGGGCTAATAGAAGAAAAAAATTATCCTTGTCAGTAATGTAGATGCTACAGTGCCAATTACCATATAACACCATGTGTAATTATAGTACAAGAATGACTTCCTCCTGGGCTGATTACTACATGGATCCACGACTTGATAATTACCTAAGTAGTAGTAAGAAATATTTAAGGAAAGCAGAAATAGCATGAATTCTTTTTAATCTATGTAGAAAATTCAATTCTTGAGAAAAATTAGATGTACAATCATCCTGATATTTAATACTAGGAATATATGAATACAAATTCTAGAATGTTCACACCAACAGATATACAAATGACAACTTGAGTATGTAAACTTATCTAATATGGTATGGTCCAAGAAATAAAAAAAAAACATTTTAATGTGTATCTTTGACTTGATTTTATATTTTTTTATAATCCTTGATAAATTATGCTCTTTTTTGTACATTTGTTTTAATGGACTCTTTTCTTTACAGAATGCAAGTCATCAAATATTAAATAATATAAGACATAAAATGATAATATAATTTTATGTCTATATTCTTTTACATGTTGAAATATTAAAAACATTATTTAAATTTTAGCAACCAGAAAGTTCCAAGAACTATGTATGTCATTTTAATTCTCATTGAATATCAGCATAGCCTTTAAATAGGATTTACAGCTATATCTAGTCTTTTTCTCTGTTTAATGGCCATCTTTGTATGAACTGCTCTGCTCCACCACATCCTGTAAATTGTTATGGCCTGAAAACTCTGAAACTACGCTCTAGATGTATCCCAGACTATTCACTAACTCAAAATCCTCTTGACTTGGGTTCCAGTGTGTTGACAGTATAGTCTTGTACCACCACATGTGACTATTATTACCACATTTATTGCTCACGTTCTTCATATAAGAGAAAAAAATGCATGCAGCCTCTTCTCTTAAATGAATATTTTTCCCTTAAAATTTATCCTAATTCTTCCCTTGTCTTTCTAGCTCTCTTGTGTGTGACTCATCTGCTCCTTCCTGCTGTTCCTTAGCGCTTGCTGGGAATTCTGATTTAGTGAAAGGAAAGGAAGAAAAGAGGCCCAACTCGCCTTTGACCATCTGAGCTACAAGATTTGTGTGATGTCCTACAGCGTGTAGAAGGATGCTCATTATCTAACCAGACTGAGTATGATCCACAGAAGTTGTTTGTAAAAACTGGCTAGCAAGATCAGAAGGAAAATATACATAAAGATCATGGCTTTAATGTATTTGTTTTATATCCTTACTGAAAACAAAACAGCATTGCAGACATTTTTCAGATACCAAAAGGTGAGAGGCAAAATCCAAAGGTCTAGATAAAAATTCACAGAGGCAAATCCTCTGTCCTCAGCCTTTCTGTAGAAATTTCCACACACCTCACTGGCACCCAAGAGCAATTGATAGTGTGGAAATGGAATCACATTAGCAGACAAAGCTGGGTACTCATCATTGAGAGATGACTCAATTCAGAGGCAAAGATAGAAGCAATGCTAGATTTAGGGGTTAGCAACCCTCCCAATCCCAGCCAGGAAGTGACAGAGAAAAAGGTGAAAATATGTTACAGATTGACAATCTCTCTGTGGCATCAAGTGTAGGTTACTCGCAAACTGATGTGCAGACCTCCCTCTGCAGAAGTCAGCCAGACTCTCCTATTAAGGTTTTCAGACAAAAACACAGTTGTTATTCAAAAGGTAAATACTTGGTAAAATTCTTTTCAGAAACTGAAAGAAGTGAATCACCTCCAGATGACTGGTGAGTAAGAGAGTTCAGTGGACACTCTTCTGCAGAGAAGAAGGAAATATCAAGACTGTCTTCAAGGATAGAAGTGCCCAGATGTCTAATTCCTAGATTGAGGCTTGTAGATGAATAGTCTTCTGTGCACGATTGACTGTGGAACTCTGGAGAGTGAATTCAGAAACAAATGTGTCCATTAGGTATTTCATGAATGTCTAATTTTCCTTGAATATTCTCCAGTATTTTGTGTTTCTGAATGTTGTGACTGGATGGATATCATTGGCTATTGTAAGAAGTGGGTGCTTCATCTGCAGGTAGAAAGACATTTGACCTACATCAGTCAGATTTTGAGATATCATCAGTATGTAGTGTACCCAGATCAAGAAGAGCCCTGCATACACTCACATTTCTTTATTACCCTAGGGACATAGTAAAAGAAGAGCAAAGTGAGAATCTGTCTAAGCTAGCCTGTCATGGTCAAGCACATGCTCAAAAAGGATTCAGTACAATGGGTGATCTTCCCAGAAGTCACTGCCCTAGAACTCTGGTTAACAGGGAGCCTGTGCAGTAGAGAGAACCTCTACACAGAAGGCAGGTAAATGAGCTGGGTCTGAGGGGGCATTTATGGCCAGTCTCATGAAGGCATCCTTCCCTGTTTCACAAATACGCCGCAGTGTTGAAAGTACAGGGAAAGTACAGGACCCTTTAGATCCTGACTTTCAAGACTGTGTTTCTCCTAGAATGTGAAAGAGGAGATGATCTACGTAGATGTACATCCTTTCCCTCAAATTGGGCATTCCTCGTCTTCACCAAAGATTAGGAAATTCACATTACTAATGAAGTAATTCTTGTTTTTATATTCAATTCCCAAATAATGACTTACTTGTCCTTTTATTTTGTTGAGATTTAGTAAATACTATTTGTAATCTGGATAATATTGATGAATAACAGATGTTTCAGCTTTGGGAATTTGAGATTTTTCACACTCAGAAAAGAAAAGACAGGAAAAAAAAAATCATACTAAGTGACGTGAGCCAGACCCAAAGAAACATATACTCTGTGGTTTCACTCATGGAAACAATTAGCACTTGTTTAAGATAGTCCTAGCATTGGGGCTGGGGATATAGCCTAGTGGCAAGAGTGCCTGCCTCGGACACACGAGGCCCTAGGTTCGATTCCCCAGCACCACATATACAGAAAACGGCCAGAAGCGGCGCTGTGGCTCAAGTGGCAGAGTGCTAGCCTTGAGCGGGAAGAAGCCAGGGACAGTGCTCAGGCCCTGAGTCCAAGGCCCAGGACTGGCAAAAAAAAAAAAAAAAAAAAAAAAGATAGTCCTAGCAGAGGAGCAAAATAGTTCAATAGCTGTGTACATATGAATACATAAAATGATGCTAAGTGAAATGAACTTCAAGTTACGGAAATAAATTATTCATCATTGTTGTTATTTTCAACATACTATGTGAAATTATGTAATTTTCTTTTGTCATTCTTCCCCAGGGTTTTACCTCTGATGTCACTGTTACTGATCTCGGTACCCTGGGTATTGGATATATGTTTATTGGAATTAGGGTAGGGAAGGGGAACTTGAAAGTAGAGAGACAGAGGATAAAAGATGAATCAATGTATCAGCATTACTTACAAAACTATATGCTGTTAACAAAAGCTGTACAACTCATGGGGAGGGGAAGGAAGGGAAATGAGGAGGGGGGAGGTGAGAGAAAAATGAGGGAGGAGGTAACAAGTTGAATAAAAGAATGTAATCACTTAGCATCATCGTATGTGTTTCTAAGTGTATAGCTATTGGGGCTGCGATTTTCTGCTATGACTAGCCTAATCATATACTACTTATTCCCTATGAGGGAAACCATACGGTTTATGTTTCTTTGGGTCTGGGTCACTTCACTTAATAAAAATTTTTCCAATTCCTTCCATTTCCTTACAAATGGGGCAATGTCATTCCTTCAGATAGAGGCATAGAATTCCATTGTGTATATGTACCACATTTTCCTGATCCACTCTTCTACTGAGGGGCATATGGGTTGGTTTCATGTTTTAGCAATGACAAATTGTGCTGCGATGAACATAGTTGATAGCTATACCTTTATGAACACATAGATGATGCTAAATGAAATGAACTCCACGTTATGGAAACAAGTATTATATCATTGTTGTAATTATTTTCAACATGCCATGTGAAACCGTACCTTCTGTTTTGTTTTGTTTTGCTTGTTTGTTTTGTTTTTTCTTGTTTCTCTTGTATTTCCTTCCTGTGGTTTGTACCCCCACTATCACTGTATCTTATCTAAGTACCCTGGATACTGTATATATGGGTATTAGAACTCGGGAAGGGAAAGGGAATATCAAAATCTAGAGACTACGGATAAAAAGACAAACTATTCCAAAAGGAATATTTACAAAACAAGTTGGTGTAAACCAACTGTACAACTCATGGGGAGGGAGAGGGAAATGGGGAGGTGAGAAGTGGGGGATGGGGGGAAATGAGGCAGGAGGTAACAAGTTGAACAAGTTGAACAAGTACTCACTGCCTCACATATGAAACTGTAACCCCTCTGTACTTCATTCTGACAATAACAATATTTTTTTTTAAATGTACTCACTGCATTACGTTTGAAACTGCAAACCCTCTGGACATTGACAATAAATTAATTTAAAAAGAAAAGGCCTTTTTTGCCACACAGTATTTGGCATTGCAATATTCCATTATATTTGACTTGATTTTTCTTCTGTGTTAATAATTGTCTCTAATGTGTGGCGTCCTTAAGGGAAAATCCATTGTTCAAATTTAGACTATTCCTACCATTTCACTTTAATTACTTGTTTTTTTCAGAAAAACAATAAATATTATCAGCCCTCTGATAGCGTTAATGTTTCTATTAAGCATGCCTTTTTAAACTATTTTATTATAGTGCACTTTCATGAAATATAAAAATGGAAAATATTGTTTGTCTAGTAAGATTAACCAGAATAAAAAAAAATTTATCCATAAAGAAATAAGTTACAAAAATCCGTTAATGACATAAATAAAATTGAAATTTGAACACAGACTATATGCTTAATTATATTATAGTTAATGTGCTTTCTGAGGCTCATGTCTGTAATTCTGTTCACTCATGAGGCTGAGAAGAGGATAATCGTGTTTCAAAGACAGACTGATTAGGCCGAAAAGTCTTTATTACTCCATCTCCAAATAACTGTTCAAAATAGATGGGAGGTGTGGCTCATATGTTAAATATGTAGTTGTGAGTGACAAATGTTCTGAGTTTAAGCCATGGTAATATATATGTATATTTTAGGATAAACTCCTTTTATTATTAGAACTGGCTTTGAACCAAGTTCTTACAGGTCTTGTCTCTTGACATGCCAACAGAGATCTCCTAATAATCCATTTCTATTTAGCTGCCCAGCAAAAGAGCTTCCCAACAAACCCTACAAATAGTCAATATATTCCTATTCTGCATGATCTTTCCTATGTAGTAGACATACACATCAAAAGATATAATAATAAGGGTCTGGGGATATGGCCTAGTGGCAAGAGAGCTTGCCTCGTATACATGAGGCCCTGGGTTCGATTCCCCAGCACCCACATATACAGAAAACGGCCAGAAGTGGCACTGTGGCTCAAGTGGCAGAGTGCTAGCCTTGAGCAAAAGGAAGCCAGGGACAGTGCTCAGGCCCTGAGTCCAAGGCCCAGGACTGGCCAAAAAAAAAAAAAAAAAAAGATATAATAATAAGAACAAGAAAGGAATAAAATATCCATACAGTGAAAATGTCTCCTTTTGCTTTTCTACTTTGATGCTTGCTAGAGTGGGATACATAGGATGCTTAATGGACTCAGCTTTAGTTTTCAATAATAGCTTGTGGCCCTAAAGACTGGTAGGGTAAATCTATTATTTACACCCTCAGTACTATCATTGTGCTACATATCCCACTCCCAATGGAAGAGGCTGCTATGCTATTTGGTGGTTCAGTAGATTTCCTCTTTTGAAAAGTGTCAACCCCATTTTCAGAGGTCAGGTTGAGTAAAGGGTAATAAATCCTGTATCCGTTTTCTCTGCTAAAAATCATTCTTCTGGGAAAAATAAAAATCTAGCATTTCCTTAAAGTAAATAACAGATTTTTATGAGTATAATGGAGTACATTAATGACCTTTACATATATCCACAGGCAATCTCACAATCCACTGTTACTTTCCGAGATGTAGCTGTGAATATAATAATTCTTTAGGGTTGTGCATTGATTGGGGTTCATGATAGCAAATTTTTTGTATTTTCATTTTAAAGGCCATTGAATTTCCTCTTCTCCAGAATAATATACAGGGATGTCACTGGTTATATAAGGTCAAACTGACCCAAATGGGTCGCTTTCTTGATGATAGTTTGTATTTCTCTTCTGGATCATCTGGTTCTCATTGCCTTTCCTCACATCTGAATAGCAGAGATGATTCTTAAGTAATTACCGGTAAAGTAATAGTTCATCTTCTGAAAATATCATTTGTTTAGTTGCCTTCCAAATGGATGAATCAGTTTTAAGCAAGTTATTTCTGGTAATTTTTTGCTACTTCATTATAAAACCCTAGTAACTTGCAGAATTGAAAGGTAATATCAACTACGCAATGTTCTTGTTTTGTTTTGTTTTTTGCCAGTTCTGGGGCTTGCACTCAGGGCCTGGCTTCTTTTTGCTCAAGGCTAGCACTCTGCCATTTGAGCCACAGCTCCACTTCTGCCTTTTTCTGTATATGTGGTGCTGAGGAATTGAACCCAGGGTTTCATGTGTACCAGGAGAGCACTCTACCACTAGCCCATATTCCCAACCATAAGCAACGTTCTTCATTATTACTGCAGGTCAATTTCTTATAATTCTGACCTAATCCTCAAGAATATTTGTTTGTCTAATTTATTTATTGAGCTAGTATTGGGACTTGAACTCAAGGGCTTGCACTGTCACTTGCCTTATTTTGCTCACAACTGGCACTCTGATATCTGAGCCACTACAGGTAATAGGATTTAAGAATCTCTTGCATTGGTATGCCAAGACTGGTTCCCAACCTCAATCCTCAGATTTTAGTTTTGAGAATGACTAAGATTATACTCATGAGCTACTGGTGCTTGGTACAACTTGGTTGAGTCCAGCACTTTTGTTGATGAATTAAGAGATAGAGTCTCATGGACTCTTGTGCTTGGGCTGACTTCTAATCACGATCCTCAGATATCAGTCTTTTGATTGGCTAAGGTTATAGGTGTAGATCCAATAACAACCAAATTATGTATTATATTAAATATATCCAAAGCAAGTTATTAAGCGATTTGAACTATTTTCCATCAGTTTATTGTTTTTCCCCCACTATTTGTCCATTCAAAACACAGAATATACAAGCTCTTTACATCTTTAGGAAATATTGCCAACGAAGGCTTAAAGGATCATATCTGTAGATACACTATTCAGAAAATATACCTTCCATTATTAATAAACAAGGATGGATTCTCTCAGAGACCACACAGTACAAGTCCCTCTGGATGTGTTTCAATATGAATATTAGAGATTGAAATGAGAGAAATAACCTTAGGCAACCCTTCTCCCTCCGTAACCCTCATTTTTTCTTTCAAGAAGTCTAGGATAAGAAAATATAGAAATGTTTCAAATTATTTAACTGAATCTTAAAGATATCTATGCCATCAGGGAAATCTATATAAATACAAATAGTTCTCATTCCAACTACAACAAGATCATTGTGCAATGGCAATAATAGAGTGAATTCATTAGTGTGAAATGTTCTTTGAGAGGAAAAAGGTAATGATGGATCAAACAGAACTATGAGAGAAGAATAAAAACAAAACAGGCCAAAACTAGAAAAGAGAAAAGCTACTGGGTAATGTGTCTTCCACCAATGCCTTTGTAATATCAAAACAGGAAAAATATAAAATGTTTATGGAGACCAGGGCTGGAAATTCTGAAGAACAGCACTAGCATTATATTTGTTCTTATTCCCTTTCTCAAGTTTTTAGGTTTATATCAGGTTTATATTTATAGAAGCAAAAGTAGGTACATAGCAATATGTAAAAATATCCACTTGAAAATAAGATAGACTTTTCCCACATTTTTTCTAAAGTACTTGTTAGTTTTTCTTTCTTTTTTTTTTTTTTTTACTAAAATGATATAAATGGGGTAATTAGTAAGGTAATACAAATCTTGCTGTTTAAGGAACTACTCAAAGATACCCTCTTTGTATAGTTTTTTTTTTTTCAAAAATGAAGGAACGTGAACAGAAACAGAAGATTGATGCCTTGGGAAAATGTGCTCTGTAAGCAAAAGCTCGAAAAAAAATTACAACAGCAGTAGAACTAATAGCCATCTCATTATCTCAGAAGAGTATCTATAAATTACATTTCATACTAGTATCTAATACAGATAATCAGCAAAATTTTAACTATCTTAGTAGGACTGCCAAAAATGTAAAAAAAAAAAAAAATCAAAGTTAAGAAGCAAAACGACAATGACAATTAAAATATCAGTTTAAAGCAAAATGAAATGTTTAACATTAGAGTAGATAGTAAAGGAAGAAAAAACTTCACATTTTATTTAGCATAACACATTGCCTTCTAGGGGTCTTTTATGGCAGTTCGGGACTGTGTCCTTACAGCCAGATCCATTGTACAGTCAGTCAGTAAATCACAAACTGGTAATGTCATTGCTTTGTAGCACAGGAACAAAGTTGTTGCTTGGCAATTAAGCTACTGGTACACAATTGTGATCACAACCACCTGAGCCAGGAAAACGTTACCTCTTAGATCTGTGTAAAACTCTTATGTGAAAAAACAGAAATAACATCTAAGCATGCATACTGAATAATTCACTGGAATATGCTTTGCTGTAACTCAGCAAAGAATATAAGCTATAACTCAGCAAGAACAAATACCATAACCTGAAACTTTTCTACTCACAAACTGTGTTACAGCAGTGAAGGGTGTTATACTTTTTAAAAATCGATACAGTTTCTATGAGCTTAAGTGGCAGTCCTGGGGAAGGTAGTTAAAAAAAAAGAAAAACCAAAGATGAAATAATCAAATACCTCTGTAAATGTCATTTTATACTCACTGTAGAATTTATATTTTCATTTTATTTACTCTAGAATTTTCACGTTCTCAATGAAGATACAAAAATTCCCTAACTTTCTTTTAATATAAAGTATTCTTATAATGTTCAAATTTGAAATATAGCTCAAGGATACATATTAAAATATCATAATAGTTTTAGAAATAAATACTTTACACATAAGATTCAACGTGGAAAAAAAGTAAGTATAGTTATACTGAGCAAGAAATAAGATTATTTATGGAAACCTTGATACTGATACAGGGCTGATCCAATCATGATTCACATGGATATAGAAAACTCCTTCAGGTTTTCCTTCAGTTAGCTTTTCACTAAATGTCTTTGTATTATTTGTTCATGATATATATGTATATATGCATTGTGCATATACATATATATGTATATACACACATATGCTTATATATGTACTGTATATATACATATATTCATGATTATTGCCCATATTTGGAAAGAATCCAATATTATCACTTTCACATTATTTTTGGTTAATGTATATAGCGCTATTTTTAAATGGCCATATCATTTCTTTACATACATAAAATATTTAATGGAAGATAATTCTTCCTAGAACATACTAATTCTTGCTAATATTTTATATTAATGAGATAGACACAAGAGTGGTATTTACAGTATATATGCATATATGTATATGTAAATATGTATGTGTGTATAGTCCTATAGAGATAACATTTCCAAAATTTTCAGTCACTTGTATTCTAGTATCTCCTGTACCTTTTACTTAAATTTTGAGCCTTCTCATCTCTGTTCTGTGTATCTGAAGACACTTTCAAATAGTATATTAAAAATTCACGGAGCTAGGGATATGGCCTAGTAGCAAGAGTGCTTGCCTCGTCCTATACATGAGGCCCTGGGTTCGATTCCCCAGCACCACATATACAGAAAATGGCCAGAAGTGGCGCTACGGCTCAAGTGGCAGAGCGCTAGCCTTGAGCAAAAAGAAGCCAGGGACAGTGCTCAGGCCCTGAGTCCAAGGCCCAGGACTGGCAAAAAAAAAAAAAAAAAATTCACATCATATATTCACATCCATCACCAATCACTATATATGCATGATACTATATATGCATGATAGGCAATGACAAAAGTATTTGTTCTCTATTTATACTAGAACACTAGAAGTTTCCTCAACCTTGCAAACATTCAATTTGTTACATTTGCTAAATTTTTGGCTCAATGTAATATTTTCTTTAATTTCAAACTATGTAACTAATATATGTTGATTTTATACATCTATTACCATATTGTTTATTACAATTAAACTAACCTTTTGTTCTTTAGTTTTAACATTTTTTGTTAATGGTTCATTAAAACAATTTAATTAGTTTAAAATAATAACATTTGTGCCTGCTTTCCTTGTTTACAATCACCTACATCTCCTTGACAGATAAGACTTTCCATTGTGTATGTTTCCTCAATCTGGCATCTGTGCAAGGCATTTCTTTTTCATGTTGTACACTATATCAGGTAGTGTTACATATACTGTCAGTCTTCTCAGAATGTCTCAGTTTCTCAGTTCACACTGCTTTATATGTTGGAATATTGTCCTCTAAACTCATTTTCACCTCTTCAATTTCTAATTCATAAATTTCTGAGGCTTTCTTTTGCTTTTCATGTGTTTTCTGTCAGATTGTTTTGGTCCTTACTTTTATATTCCCAATGTGAGTGGCACCGTGGTTCAAGTGGTAGAGCACTAGCCTTTAGGACAAAGAAGCTCAGGGACAGTGCCCAGGCCCTGAGTTCAAGCCCAGAACCAGAAAACCAACCAACCAACCAAGAAACAATCAAACAACAACAAAAAACCTCCCAATCTAGTTATACATTTATATAGATACATAAAATTTTAATTAACTATTCACTTAAAATTTAATTAAAATATGCCATAACTTTGCATGCCTCAAAACTCATTAGACAACAGTAATAATTTAACCTAAACAGATATATCCACAATAGATACAAATAGGAAATTTTGATATCACATGATATAATCTTTATTATTTGTAATCTTAAAAAATAAACAAAATATTTTAAAAGTATTAAGTGCAATGTATAAGTTGAATATTTAATAAATTAATAAGTTCCAGATTTGCTTATTGGGTTGATGTCTTCTGGAGCTACATTAATGACCTTCGCAAGGGATGGCAGAGGCCATAACAAACTGATGATACTTGTCAGTAGAAGGTATGAATACAGGGAACAAGTTGTTTAATTTCCTAAGAAGATAGAATTAGTCTTACACCCAGAAAGAACAGTAGAGGTTGGCAATCCTATTTAGAAATTCAAATTGAGAGAAATGAGCTGTAGGTGTGGCCTAGCATATTACAACAGCCCTAGTAAAGCACAAGGCCATTAAGTTCAAAATCATTTTTATTGGGGAAAAGAAAGAAAGAGAGGGACAGACACAGAGAGACAGGAAGGGAAGAAGGAAGGAAGAGAGAAAAAGCAAGTAAGGAAGAATGGAAGGAAGGAAGGGAAGGAGGGAAGGAAGGAAGAAAAGAAGGGAGGGAGGGAGGGAGGGAGGGAAGGAAGGAAAATTCTTATGTTATCCTCTCTATCACATTAACAAAAAAAGTGCTTTCTTCTTTCATTTAGGTACTGATTCTTCCTGGAATACTTCCTTATGATTACATCTTAGACTTTACTCATCTGAAGATTCTGTTCTTGATGTTGAAACTAATTTTCCTTGATTGAGTTTTTAGCTCTCATTACAATAGATTGTGCTTTTCCATCCTTTAGTATCTTTGTCTATGAGATGGAATTCATGTGAAGGGCATAGAATTTGACTCTTTCTTATTTGATTTTCTTAATACCTATCACATTGCAGACACATAATAGTGTACCATTTAAACTCACTGAATAATTAAATACAATGGATTATTTGACTGCCTCAGTATTGTTTAACAAAGTACTTATTTTGTAAAATCTGCCAGGGAAAATGAAGATGAAAATATGATTGAGATTTTAGTAGTAGTTTAAAGGGACTTTATAGTAAACATAATATTGAAAACTTAGTTACTTTATATTCAGAACTGGGAGTTAAATTTAGTGTTATGCTTTTCAGGAATTTGATTATAGTTGATTTTTCAGAATATTTCCTCCTTGATAGAAAGTTTTATTTAGCAATATCCTATGGTTCATTTTTAATTTTGTTTGTTAAACAAGATAATTAATTTGATTTAATTAATTAGATAAAATTTCACTACCTTACGTTGCTGTATGTGAAAAAAGTGTTTGAATATAGTTGTTATGGAAAATATCTAACAAAATCAAATCCAATTACTTGCATTTGGAAGTAATGTAAAACTGTAAAATGTCAAGAAAGGTATTCATTAAAGTGTTTGAAAGGGGAGGGGGAGGGCAAATGAGGGAGGAGGTAACAAACAGTACAATAAATGTACTGAAGGCCTAACGTATGAAAATGTAACCTCTCTGTACGTGACTTTGACAATAAAGAAGGGATAAAAAGTGTTTGAAAATTTAAAAAATGGTTTTCATATAATTTGTTTTTCATTTATTGAATAGATTTTAAAATATTTCTTCATGACTGAATCATTTGATTTTTTGATGATTTTTGATGAATCTATGTGTATATCAATGATAAATATCATTCATAAAACATGAAAATTTTGGATATAGACTATGCTATTGTAAATAAACTTTATTAAGAAAATAGCCATGTTATTATAAATTACCCAAATGCTTCATCAATTTGAAATATATACAGAAAGAGAGAGAGAGAAAGAGAGAGTTAGCTGGAAAGACACTGTACATGAATATATCCTTACCTTACTTAAAGTACAGAAGTAAACATTAACACTTATTTAATTAAATAAAACATTATATATATTTAAATAATGTATCCAATATTACAAAGTACATTGGTATAAACATCAAAAAGGATTGTTATAATTCTTATGCCCTTCTTTCTAATTTACCCTTAGATACTAATGTGAATAAAATTACTTCTTTAAGAGTTAATTGCTTTATTAATTCATTAACTATACTTTCCTTAGCATTTTATGCAGCTCACACCATTGTGGATGTTTACATGCACCCTGTTACAATCTATCTGGGTGAATTTGTTCTTCTACACTAATTTTGTAAGTAACATTTTCTGGAATTTATCTTCTATGCCTTGTTTTTTGTCACATAATCTGTGTCCTATGAACCAGACAGAATGTTGCTAAGAACATGACTTGTACCTTTTTATTTATTTATATTATAATGGTGATGAACACAGGCAGGTAGTTACAAAAAATAAGGTAGTGGATACACTTCTGCCCCCTCCCTCGTTTTCTTCTGCTTACCACTCCTCATTTCCCCCCACTCCCAAATTGTAAAGTTAATTTCCCACTTAGTGTCTAGGGAGTACCATTGTTTCATTAGCTTATCCTTGATTTGCTGTTCCTGTGATTCCTTTTCCCTTCCACGAATCACAGAATTTTATATACAAGACAAAAGGTACAGAAAACTAAAATAAAAAAATAGGAATAACTGCATATAGGACATAAATAAAACCTCTTGTTTCCAATTACTGAAGTTCATTTTGATATGCTTCATTGTATATGGTCCCATGCACTTAGCAATTGGGCTACTGTGATCCCCTGTTAAGAATATCATAGACATATTCCAGTTATTGCAAATGAAGGAAACCATGCGACCTATAGTTCTTTGGGCCTGGCTTGCTTCACATAATATAATTATTTTCCATGTCTTCCCATATCCTTATTAGTGGAGCAATGCCATTCTTTCTGATGGAGGGATAGAATTCCATTGTGTATAGATACCACATCTTCTTAATTCATTCATTTACTGACAGGTATCTGGATTGGTTCCATGTCTAAGCTATGGTAAATAAGATGACTTGCAAGTTTTAAAAAGGCTGAATAACATTCTAAATTTTGTAGCATTTGCTTTGGTGTGCATAATCCACATTTTGTTAGAAAAGAGGTGTTGACTCCATTTCTTGCCTATTGTGAATAGTGCTACAATGAACATGGGAATAAAGATGTTTCTCTGATCTACTGACTTCCTTTCCTTCAGCTGTATAAACAGCAGTGAGATTCATGAATAAAAAGATGTGGAACTTTATTTCTTCCTCTGATGGAAAAGAAATTGAAATATGTTGTCTGCTATTTGCTTAGACTGTTCTCAGCAACAGTACTTTCCTTTCAATGGAAGACTTAAAGTTTAGGGACGTTACTATCTCCACTCTTTCTGATGTTATCCTTAACTGTATTTCAAACCAATGTATGGCTAAGACAAGAGTTACATCTCATAAACATAATCCTAGATATTCAGAAGGCTGATATCCAGAGCATTGTGGTTCAACTATAGCCTGGGAAAGAAAAATCAACAACATCGCTCTCCAGAAAACTAGGAAAGACAGTTCTAGAAGTGAGCTTAAGATGTGGACGACTGTCCACACATCCAAGTCACTCAACTAACTATATGCCCTTGAATATTAACCAGAATATCAGCAAAGACAAAATTAATTAATTAATTAAGAGACAAGACCAAAATAAAACTAAATAAAAGAAGAACATTAACAGGCCTTCCATCCTCTAAATCTGGTTCTAGAATCATTTGATTGTATTAAGAAACGATTTATTTATAGCAGAAGTTTCAAGAACAGATTTGGGTGGTAATGTATGACCACAACTTAAGATATTTTGACCATGATGAATCCAAAATAACTAATCACCTATATTTCTGTAAACATCTATTTTAATACCACTGTAGCACCTTAAATTGCTTAGGAGTTCTATACAAATTGCTTTTTAACATGTCTCATTAAATATTTGTGTAGATGTCCTATAGAACTCGAAGGGCACCTTTGGGATATTCTAAGTTTAAATGTGAGAGTACAGAAGACATGAAAAGTTCATTTTGCAAGCTCAGTAGGAAGTAACATTAGAGCCTTAGGCAGTCACCAACAAAGAGAATGAAATCCAGAGGCAATACATGATTGCTTTAAACCCATAGAAGGACAGGCAAGAGCTACACAAAGCTTTCCTTGTAAACAACATAGGCAATATTTCAAATATCAAGACAAATTAATGGGCTTCAGAACATGAATTAATTCAAGAGCAAGTTTTTTTTTAATCAAGCTATTCTATGTCACATGTTCCAGAATCAATATTCTGAGATGTTGTTAAAATGTAAGCAGATGTGTAGTGAGTACATGTTAGAAAGTATGAATGCACTTACTAAAGAAAGTTCAAATGTCATAAAATGTACAAATGAGAAATATCCGGAATAATAGTACCAAAATGGTGTTAATGCATAATTATACATTCATGAGATTAATGCAAATTGTGCACATGTTTGAAACTGAAGATACATATGTAATCGGTTTGCTTTGAAGATATTTGTATAAGCACAATATAAATAGAGCTCTTTGCTGTTTTAGTGGAAATTTTACACTCATTTTCTGTCTCTGTAACTAACATTACACCGGATATGTCACAAGATATATATAGAGTGCTCCAACTTCTCAGAGTTGTTATGCTTACTTCCTGGCTTTAATGACTATTTCACTTTCAAATGGATTTATTAAGAGAAATAAGTGCACTCTAAACAGATGGTTGTCAGAAATCTGCTTACTTCAATAAAATAATTGAGAGTTAACAAACATTTGCGGCTTGGTGCCGTATAAAGCATTCCTGCATTAACTTGCCATAAGGAATCCAACACACAGACCATTTTAAGAAAGATAACTCATGTTTATGTCGTTTTGATTTCAGTAATATTAAACACATAAAGTCTATGTGCAAAACACATAAAGTCTATGTGCAAATGACTAAACAGAAACTATAAATAACATTCACTAAAAAAATAAACATAATATGCAGATCTTTCATAAACTCTGCTAAATCCCCTATAAAAATAAGATCATGTGACACCAAAATGGAGAAAGATTAATTGTAGCTTTTACTATAAAAAATAATAAGCCAAGTGTTTGAATATTTATGATTAGTTTCTCTGAAAACTTTCTCTCCAAGCCTTCTATATCATAAAATAAATAACTTTAAGAATATCCAAAATGCATCACCTGCAATAAAAAGTGTCAGATAAAATGTAGTATTAATCTTTCTATACCATGTTAAAATTCTGTGTAGTTTGTACTGTGTCATCCCAGCATCACAAGACAAGGTGTCATGATTAAGGTAAAGCAGAGCTAAACAAACTAAATGTTTCACTAGGTATGGTGTTTAAAGTCAGAGGTTTTGGTTTCAAGTAATGTAGCAAAATCAGAGGGGATGCTAAGAAAAGTCACATCACGTAAATGTGTTGTACATTAAACCATGGGATATGAGAACACCAGCAAATGTTTTGAAAACTATTTTAAAATTATATTGGTAATGGTGAAATAAATTATTGCATTTTAATTCAAAAATTGTTTTATAATGTTATAACCTTAAATGTTGTCAAAACCTTCAAAGCATTATTTGCCTATGCAAGTGATTCGGTGGAAAATAGTAATTTTACTCATATGATTTAGTTATAAAAGGCAAATTGAAATGTACATATTTTGGGTATTGTTTTTATCCATGGTCTTTCTACTCTCTCTAGGATGGGGAGCTTAATTATCCTCATATGAAAACAGAACTAAGCTTAATGAAACACATCAAATACATGTAGAAATGAGTACCTGTAAGTCACACATAGATACACAAAAAGAGAAATAAGCTTTTGACAGAAATATTTCCAATAAGGTCTTTGTTAGTATCACTAGTAAAATTCAAATTGACATTTTGTTCCCATTTGTATAACTTAATGAGAAAGGCCTTTTACTGGTGAAAGAAAAACCTTTCATCACACAAAAAATATTAGAGAGAATCCCAAAGAGAAGTAATTTAATGAATACATATTTTTTTACCTCCTGGTCCTGTGCCTTGAACACAGGGCCTGGGC
This sequence comes from Perognathus longimembris pacificus, assembly GCF_023159225.1. Lineage (NCBI taxonomy): Eukaryota > Metazoa > Chordata > Mammalia > Rodentia > Heteromyidae > Perognathus > Perognathus longimembris. The sequence goes on from NC_063163.1 coordinate 27,144,909, forward strand.
TGTGTCCCTCAGACTCTCTGTGTTCAAGGCTAGAGTTCTACCACATGAACCAAAACTCCACTTTTATCTTTAACTGTTCATGTGGTACTGAGGAAGCAAACTCAGAGCTTTATGCAGATTAAGCAAGCACTCTTCCACTAAAACCCATTCTTAGTACTCTAAAAGAAATACACACACACACACACACACACACACACACACACACACACACACACACCCCAAACCACACCATGACAAAATCTCCTGTACATAATAGGGCTAAGATAATAGCTTATTTTTGTATCCATACAATGTGAGACTCATTGATTAGATCATAAATTCTGATAATGCAGGTCATTTCACTTTTTTTAACATGCAAATAAAATACATATAAAATATAGGTTTTGTAAGGTGCTGGTGGTTCATGCCTGTAATCCTAAATACTCTTGAAGCTGAGGTCTGAAAATAGCCCTCTGAAGCCAGTTAGGCCAGGAAAATCTGTGAGATTCTCATTCCAGTAAACTGCCCCAAAGCTTGAAGTGAAAGAGCCATGAGCCTAAAATCTCAGGGACAGTGCCCAGAACTGAGTTCCTGCCTCAAGACCAGCACAAAAGAAAATTTTTAAAAAAAGGAAGGAAGGATGGAAGGAAGGAAGGAAAGAAAAGAAGAGAAGAGAAAAGAAAAGAAAAGAAAAGAAAGAAAGAAAGAAAGAAAGAAAGAAAGAAAGAAAGAAAGAAAGAAAGAAAGAAAGACTGGGACTATGGCCTAGTGGCAATAGTGCTTGCATTCACGTACATGAAGCCCTGGGTTCGATTCCCCAGCACCACATATATAGAAAATGGCCAGAAGTCGTGTTATGGCTCAAGTGGCAGAGTGTTAGCCTTGAGCAAAAAGAAGCCAGGGACAGTGCACAGGCCCTGAGTCCAAGGCTCAGGACTGGCAAAAAAAAAAAAAAAAAAGGAAGGAAAGAAGGCATGTTAGAGTTCCATTATGGTATCATACCTATATAATTTTAATATTAGTTTAATATGTTGGAAATGAACTTTACCTTTTTTTTTGCCTTCTAACTCACTTTATTTTTTTATTTTATTTTTTTTTCAAATTTTTATTATCAAACTGATGTACAGAAAGGTTACAGTTTCATACATTAGGCCCTGGATACATTTCTTGTACAGTTTGTTACCTTGTCCCTCATACCCCCCTCCCTCCTCCCCCTTTCCCTGCCCCCCACCCCTCGGAGGTGTTCAGTTCACTTACACCAAACAGTTTTGCAAGTATTGCTTTTGTAGTTGTTTGTCTTTTTTTACCCTGTGTCTCTCAAATTTGGTATTCCCTTACAATTTCCTACTTCCAATACCAGTATACATGGTTTCCAATATACTCAGATAAGATTACAGAGATAGTGTAGGTACAACCATAGGAAGGTGATACAAGAACATCATCAATAATAGAAGCTACAGATACACATAGGACGTTGAAAGTAGTTACAACTGTTTCCATAACATGGAGGTCATTACACTTAGCATCATCTTATGTGTTCATAAGGTTATAGCTATTGGGCCTTGTGATGCTCTGCTATGACTTGCCTAAACCTGTACTAATTATTCCCAATAAGGGAGACCATAGAGTCCATGTTTCTTTGGGTCTGGCTCACTTCACTTAGTATAATTTTTTCCAAGTCCTTCCATTTCCTTACAAATGGGACAATGTCATTCTTTCTGATAGAGGCATAAAATTCCATTGTGTATATGTACCACATTTTCCTGATCCATTCTTCTACTGAGGGGCATCTGGCCTGGTTCCAGATTCTCGCTATGACAAATTGTGCTGCGATGAACATTGTTGTGCTGGTCGCATTACTGTGAATTTGTTTGTAGTCTTTTGGATAGATACCCAAAAGTGGGGCTGCTGGGTCATAGGGGAGTTCTATATTTAGCCTTCTGAGGAATCTCCATACTGCTTGCCAGAGTGGCTGAACCAGTTTACATTCCCACCAACAATGAAGTAGGGTTTCCTTTTGGCCACATCCCCTCCAACAATTGTTATTGTTAGTTTTCTTGATATATGACATTCTTACTGGGGTGAGATGGAATCTCAATGTTGTTTTGATTTGCATTTCTTTTATGGCCAGTGATGTAGAGCATTTTTTCATATGACTCTTGGCCATTCTCATTTCCTCATCAGAGAAGTCTCTTTGTAAGTCTTTAGCCCACTTGATGAGGGGGCTATTGGTTCTTTGCGGTTTTGTTTTGGAAAGGAAGAAAGATAGCCTCTTTAATAAGTGGTGCTGGCAAAACTGGCTCAACACATGCAACAAACTAAAACTAGATCCTTATATATCACCCTGCACCAAAATCAATTCCAAATGGATTAAAGACCTTGAAATCAAAACAGACACTCTGAAAGCACTAAAGGAAGGAGTAGGAGAAACACTTGGGCTCCTTGGCGCAGGACGGAACTTCCTTAACAAAGACCCAGAAAGGCTACAAATTAAAGAAAGGTTGGACAAATGGGACTGCATCAAACTGCAGAGCTTCTGCACGCCAAAGACATAGCTCGTAAGATAAACAGAAAGCCCACAGACTGGGAGAAGATCTTTACCAGACATTCAACAGACAAAGGCCTCATCTCTAAAATATATGCTGAACTTTACCTTTATGGGTGGGTGTTGTGGGGGAGAGAAAGTGTGAGGAAATGAGGGAGTAACAATTTCCTACAAGAAATATGATCACTACCCTATGTATGTAAGAGTAACCCCTCTGTACATCACCTTGACAATCAAATTAAATATAAAAAATAACGAATTTTCAAAACAACACTAAAATATTTAGTTTAAACATATATATATATATATATATATATATATATAGAGAGAGAGAGAGAGAGAGAGAGAGAGAGTATGTATCCTTTGGCTCTGTCAGTGCTTTGTTACTTTCTGATAGTCTTGCTATAATTTTCAGGAAATTTAAAAACATTTCAAACAGAAGTTTAAAATAAAGCCTATTGATTTAAAAGAAAGGATGTCCTTTGATCTTGTAAAAAAGTATATTCTCAGATTAATGATGAGTCAAATTAGCAGCAGCATATTTTCACTTTCTTATCTTTCAAACAATATTTTTTAGAAACTTGAAATTTTTAAATTGCTTTTAAGATAAAAAATTGAACATATATCCTTGGAACTTTAGTATGTTTTATTGTGAAACTGTTCTTCCTCGTCATCTAAATGTTGCATATGAACAATTATTCCAAGGTTATATTGAAACAATCATATATATTTGTCATTCATGAATTTTACACCTTAGTATTAACGGTGTTTCAGTAATATTGGGCACATTGGGAAACAATGGAAGTGTTCATGAAAACATAAATATACTCATGGAAATAATTATAAGATTTATGATAGGATTACAGTGTGCATAAGTTGCACTTTAAATAACAGAGTAAAATTTTAGGGAAACCTGAGTGCAAGTACGCATTCAAATTATTGCACGTATACCTGCCAGAACTATTTATCTAATTTGTATAATAATATTGTTTCATTTTTAGATTTAACTATCTTGAAGATAGCTTGTTCAGTTTTTGAAATTAAAATACTACAAATATTTGTTCATATACATGTATATGTGTATATACTTGTATATCTGCATTATATATGGATAAACATATTTGCATCTATGACAATTGGTATGCATGATAGTATGTAATTTTCACATTATATGTGATATATAAAATGATACTTAATTTACAGGAATATCATGTGTGTGTTTTTAGAATTATTGAAACAAGCAAGTTCCACTAAAGAAAAAGACCATGCTTTGCAAAGTCACCACTCAGCGTTAAGCCTTTCTGGCACTGTCCATGTACTATGGATAAGAGGTGTACTCCCTCTCTCTCTCCCCACAGAACCATCTTCTGTACCTGGATAATGTAAGGTGGATAATTTTGCTCTCCCTGCACATGTCTGGTGTACCAGCCTGTGAATAAGACTAAATTTCTTCCCATACACTGTTTTCTAGTGTACATCCTATCAAGTATTTAGTAGACAGGGATTCATCTTTCACCACAAACAAGCCTCCTTATTTGCAAGTTTGAACATAAGTTGTTGTCTTCACCATTGTTATCTCACATAGGAGAAGGTAAGTAATAGCTTATGGAATGACAAATATGAAAATGTGCCCCCAAAATTACTTTCCTTCATTCCTTTACTCATAGTGTCAAACATTCCCCCTTGTTTTATGTGGGTTTGAATTAACAATAGTATGAAATTAAAAAAAATAATTTATTGAATAAGTAGTCTGGTTGATAAGTAATATTAGAAAAAGCTAATATGTTGATTTAAATTTACATTTTCTTTCAATCATGGGACTTGGCCTCAGGGCCTCGCTGCTGTCCCTGAGCTCTTTTGCACAAGGCTAAAGCTCTGCCATTTCTGACCCAAAGCTCTATTTCCTGCTTTTGAGTAGTTAATGAAGAAAAAGTAGACTCACAGGGACTTTCTTCCAAGACTAGGTTTGAACTGTGATCTACAAATCTCACCCTCCTGTGTAGCTAGGACTACAGGCATGAGCCACAGCACCCAGATTAAACAGAAATTTCAACAACTAAAAATTCCAAGATTACTCAATTAGGAATTTATTGGTTTGGGATCAAATCTATATGCTCCCCCCAGTAGTCATGTTTTATTCTGATAATTTTCTATCTCTTTCAGTAGAAGACATCTTCATGGAGACCAAATGATTAAAAAGATAGTGATTTACAGGAAGGCCAATTTCCTGGAAAGATGGAGAGGACTGATTTTTTTCCACTTTGTTAAAGATCATGAACTGTTTGTAAACATCCTGTGTTTAGATATGTACCTATTTACCTTGAACAAGAATTCATATACAAACTATCCATCTTTGGGTAATGTTGACTGATATTGATCTGTCATTTCTTTTACTTTTTTTTCAAAGTAGAAAGCCTAACTTTTTTATTCTTAATTCTATGTGCCCTTGGATTTAGCTCTATAGAGTCACATTTTAAAAAATGAATATGTAGTGTGTTTTGTAGACGTTATGTTTGTCTGTATAGAAATATTATATTGTGTGCTCTTAATTCATGCAATCAACACGAAATAGTCAAAAAAATAAAGTGCAGTGAAAGTTTAACATAAAATAAGTAAAAATATTAACCTTCTGAAATACCATAGTCTTCTTTTTATATATTTGAGGTAGATTTTCAAACTAACACCCACAAGTGACTGAGTTTCACACATAGAAAAGCATATTTCACTCTGGCATAGAGTGAAGAGACTGAGCTTCACTTAAAAGATACTGCAAAGAACTTTCCGCCTGTTAATTTAAGAAATCCGATAACTGTCCGGCCTCCTGCAAGGTGAAGGACGCTTCAGAAACCTTAATGAACATCTTTCTGAATAGCAGCTACAAGCTTAGCTGCTCACCATGGAAGACTGATTAAGTTCGGGAGGATATTACCTTTTTATCCAGTCTTTCCTCTCACATACTTTGCTGCTGAGATTGAGCTAGCCAGAGTCTGCAGCTGGAAGATATCATTGCTCAAAGCGTACATGTCCTGTAAAATCCAGATAGAATCATTTATCCTAAAGCTCTTTATCGAAGTTCTTGCCAATGATTATATAGTTGTTCCATACATACCAGTGAATATTATAGTATGTTTAATTCAATACAGAAAGTGATGAGAATTAATCTTGGATAAAAATGTTTTATATAAGGAAGGAAATATTTTTGTATTTGACTATACTTCCTTGTGAATTTCTTTATTTCTCATCAGCACAAACAGGATTCTATTATTTTTAGAAAAGGCTAACTACTTTGTCCTTACAAAACTTAATTATGTTTCAGAATTTTCCTATTTAATATTTTTGTTGTAGGTGACTCTACGTTGTCACACAAAGGAGCTTTACAAAATTACAAAAGCATATTGCAAATGAATATATAAATACATACATATGAATATATAATATATATGTTGGCCATAGAACAATAGATTACAATGTCTGATTTAATTTCATTTGTAAGAATTATTCACCATTATCATTCCTATCTGTAGATGAATTGCTACTGTATATACATGGACCAAAATAGAGTAATCATTGTAATTATTGAGAAACTCCATGGTAATAACAAAAAAATTATTTCTATGCAAAAATTTAAAATGGAACCATATTATTCTAGAACACCACTGCTCCTATGTTCATCTGCAAGGAAAAGCATCATCTAGTACCTTAGTTCAGAAATGATCTTTTATCATTTCCTGCTTGTAAATAGTACAAATAGTGAGCTAAAATATGTTGCTTGATTTCTAGGTTTTCCTGTGTTTCTGTTGTTGTTTCTTTTCATTTATTGAATGAAACTTATTATATAAACTGGTTTTTGAATCACTGATGGATTTTAACTGTTGTTAATGTGGTCAACAAAAATAATAAATGTAAGATCATATTCATTGCACACAGATTAAGAGACTACAAAATAAACAGGAGTCACCCTCATGAAGTGAGAGGACAAAGATGATTTAAAAGTAATTAATTAAATTGCAACAAATTAAGCAAGAATTTAGAAGAAGAAACAATTAAAAATACAAACCACGAAACACAACATAGAGTGATCTAAAGCCTGTGTTCTTTAGATAAAATAATGAAGCTGTCATGTATACCGTGTATAAAGATACTGAGGCAGTAATGTGCTGAGCTTGCGTAAAAACCTGCCAAATATCTAGAGATTTTATCAAACATTGATCCATGAACATACTTTGCATACGGATAAATACCCAAAAAGTGATAAAAGAAGCCACATAATGTGCCAGGCATAATAGGGAAACACAACTTAGGTGACACAGAACCTGAGTTAGGTTGGATTTGTACCCTGGAATATGCATTGTCCTCTCTCTGCAATGTGTAGGCTTTCATTTGTCCCCAGTTCTGAGAAGACTGGGGGAGGCTCTGACCTTGAGTTTTGAGGAATCTTGAGGGTAGTGGAAAGTTTCCATCTGGGTACACTATGTCAGGAGGTAGGCAGAGCCCTATTTAATAGAAACATTTGGGTATTTCATCTCGTGGCTTCCTAACAACAACAACAAAAGAAATTCTATCATAAATGAAATATTTGGTCAAGATTTTATTTTTTCCTCACTAGGGCAATGGTCAGGTGATCTTAAATCATTCTTATGTAACTTCAGTCTCTGTCTTGAATCCAGTTAGTATATTATGGGAAGCAGATGTGTATAATTGGATCTTTATGATATCGTAATTTCTACCAGCTCTTGGCAAATTTTAGCTGATCTTAAAAGCATAGGTCTACTTCTATTCAATGTTTCTTTAACCCTATCCTACTACTAAACTTAGAGATGCTTCAACAGTATCTCTGATTTTATGCTGAAGAGTCTAAATTCTTCGAATTTCAATTATGTGGTATCATTTTTGGACGTGCAATTTCAGCATTTGATTTTATTTTCCAGTTATACGAATATAAGGCAAATAGTAATGGGAATTTTTTTGAAACATTTTAGTGTCTTAAAATGCTTCTTTGGAATTCCTGTAAGTGAGCAAATTGCCCATTTGCTTTTATTGCTTTTTATCCCCCAAATAGTAACTATATATTTTATTCTTATACACTGGTTATTTCCTTAGTATCTCTGTATTGTGAGTTGATTTTATGGCAAAACACTTGGCGAATAGACACTTAGTTGACGCTTACATTTCATAGTTTTAATATTTATCAATTATTGAATTAATTTATATCTCATTACACATATGCCATTATTCAACTGCTGCTTTAGAAGCAACAACAATGCTTTTGATAGTTATGATAAAAATATTTAATGTTACCTATAACACATGGTAATAGTTTAAGAAATTAAAATATTTTGAGGAATTAAAATTGACTTCCTATAGAAAGTACATGTTGGGAAAATATATAATGTAGAAAACAGTGCTCATTTTAAATGTGAAACTCATTATTTTTGCATTGTTGTTTAATGTTGTACCATACTCCAAACAGAAACTGTAGTTCTCTTATAAATAGAGTGACTGTGTTCAAATAGCTGGTAGTGACCTCATAAAACCAAACTCACATGCCATGATATCATATTTATTTTTCACATATATATTTTCTATGTTTTTTCTAATATAAATCATTTATTAATGCCTATTTGGGGGTTTTGCTTTTATTTTTATTTTTGTGTTGATAGCAAAAGAACTGTCATGCAAAAATAAATTATCCATAATAACATTTTGTCAAAAAATTCACTTTTATATTTAGAAAAATAATAGGTCCAGTGTTACTTCCACATGGCTTTACAGTAAAACTCATCTTCTCTCCCCTCCCATTATTACCAGGTAATTGCTGTTTATTCAGTCACTTATCACAGCTGTGACTTTATTTCACTTCTCCAACAAATCATTGGCATATACTAATGATTGTATTAAAAATTCAAGCTTAGCAAATTCAAGCTTAACAAATTTGAGTATTATATACTGATGAACTACTTAAACTTTATGAACTGTTATTTGAATCGGTACGGTTCTAGCCTTGTTCCTCATGTTCAGTCTAAAACTAGCAGTTCATATGATCTTGTAATTTTTCACAGTTGTAGGTTGCACGCAAATTACACATGCACACAAATGCAATGATACACTGAGACAAGTATTTGCTTTTACTGCCTAAATATTTATTACTATACTATCAATCTAAGCATTTTAAAGGTAACTGAACATGGTGTCATGTTTACAGTGATAGTAAAGGTAGTCGTGGTAGCTTTAGAAGTTAACTGTGTGGTGTTGACCTCTTCACCTTTGTCTCTTAACTTTCCTTTACTTGAAATAATGGAAAAGAAGAGTCATTCTAAAGCAATATATGAAAGCAATTCTAGATAAGTTACTTTTTCTAAATACAATGAATTCCCTCCGTTATAAACACAATTTACAGTTGTTTGTGGTTGGATGAATATCAAGTTATATATATTAGAAAAATTTAATAGGTAACATTATATGTTGATAACAAATTGTAGTATGGTATGTAAACAGGAGACCATATGTTTTCACCACAAATAAGGAAATATTGCACTGGAAATGCTTTACTACCAAAACAATGTCACTGAATTTTTTTTACTTAAAAAAGATGAAATTTAAACACAAAGGACCACTTAATCTATAACAATGAAAGAAATACACTTTGATATTTGTAAACTACTCATGACTTTTTCTAAGTTTGGTACTTTTGCAAAGCTAAGTAAGTTACGTTTAAATCAAAATGACAACTTATAAGTTGTCTATAGCTAATGATTCAGTGTTTCTATGGATATCCTACTTTGACTCTTTTTTATGGCATAACTATCACGTTCATTATGATTCAACATCTGTATAATTTATTCAAAGAATTATCATGACAAATATCATTTATCAAGTGATTGTGGCTTTGTGAATATACTGAAATATGTAAAGAGTAATATCTTTTGATACTGTTGACAGAAGCTCATTTAGTACATGTTTCACTTGAATGCCCTCAGATATCATGCCATGTTTATCAGAAGTGAAAAATGAGGCCAGCTGGCAAGGTTGGAGAATTATAATTATGGAATGATAGGGTTTTAATTACTTAAACAGACCTATTTTAGGCAACAACATAAATTAATATAGTTTAACAAAGTAAAGCTTCAAAGTTTGTCAAAGTAAACTATCCAAATGAAAATACAATAAAAAATCATCTAACTATGTGTATATGAATGAATGAGAAAAACAATAAGCAAGATAGTAATGATAGTATTTACTTTTATTTCTTCAGTAATTAGTACTATTTTAGTATTTTAAAGGCTGTACTTATGTAAGTGAGCATGGTATCATGGGTGCAGTGATGGGAAAGTTAGTAGCTTTACTACGTGGGGCCAAATGTAAGATCTTAGTCATTGTGGATGAAACAATACAGGAGAAATGATCATTTTGAATACTGTCTGAATGTGTATTCACTCTCAGTGATTATTCCTTTCCTATTATCTTCAATGTTGGTTTTAAATCTAATAAATGCCTTTAAATTGTGTTACATGATACTAAGAAACAGTAAATGAACATCCTGATTGACTGGATTTTATTTCTCTATGCAAATAATACTAAACATATTAACTAATAACCTATGTAAAGAAAAGTGGAAATTAAATAAATTCTCATTTTCTTGGTTTTACAAATATTTAGACTCTCAAAACTATAATCTTATATCATTTTAATTGCCACTTATTTTTAAGTTATTACCATCAAGGGGAAAATTATTTTCCTTGGATTACATGATATTTTCAAAGATAATTAGGAAGTGATGTAACACAGTGAATTATGTTCCTTCCATTTTTTCCTATACATTCAGAGCTATACTGAGGAATCACAATGAAGTTACAGACTTCTGTGATTTTCTTTCTTTTCTTTCTTTCATTTGTTTTTGGTCAGCCATAGGGCTTGATTTTGGGGCATGGGAGAAGTATATGATTTCAATACAGCATATGCTTGCAAAATACAGCCAATATATTTTGTATACTATATACCAGACATAATTTTCCGTGTTTTTCTGTAAGCTAGCATATAGCCTTTGGCTGTCAATTCTTCAATCTGTTGTTATGTTGGAACACTAAGCTTTCTGAATTATGCCCGTGAATTTTGCCATATCTGACTTCCATTTGTATTGAATTAGCGAGAAAGTATGGCACCATATAAAAGAACAAAAAGGAGTATGAGCATAGATTTCCAGCACCTTCAGTCAAGTGCCCATTTGGGACTTGTTCAATCTTCTCATGCATGGTCTTGTCAACATAGCCTTTTCTATGTGACTATGGAAAGTTTTAGTCATTATACATTACCCAACTCCTTTCATTGTGAGAATGGCCACATCATTTCGATTGCTTGACATTATGAACTGTGACATCTTCATATTTTTCACTTTTATCTTTATGTAGCTAGTATCTTCACTTTCCTCATCTAGTTTGATTAAATGACATTCTCTGTGCTAGATTAATAGAGCCACCTATAAAAGTAACAACTTGACTTTTGCTACTAGTCATTTAAGGAAACTTTATTTTTTTATTAATTAAATTTTGTTGACAAGGTATTGTGCAAAAAGGGTACAGTTACATAATAGGGCAGTGAGTACATGTCTTCTGATATCTTATACCCTCGTTTTTCTTTCACTTCCCTAGATCAGGTAGGCATATATACAATACTCAGTATACCAAAATCATATACAATAGCCACGTGGTATATGCCAAAGGAAATTCACCTAGAACTTTAAATATAACATCAACAATAGAGTTTGCTTATCCTTGTCTTATATGATCATATGTACATAGTTGTTGAGCTATTGTGATCCACTGATAGGTCTAGAATAGACCTTTCTATGTTTAGTAGTTATTTGGTTTTAGATACATAATGTAAGGTTACTGACCCAAACCTGTGGAAATACCATTTGACAAGAAGTTTTTTGTTTCATAGACCTGGACCCTACTGTCTTCCCCCCGTTCCCAACCTAACAGTCATATATCAAGGAGACCATGCCCCTTTGTTCTCTGTGTTCTAGGCTTGTCTCGCTCAACATTATTTGTTCAAGTTCTGACCATTTTCCTGGGAATACCAATATCTTATCATTTCTAATCGCTATGTAGTATTCCATTGTGGATAGGTACCATATTTTTTTGATCCATTCATCTGTAGAGGGACATCTGGGTTGTTTCCATTTTTTGGCTATTGTGAATTGTGCAGTGATAAACATGAATGTTCAGATGTCTTTTTGATGTCCTGAGACCTGTTGTTCAAGATAGATGCCTAGGATTGGTATGGATGGGTCATACGGTATGTCTATGCTGAGTTTGTTGAGGAACCCCCACACTGTTCTCCAAAGTGGTTGTACTAGTTTGCACTCCCACCAACAATGGAGAAGGGTTCCTCTTTCCCCACACCCCCTCCAGCATTTGTTGTTGCCTGAGTTCAGAGTATAGGCCATTCTAACTGGAGTGAGGTGGTATCTCAGGGTTGTTTATATTTGCATTTCCTTTACTGCCAGGGATGTTGAACATTTCCTCATATGTTTCTTTGCCATTTTTAATCTCTTCTCTTGTGAAGTTTCTCTTTTGCGCTTTTGCCCATTTCCTGATTGGTTTACTGGGCTTGGAGGGGCTTAGTTTTTTGAGTTCTCTGTAGATGACGGATATTAGGCCTTTGTCTGTTGCTGTGCTGGTGAAGAACCTTTCCCAGATGGTTGTTTGTCTTTCTTATTTAGTGGCTATGTCTTTAGCCATGCAGAAACTTTTAATTTTTTTAGTAGTTCCATTTGTCAAGTCTCTCTCCTATCTGATGTGCCCCTGGGACTATGCTCAAGAATTTCCTTCCTGTGCCTATAAGTTCATCTTTCCCACTCTGTCCTTCAGTAGTTTCAAGGACTCAAGTCTGCTGTTGAGGTCCTTAATCCATTTTGAGTTGATCTTGGTTCATGTTGATAGGCTATGGTCTACTTTGAATGTTCTACATATGGCCGCCCAGTTTTCCCAGCACCAGTAGTTGAAGAGGCTATGTTTTTTCCATTGTATGTCTTCAGCTCTTAAGGAAACATTTAAATATCTATTTTCTAGGTAATTGTTGAGATAGGCAGAGTTTAAATCCTTCACCAGTACATGGTGCAAATTATGATTTGAGGCCAATACACACATACAGCTCTCTGTCTCTTTCTCTCTCTGTCTCTCTCTGTTTCTCTCTGTCTCTCTCTGGGTCTCTCTCTCTCCCCCCACACACAAACACACCTATCTCTAAATTACAGAATTGTAGTCATGTGATCTATTTAATATCACATAGGCAATGTGTTAATGTGATGAAATTTGTCAAGGCAACCTCATCAATAGTTTATAGAATCCTAATGACATTTATAACAAACTCCCATGAGCCATAATTAACTGTATCACTGCAGTAGTTATGGGTTGACCGGAGAAGATATTAGGAAAGGATTTATGTTCTGGAGGGAGAAAGAGCTGGGCTCCCTTGCTAGGACCTGTGAGGACATTGCAGGTGCTTCTTCCTCATGGCATGTGGAACTCTTGGAATACTGCTGAAGATGTTCTGTTGGTAGATAATCTCTATCTAAGAGCCTTGGTTCCCTCTGGATTTATGAATGCTTGAGCCCACTATGGCTAATTTTTCTACAGGAGAAATATTTTCTTGTGAGTATCGCGGGTACATTGGTGTGCACTTTGTCTTTTGTCTTACCAGTTTGTTGTTCCCATTCCTTTCCCTAATTCAGATAACCAGATATACAATGCACAGTGTACCAAAATCAAATATCCTGACAAGAGGGGACAAACCATAGGAAAGAAAATCAAAAGAAAAAAATAAAAAATCTTATAGTCTATTAAAAACAACAACAATGAAAAACCTCTGGTTTTCATGTCTTGGATGTCATTTCGTTTAACATCATCTTGTATGATCATATGTACACAGCTGTTGAGCTATTGTGATCCTCTGCTAGGGACAGTGCCTGTGGCCTGAGTTCAAATCCCAATACTGGCACACATACATACACATACACGTATTTTACACACACATATTAGAGAGAGAAAGGGTAGATGAATGGAAAGAATGGAGGAATGCTGTCATATCAATGTGAATATATGAAAACAGAGCCAGGTAAATTGCGGGGATGGTAATGATCCATATAACCTTTTCCATAATTATGTGACTCCATTTAACCAGCCATTTTTTCAATGTCATTGTGTTTCACCATATAATCTCATCAGTATGATTAATATCATGTTTTCCATTCCTCAGAGAATGTTGATTTATAAATTATATTATTCAAAATGACTTGCAATCTACAAAACTGATTTCTTCTTCATTTTCTTATATTTCATGAAATATTCTCTATTATTTCCTCACTTTATAAAAGATATAAGTTCACTAGCAAAGTTAATCCTACACTTTAATACATATAGTTTGAGTACATAGTAGAATTGTGTTTGTTTGAAGAACAGTTTTATAGTTGGCATGTCAAAATAAACTATTAAGTTTGAGGGGATGGGCCATGCCTGGAGCTGACTTCAGAGAATGAAAGTTGAAAGACAACCCAGGCAGAAAAGTCTGTGAGGTTCTCATCTGTAATTAACCACTCAAAAAAAGAAGTGAAGCTGTGGCTCAAAAATTGTAGAGCACCAGCCTTGAGAAAAGGACATCAGGATCAGTACCTAGGGCCAGAGTTCAAGCCCCCCAACCTGTCATAAATAAATAAATAAATAAATATTTAAAGAAGTAAATAGCAATTCTAAATTGTCAGTGGTTGTGCAAATCTGGAAGCACTGAAATAATGAAAGGTACTTCCTCTATAAATAAATTCTCACAGAATTTTGAATTTGTATTTCAGGAAACTCATTTTCTCCTTGTTTATAATCATGAGATACAGAGTCTCCTATGATTTATACAAATTTATTACATGAATTTTCCAAATTAAATATGAGCAATTTAATGAGAAATGGCTAGCTTTGTTCCTTTTGGAAACTTCTACTAAGCTTTCAGCAGTAAAAAAAAAATTGTGTATTTTTTTAATATCAGGCAAAGACATTCAAAATATAATAAGAATTATGTTTTTCTATTTATATTATATTTAATTGTACTCTCCAAATTAGTTATTGTATGCATATAATCACAAATATTTAGAGGGTAATTTCTGTTAAATTGGAGAAAGGCTAAAACATGTGTAATGTGAGTTGAGAGAAACAGCTTCTACTTTCACAGTTTCGTAACTACTATGAGACTTTCGTTAAGCAACTTCACCGTTCAAAACTTATTTTTTACATGTAATTGCAGAGAGAATTAAGTAACATGAGGCTTGTACATGTGTAGCCTACAATGGCATAGTAGCAGTTCAATAATTTTTGATGACACCATTATTGTCATTATTTTAAATGTGAATTGATGGTAAGTTTGGTGACTATAGAATGACAAATGCCCTATTATTTTTACCCAAAGCAACAAAAGGTACTCAGCTAATTAAGTTCCAAGCATTTCATGGAAATTAAATTTCAGAACCAATGTGAGTAATATGTTCACCACTATATAAAGTCTGAAATTATATTTTATGCCTTTTAGCGCTAAGGTGAAATCCTATTGACTGTAACAAAACACTTTCAAATTTCTTCTCTCAGTCATATTAAAATGATTTTGTTTTCAAGTAATAGAAAGGAGCACTTTGAAGAAGATGTTTGGAAGTTCTATGATGGCTCAAGAAGTACACAATGCTGTGTTTATTCTCACCCACAATTTGGAAATTGATAGTTATTGTGGTTCTGGAAACTGAGCACTTGAAGGAGCTGGAATTCACAGGTGAAATGAGAAAGATGTATCTCCCATGCAAATGGAAAGACTTCCAAAGGTTTCCTTTGTTACCTGTATTTAAACACTTTCTGAAGCTAAGTGGTTCATTTTAAACACCTTGTTACACTAAGTCTTTCAATATGCTTATCAGTACATTGTTGATTTATATCTATTTTTCTGACTTTTTTCCTTTACATTCTATCAAGTTTCATTCCAAAATATGGGAAAGACATATTTCTTATTTTTAATTTCTCTCAGAGCTAGATGTTTCAGTTCCAAATAGGTCTAATGATGTCTATTTGTCATATCGGTATTAGTAGAGCTACAGAAGTTTGTAAGGAAGTTTGATTTATATCAAGCATGTAATTCCCAAATAAAAAAAGCCAATAGGGAAATCAACCAATCAATAAGCAAGTACATTAATTTAATTTGATGCTTCAACTCTTTCACATCTTTTGTCCAAAAGAGCTCTTACCAACTCTCCTTCCTCTTGTCCTTCTGCCTTTTTCTCTTAGAATGAACGTAAATTAGTTTGAACTTGTTTATACAACTATATGTTATACCTTCCTAGTGTATCCAGGGCCTTATAAATACTCTTAAATGATAACAGCCATGGAAAATAGTTTCAAAATATATTTGAGTTTCAAAAATGAAAAATTTACATACTAAAAGAACTACACATTGACATACATCTAAAATGTGTTTCATAATCTGACTTATTTGGCAATCATAGAATGTATCTAAAAGTATACCAATGATTGTTTCATATCAAAATGTGAATTTGTGCAGATATATTTAATTGCTCTCTATACAGATTTTATTGAAAATTTAGGAAGAATATATGAATATATGTGAAAAAAATCTATGAAACATTATCATAGTTGCCTTCCATTTCTCATTCCATAGTTGAATACAAAAGCACAGGAGGCTTATTTGAAGAGTAAGTAAGTGTGTTACTGTCCTGAGGCTAGTCATAATCTCTGATGCTTAGACCAGTAGGAGATGTGACTTATGGTGCATAGACTCAGACACTGCAGACACCTGCCTCTGTGTTATCTCACAGGTGGTGAAAATGATTACCCAAAGGAAAGCATTCCAATTACAGAAGGGACATGTGGTGGAGCTATTTTGTCAAACATTCATCCTGACATTAGGTTATAGCTGAGTCCAGAAGATATAAAATATTTCCTTTTCTCCTTGACACCAATATTTTAAGAGTGGATTTAGAAGAGATGCCAGAAAAAGAAGTGTTGTAAAGTGGAGAGAAGACAGTAGTATAAACATTCTATATCCATTACTCCATTTGGAATACATGAGATATACAATTTTACCTACAAAATAACCTTTAGTAAAAGCATTGAAATATTTTTGGAGGAAGTTTGTAAGAGATTTATCAAACATTTTAGTCTTATCCGACTATAAGCATATATATATATATATATATATATCCTGTAACTAGTTATAATTTAATGTTATGCTGTTTATTGCTATTGCTATAATTGCCATTGTGTCTCTAACTTTGGTCTTTATAATGTCCCAGGTTCCTAGCATTTTGGTTTCTTTGCTAACGTATTCTGATATAACAAGATGCTTCAGGAGTGTTTTGAGAGATGCTGGTAGAGGAAGGAGATAACAAGTTGGATAAGAAATATACTCACTGCTTTACATATGAAACTGTAACCCCTCTGTACATCACTATAACAATAAAGATATGAAAATTACATGAAATTAAAAAGAATAAACTCAGAATATCAAGTCAAGATTTTTTTAAAAGATAAATACCACAATTTGGGTTATATACTCTAATAAATGAGTGATTTATGAATATAGTTACTTAATTATGTTATTAATATTTCTAATTGTCATCCATGGACACTCTATGCTTTCCTACAGAATACATACAGTGTGCAATATTTGAGACAAAGGATAAAGGGAGAACCAATGCAACAGTGATACTCACAAAACAATATGTTGGAAATTAACTGTACACCTTGGTGGAAGTATTGGGGGAGGAAAGTTGGGAGAAAAATGAGGGAGGGGGATAACAAGTTTCACAAGAATTATACTCAGTACCTTATGTATGTAACTGTAACCCTTCTGTATATTACCTTCACAATAAGATTAAATTAAAAAACAAAAAGAACCATTTCCTCATAAAAAGGTATATTTATAAACTACCTTTTTAAGGGGGAACCCTTTGTTCATCTACTTAAATAACAATTTTATTGAAAGATGAAAAAAAAAGATGTTTCAGGATTATCTTGTCTATTTGTTGTTCAAATTTAAAAATCAGCCAGTGCAATTTTTCTTATACTCCCAATGTGGATTTTAGTAGACAAGAAAAGTTAATTATCACTCTTGGTCATTGGTCAATAAACAGCGCTTAGCAATTTCCATAATCCCACATATGCTGCCATCATCAAGAATTTATGTGTGTAAATTCTGTGCTTATCTATGTCACAGGAGTTCACTTGTTGCCTGCAACTCTAATCAAGCATCATATATACATTACTCCATCCTTTATTTTTGAGTATCTTCCTTTTTTAGCAATCTGACTCATGGTCACTATGAACTAACTTGTTTCACAACTTATCTATGAGTAAAAAAGCACTTTCATAATGATCAACCATGATACTTATGAGAAAGTCCTTATGTAACAGGCATTGTGTCTTCTGCTTCACAGTTTTCTGTGACGCTTTATTTGCTTAGTCTCAGTTCCCTCTTTTATGTCTTCTCAGATGATAGGGAGAGGAGTTCATAACAAACCTTCAAATACATATGTTAATTCTTGCTCTGAAGTGAAATTATGATGTACATTGTAATAAAGTGATGTCCATTTGTAATGTGTAATCCCAGACTGTGATTATCAACATACACTAAGTTATATTATTTTTGTTGAAAAGCTAAAATTTTGAAAGATGAAGACTAGCATTTTTCTACCACAGAAATAATATGAAGATTAGAGCCTCAGCTTTCAAGTGTGCTCTGGTTTTCTCTTAGCAGACCTTTTGCCATGACATACTGTAAATCTCAGCTGCTTCTCATTCCCACTCTTTCACCTCTCATTCATCACACTCATCATAGGACTGGTGCTCTTTCATATAATTCGTTAGGCCATCCTTCACTTGGCAAGCTGTGTAAGTCTCTTAGTTAGTGGCTCATTTATTTTTATCATTCAGTAATATCCCATTGTATAAATATACTGTGGTTTTCTGCTTATTAGCCTTTTACACAAGATCAACATGAGTGCTTATTGATTTTCTGCTTATGAATAAAGCTGTAAATATTTATGCACAGATTTTTATGTGGTGAAAATGTCTTCAAATTGGTTGCATGAATATGTGCTCATGTGACCAATAGTACACATGGTGACTCTATATCTAATTTGACAAGAAACTTCCCCACTGCCTTTCAGAGAGGCTATAACCAGTTTCCAATTCTTGAAAATGAATGAGAGTGTCCAGAGTTCTGTATATATGAACATCTGACACTGATAGTGTTTTGGGCTTGGGCCATTCTAATAGACAGATATACAGTGGGGAAACTTCTGGATGTTTAGTCAGGAAGTAAAAATTTTAAGAAAACCATTATTATGCTTAAACTCAGGTTCAGCCTTAGATGTCTTATTAGGCAGTGTAGAAAAGTTCAAAACCTCTTATCTTTATCAGAAGTTAGATGTAACATGGCCATCTGGAGTCGTGATACACTGCCAGCTCTTTTAATTACTAGCAATTTGACAAGTATGAATGTTTATTCACACTGGCAACCATTTTCATCAAATCATCCACTCTCCCATTACAAATGTTCTTGCTCAGTCCAAGAATATCTGGAATTTCAAGAAAATAAGTTTAGTTGAAATTATATTTGCATAATTTACATGGTTGTAAATTATAATGGACCACATTTTTTACATACTATGTAACTTTTTGAAAACTTTTACTTTATAATAAACTATACATAAAATACCCCATGTTGTAACTGTGATTGATTACCAAACATATGAGAGAAGATGTTAATAGTACCCAAATCTATATAATCTCCTGATTTTAAAATAAATTATATAAATTAATTAGCTATACATACAAATAAAATTAAAAGCAATCAATTGTAAATGCATTTTCATAGCAGTTCCAAATTAAAGGCTATCAAATCAGTCCGATATAAATCTTATAAATATTTTTTAAATTATAATTCTTTTTCACTAAGCAAACCTTACATGAAGTATTTAAAAGTACCATATTGATTTCTTACTACTAGAAAATTCAAGAAAACTCAGGGTAAAAAATCAATAAATGGTGGGAAAATGTTCCACCTTGTTCCAGGGACTAGACCAGACCTGGACAGTCCTTTCAATTCTGGCCTAATCATGAACTGTGCTCTGAAATTCCATCCCATGCAGCACATTGCATTGTAAAATCTTAATATCTAAAAGCTAGGCTGAAATACTCAAAAAATTGGGAAAACTTAGAGTAAGATGAAACTGTACCAAATTGTTCCCTGTATCTTTTCTATGCAAGGTTAAAACATATCTTAAAACAATGTCATTAAATTCCAGTTACTTAAAAATCGAAGTATAACAAACAGAATTATAAAAACAAAATATATTATGTATGAGAGTGATAGAAGCCTACCAGATAGCAGCACAGCATGTTTGTGGGTAAGTAAGCGCACTTTTTACTTGAATAATTCTCATTGAAGGTTTTTACCTAGTATTATAGAGAAGTGACAAAAATAAAGTATAATTCTATGAAATAATGACTCATAACAAACACTTTTTGGCTTAGAAATTATGTGTCAGCTTTTGTCTAGAAGATAACCTGGAATACATTTTTTTCCTTCCTCTAGGTAGTTGTGCTCCCATTATAGAAGAGAAATCGTGACCTCATTTTCACTGATTTGCTTTCTCTACACATAGCAAAGGTCTAGTTATTATTAGCAGTGCCCAATAGACCCACAGGTGAAAGGATTATTGAATATGGCATACATTTTGTTAGGAAAAGGCACTAGAGAAAAATATAGCTGCAGGGTTATTATAAAAATATGCTTTTGCTTAAAGGTAAATTGCAAGTAAATTTTTTTTTCTGCATTTTAATTAGATAATCCTGGGCATATTTTACTTCAAATACTTCAAATGGTGAGGGAAATGGGTGTCATTTAGAAGCTCATGTTTTTTAACACTACCTTTAAGATATTTCTGTTGGTCTCTGAAGATATGCCAGCTGGTTTGCAATCGCATAAATGCTATATAAGGTATCACTCAGGGACAGAAGAATTGCAGGCAGTGTTAGTAGAGTAGAATTAGAGGCTGATGTGAGGTTTCACTTAGAAGATAAAAGAAGTACAATAGGGTTGTGAAAAGTTTTATTTCAGACCATTTCCTTATCTCCCAAAGACTGAATAAAACTTTTGAAACATCAGCAATCCAAAGCAATCCACTTTTGTCTAACCTTAGCTTCTATAAGCCAACTCTTGTTTGATAGTGATTTGCTCCAGGTAATAAAAGAACTCAAAGAAGAAAAAGGCTTTTTCTTCTTTCTGACAAAGCACACTTTTATCAGTATATGGAGTGCATTATTTATTCCAATGTTCTTTTTTTTTTTATTCCAATGTTCTTTTAACTAAGGAATCCCTATACCACAAAGGCCATGTTCTAGTAATAATGAATGGAATTTACATAAATATAGTAATTACATGCTTATCAGTGATATATAATATAGACTACTTCTGTAGGCACAAATTCACTATATATGTATGTATGTATCTATGTATGTATATAGAAACATATACATAGATATTATCTATGCATATATGTGCATATATGCATAGATACACACATAGGTAATAGATAAATATGTATTACATATACACACATTTATGAAGAGACAGGCACATACATATATTATAAATAGATATTATACCTTTATGCACCCTGTAGTAACATAAGATCTTGTAACGTATTTCCAGGGGGTAATTAGAAAGCACTTGGTGAAACTCTCATATTTGTTTGTCCTATTGTACTCCTAGTACAAGAAATAAAATATCAATGACAGTGAACTGAACAACTCAGTGGGGGAAAGGGAAAGGGGAAGAAGGAGGGGGGTATGAGGGACAAGTTAACAAAGAGTACAAGAAATGTATCCAAAGCCTAATGTATGAAACTGCAACCTCTCTGTACATCAGTTTGATAATAAACTTTTGAAAAAAAAAAAGAAGTTACAGCCTCAAGAAGAAAGCTATCCATAGTGTCCAATGAAGCAAGAAGAAATGCACCTTGTTCAGTAGGACTATGGGTTCCCAAGTGCATCTCACGTGTTCTCACTGCACTGTCTAGCTCAGAAAGCCTTCTTGTGCCTCATTTCCTTCCTTTGTAAAGTGCACGTGATAATATTCCCTACCTCAGTGAAAGAGAAAGGAGCAATTGGCTGTGAAGCTCTTGGCCTGGATACCTAGCACGTGGAAAGTTTCTGATGAATTTGAGCTGTAAATATTCAAGTGTCCTTCAAGCCATCTTCCCCGGGTGAGCAGACTGGACCTATGTGGAAGCAAAAATGAAGTCAGCCTTGGACCACTCGCCTCAGCCCATCTCAATGCTAACACATAGCTCTTGCCCTGGCTGTGAATGCTACCAAATAGAATTTAAAATCAACATCGTGTTTGTCCAGGAACAAAAATCAAGGTTTCCAACGACACTGTTTCTTCCCTTTGATTCTGCCACCAGTGAGCTGTGGGAACCTGGAAGTTCCAGTGACTTCTTGGAGTGCAGGCTCCCCCTCTACTTAAAGCCAGTCTTTCTCCTCTCATCCACTGGCCTTCAGGGCTCAATCGGACCCTCCCCTGGTAGGACATTCTAAGAATCACAGTGTTGTACTTTGTCTAACATGACCACACTGTGTCTCACCTGGGAGGTTTTTAAAAAAATAATTAATTTACTTATTGTCAAAGTGATGTACACAGGGGTTAAAATTTCATATGTAAGGCAGTGAGTACATGTTCTTATCAAACTTGTTACCTCCTCCCTCATTTTTATCCCACCTTTCCTCCTACCCAACCCACCCCCCCCCACCTTGGACAGTTGGTTTACAGCATATTGTTTTCTAAGTATTGTTATTGCATTCTTGCCTTTTACCTTCTGTCTCTCTATTTTGATGTTCCCTTTCCCTTCCCTAGTTCCAATAAATGTATATACAATAAAAAAATGTACTCATAATTTGGAATAAATATCTTGCTCTCATTTCAAACACCCCACTTTTCAAACTCTAAACTGTATTTAGTCTAGTTATCCGTGTATCTGCCAGTCTCTCTGGCTGTGCCTGTGTCTGTATCTCTGTCTGTCTGTCTGTCTGTCTTTCTCTTTGTATGTGTGAATGTGTTTGCTTATATTTTTTCTATACTGAAACAATGAAAAATACATATAAAGCACTCTCTAAACTTGTGCTCTGCCCACCTGACTTTTGATTTCACTGCTTTACTTTCCTGGTAGCAAATTGCTCTTTGAGAATACATACTATGTCCCTTGCTTTTTTTCTTCAAGGCTCATCAATTTTTACTCATTGAGTTATTATATCAATCCTATCAATATACTGAATTCCATTTCCAGGTTCACTGGGGACACTTTTGTTTTAAACTCATATAGGCATTCCTTTCTTTTCTTGCAATATAGTAGCATTTGTCATTGTTCTATATTGTTTTCCACCTCTCTTTTCTGTTTGCTTCCATGACAGTGTATTCTGCTTTACTGGCCATTTCTCCTCAGTCTTTTTATGAGTAACACTTACTCTCTGAACCATTAGTTTTGACCCAAGGGCTTTTTCACATTCCTCATTTTTCTTCTGTATGTATCTACTCTTCCTGTGTAGCCACTCAGTTGATGACTCTACTTTCTATGTTCTAACATTCAGTAATGGAACCTGAACTTCAAGCCCTTCTCCATTTTTTATAAATTCAGCAAACATCTAAGCTGTGTTTATTCATTGAACACTGTATCATAACTCTAACCACAACAAAATAAACTGAATTCACTGTATTTTTCCTCAGGAATGCCTTTCAATGTACCTTGTTTCAGAGAATTCACACTGCCACTTTTCAAATATGTTTTTAATTTAATTTTATTGTCAGGGTGATGCACAGGACGTTGCAGTTACATAGTTAAGGTAGTGAGTACATTTCTATTTTTTTCTTTTTGCCAATCCTGGGGTTTGAACTCAGGGCCTGAGCACTGTGCCTGGCTTCTTTTTGCTCAAGGATAGCACTCTACCACTTGAGCCACAGCACCACTTCCCGCTGTTTCTATATATGTGGTGCTGAGTAATCGAACCCAGGGCATCATGCATGCTAGGCAAGCACTCTACCAGTAAACCACATTCCCAGCCCCATGAGCAAAATTTTTGACATATTTGTTACCTCTTCCTTCATTTTCCTCCTACCTTCCCAGTTTCTTCCAATGATTCCCCCACTTAAAGAGTTAATTTCCAACATATTTTCTTTCAAATATCACTGTTGCATTGGTTAACCCTTTTTCCATCCATTTTGATGTTTCCTTTCCTTTCCCTAATTCAGGTAAACAGATATACAGCACACTGTCACTTTTATCTGCCCCTTTCATCTATGATGTTTCACTCTAGAACTTGACTTTCCAGGGGAAAGGCTCTGCTACCATTCTTATTTGGAAATCATCTTACATTTTGATACATCATATAATCTAAACATTTATTAAATCATTGCTCATATTCTAAGTCTTATATAATTACTGGAAAGGATTATGTAAAGTATGTGTTAGTAACTACTATACTCCTATATTATATCTCTTTTATTTCTTAAAACTGTGTTCATAAACTTGACACACTTTCACTATCTTGTTTTTTGACTTGAGGAGAAGATAAATATTATATCATGGGCTTTTACCATTGTGGAAATATGTGAAAAATACATGAACCAAAAATTTGCTTAGGAAAACAGGTGCATATTATTTCTCAGTATTTACATTCTCCACTCTTACAGCTTCAACCAGCCATGGATTGACCTAACCAAGAAAAGTGACTATACTGAATGATATTTCTATTGTTCTTGCTACTGTTCTCTAAATATCATTGTAACAATCACGTTCATAATACTTACATTATAAACAATATAAGAATATTTAAATCATTTACATATACATATTTATAGAAGATAGTGTGTGGTTAATATGCAAATCTGTGCCATTCTTACAGGCACTTGAGATTCTGAGGATTTGGTGCTTATTCAGAGCTGAAACACTTGAAAACAAAAGCCAAAACTAAAATTTAAATCAAGAAACAGTGTAAAACACTAGTAGAACAATGGACAAAGTCCAGGGATGTGGCTTAGTGGTAGAATGCTTGCCTCGTATGCATGAAAATCTGGGTTTGATTCCTCAGAACCACATAAACAGAAAAATCCAGAAGTAGGTCAGTGGCTCAAGTGGCAGAGTGCTAATCTTGAGCAAAAGCAGTCCAGGGGGAATGCCCAGGCCTTCTGCTCAAGCCCCTGGACTGGCAAAAAATAGAAAAAGACAAGAAGAAGCTCAGGGATAGAGTCCAGGCCCACAGTGCAAGCCCCAGAACTGAGGGAAGAAAAAGAGTAAAAGAAGGATGAAAAACAAGATGAAAGAGGAAAAAGTTGGAGGGAGGAAATGAAGGAGAGAAATGAAGGAAGGAAGTTAGAAAAGAAGGAAGGAAGGAAGGAAGGAAGAAAGGAAGGAAGGAAGGAAGGAAGGAAGGAAAGAAGGAAGGAAATCCCTTCCATTCCCCTTTTTCTTACACACACACACACACAGACACAGACACACACACACATATATATGTATATATATATATATATATATATTTCCACATATCCACATACATACATTGATTTGGGATTTTTAAAAGTCTTAATATAATAATCTTTTAAAAAATCTCTTGAGTTAGAGTTGGTTTTGTATATTTAAATGTTATACTAAATTATTAAAATATTTTAAATTTGTTTTAGTTCAGGAGATTATAAAGTATGTTCTTTACTGTTATACTTTCTAGTTTTTAATCAGAGGAAACGAAAACACTATCCCATACTTTGCATTGTATTATATTAACTTAACTCTGCTCCCACTAGTCTCTTGCTTGAGATCAGATAAAGCTAGCTTCAAACATATTATCACTCTGGCTCTGACTCCTGCATGCTGAGATTATAGATGCCTAATCCATGACTTTTTGTGTCTTTCATATTTGCACCTTTTTTTTTCCCCTGGAATGAAAGTTGGGCTTCTTCTCAGGAAGGATCTGGGTGAATGAGAGAGGTATCTGTCCTGTTTGGAGTGAAATTGAATGTGGATATTTCCTTTTCAGGTCTGACTTTGGAGACAGAAAAATGAATTAGAAATGATTTTGATGAGACCTCTTAAAAATTTGCAGGAAGGTAAAAGGGACTGCATGATTCATCATTTCAACACTTCCCAAAAGGCCAGGATGGTGTCCCTGGGTATCGGTGCCAAATGCTCATTAATGACAAACCTTGTGATTTGCTATATTAGAGCCAATTGTACAAAACAAGTCAATAGAAAAAAACTAGTGCCAACTGCAGGCAATTACACAATCCAAGGAATGTCCTTCTCTTAACTTACATATAACTAACCTAGCCCACTTATTTGTTATTATATCTATAACTTCTTGATTTTCATAAATGTAAATTTTAGAGTTTCAAAATGATATTTCCACAAATGCATACGATGTACATTAAGGTCACTCAATTATGCTTCTTCTCCCCCGTGTTACCTCTTCCAAACAAATTTAGTATTTCATTATTATTTTTCAGAAATTCTTAAAAACAATTTGATCACATTTGACACTTTCTGTGGATCAGATTTTATTCAGCCCCATTTGGCATCTATGTCTTTCTATCACTTTTAAGTTCTAGAGTCCACATTTTTGAGACAATATAAACTAGTAATGACACTTGGAATGTATATATATTCTACAATAATAAATTATCCCTTTTAAATGACCAAATCATTAGGTAAAATTAAATAAAAAAAATGTGTAAGTCAGATCTACCTCCAAAATATAAGTTTGCTAGGCAAATATCTGTACCACCAAATTGTTCTTTATGTCTGATTGGATATTTCACTGGAATTTTTTCTGTAATTGTTTTCAGTACAAGTAAGAAAATAAAGATTTCATTTAATTCATCATAATATCATCCTAAAGATGGTATATGTATGAAAGTTCATTTCTAACATAGTGTTTAGTAAGTCTCACTGCTGCATTGGTTCACCCTTTGTCACCTGTTCTGTGATTCTCCTTCCAATCCTCAAATCAGATAAACATATTCAAGATAAAGGGTACCATAATCAGAAACTATAAACATGGGGAATAAAGCAGAAGAGAGAATAAAAAAAAAACTGCAAGCAATACACTCAAAAAAACTCCTATAAATTAAACAACATAACAAAGCAATTACACACTTGTTTCCACATTGTGGAGATCATTTCCCCTTGCATCATTTTATGTAGTTACATGAATAGCTATTGAGCTATTGTTATTCTCTACTAGGACTATCCTAGACATATACTAATTATTAGAGATGAAGGCAACCATAGTTGTGTTGGTAGCTTTAGTTTGGCCTTATTTGTGATCATTTGGGTAAATATCCAGGAGTAGGAGTGGTGGGTCACAGGGGCTGGAATAAATTCTATCTAGCAAATGGCCTCCATAAGCAGGCCAGAGTTATATATAGTATTACAACTATCCAATAAAATAGACTTCAAGTCAAAATTAGTGAGAAGGGATAAATATGGACATAGCATACTAACAAAGGGATCTCTCCTTCCGGAGGATCTAACAGTTCTAAATATCTATATGCCACATGTGTGATCAACCAATTTAATCAAACAAACAGTACTTACTCTAAAACCACACATAGATACAAATACATTGGTTATTGGTGACTTTCAGTATCACCTCTGAATAGATCAACCAGGCAGAAACTCAACAAAGAAAACTCAGAAGTAAACAATTGCATAGACCAACCAGACTTAAAAAATAACATCCCCCCAAAAATTCACCCAATAGCATCCAAATATACATTCTTTTTGGCAGCACTTGGAACATTCTCCAAAAGAGACCACATTTTAGG
This sequence comes from Perognathus longimembris pacificus, assembly GCF_023159225.1. Classification (NCBI taxonomy): domain Eukaryota; kingdom Metazoa; phylum Chordata; class Mammalia; order Rodentia; family Heteromyidae; genus Perognathus; species Perognathus longimembris. The sequence continues at coordinate 27,172,354 of NC_063163.1, forward strand.
TCACAAAGGAAATCTGTGAAAACTCTGGAATATTGAAATTATTCCCTGCATTCTCTCAGACCACATTTGAATAAAATTGAAGCTCAACACCAAAAGCTACCATGAAAATTCTGTAACTCATGAAAACTGAACAACCCATTGTTGAATCACCAGTTGAATCATCTGTTCATTGAACAGATCAGAAAGGAAATTCAAATGTTCATGATATTTAAAAAAATGAACACACAAAATACCAGCTCATCTAGGACACAGCAAAGGTAGTAGTTAGAGAAAATTTTATAGCACTGACTGCTTACAACAACAAATTGGAGAAATCTCATACCAACAATTTAAGGATACACCTTAAGCTAATAAGCAACCTTAAGATAATAAGCAACAAGATAAACTCCAATCTAGTAGACAGAAATAAAGTTTTTCCTAGTGTACAAATCATCAGATGTTAATAAGGTTCAGTTTCCAAGTCCTATCTATGGCATGTATTCTTTATATGTCCTGTGATGATTAAACATTATTAATCTATATAATAAATTGTGGAGTAAATTTCTTTTTAAAGTTATTTTTAAGAGGGGAAGTTGGGAGAAGTGTAGTATAAAGTAGAAAAGAAAAACTGGGTTGCACAATTTGTCATTGCTAAAATATGGAACCAACCCAGATGCCCCTCAGTAGATGATTGGATCAAGAAAATCTGGTACATATATACATTGGAATTCTATGCCTCTATCAGAAAGAATTCTACTGCCCCATTCATAAGGAAATGGAAAGACTTGGTAAAAATCATACTAAGTAAAGTGAGACAGATGCAAAAAACATGAGCTCTATGGTATACCTCATAGAGAATAATTAATACATTTCTAGGATTGACATAGCAGAAGATAACAATAGCTAAATAGCTATGCCTGGATGAACACACAAAATGATGCTAAGCGAAATGAACTCCATGTTATGGAAACAAGTGGTATACCATTGTTGTAGTTAATTTTAACATGCAATGTGAAACTGTACCTTTTTATTCCCTCTCATATTCCCTTCCTGTGGTTTTACTGCTGCTGTTACTGTAACTGATCTTAGTACCCTGCATACTGTATATATGTGTATGAGAAATAAGGAAGGAAAAGGGAATACCAAAATCAAGAGACAATGGATAAAAAGACTAACAATTACAATAGCAATACTTACAAAACCAATTGGTATAAACCAACTCTACAACTCATGGTGGGCGGGGAGGGGTCTGAGAAGGGGGGGATGGGGGATAAATGAGGGAGGAGGTAACAAGTTAGAAAAGAAATGTATTTCTGTTATGGGGTTCAAAGGAGGAGTTTCCACATCCCTCTACGAGTCCACTCTGCAGAGACAGTCTCAAGCAACTAAATGGATATATTGGGGAAGCAAAAAGCAAACTGACCAGCAAGGAACTCAGCACAAACTTGAGGACTGTTAGTGAATAGTCCTCGAGCTGGGGTTTATAAAGGTAAAAGCTTAGCACAGATGTAGGGGGTTGACAAGGGGTAGAACAAGCAACAAACAAGTTAAGCAAGCCATTTACAGAAGCAGAATTTTGCGGTCAGGTTAACCTAATATTTAACTTCATTTTAACAATTGCTACCATGTTTCCCTAATCAAGATGGAGTCAGCTCTACTCACCCCAACACTTCTCTTACATATGAAACTATAATCCCTCTGTACTTCACTTTGACAATAAAGAAGAAATAAAAGTAATTTTAAAATACTACATATGAAACATTTGATAAATTTCTGTGGTTATTTTACATGGAGTCCTATATCACCTAATAAAATTCAAACACATCCTATACTTGGCAATGCAAACAACATTATATCTCATAAATGTATTGTCTAATACAATTTTTAAAATATTTTTACCAATTGTCAATATTTAATTAGTGAACTACAAGACTTCACTATGTTATAGTGAATAGAAATATTGGAATTCCTATCATAAAATTAAACGCTAATGAAAGAATTTGAATATATAGTTTATGTTATTTTTTTAAAATAAGCATTAGAACCCTGTTTACAACTTGTGTAAAATTCAGTGCAGAGGGCATTCCATAGTAACAAATTAATCATTTTAATGTCATTAATAAAAGCGATCCTTTAATTATTTCTGAAGAAATTTTTATAAGCGTTTCTACCAGGATTTTAATTCTTTGTTCTACACTGATATAATCGTGTAGGTGCTATGATAAAGGAATCCAAGTGTCAATATGGTAGCTCATGAGAAAACTTAAGAAGCTGTTTCCATTAATTAGTATCAGAAACAGTAAGAAATAGTCAAAGAATTGATAAAACTTGACATATCACACCTGGCCTGAAGAAGGTAGGGATAATGTGGTAAAATTTGGGCAATATATAGAACAAAATCATAACACGTGAAAGCATAGCTATCTGAATAGTCAAGGAAGTGTATTATTGCAGAGATTCCATACAATATCTAAGCCCAGCTGATATGTCTATCTCACCTTTGTAATCCTAAAATGAGAGTCAAACCCACATGGTAGATCAAATGGTATTATTTTAAGTATTCAATTTTGGAGTGATTTGTTACTCATCACCAAAAGCACAACACTTTTTAATCAACAAATTGTTTTTGGTTAGCAGAGATTTACAACACTCTTTAACGGACCCCCTATGAAGAAGTTATAAACTAGTTGCAAAGATAAAAGGTGTAACAAAGTAGCCATATGATATGATTTATAGGCAAAGATAATGCAAGTATTGAACATTTGACTTATTTACAACAATTTAAAGTAGGCACTATGTCTGTATTTTTAACAGCAAATATGATGACAGAGAATGGTCAAGAATACAATGGAGACCATGAATTTAAGTTATTTAATAATTAAATAAAATGGACATAATTCTTGAACAAAGAAGAGGGGATTGACAACTTTCACTTCAGAAATTACTTGATGAGAGGCATGTTCGTGGTAAGATACAATGAAAGCATTATAAAATAGATTAAAATAGGTAAAATGAGTGCTCGCTTCGGCAGCACATATACTAAAATAGCTAAAATGAATATCCTGAGAAAACTAGGTTAAAGATCTATTTAAATATCATCTTAATTACAATAAATCTTAAATGTATGTAGTAGGAAGAAAAAATACAGAACAGATGACTTTGAGAGGTATTGTAAGGTTATTAAAAGAAGAAATGGGAAGATAGATTTATCATATATTCTGTTTTGGAATTCAGGAATGTAGGAACATAGGCAATTCAAAAATAGTGGAATAATAAATCAAATATAAGCAAATGAAGGGGACATAATTTTTGTAGAAAAGGGAACAGGTAGTTTTCAAGCAACTCCTTCAATTTTTAATGTGTTATTAAAATAAAAATGTATGTCTTATGAGTCAAATCATGGGCATTTATCTTGGTAATACTGGATTTCGTAGGACCTCTCACTTGCTAAGCAAGTGACCTAAGGACTTGTTCCACCACTAAAGCCACATTATTAGCAAATAAGTGTAGTTTTAAGTTCTCTGAGAGATGGAAGTTTAAAAAATTTTTTGTTAAATCTTTTAATTCTATACTAACAAAATTTTAGTAAATACTATCAAAATTCAAAACAAGATTAGAGAGAGAAAAAGCAGTAGCCAGTTTCACAAACATAGAGGTGTCCTGTTTAATATCTTGTAATTTTGATTTTGATTCCCCAAAAAGTAAGTTCTAGAAATAACTTCAGCCTGAAAATGCAGTTGATAGAAAGATTAAATCTAATGTATCAAAATACCTAACTGGATTGAAATCACTAATCAAGTTACTGGTCAAGAAGCTAAGTATCCAAGTTAAACTTTTCAAAATTTATTGTTATCCAAGTAACTAAGGGTCATCCTGGCCAAATTGATGGAACAATTACAAGACCACAGACTAGAAACTTAGATTATATTCCTGCCTAAAATCTAAGTGAGTATTATCTAACTCCTGGAGTAATTGCTGGGCAACTGTTTTTAGGAAAGAACATACATACTCTAAACCTGTCCTAATTTCTGTTGGACTTCATTTCATTTTAAAAGCAACACGTTTCTCATTGCCCATTTTCTCAAAGCCTTCCTGGTACATAGCCCATGAATCAGTGACTTTGATATGTCCTGAGGATTTGCCTGTTGATACTTTAAGAGGACTTTGATCTTGGTATTTCTGGAGTTCAACTTTTGAGTGGAGACTCCAGTCACCAATGAACTATATGAATACAATACAACCCTAAAAAGTCTCCCATAAATTTCTGTGTCTGATAGCTGTCACAAAATTCATACTCTGAGATTTACAGCTCCCTATGTACTATTGAAATTAGATGCTATTACAGAAATTTAGATTGTGTGTCTGTATTTCCACTATGCAATATTCGATCGACTAAGCATTCGTCTCATTGCTGGATTAGCATGGCCTCATGTCAAAATCCTCATGTCAAAAATTTAAATGATTCCTAGGCACAATAGTACACACTTGTATTTCCAGAAGTCATGGGAAGGAGGCAGTTTGAGGCTCGTTGGAGCTACCTAGAGGGATTATACCTCTGACATCCAACAACATATTTATTTTTTAAAACTATTTAGGAGGATTAAATCAATCTCACTCTAAATCTCACTGTATGGTTGGGGTTCTTGTAGGTTTAGATATCTGAGAAAGAAAGTAAATCAATGACCTTTATTGATGGCAACACCAGAGCTATAATCTGATTTTCTCATTCACTATGCGAGTGACAATTTTGACCAGATCATTAGGATCCCCCATTATAGGATTAACACAAAACTCAGCCAAACTACAGGCTATGATCAACGTAAACAGTCAGTTCTTAATCTTGTAGATTCTGGGAAGTAGGGAATGGTCTTGTTCTTTGATCCAGCAAAATGAGCATATTATAAAAGAGGGCTTATTATAATGACTCATTTGGCCTCAGCTGATCAGAACACCCTTTAAAAGTATGTTCAGAGCTCTATTCATTCACTGGTCTGATAAAGAGGCTTGAATTTCCCTTGATAACTCTCCCTCATTGCTGCAATATGGACAGGATGGAACAGGAAATATTTGTTCATCCAGAATTCATTTCCTTGTTACACTGGGTTAAAGTCTAAGGATGTTTTCTAATGTAACCTATCATAAAATCAGCTGCTGATAAGTGTATATGTATTCTGTGGTCAGGTCTGTAACTGACAACCCATGAAATATGGCAATATTTCCTTCAGACATATTACCCACAGTCGATGGTAAGTGGCTTATATTGAACTACTTTTCGGTTCAGCAGGGTTCACATGTTATTCCCTAACTATGATGGACACCAGCATTGGACCCCTACTGGTCTTTCTAACTATACATGCCATGGCTGAAATGACAATCACTAGCCTTATTAACACACCTCTTCAGGAATCTGGAATTACTGATTTAGATCAAGGGCACAATTTTGTAGTACAATCACTCCATTTGGCCCTGAACAAGAAGGATACTCAATGGTAATTCATTTGTCAACCCCAGAAAAAGTTTAATAAAAAAAAAAGACATGGAAAGAAAAGGAGGTCATGTTTATTTGGTTGAGAACTACAGTTTTATATTTTTAAAAACAAAGTATATTTAATCATATAGATATATTTTGTCTTGGCAAAATGAAATGAACAAAATAAAGTCATGCATTTAAAAGGTCATAATAGCACAATGAGAAGTAAAATGTAAAGGTAGTTTGTTTTCTACTTAAGGCTGTATTTGTTAAACATTTGTAAGAGAAATAATTATTTACTACAAGGTGCATAAAATAGAGATAAAGTAATTATCAAAATACTTTCTATTAGAACATTTACACTATGTTCAGTATATTGCATTTATATTCACTGCATTTTAAGAAAACCATTATAATGTAAACCTAATATATATATATATATATAAAACATATCTATTAGTAATATTATTGTTTTCTTCAGCCTTGGAATCTTAGCTACTTAGGAGGTTGAGAGCTGAGGATCAATGTACAAAGCCAGCCAGTACAGGATATTCTGTGAGCCTGTTATCTGCAAGAAGTAGAGCTGTGATTCAGTAGTAAAACAGTAATCTTGAGCAAAAACCTTAATGGATAGCTCCCAGGCCGAGTTCACACTGTAGTACTGGCGCACACACACACACACACACACACACACGGAACTGAATTTCTTATGATAGGTCACAAATAATATAAGAAGTTATATACATATATAATATAAGAAGTTATATATAATATAAGGAGGAAAACTTGTTTTCATTCATTAGAGACTAATGGGAATGTGTGAATTCCTTGCTATTGTCAGGAAAATAATGATAGTAGCAGAATGAGTTATATGACAATCTGACCATGAGTGTTCTATAAATTAAAGACAGTTACTGAGATCATTGAGTTCTTCAGGCTAGCGTAGATTTCTGAACTATATACTACAGCTTTCAGCCTCAGCTCTGTCCCTCAGAGTCACAATTATACAGCTTTCAAATCTTCATTCCTTCTCTTTTTTTTTTTAGAAAACTGCTTCCACATACACAAGTTTTAATATAGTATAAAGCTGCAATTATTTCCTTCATTTTTTGTTTGTCTTAATTTCTTTTTTTTAAATAATTACTTATTAAAGTGATGTACAGAGGGGTTCTTCATGATGAGTGAGGACAAAGGTAAATATGAAAGGACTTGTACTTGACAGTCATTTCTGTAAGTTCTCTTTCCAGAAGATATAAAATAGTTTATTTCCAAATTAAATAGCTTTAAAAATATCCTGAAGATCTTTTGAGATATTTTCCTCCCAATGTGTGTAATATACTTCAAATATTATGCATAAATATTTAATGTTTTCAGGTTGATCCAAAATATGACATTAGAGGAACAGACACTCTTTCCAAATAAGTTCAACGTAATAATTCATGTTAAAAAGTCATCTTCAAAGAGGATTGGGAGACTCCAACACCATCATCTTCATCATATTCAGGTTTCTGCTCTTCCACAAATATCTGCCTTTCTCATCCAACACCCTCACCAGAGACTGAAACACTGCCAGGTATTCTGTTTTAAATCTGTTAATCACAATAAATCTTTTCTATTTTAAGTGGATTATCATAGGCATCGTGTTATAGAAGTAGAAAGCTAAATAGGATAGGACCTACTAGCATTGCTTCACACAACATATGAAAGCAGTATCTCCTTTTGAAATGTCAGGTACTCACTGTGCAAATAATAGGTGAACATGCACAGGTGTCCCTGAATAGAGGGACATTGCACAGAATTGCAATCTTTGAAATTTCAAGACTTCTAAATTTATTAAAAAATATAGTACAAGAAATGTACCCATGGCCTTACGTATGAAACTGTAACCTCTCTGTACATCACTTTGACAATATATAAGTAATTATTTTTTAAAAAAACTTGAGTATCAACTGTAATATTTGCTTTATCCTTAAAGGTGTCATCAATTATTACTGAAAAGTTGAAACACTAGACCATCCAACAACAATAAATATTAACTTTTATTTACTATGGAAAACTATATGTAAAATATAGATAGCTGCGGAATTATACAAAGTTACTTGTTTTAGAAGTACTATTTTCAGAATTGGTACAATGTAGTTTTTTCAGGGCTCTGGTTAATTCCTGGACTTGCATTTGCTATCCATGTAAGGCCCCTAGCTATTCTTTTTTTTTTTTTTTTTTTTTTGCTTTTTTGAGAATCTTTTTCTTTTTTTTTCTTACTTATTGTCAAAGCGATGTACAGAGAGGTTACATTTACAGTTTCATAAGTTAGGCCTTGGGTACATTTTTTTATACTGTTTGTTACCTCCTCCCTCATTTTCCCCCTCCCCCTTTTCCTGTCCCCCCATGAATTGTTCAGTTGGTTTACACCAAATGGTTTTGTAAGTATTGCTTTTGGAGTCGTTTGTCTTTTTATCCTTTGTCTCTCAATTTTGATATTCCCTTTCACTTCCCTAGTTCTAATAACAGTATATACACTATCCATGGCACTCAGATGAGATACAGAGATAGTGCAGGTACAACCACAGGAAGGGGATACAAGAGGATCATCAACAATAGAAGCTATGGTTTCACATTGCATGTTGAAAGTGATTACAACAGTGATATAACAGTCATTTCCGTAACATGGAGTTCCTAGCTATTCTTTATTTCTCAAATGGCCTCATACTTTTTGACCTGGTAAGGTTTAGATCTCCATCTTCTAAGTAGGCTTCTCACATAGTTGAGGTTACAGGCATATAATAATGCTCAGATTTTTTTTTTGTTCAGATGAGGTCTTGCTAAATTTTCACAAACTGGCATTGAACTGCAATCCTTTTCATTTCTACCTCAGACATCTGAAATTACAGGTGTAAGACACCACACTCAATCAAAACATTATTTTCTTCAACTACTCTTGTTTTAATCGACAATCTTCATTCCAAAAAGGTTTTTTTTGCCTTTTAGACTTTATAGACTTAAGTGATACATATTAGTTGTTCAGTATTTTAACTAAAATAATGATTGTAAATGATTAAGATAAAATCCTGTTAATTCTAGATTATACTTTATATATTGAAACTAGAATGACTATTTTAAGTAGAATATGATACTATTTTGCAAATATATCATTAATCTTCCTTAAGGGACACAGCTTTAAAATTTCAGATATTCAATAGTTGTGGGTGTTTTGGTCTCAGAAAAAAACAAAATGAAGCTTTATTTTCAAAATGACAATGAATTGTATCCTAACAAGTAATGACAGGAGAATAATTATAGCCAACATCTCTCATTATATGTTAACTGAATAACTATTTAGACAAATTAACTCACTTGAATTCCACAATCATCTGATGAGCTGGTCACATTTTTCCATTATTATTATTTTATCATTATTTTATTTTACCAGTATAGGATAAGCAGTATACTGCTGGTTCACACCACCAGTCCTACCTGCTCTGGAGGCTGAGATGTCACAAAGTTCAAAAGCAGTCCAGACAGACAAATGTGAGAGAATCTTATTTCCAACTAACCAGTAAAACTCTGAAACTGGAAGGATGGCTCATGTGTGCCAGCTGTGAGCAATCGAGCCCCTATACTGAAAGTAACTAGCTAGTTAACTAACTAAATAAACAGAATTACATAAAACGAGTAAATAAAATTACTAAATGGCAGACACATGGTCTGTAATAACAACAGGGAGCTGCACGAAACGAATTCATGCTTTTAATTAGCTTCTTTCCTTCAATTTTGGTTGAATCCAATTTGACATCCTGTATTTCCTGTGTGTCTGGCAAGGGAACTGAGTTTCAACGGAAGGTTTTGCATTTCGTAGGCTACAGCTGTGACACTTGAGTCATGCCAGTAGACCTTTCTACTGCGGGTTACTTTTCAGACAGGGTCCAATGTGACACTTTTTCCCTGACCCAAGCTCAGAGCATGATCCTTCCAACTTCACTTCCTACATAGCTGGAATTACAGACGTGCACTTCCCTATATGGCCTTCAATAATCATTTTGAAAACTCATTTTTGAGTTCTTTCTTCTAGTGTTGAAACCATTTTTGTAGCTTTGGGTTCTGTTGTTGAGGAGTCACTACCTTTTGAGGAAATCATATTGTCTTGCCTTTCAAGTTTCTTTGTTTCTACATTACTATCGAGCATGTGGGGGATGAATTTCTCTTTTGCTTTAAGAAATTATTAAGGGTCACTGTCAACTTTTGCAGGGGAGAGGGGCTAGAAAACAAGACACAAGATAGACTAGCAGTTGAGATATTATTGTCTGAGCTAAAGGCATTAATAAGCAATAAAATTTTTTTAAAAGAAATGATTTTTTAAGGAAAGCATCAAGATACAGACGAGAGGAAAATGGACGTGGTAAAGGAATAAGAAATAGGGGTGAAGTAGGTTAATTTTTTAAAGTATAAATTTGGCCTCTTCAGCACCTACTTGCTGTGCAATATGCGTACATCTCATCCTTTTTTTTTTCTTTTGCAGATTTCCAGCATGGTCACTTTCTGAGGCTTTCTTTTTCTTGTATTTAGATTTAGATTGACTAGTGAGGATTCTCCGATCTCCTAGCATTTTTCATATGTTGTATATAAATTTAGAAATTAAAACTTGAAAGTATTGACAAATGACCTTTAACAACACAAAACTTTTCACCATTTCATCTTTCCATCATTTCCTGGATTATTAAATTTGGCTCTATAAGCCAAACTATTGGAATTATCCTAATAAATTATCCTATAATAAAACTTCAGCATGTACCACTTCATCATAAAAGAAAAAAATTAAGCAATTTAAAACTTTACATTGTTGTACAAGATTTATAGTGTACTTATTAGGGGTTCAATGTCAACCTCAAAAGTCCATAGCTATGAATCAAGGTTCAAATTTCTAGTTCTTTACATTTAGAATTTGAATGTAGTCATTTTTATGGCTTGAGGGCATGAAATGTTTAATCATGCTAAAGTGAAAAATTATTAAATTATAAATGGTCTAAAAAGATGAATGCCAATTCATAGCTACCATATATATCCATACACACACACACACACACACACACACACACACACACATCTTGTAACTTGTCAATTGTAGAAGTTTCTTCATGTAGAATTTACAATCTAGCTCTATTCACTTCCCCAAAATCATAGTAATAGTACAAATAAAAATCTTAAGGATTGTGAAAGGGCTTCTGAAAATATATTCCCAGAGATTCTTTTCACAGAAAAGAAGATAATTCAATAGGCTTCATTGATGATATAATTTGAAAATATATATATATATATATATATATATAATACAGTTACGTCTTATGTTTATCCTCAATAGAGTATTACATGTTTTTATTTTCAGAAAGACATGTTTTTATTTTCAGAAAGACTGTTTATCCAAAAAAGCAATATTGGATAATATCTACATATGAACATAATGCACATATCAGTCATATATATATGTTTAAAAATGGTATGACAGGGCTGGGGATATAGCCTAGTGGCTAGAGTGCCTGCCTTGGATACACGAGGCCCTAGGTTTGATTCCCCAGCACCACATATACAGAAAACGGCCAGAAGCGGCGCTGTGGCTCAAGTGGCAGAGTGCTAGCCTTGAGCGGGAAGAAGCCAGGGACAGTGCTCAGGCCCTGAGTCCAAGGCCCAGGACTGGCAAAAAAAAAAAAAAAAGAAATGGTATGACAATTTATTACACAAAAAGTTAATGAACTATATCTGCAAATATATACAAGTATTGCCAATTATTTTTCAGGAAAATGTATTTTGACCTAAATATGTAGACAGTATAATTCTATACACAATATCTAGTCTTACTAAGTTATAGTTTGTGAGAAAATACAAATAGAAGTAAATTGTGTTAAGTGCTACATACATTTCTGCATTTTCAAAATACTGTTTAAATAGAGTGCAATATTAGTGCTAACAAGCTTTAGTATAACTACAAGTATCATTCAGTCATATCTACTGCTTAAAAGTCACATTGCTGAGCTATTCTACTTTGGCTATTAACACAAAATACAAAATAAGGATATACTACACAATTAATAAACAAAAATATTGTGGAATCAGGTTTATGGAGGTTAGGATATTTCATTTTTGGTTTATTTGGTGATGCATATTTTTAACTAGATATTCAGAGTTAATGTGTCCCACTAAACACATTTCCTACAAGGTAGGTGTCCAAAGAAGGATTAGGTCACTGCCAGTGTAAGAATGGCAAAGTTATAAGCCATTATTTACATGAATGAATAAACATAAACTTTGATCATTGAATAAGTGTATAGTTTCAACGTCATTTTCAAGACTATTTCTACAATTAAAATAAGAAAGACAGTAATTCCTCAATAGAAAAGCCAAACTGACATTGCCATAATTAAGCAATCATCCATGATAGGGAAAATCACAATCATGGGGTCCAACATAGAATGAAATGAGAATAAGCCATTGCTTTAGAGAACTTTTTGCTAAACTTGCATAATCCAGATTAATCATGGAGAAATATGCTATAAATTCTTACTGAGAGACATACATGAATAATTACTGTGTAATATTCAAATGTCCCTGACAATAAAAATCCATCAGATTGAAGTAAATTCACACATACAAAGCATTTTAATATCAGTTCCTTGCTAGCACATATATCTCAAATAAATGATATGTCCTATACATTGTATTAAAGATCTTTGCATTCACATATTGAAATTGTTAAAAGATATGTTATTGAATTGTATATCTATATTTCTCTACTATTGTGTCTCACATTTTCCCTGAACTTTCATGAAGCAACTTTAATGACATGCTTCCTCCTACCTCTTCTAGAATCTAATACTCTATGTGACATGTCATTTTGATGAAAAACTATTTTTACCATGATAATATCTGGCAATATTCTTGAAGCTCACTCACTGACTTGTAAATACTTATTTAATTTTATTGTGAGGAGAAAATTATCATGGAATCTACTCTCAACAAAATTCCAGGTACATAATACAGTAGTATTGACTATAGAAAATGTCTTTAAAACATGACTTAATGTAAGAATATGGAATAGCTTGTGATCTTTTAATGATGCCTTGAGTAAATCTCATGAAATAGAGATAAGGTATGTAATCTAGTTGCATATAACAGAAAGTTATAATCTATGTTTTATAGATATAGATAGCGAATAGTATTACTTATATATAAAATTATTTATTTGTGCAGAAAATAAAAATAGAGATTAAACTGGGGAATGCAGCAGAACATCCTAGGCATTTCTTTCATTAGCAAATGCATGGTGTGTGACACTTCATGAAGTCTTCATAGCCTGGAAATATGAAACAGAATGACAAAAAGGTGACATTTTAGTGATTTGGAAGCAGCTACTATAATATATATATAATGTACATGACATAATGGCTTGAAGTGTCTGCTCTTAAATCTGTTGATTTATTATTGATAATTTAGGTCATTTACTATGACTTGAAGTCTAGGAAAGCCTTTATAACTTGAAATATAAATCAAAGAAAAAATGGAATGTAGACATCATTATAGGCATATTTAATTAAATGGAAATTTGCATATATATGAATATTAGCAGAAGTACTTAATATTAATTTTCAGAAAGATAGAAGACTACATTTTATGTAATAACTTTGATGTACATTTGCGAATGGAATTTTTCAGTCATGGGAAAAAAATAAGATGGCTTCAAATTTGTTTTAATGCCTTTCACTAGTATCCTGCTGGCTTCCTATAGCAGATTTTGAAATGTATAAATTCCAATCAGTATTTACTTATGGGTTGGGGTTATCTCATAGACTGGTATACAAGACAAATGTTTCAAAACTATAAGAAAACATTTGAAGCTATTAGTTATCCCTGTTTCCTTGATTTCAGTGATAGTTTCACAATGGAATACATTTAACACCACCTCTATCTATCTATCTATCTATCTATCTATATTTGTATATTTTAAGTATGTTAATAGAAAGAGGCTAAAAACTTAATAAGGTAGTAGCATTTTGTGCACTTACATTTTTTGTCTCTTTCTGAATATTTGAATAAACTATTATAATGTTGAAGCTCATTCCTTGTAACTGTGCCATGCTCACCTAATATCAGTTTAAAATGTTATTTAATAAAGGAAGCTGTTTAGAAACAGTAATTTGAAAAAAGTCAAGCAGCTCACAAGATTCCTGCTGCAGAATCTGCAATAATGTTACACTGATTTATAAATATTGTTCAATTTATCTTTTGAAACAATACAGTTTAGTTTTGAAATATGATAATTTCCTGTATTTTACCAACTCCTTCAAACTCTATACTATTTATCTGGAGATATCAATATTTATAATGGTTTTAGTTGCTAAGATCATACAATATCATGGTTTTAACAGAAGCCATTATTTATGTATATACATATCCATCTGTGCATTTATGTGAATGAATGAGTCTTGATGGGTAATTGAATGAAGATAGTAGACCATTTCTACAATGTCAAACAAATGAGCCAAATATTCAGAAAGGATCAAATAATCACGTATGTGTATTGTGTAAAACTCAGAGTAGTTTAAATTTGCTACATATACTCCCCAATTTAAATCTCATAAATTTGCTGAGAAAAAAAAATAGCACCTAAGTTGAGTTTGATGGCTATTCTCCCTCATAGAATTTTTTTAAAAATACATTGACATAGTCAATTTTCTCTAGATAATTTTGGGCAAATTATTAATTCAATCTGAATGGTTCTTAAAATCAGCATACTCTCCTTTACCATAAATGTGTGGACCAGCCGAATACCAGAAATCTGTAACATACTTGGAATACCCAGCAAATATGTTCTAATGAGTTCATATTAACCTTAGCATGCATGTTGCAAGAGGTTAAGTTCCCTTGGAGTGACAACACCAAATTCTGACTTTTAACAATTCATCCTGCCCAAGTGTCATGAGTCTCTACAGTGAAGATTTTTTCAGCCAACTGATAGTTTCTGGTATTATTTAACCAACAAGCTAGCTCCCTTCTTGTGTAATGTACCATCTAGTTACAAATGATTACTCTATTTTGGAGGATGGTCTACCCATAGGTAAGCAAGGAAGCTGAAATTAGAGGTGTTATTTTTAATCTTATATCATAAATATAAGTCAAGAACTCTTGATGAATAGAGATAGATTTTATTTTGATTCTTCCATTCTGTAGAAAGCAGCTTTACATCCTGCAGTAGAGAAAAAAAAACACAAAAACAAAACAGAAAAAAACAGGAGTTGGCACATTTTCCAGAACATAGAGGATAGGAACTGTCAGCATAGTAGCACTGTGAAAGAGAATAAGGAAATAATTCCCTTACTCAGAGACAGGAAGACTTTTATAGATCAATTTATAGAAATCCTATGCTATAGAGCTCTAAACATTTGCAGTGTGAGTGTGTGTGCACAAACTCACTTCACTAAGGCACTCATTTCACTTTTGCATGTCTGAATATACTTGGGACAAAAATGAACAATTCTGTACTATGATCACAGACTATTTAGACCTCCATTTGACAGACTGACAACTCCGCTCTTTGGATTACCTAAAATAAAATGACACACAAAAATATAAACAATATTAATAATGAAACATTGATCTTTACATAAAAGAAAATAACTTGACAGGTTAAGAATGTTGCATACTATATTAACAAGTGCAAAATCCAAAAAAGTGCAGTCTTACATTATAGTGAAAGTATACACTTCTTGTTTGTATTTGTATTTGTTCCCTACTTATGTTTTCTATTCATCACTGCCATTGTTGTCGTTATGAGGAATTTATTTTCCCACCCTACTGATTCTGGACTACTACATAATTTGCTTCAGCTAATGTCATGAACATGGAAGTGACATATGACATGTTTAAGCAATAATTTTAAATGTCATTAGATGGCTTGATTCGTTAGTGCTACTCAGATCTGTTTCTGAATGTTAGCCTTCTGCTGTGGTAATAGAAGATGTGTGGAGCTGAGTCAGATCCAACCATATATGGCCAAGAAGGCCTGGCTGAAGGCCAGGAAAGCCAGAGCTAAAGGTATGCACCATACTCAGGGAAAAAGCATGCACTGCTTCAGCCACTGAAATTTGGAGTGTTGCTTTGTTTGTTTTGTTATTGCTACTGTAGAACCTGATTGTTATATGTTAAAATGGACCCAGAAAGTAAATAGGACTAATGTGCTTTAAAATGATTGATAAATAAATATATTCTATTTAATATGAGGGAAATAGTATGCATTTTTAAAAAGTGATTTTTCTCTTTTTTATCTTTAAAACATATCCTTAAACCTGAAGTTAACTCTTCAGCCATGATGATGAGTTCTTAGTTGCATTCCATTTCTCATAAGTTAAAAAAAAATGATGTCTGAAAGGAAGATGGGAAGCTGATGCTGGAACTGGCACCCGGTAGCAACAGTTGAAGCATGATGGAATACTCTTCTAGAGATTAAGCACTTTCTCAAAAGATCAAAACTTCCTGGGTTATTCAGCATTAGAGGAGCTATCATGCCTTCTTGAGTTTTGCAAGCAAGAGTTCCATTAAGTTCTTAAGGTAATGACAAGGAGAAAAACTCCTTTTGCACTTCCAGCCACCAGGTTGAATCGAGTACTATATGTTCATGCCAAAGGACTTGCTTCTCCATGATAAAATCATCCCTCCAGGGGAACTTTTCTCACTCATAATTGTCTTGCATTTTGCCTGAGTCAACCTGCAAAAGAGAAATGTCTAACTCAATCCTGCCAATGAGTGCTTACAACAACTTAATTCTTACTAGCTCCAAATTGGAAGCAACTGAAGATTCATTTGTAGAAGAGTATCTGAATCATCTGTGAGATATCTTTAGGAACAAATTACATTTTGAAAAGCATAATAAAAAGGAGTGAGATGTGTCATGAAAAGACATGATGAATGTATACTGCTAAGTTGAGGAAGGAATTTGGGAAACTATATACTGCACAAGTGCCAATAAAAATTTGCAAGGAAAAAAGTGGCAAGAATGCTTTATTCAAACTGTAAAGAGAGAGTGTGACAGATTGAATTCAATTGTTCTCAAACAAGTTAGGAGCATTTTTAAAACACTAGCAATCTGTTGCAAAACTGCTAGAAGAAGGTAAGAAAATGTACATCAGATAAATGTGCAGCACATTGTCTGATACCTGAACCTACAAAGACTTTTTTTTTTCCTGTGAATAGGCTGATCTGTGTTTGCTAATTTGGGCCCATGAAAATTAGATTCCCACCTTCTAGAGACAATGAGAAATGGGGCTACAATGCTTTTCTCTTTTGGTATTTCTAGGGTGGTTCCCAGAACTTTTAATAAAGGCATTGCCTGAATTATAAAATCAATAAGAGGCAGGAAGATTTATATCCATTTAAAAATGCCAGCCAAGGAATTTAAAGTTACAAGCTGTCTAAAAAAATGCTTAAGGAAAAGACAGTTATGGTATCAGAGTGAGCAAGACACTCATCTAATGTTTAATTAACAGAGAAGAATGTTAGGGCAAATTGATCAATGTTAACTGTAAAATTATGGATAAAGCAGAACTATAAAAGCAGTAGTAAGTTTACTGGTTCTGCAGCTCGGGAATGTGGTTTACTGATGAAGTACTTACCTAGCACGCATGAAGATTTGGGTTTGATTCCTCAGAACCACATAAACAGAAAAAGTCAGAAGTGGTGCTGTGGCACAGTGGTAGAGTGCTAGCCTTGAGGAAAAGAAGTTCAGGGACACTGCCCAGGCCCTGAGTTCAAGCCCCAGAACTGCAGGGGGGAGGGCGGGGGGAAATAAAGACAGTTTACTGGTTCCAGGCTGGTTCTCATAGTATGTGAGGAAGATAAAGCAACAGAAAAGAGGAATCATTAATGATAAGGGAATACTTTGTATAGTGCTCTAATTAATAGTAGATAATGTTTTATGCATCTGAGAAAATTATTGAACTATACTACACAGAAATAAGGTGTACCACAACCTATTTCATTTAGGTAATAACATAGCAATATTGTTCATTTGTTATATGAATGAAACAATCAATGAAAGAGTAAATTTTGGGCAGAAGAAGGATAAATAAGCACTCTTCATTGTGTGTACCGTTGTTCTGTAAACTTAAACTTGTTTCAAAAATAAATTCATTATTTTAAATCATCACAAGTTTTATATTATTTCATATTGTATACTTTATCATTTTTTCAAAGTATTATCTGAAATATTCACTATATACCAATTGAGATCAAGCTGAAATTGGATAAACTGTAAAATCAAATGAAATAAGTTTGCAAAAATACCTCTGAAATTTTATATAACACTTCATTTTCTTATATTTATAATTGAATATAATAATTTCTTATAGCCCATATAATAATTTAGTTTAAGACATATAACTTATTTATTATAAAAGTAACTATAATTTTATCACATGTCAAAAAAAACCCAAAATCCTCTCATCATCATTGCATTTCTGAACCAACATTGACTCTCTCCTGATATCTTCTGCAATCTTGAGGATAATACAATTGTTTTAAAATCATCCTCTTGTATTATTTATTTACTCTAATGTTCCTATTATAACATTATTGTATAACAATCATTTCTTCAATATTCTTCCTTAAAGACTCTAATTAAGTTTGAGATATTCCATTCATACATATAGAGCTGACCTTATGATACATTCTGTGTTTGAGGTCCAATAGCCATAGCAGCAGCAGTAATAGTAGTAGTGATGCATTAGTGTCACAACAATTCCCATATATAGAGAAAATTTTGAAGACTGTAACTAAAGCCCCAGTCTTAAAAAGATGGTACTGTTGGAGAATGATTGTCTGACCTGTGGCGGACTCAGCCTCGGCACAATCTTGCCGAGGCTGAGTCCGCCACAAGATATGCATATATTTCTGTTGAACGCTACTCTTGTAGTTGTAGACTGATTTCTTAGGACCCTTTCCTAAAACAGTACATAAGCCCAGGCCCTCCTGAAATAAAGTGTGCATTGGTTCATTCGCCTTTGCATCCCCCCTGTCCTGATTTTCGTCTTTTCAGTTCCTGGGTTCAAGCACCCTCCAGAGGGCACGACACGGTACATCGTGTATAATAAATGTATTCTAAGCATTCATCTTAGAGTTTGTAGGATTTTCCCATATTTTTATCATTAATGACTCAGAGGAAAAAGAAATCATATCATAACATGTCAACTATTCATATTCAGTAAAATTTCCACATACAAGTTTTAATTAATTCCAAGACCCATATCAAATTATCAATGCATGTATATCAAACACCACTTCGCATGACTCAGGAAGGACTTTGAAATATTGCTTATTTGCAAATTATTAATAAATATCCACAAAAAGGTGTTTTTTAAAAACATAGTAATTTTTAAAATGGAGAAAACTTGTCGTTTACTGCTATAGCCATTTGACAAAGCAAACGTTTTTCATAAATACAATAATGAGAGGGATTCCATTGCCTTCAGTTAAGGTTTATTTTCTTCATGTCTCACTGCCATTAAAATTTTACTAAAATATCTATAAGTCATCATCAAGCACTAAGCTAAATTAATACATAAAAATAAAAATGTTGCTTTTGGGAAACAATTATTTATTCGTTAATTTGCCATTCTTAACCTTGCAGATTTTTGATGAACAGAGGCCCTGAATTCAATTTTGAAAGTTCAGATCCCAAGTGTCCTGTTCTTCTCTGTGAGACACTGGGTGGTTATTAACCTGTGTCTCTCTCATGATGTATGTGTGACATTTAGCTCTGTGTCTGACATAAGCTAAGTGATCAACAAATGCCAGAAGCATTTATTTTGTTACTCTAAGTGACAAAGAAAATCTCTTATCTCATCTGGTAAGAATTCTCCAATTCAGTTTTTCATTATGGTCTAAGAACAAAACAGAAACAAGTACACCAAAAAAAGTAAAAGCAATAAAAACAACAACAAATATCCCAAAGCTAAATCCTATTTTATCTGTAATTAAATTTGAGGGGAAAAAAAGAGGGGAAATTATATGTTGAGATAGCAATGTAGGTAGTAATACCTTTCAGACTTTCAACTCATAATTATTAATGAAAGTTAATGTGATTATCTTTTATTAAACTAAACTATTAACTGCATAAAGTTTTCATTTTTTTCTTGTAAAATTTGCTTTATATATAAAAGAGACAAAAGACTCTGAATATCCTTAACACACACATACACACACACAAACACACACACACACACATATATATACATATATATGGTATCTTTCAAAATGCCTGATAAGAACAAAAATCACAATAAAGCATTTACTAAATAAACAAAAAACAAAATAAGCTGGCATAACAGGCACATCCAGTCCCTCTCCTTTGTTTCCATTGGTAGGCCATGGAATAACAAAGACAGGACAGAGGCAGAAATCAGAAATTTCATTCTGGCAGTGTTTTTCTACATTTTCTTTAAACTATTATAGTAATTTCTGGAACACCATCATGACATGCACTTCAATCAACAGGACCTGTAATTGTCACATTCAAAGAAGGTTGATGGAAAATTTATCTACTTTGCTTCATAAACATGAGAGGGATCTGCATATCTTCTTTGTGCAGTCAGTCTACTTCTCTACTTACCATTTATTAATTGAAAATATTTGGTTTTATTTACATATGTATATAATGTACTTTTTTCAAATTTACTCATCCACATTTATTCTTCTGTTGTATTGTTATCTACTGGTGCTTCCTACATCTAAATTGGCTGAGCCAATTTTAGAATCATGTATGTCTTCTTAAAAGTCTAGATGCCCAACATCAAAGAAAACATGGAACATTATAGGGTTTTTTTGAATCTGAGGTATTTCAATAACTTCATGATAAGGATTCCATTCATTTTCTTGCAAATTGTAAAAGAGTTATGCTTCTTTGTGGGGGAATAGTACCTCATTATTCTACATTTTCTTTATCCATTCATCTGCCGATAGACACCTAGGCTGATTTCATAGCTTAGCTATTGTGAATAGTTCTGGAAAAAGTGTAAGGGCACAGGCAAGTGTTGGTTTACATTTGCCTAGATATATAAGCAATATAGAAGGGTAAATTTCTCATCAAATCCTTGCAAGCATGTATTGCTTTATCTTTGCTTTTAGTTTTTATTTTTGTTTTACTTGTATAGTCATGTGTGAACTCAGGACCCTGTGTTTACTAAACAGGTACTCTGGTGTCCAACCATGCCTCAGCCCACTTGAATTTTAGTTGATTTTTAATAGAGTCTCATACTTTTTACCTGGGTTGGCCAAAATTATAATCCTTATCTTTTTCCTTATCCCTAATTCCTGAGTAACTGAGATTACAGGCATGTGCCACAGGTCCTAGAACTTGGTCATACTTTTAAATGGTAGTTCTTTTAACAAGTGTGAGATGTAGTCTCTATGTTTCTATCTACATTTCTTTGATGGCT
Source organism: Perognathus longimembris pacificus (assembly GCF_023159225.1). Lineage (NCBI taxonomy): Eukaryota > Metazoa > Chordata > Mammalia > Rodentia > Heteromyidae > Perognathus > Perognathus longimembris. Next base: position 27,193,276 of record NC_063163.1, read on the forward strand.
AGTTTTCTTGTATTTATGAGCAATTTTTACTTTTTCCTTTGAAAAGTTGTTCCAGTTCTTTTATCTACCTATTAATTTGTATACTTCTCATTTTAGCTATTATTTTTAAACACACACGTTATTTATTTATTTATTTATTTATTTATTTATTTATTTATTTATTTATTTATTTATTTATTTATTTATTTGCGGTCCTGGGGCCTGAACTCTAGGCCTGGGTGCTGTCCCTGAGCCTGTTTATGTGCAAGGCTGGTACTATGCCACTTGAGCCACACACACCAGTACCAAGTAGCTGTTTATTGGAGATACAAGTCTAATGGACTTTTCCTGCCTGGCCTGATTTCAAATTGCAGTCCTCTGATCTCAGCCTCCTGAAGAGACAGGATTGCAGGTGTGAACCCAGTGCCCAGTTTATATACTCTTAAATTGTTAATCTCTTGTCAGATAAACAGCTAACAAAGATTATTCAATCTGTAGTTTGTCTCTTCACTCTAGTATTTGCTTCCTTTGTTATATAGAATAATTTTGATTTGAGGCCAATGATTATACCTAGCTGTATATTTTGTATGTTAATTTCAAACTTTTATTTCTTATATTAAATTCTTAATTAATTTTGAATATCTTTTAAAGATGAGAGGTAGAGGTCTAGCTCAGTCTGTGTTCAATCCTCTATAAGTGGATATGTCGTTTTCTAAGCACCTTTAGTTGAAGATGATATGTTTTCCCAATGTTTTGTTTGTGACAAGATGGGCTCGAATCAGATAGCATCTCCGTGTGTCTATTTCTTAGGCTCTATTAAATTCTTCATTCTACATGTTTTCTTTTCTTCTACTAACAATACTGACTTTGTTATTATGCTTCTGTGGTTAAACTTGGAATCCTTTTACTGTGACACTTCCTGAAATTATTCCTTTTGTTGAGGGTTATTTTCTTTCTTATTCTTTAAATATTCTATGCCTCTGCATTTTGTCCATTTCTCTAAGGAATAATGTAAGGATTTTAATGATAATTACAGTAGATTTTTAAATTGTTTGATAATATTAAATTTTTGACAATATTAATTCTGTTGATTCATGAACATGGGAGGTCTTTCTATTTCATAATATTTATATATGACAATAAAAACATAAAATTAAGAGCTGGATATTATATATATGTATATATAATGCATGTACACAAATATATACATACAACTTTATGCATAAAAATTTGTAAGACCAAATTCAACCTCTTTTTTAGTATACTGTAAATTAATCCAATTTAACCATATTTAGAGAACATCAATGTTTATTTTTGCATGTCTTAACATTGTATTCTAATATATTTCAATCAAATGTAAAATTTGTCAAGTGATATTAAATGTTAAATTTGTCAAGTGATTTTTTTTATTTAGTTATTTAGTTAGTTGACATTCATATGATTTGAACTCAGATTTCAAACTTGCTCAGATTGTTTTAGCTTTTCCATGCTCCATCCCATCTATTTGGTGGTTACTTAAGAGATAAAATCTTGTGAAGTTTTTTTTTTCTAATTTTGGCTTAGAATCATGGTCCTGTTATACTTCAGAGTCCTAAGTGGGATTGCTACTGTGAAACATTGTCCCCTGAGTTTTATTTTATTTTTTGAGAAATGCTCTCATTATATTTTCCAGGCTAGACTTGACTCAAAATGCCCTTGGGCGAATCCAGAAAGCTGAGGTTATAATTGTGCACCATTGTGCTTAGCTGTTACTTATTTTGATTCTCCATTCTGTATAAATTAAAACAAACAGTAAATAATGAGTCACATAGAAGTACCACTTAGTCATCTTGCATATTACACATATTTACTAATTATACTTAGCTTGATTAACATATAAATTTCTTATTTCTTATTGTATTATAGAAATGATCGAAAATACTTAATTTTGATAATAAAAATTGTACTTCTCTATAAAAGTATAAAAATTAAATCACATTAAGATAAATAAAGTATTGAGCAATGTATTTAAAAGGTACATAATTAATATACATTAAATATTATATGTATTTGTCTTCTAAAGTTAGGCTTATATTATATGTTTTCCAGTATTTCTTCATAAAAGTGATGATTAATTTGAACACTAAGTAAGGAATTGTAGAATACAGGCTGATGAAGCATTAGCAAGAAATCTCTAAAATACTTATACCTCCATCATTTTTAGTTATTTCTAAAGTTATGTTACCAAGCACTTTTGAAATCAGTCTTAAAGTACACCATCTTTGAATATGTAAAAGCACTGCTATAATAACCACATAAATAATGTCAACACAGCTTGGGAAGGAAGGTCCTAGGAGACAAACAATTTGTTCACTGCTGAAGGATTCGAATGCTCAGACAAACAGGAGTATATAGACCTCTTATTTTGAACGTTAAATTAGAGTTCTGTTTTCGTTCAAACCCAGTTTATCTGCAATTACTAATGTGCATATGCTTTATTCTCTGTAATAGCCATCATTTACGCTCTTCATATAAAATTCTACCTTAGGTCAAATCTATCTCAAGGTAATTGCAAATAACTCCAAGTGTACTGGAAATATCAGCCTGGACAACAATTGCATTCTATAAAATAGAATCCAGCTCCTCCAGGCTGAGGAGTTGAGCAGCCTTAGGCTTAAATACAATGAAGAATATATTTCTTTTCTCCGTTTGTGTTGTTTCTTACTAAAAATAGCATACTTGTCAAACCCATCTAAATGTGTAGATCTAAATCGATAGGCAGGCAGAAAGGCTTTCAGTTTGATGTCACAGAGAAGATGCCATCAACTGAAGTCACAGTGCCCTACCTTAGCATCCTGCTTTCAAAGGTATCAAAAGCTCAGTAGGCCTTTATTGACATGAATAAGAACTGAGGGAATTAACACTTATTGGAAAGTAAAAGACAGAAAGACTATACATTCCTACTATATGTGTAAAATATTTCTGCCTCTTCTAAACAGAATTATAGGACTAATTAGCCTCTTTTATAAATTTGAAATCTATCTGTGAAGAAAAGGAAAAGTTTCCAATATCACAGATCACAAAACTCATGAGACTTTTTTTAATGGATTCATGTATTGAATACGTTTAATAAACAGGTAAGCATGATATAATAGGCAAATACAAACATTATGAGGATTTTAGATTTTTAAACAGTAAACTCTTATTCATTAAGATTAAAATACTGTTATTTTCCTGAAATATAGAGCTGGATTTCAACAAAACTTAATAAAGTAAGGCACAATGTTTAATAATGCAAAATTTACATAATTAATACACAATTACAATGTTTTGATGTCTTGGAGGGGGTAAGAATATGCAACATAATTTAAATATTCTTTAATTTACCATTATAAACAATTACATCTAGTGGTTGGAATGCATGGCCATAAAAGCTTCTTGAGAAAAGCAGATTCCATTAATAGAGCCGTATTCAGTGAACATTTAATGCTTACTATACCTTTTGCTGCAATGGAATCCAGAATCTGTTCCATTGTTGAGTATAAACTATACATTTCACTTCTCAAAGCCCTTTCCATGTATTGATTAAATCATAATAACCAAGGAAACATCTTGAAAATACACAAAGGAATCTTTCATGGTAGATGCCAAAGTACTCTGCAGAGAAAATTTGTTTTAAAAATATTTTTATGTGTTTGTGTGTGTGTATGTGTATGGGTATGTGTGTATATGAATATGTATGTGACATACCATTCTTGTGCAATTTTTCCCTTCTTTCTGAAGTACTGTTCAGTTCATTTCATAATATGTATTCACAATTGTATTGACTCTTGTGGGAAAAATTGCCACATGTAAGGCAGTGAGTACATTTCTTATCCAACTTGTTACCTCCTCCTTCATTTTCCCCCTACCTCTCCCTCCCCCATGAGTTGCACAATTAGTTTACACCATATAATTTTGTAAGTATTGTTTTTGCATTTGTTTGTCTTTTTATCTTTTTTTCTCTCAATTTTGGTATTCCCTTTTCCTTACCTAGTTCCAATATACATATATACAATATCCAGGATACTAAAATCAGTTACAGTGATATCAGGGGGTAAAACTACAAGAAGGGAGTATGAAAAAACAAGAAAAAAAGAAAGGCACAGTTTCACATGACTTGTTGAAAATAACTAAAACAGTGATGTATCACTTGTTTCCATTACGTGAAGGTCATTTGAATTAATTTTTGACTTGAGAAGTCTGTGAAGTAATGGCATATTGAGAGAGGACCTGAGGAGAAAACAGAAACCTCTCATCAGGACTGCACATCCATTGAACAGGAAGCTTGGAAAGCAGAATTAATGTGTGCTGAACAATCTGAACAAGAGATGAAGGGAAGAAAAAAGAGATGAAGCAGAAGGTCGAAACTTATCAAACATCTTATTTCACAAAATCTGGTAGCATATTGTATCCTAATGCCAGGATATATTTTTTGTTTATAAACCAGATTTGATTAAATAGAAAAAGATCCTATGGGGTTGATTACAAACAAGTACATTTTTTCTCTTAATGAAATCTTTACTTTTTGGTAAAAAATATCATTTGGAAAAGAATCAAATTAAAGTAACCATTATTTCTTACTATGACTTTGTATAAACCTTAGTAAGTATACATTGAATACCCCATATTTTGAATAATTACGGTTCTGTAACTTGCAAAATTATTGGAATTTAATTTTACCATTAGATTAATAGTGGGATCCAGTTTATGATTGTACAGATTTATGCTGAATATTAATCACTCATTTTAGCATGAGGAGAAAAAAGCCATTTTAAGTGTTATTGCCCAGTTATTTTTAAATTTTATTTTATTGTCAAATGTACAGAGGTGTTAGTTACATATGTCAGGTAGTGATTACATTTGTCATTGATTAAGTCACAAGGAGAGACTCATTTCAAATGGGAATGGAGAGCTTATAAGATTAATGGAAAGAATCTGTTACCCCAAGTAGGTCTTTAGCAAGAATTGCCAAACAAGAAGAATCTGATATTTCAGTGAATATGATATCTACCTCCATCTTGATCTTTGTTGATACTAGAACCTCACAATTCTTGATACTAGAACTGCAGAACAAATAGTGTCTCTCCATGGCCCCAAGTTGGCTTTTAAGAGGCTGTCTAGCACATAATGGTATAAAAACTGTGATCCCTGAGATTAAGATTCCATTGGGCTGGGATTTACAGGCATGTGACACCATGCCTAGTGAATTTGAATGTGAAAGATATATCTTATTTGTACATGTGATTATAAAATTATTAATTAGGAAATTATAAAATATTGCAAACTTTCAACCATTTTTCTACTTTGTTTTTTTCAGTCACTATGAAAACTATTCTATTCACTTTGAAAATATCATTTCTCTGTACTAACCTGCAATTCTCCATCATCCTTATTCACATAACTTCATTCTATAGTAAATTAAATATGGTGATTATCTGAGGAACATTTGGGTACATTTTTTACTACCATCCATTTACTTGCACCTGTATATTCTTTGTTTATATTGGACACTAACAAGAGCATTGGTATTCTAAATTCCCTTGGAAGTCATTGTTTTCAAAGATACTCTTGTAAATCTCTGCATTTCTTCACTGTAAAATAAAAGACTTTTTATAACTGTTTGTCATTTTTCCTCAAAATTATTTTGTTAGGCAAGTTCTATATAGTTTGAGGGATGTTAGAACACTTCTGTAATCTAAGCCCTCATGAAACTGAGTCAGTGAGCATTATAAGTATTAAGGTAGTGTGTGCTTCACCATGAGACCTCTCAGAAAAATGAATATTTTCTAAAAACTGCATTTAAGCTACACATTTAGGGTATTATTCCAGATATAATACTAGATACTAGATACTAGATACTGGGTAATACTAGTAATACTAGTAATACTAGTAATACTAGATGTTGATTACAAAAGTTTTATAATTCAAGTATATCAGAAGTTGATAGAATAACTCCTCCTCCTCCTCCTCCTCCTCCTCCTCCTCCTCTTCCTCCCCCTTCCCCTTCTCCCCCCCATCTCCTCCTCATTAATCTTCTCTGGGTTTGTCTTATTCTTCCTTCTAAAGAAGGCCTTCTTATTCCCAGATCTTTTTCTGGTGGGAATTACAGATGTGTGAAGTGGTTTTCATGATATGTTTTACTGGATATGGTGTACACACATCTTTACACCCTTGGTTTTTTTTTTAAGTGTTGTATCTGCAGCACACCCTTCTTATTTCATCTTGCCAAGGATTTTATATTGCCAATTGCCACATGATGTCTTTAAAATTCACATTTGCTTTGCTTTCTTTCTGATTGCCTTCCATCCTCCGTGTGTGTGTGTGTGTGTGTGTGTGTGTGTGTGTGTGTATGTCTGTGTGTGTGTGGTAAATCTTCCAAATAAAAATTTCACTAAGAATACATGAGGTTCCAAAACCAAGAAAGATGCTACAGCTCCCTCCCTCCCCTCCTTACCCCGAGGGAACAAAGGAGGCAGCCAGGAATCAGGCAGCAAAAGGTCCCTACAGACTCTGAGAGGACACAGGAGCTAGCAGGGGCGGAGCAGTGCCAAGGCAGCAGAGGAGCCTGAGCCAGGCCACACTGGCCCCGCCCCCTCCCCAACAGGGGCCTGGGGACCGGTGGGCATTGGAAGCCCCACCTGGTGTGCCTGGTCCTCACAGACTTTTTGAACAGCAGTCACAGGCTCACTGGGCCTGAACACACGCCCCTCTCCAGGTGAGGCACAGAGTCTGTGGGCACCAACTTGTGCCTGGACACTTGGTCCAGCTGGAGCTCATGCATACCGTCCCCAACAGCAAACTCGAGAGAGCGCACAAGCACCCTCCAACAGCTCAGGGCAGCACACCCCCAGAGGAAGCACTAGAGTGCACACGCACATGCCCCCCCCCCCAGGGCCTGCATGGGCCAGCATGCTAGCCCTCCAGCAAGAGGACCTCTTGCCCAAACCCCCGCAGAAGCTTCGCACAGGTGGGTGGGGCCCCGAGTGGTGGCACCCACTCTGGCAGGCACACTTCACACAGGTGGTCAGGGCCTTCCTGCAGCAGTGCCCGCTCTGCTAGGTGCATCTCACAAAGGTGGGTGGGCTGCCTCTCAAAATCACTGGCCCCAGAGCAACCCACACAGGTGGGCAAACCACCTCTCAGCAGCAAATCTTAATCTGAGAGGTGAGCTCCTCTGACCAAGGTACCGAGTGGAAAAAAGAACCAAAGAAGAAAAAAGCCTCCACACCATGCTGAATCAGTGACCCGCAAACCCCCACCAGGGGCACGATAGGGTCAGCACAACCCAGGGGCAGGACACTATCCTCCAGAGAAAGACAAAGAACCTACCCACCCCCAAGTAAAGTGAGGGTGACCACCTCAGCAACAACCGAGATGGTCATGCTCACCCATTGGGCAGTAAGGTTTAACAGCCAAACTCAAACCCAGAGCCAGGACACAAACAAGTCTCCCACTGATGGACCAGCAGAAACCAGCACAAAGCCAACCTAAGGAAACCACCTACAGATCCCCAGATGTGCAAATCACAAAGAAATATTGCAAACTACATGAAAGGGCAAGCCAACTCCCCAGCTCCAAAAAAGCAGTACAAACAAAGAGGAGATGAAAAAGCAACTGAGGCTACCATAGCAGAAATGATGGAAAGCCTCAGAAACGAAATCACAAAACAATTTTCCAGAAGTTTAGAATGGAAGTCTTGAAGGACCTTCAGGAAGTCAAGAAAGAAATGGAAGCAAAAATGGATACAGTGCAAACCTCTGTTAAAGAAGACCTTAACATCATGAGAAGCGAAATGCACAAAAAAAATAGATTTAAAATACAACTCTTTAAAGGAAGAAATTTCCACAATCAGAACTAATCTGGCAACCATAAATAGCTCCCTGACATCCAAAAACTCCACACTTGAATCAACAGCACAAAGAATTGACCACATTGAAGCCAGAATCTTTCTCTTGGACGATCATGCAGCTGACAAGGACCAGAAAATTACCACACTCCAAGAAACAGTAAAGCTCCAGGGCAGACTAATCCAGCAGCTAGTGGAAGAAGGCAAGAGATATAATCTGCACATAAATGGAATAGATAAAGGAGCCAAATACCAGAGCAGAGGGCTTCAACATATTTTCAATAAAGTGATTGCAGAAAACTTCCCCAATCTCACAAGGGACCTTACCCAGGTAACCGAAGCCTATAGGACGCCTGGCAGACCAGACCCTAGAATATCCTCACCCAGGCACATAATAATCAAGATTTCAGATCTCAAGAATAAAGAGCAAATTTTGAATGCAGCCAAAGTGAAGAAAGAAATTTATTACAATGGGAAAAGGATCCTAATAACAGCAGACCTCTCGACACAAACCTACCACGCACGAAGAGAATGGAAGAACACCATCCAAGTCCTATAGGCCAACAACTGCCAACCCAGAATAAAATATCCAGCGAAGCTAGAGTTTACATTCAAGGCAAAAACCAGATCTTTCCATAGCAAAGAGGATCTAAAGGAGTATGTGAATAAAAAACCAGCCCTATAGTAAATTCTAAGAGCGGAACCCCACCCAACAGAAATTGTACAGGACACACAGACAGAAACAGAAAGAGACTACAATACCCAGAACCCAACAGAAAGAACAACTCACTAAAGACAAGAAAAAAAAAAGGAGGAAAAACAGCCTAACAGGAAAATGGAAGGGGAAAAAGCACTGTTATCCTTGATCTCTTTAAATATAAACGGTATAAAATCTCCCATAAAGAGGAGCAGAATGGCAGAGTGGATCTGCATACAAAAAGTGGCCATCTGTTGTCTACAAGAGACCCATCTTACAGCAAGGGATAAAAACAGGCTCTGAATAAAAGGATGGAGCAAGATCTTCCAAGCAAACGCACCTGCCAAAATGGCAGGAGTAGCCATCCTGATCTCACACAAGCTGGACTTCTCATTAAAATCAACTGAAAATATACAAAGACAGACACTACATTTTAATACAAGGAAAATCCAGAACTAAGACATCACTGTGATAAATGTATACTCACCGAACAAAAGAGGCCCTACATATGTCAAGCAAATTCTCACAGAACTACAGAACAAGAGAGACCCAAACACAATCATAGTGGGTGACTTTAATACCCCACTCTCTCCAAGAGACAGATCCAACACCCAGAGGATTAGCAAGGGAGCTGAGTACCTAAGTAACACCATATCCCAAATGGATCTGACAGATCTATACAGAATCTTCCACGCTACAGAGACCCAATACACATTATTCTCAGCAGCCCGTGGATCATACTCCAAAATAGACCATGTCAGAGCCCACATAAAGAACCTCAGCAACTGCAAAAGTATAGACTTCATCCCATGTATTATATCTGACAACAGTGGAATAAAGGTAACCCTCAATAACAACGGTTACCACAGAGGCTATACACATTCTTGGAGGCTAAACCCCTCTCTGTTATCTAACACTTGGGCCACAGACCAAAGTAAAGATGAAATTAACGAATTCATAAGCCACAATGACAATGAAAATACAACACAAAGGAGCCTATGGGATACAGCTAAAGCAGAACTGAGAGGGCAAGATCATTGTCCTCAGCACTCACATTAAAAGAATGGAAGCAGAGCAGGTAAATAAACAACTGGAGAAACAAGAAATGATTGAGTCTAAAATGACTAGGAGGAGAGAGATCACAAAGATTAAAGAAGAGATAAATCTGACTGAAAAAAGAAAGACCATTCAACAAATAAATAAGACTAAAAGCTGGTTCTTTGAGAAAATGAATAAATAGACTTACAAAAAAAAAAAAAAGAAGAGACTCATATACATAAAATTAGGGACTCCACTGGAAAAATCACAACAAATACACACGATATTCAAACAACCATAAGGAACTATTTCCAGAATCTCTACTCACTAAAAAACAATAATTTTACAGAAATGAATCAATACTTTGAGAAGTATAAACTCCCCAAACTGAACCAAGAAGAAATAAATCAACTAAATAAACTAATAACTTACAGCAAAATACAGGGGGTAATCAAGCGGCTTCCAACAAAGAAAAGCCCAGTCCCAGATGGATTCACCAATGAATTCTATAAAACCTTTAGTGAGGAGCTAATACCAATTCTCCTCAAACTCTTCCGTGAAATAGAAACAGAGGGAGAAATCCCAAACTCATTCTATGAAGCTAATATTATACTCATCCCCAAACCAGGCAAAGACCCAACAAAAAAAGAGAACTACAGACCAATATCACTAATGAACACAGACGCAGAGCTCCTCAATAAAATCTTAGCTAACAGGATCCAGAAACTAATCAAGAAAATTATACATCATGACCAAGTAGGCTTCATCCCACAGTCACAAGGATGGTTCAACATCCGTAAATCAATCAACGTAATTCACCACATAAACAGAACTAAAATCAAGAACCGCATTGTTATCTCAGTCGATGCCCAAAAAGCCTTTGACAAAATACAACATCCATACTTATTAAAAGCCCTGCAGAAAACAGGTATAGATGGAACATTCCTCAAAACAATAAAAGCCATATACAACACACCAACTGCTAATATCGTATTAAACGGGGAGAAACTAAAATCATTCCCCCTAAACTCAGGAACAAGATAAGGATGGCCACTCTCCCCACTTCTTTTCAATATAATGCTGGAAGCCATAGCCATAGCAATAAGGCAAGAGGAGGACATCAAAGGGATCCACATCGGCAAGGAAGAAATCAAGCTATCCCTATTCGCACATGATATGATCTTATATCTGAAGGACCCAAAAAACTCAGTCCCCAAACTCCTACACCTCATAAACCATTTTGGCAAAGTACCAGGCTACAAAATCAATCCACAAAAGTCAGCAGCTTTTCTGTACACCAGCAATATACAAACAGAAAAGGAAATTATGGAAATAATTCCTTTTACTGTAGCCTAAAAAAGAATAAAATACCTAGGGATCAACCTAACCAAAGACATGACGAACCTATTTAATGAGAACTATAAAAATCTAATAAAGGAAATCAAAGTAGACACAATGAGATGGAAAGACCTCCCATGCTCATGGCTAGGCAGAATCAATATAGTGAAAATGGCCATATTGCCCAAATTGTTATACAAATTCAATGCAATCCCCATTAAAATCCCAGCTACATTCTTCACTGAAATAGAGAAAGCAACCCATAAATTCATGTGGAACAGCAAAAGACCTAGAATAGCCATAGCAATTCTAGGCAAAAAAAGCAGTGCAGGATGTATCACAATACCAGACTTCATGCTCTACTATAGAGCCATCATAACAAAAACAGCCTGGTATTGCTATAAAAATAGACCTGAAGACCAGTGGAATAGAACTGAAGACCCAGAAATAAAACCGCACTCTTACAGTCAGCTGATATTCGACAAAGGCGCTAAAGACATGCAATGGAATAAACAGAGCCTCTTCAACTACTGGTGCTGGCAGAACTGGGCAGCCATATGCAGAAAACCCAAAGTAGACCCAAGCCTATCACCATGCACCAAGATCAACTCAAATTGGATCAACGACCTCAATATAAGGCCTGAATCCTTGAAACTACTGAAGGATAGAGTAAGAAAGATGCTAGAACTTATAGGCACAGGAAGGAACTTCCTGAATAGAGTCCCAGGGGCACAACAAATAGGGGAGAGACTCGACAAATGGGACTACTTCAAATTAAAAAGTTTCTGCACAGCTAAGGACATAGCCATCAAAATAGAAAGACAGCCAACGATATGGGAAAGAATATTTACCAGCACAGCAACAAAGGCCTAATATTTGTCATCTACAGAGAACTCAAAAAACTAAGCCCCTCCAAGCCCAGTAAACCAATTAGGAAATGGGCAAAGGAGCTAAAGAGAGACTTCATAAGAGAAGAGATAAAAATGGCAAAGAAACATATGAGGAAATGTTCAACATCCCTGGCAGTAAAGGAAATGCAAATAAAAACAACCCTGAGATACCACCTCACTCCAGTTAGAATGGCCTATACTCTGAACTCAGGCAACAGCAAATACTGGAGGGGGTGTGGGGAAAGAGGAACCCTCCTCCATCGTTGGTAGGAGTACAAATTAGTACAACCACTTTGGAGAACAGTATGGCGGTTTCTCAAAAAGCTCAACATAGACCTAACATATTACCCAGCCCTACCACTCCTATGCATCTATCCTGAACAACAGGTCCCAAGATATCAAAAAGACAGCTGCACTTCCAGGTTTATCGCTGCATAATTCACAATAGCCAAAATATGGAAACAACCCTCTACATATGAATGGATCCAAAAATATGGTACCTATACACAATGGAATACTACATAGTGATTAGAAATGGTGAAATATTGACATTCACAGGGAAATGGTCAGAACTTGAACAAATAATGTTGAGCAAGACAAGCCTAGAACACAGAGAACAAAGGGGCATGATCTCCCTGATATATGACTGTTAAGGTGGGGGGAGGGGGAGACAGTAGAGACCAGGTCTGTGAAACCAAAAACTTCTTGTCTAATGGTATTTCCCACAGGTATGGGTCAGTGACCGTACACTATGTAACTAAAACCAAACAACTACTCAACATATAAAGGTCAAAAATGGACCTCTCAGTGGATTACAATATCCCAAAAGCTATGTATGTATGCTCATATAAGACTATTGTCGACATATTGTCTATTGTCGACATTACATTTAAAGCCCTAGGCGAATTTCCTTCCGCATAGGCCATGTAGCTATTGTATATGTTCTTGGTACATTTTATATTGTATATATGTCTACCGACGTAGGGAAAGGAAAGAAAAACAGGATGTAAGATATCACAAGTAATGTTCACACTGCCCTACTATGTAACTGTACCCTTTTTGCACAACACCTTGTCAAAAAACACTTTTCTTTAATTAATAAATAAATTACAAAATATAAAAAATAAATAAAAATTAAAAAATATATATATGAGCTTCAGCCTTTGAAAAAAGTGACACAAAGGTGAGTTGGTTTTGAACTGATCCTATAGAAGAACAGGGAATCTTTTGTAAGGTAGTAAAGATAATAACAAATCAGCTTGAGAAAAAGACACTGAAAATATTGTTTAATATAACTGATATGTTAAATTTGATACATGTGGGGACACAAATGAACTGTGTTTGATTATTGGTATTTATGGAGGGGAGGGTTATAAGTGATTGAACTCAGGGTTTCGTGTTTGCTAGGCAGGCTCTTTACCACTGAGCTATATATCCACTCCTCTTTTTTTTTTTTTTTTTTTTTTTTTGAGGTAGGAACTGTTTGTATTCTGTGTTTTGATGCTCTTATTCATGCTTCTACCATAGCTGTATCACTCCAACAGTTCATTGGTTAAGATGAAGTGTCATTGATTGAGATGAAACATTTTTTCCTGCTTCCTGGCCTTGAACAATGATCTCTTTCTACGAACTAGACAAGATTACAGGTGTGACACATTACCGATTATTGATGATGATCTTCCCCCAATACAAATTGTGGAATTTTCATGTAGTGAATGGAAATAACAAACAAAAAACTTAATTCAGATGAGAAGAGTTTTATAAGACTCCAACTAAGGAAATGAGGAAGTTTGATCTCTGGATTTCATAATGCAAAAAGAGAAACATATCACCCAGGAATAAAAATAAAATCAATTAAGTTGTGAACTTTAACAAAAGTGTGTTTATAAATTGTAAAATAATATTTATTGTGATGTTTCATTTAGAAAAGAAAAGGTGGACAGAAGGGTTTTCCTATATATCAAAACTTGTCTATAATGATGTCATCTATATACCTAGAAAAAAAGTAAATAAATTTCTCCAGCTTAAAAAAAATGTGTGTTTATAGACAAAGTCAGTAAGCAAATTACGACTTGGCTCTATGAAGTTCTCTAGGGGTGCTGTAGATAATAGGGTTAGAATTAAGTTTAAATAGGAGTAGAAACTTGGTAGTAGTGACTGTGTTGAAGCATTTTGAGATATTTTACTTAGGGGGAAAGAGGTAAGGATTCTCTTTGTTTCATTTGTTTGCTTTTGGTTCAAGAGAGATAGAGAGGAAGAGGGAGATGGAAAGAGACAGAAAGAAAGAATATATTTTCAGGTAAAGGGAATCATGCAGTAAACATAAAACCTCTCATAAAAAAGTAAGTCATTTTGAGAAACAATGCCCTTTTGTATGCTATGAAGAAATGGAATGAATTAGTTTGCCTGCTCTAGTCAGAATGTAGGCAGATTGGGTGGCTTAATAAAAGACAGTGAGAAGAAAGCTGGAAGCTTTTCTCATCTGCTAGCTTCTATTTTCTCAGTGAATTAAAAATTAAAGTCAACAACTAAGAGTGATGTTTGAGAGAATTCCTTGGTGTTTGAAGAGAAAGAGCAAAGTTTGAGAGTTGAAGAGTAAATTCAACAGAAAAATAAGGAATGATTGACAAGGAAAACAAAAAGCACCCTTCACATTACTGGCCAGGTATTTGAAGTGTGTTATACATATTTTTTTTAGTTATATTTAGATATTTACTTGAATAGAGAGGAAAGGAGTACATTGAATGAGAGTGGCAAAGAATCTTGGGAGCCAATGTATGAGTTAGTGTATTAGCACTCTGCAACTAACCTGATAAGAAGCAAATAAGGCCCAGAGAAGAATGACGACAGTGCAAAAGATGGCAGAATCAATGACCATACACTATATCCACATATGTCTGTGTGTGTGTGTGTGTGTGTGTGTGTCTTTCTGTCTATGTGTATGTTAAGAGTCCAGAGAATATCAACCAAATGGAAAGTATCTTGAAAATTATCTTAGACCCATAAGCAGAATTAAAGCAAAATGAAACACAAAAATTAATTTTCACCTAAGCAGCACTGAGCTGAATATTGTATGAACTTCTTTGCTTTCTTTTAGATAAGACATTTAACACCAGAAAGGGCTAAGTAGGGAACCCTGAGGGAGTGACTATGCTATCATCCCTTGGCATAGAGGATCATGTGGATTTCTGTGATAGACAAGACAAATACTTTTAGAGTAAAAGAGTTATTGAACTCATTGCACATTACTTCAGCCAGAGGGAGATTTATGAAGCACTGTGAGATCAAACAAAGTCGGAGGAAGGCCAAGAACAGCCTCTCCAAAGGTATAAAATGGTGAGCTTATCCTGAGAGTGTAGACTGACAGCGTTGACAGCTCCAGATCTTGTATGGGAAATCTATTTACTTCCACCTCAGCTGTCATTGTCTCCTCACCCACTTCCCTGCTGCTTGCTATAAACCTTCACTGTCTCTGAAACATCTAGTCTGGCCGGTGAAAAAAAAAGGATTTAGATATTTCAATAAAATAATGACATTTCAAAGCATTGCACTGACAGTTTTCTTTGTGAAGACACTTTCTGCAGCTAGATATGAGCACAGAAGTGAACTTATGAGAAAACTGATAAGAAAACTGATGGAAAAAATATGTTATCTGTGGACAAAACCTACACACACACACACACACACAATACAATAAAATATCTGTGTAAGCAGTCACCAAATTTTTTTGTCATTTCTATCAACACTATTTACACCTTGAGTTTTGGCATTTAATGATTATATATGTAACATTTTGGTAAATTCAGTTTAGTGTTTACATAAAATATCTAAACCATAATCTCAAGAAATAAAAGGACTACATCTAAAGTATTGGCAGCTTACCAGAAAAATCATCTTTACCTAGACATGCATAAGCATTCATTTTAACTCATGAAAAAAAGCATTTATAACAAATATAAACTCCACCTAACCAAGGCTTTCAAAGTAGATGCAATATATAGTCAATATATGACGAGTGAATCAAGACAATTTAAGTATATCAGAATGATCTTTTATTCTTCTTTTTTACTTATACCGACCCTGTAAGCAGCTTCAAGATGCAGAAGATTTTAAGACTGAGCTTGAAAGATATATATATATCTTGTGAATGTCCATTTAATGATACTAATCCATACCCTATGTGACGGGTTATAGTAATCTCTCAGTTGTACCCACCTTAAGAACAGTTAACAAGGGTAGGGCTTTGTCTGATGAAACCCCCTTTCATTATGTGATGCCTTTGAGAAAAAGAGAGAATTTTTTTTTACAGGATGAAAATAATTGGCTTGATGATTGAAAAATGCATGCCCTTGCACACTAATAGAAAGGCTACATACCTCTTGGGTGAATAAATGAGGGAGATGAATGAATGTGGACTGAATGGAAATAAATTACTCTCTATCAATATGTAACAGTGATAC
This sequence comes from Perognathus longimembris pacificus, assembly GCF_023159225.1. Lineage (NCBI taxonomy): Eukaryota > Metazoa > Chordata > Mammalia > Rodentia > Heteromyidae > Perognathus > Perognathus longimembris. Next base: position 27,209,545 of record NC_063163.1, read on the forward strand.
AATAACCTTTCTAATATTTCAAGGCCAACTGTGTGTTCCTTGAGAGAGCTGAGAGGATTTACAGAAAATAACGTATTTTGCTTCAAAGTTTTTCCTTCTGTCCTCTGTCTTTGGCTATGTCAGATCATGACTATAGACACTCGGTCCTGTGTAGAACCACAGTATTGGAGTTATCTGAATCTGCTTTCAATTACTGTAGTTACCAGGACACTTTTCAAATTAGGAGTCAAGAATTAAAGGACCATTTGAAAAAAAAAATAAATTTTTTTATTATCTATAAGTAGTTGTACAAAGGAGTTGTTATTCAACAATGTGGTTTATGAATACAAGATGTCTTCGTCAAAATCAACCCTTTTATCTTTCTCAGCCCTCCCAGCCTACCAATAAGTTCGTTCATAAGTTAGGTCAAATCTAGAAGGGACAACTGAAGTTGTTTGTGCCAGGATATTATTTCATAAGAAAAAGTTTGGCCCAAACCCAGGTATCACCATACTGAGGGATGACTTAGGTACCATGTGTTGTATATATTCCTCTGGAATACCACAGCTAAATTATTTTTGATTCAGCACTTTTTTCCTATTTTAGCAATAGAAAATATAAATATTGCCAAGCACCAATGGCTCATGCCTATAATCCTAGCTACTCATGAAGATGAGATCTGCAGGTCAGGGTTTAAAGCCAGCCCTGGTAAGAAGACTATGGGTGAGATTCTTATCTCCAATTAACCACCAGAAAACCAGAAGTGGCCCTGTTACTAAAATTGGTAGAGCACTAGGTAGCTTTGAGCAAACGAGATCAGGGACAGTGCGCAGGCCCTAACTTCAAGCCCCACAACCAAATGAACAAAAAAATAACAAAAAAGAAGAAATGAAAATAAAAATTTCATATATGAGTGGGCTAGACCTGCTATACAACTAGATGTGATTAGTTTCTAAAGCACTAATTTGTTTCTAAAATATGTGACATTAAAATTTTAATGATGGAACTAAATATCTTATCATTTAATCAATTATGCCAGCTCTTTTATGTACAACCAGACAAGAACTGTTAACAATGATTATATTTACCACCAAGGAAAACAACCATTAGAAAAGTATCTTTCAAAGACATAAATGCTATAAAATTTGAGCAGGTAAACTTTACTTTTGCTTAAACATGCAAAAGTAAAATGGACATATATATGTCCATATATATATACATATATCTATAAAATCTAATTTCTCAGATTCTGCATACATATGCATATAGCTTTTGATCCATATGATCCTCTCCTAATTATATCCTTCTTTGATGTCACTCTGTGTATATCTATAGACTTGTATCATTTATCATGTCCAAGTACATTTTTTCTTCTTCTACCACCCAGTTTGTTTACTTATAGACACATTTTAGGCGCTTTATTTTTCTTGTACTGCATATTCTAACTTCTGAAAAAAATAATTTCTATTTTCATTACATTAAAAAAGTTAATAGTTCTTATATAGTCATTCTGAATTATCTCATTCATTAAGTTCCCTCAGGTATTTCCATTATATTGTTGCTTTCTATAATCATCATGTATATGTTCTACCATTACAATATCAAATAGTGTATTTCAAAATTACCTATGAAATTCTTTATTCAGAAATATATTGCAATTAAGCATACTTAGAAAAGATAATAAAAATGAATGTCCACAGTAATAAAAGTAATTTTTTACCAAATATTAGATAATTTTGAAAAATCTTGACTATCAATGACTATATCCTAGAAAATGTGAAAAAGCAACAATGGAACTCCAGTAAAAACTAGCATACTTTCAGCAAATTTGTTGTGTCTTTTCCAGGACAGAAAACAATTTAGAATGTAACATACTTTCAGAAGATTATTAAAGAATAGAAAAATTAAATACCACATATTTTCCCAGAAGAGCTGGAGAAATTAGGGAAAAGCTGCATAGATTTCGGTACTTAATTCTACTAAAGGAGAGTAAGTAAGCTCTATCACAAAGGATAATTTATCATTTACTAAAAAGTATTCTGCTGCTAAGCTTCCTTTTAGCTGCCTTACTCCTATACTTTCTTCTGACTGTTATTGGCTCATCCACATTTAATTTATGTATCTGTAATATAAACAGGGACCATCTGAAGGTCAGGTTTCACATTGGTGACATGTTTAGAAGCATTTATTTGGTGCTAACCCTTGTATATTTAATGCAGTGATTTAACATGAGTTTCTAACAAGAGATAAGCAAGGGAGTAATACATGAAAACTGATAAAAGTTTTTAATTTCTATTTACTTTTTCACAATCTGGTTTCATATTCCAATTTTCTTTCACTTCTCATCCTCCATTCACATTCATTTAATCCTTTCCATACTTTTCCACGTCTGATGTTTTCTGCTATCTGGACAAAATGTTTTTTTGTTTTTTTTTTAAATCATTGGCCTGCTTAGTGAAGGCTAATGTTTTATCAGAAGAGATATAATTTTTCTACCTGTGGAGCAGAAATGGGTAAATAGTAAATTGTTATACTATGTAAATTGCAACTCCAATAACATTATTGTAGTTTATCCGAAGAGAGGATTACAATATTTATTTCAGGTAAATTATTTTTCAAATATATTAAGTAAAATGTCATTATTTTTGTGTTTATTTAATTTTTAATTTTTAATGTTTTAGGATATATTTCCATCTGATATTTGATTTTTCACCTTTAGTCATAATTTAATTTGTCAAAGAATCTGGAGAAATTCCAGAGCAAACAAAATACTAATATTTCAATAATACTTCAATGGGTTATATAGATAGATATAGATAGATAGATAGATAGATAGATAGATGTACATACATATATACATACATAAAGTAGTAACAGATTTACTAATTCAAATTGAAGTGAGTATGTACTTAAAGCATTAACACTACCTTAAGTACTCTTCACATGGATTTGAAGCCTCTGTTTCCTAATGACAAATTTTGCTTGTGTTCTAATATATTACCTCTTCTCTAGTAGTCTTGGGAAATAACTTCTCTTATTCTATAAACTTAGATGAAATTAAGCATTTAGGTGGCAAATATATTTCTGTTAAATAACTTAACTCTATACCTCTTTTGATTTTCTGTCTGGACATAGATAGATAGATACATACATAAATATATACATACACACAATATACATAAATGATAGATATATATAAAGATAGATACATAAAGAAAGATATAAAATATAATACATTATAAAATAGAAATATATAATACAGAAAATAGATATAAATATAGAAAATATAAAGGTATAAGATGATAAAATAGATATAAAATATAAATCATAAAGAAATGAATTCATCTCCTGGTATATTTTATCTGTTGTTCAGATTGTGAGTAAGCTTTGCTCATTTTTCAATTTCTGTGACTATCAATTAAAATTCATTAAAACCATCTAATCAAGTAGAACTTCAATAACTTGGAAATAGTATAGCCTAAATTGAAAGTATATGATACTATACTATTCTCAAGTATGATTTGTCTAGATAGATATTGTGCATTTTACATGTCTTCTTTAGATTATGTTGACAATAGTAAACCAAAAATAAGAAATAAGATAAGAAAATAAACATGAAAATGTGCTTATTCTATTATTAAATAAGGATGCATGGACAGAAATTCAAAGATGCATTTTAGGAATTAGACTTGATATATTCAAAGAAGTACAAGAAGATAGTGCAGGATCATGTGGGGCACACCTGGAAGTCAACTAGCTGGCCCTACTTGTTTCTCAGTCTTGGGGCCACATGTAGCTAAGATGGCAATGCCTAACAACAATGTGCAGCTGCTACAAGTGTCTTTGGTTATAACCCGGAGGCAGTTCTGTGGGCTGTGACGCCCCGGCTCTTCTGCCCTTGATGGACAGCTCATGCCTCCCCTTCTTGCAGATCTTAGACCTGATTGGCTCCTGTGCCTTATATTAGTGGCACATACTTCCCCAATAAATGAGACTTTGTGCTGACTTGACTCCCAGACCGTCTAATTGTCCTCCGGTGAGGGAGGGCTGGGTGCAGGCGGTCTGCTGACCCTTTCCTTTCTTGGCTCCTCTGGTCGTGGTGTGCCTTTCCCCGTCTCTCCCGCAGGCTGGGGGAGCGCGGGGGGCTAAAGACCCCGACAGGATCATACAAAAATAATGTACCTATTTTACCAATAAAAATGTTAATAAAATATGCAAACTTGTGATTGCTTTTCCTCCAGAGATTACAACATAGGAATAAAAAGGATTTACATTAAAAAAAAACTCAAGAATTTGAAGTGAGAATATGAACAAACATAACACACTTTCATAGAACTAATGCTTGCTATATGTGAACATTTAGACACAAAGTAAAGCTAAGGATAAAATAATAACAATCGATACATATAGTTATTCAAAGTTTTATGTGTTTTACTAGTAAACTTAATAAAATGCTTATTTTCCAAGTACAGATATAAAACTCTGAACACAATATTGGAATTGGATAACCATTAATAAATATTCTAAAAAGCACAGTATATATTAAAATAATCAATGTTAATAATTGAGTCATGACATTTTGACTCTGATTATTGTCACTGATACTTTCTATTTGTCATGGTTAACCTTGTCAAGAATTGTAAAATGTTCCTTTCACCTTATTAAAAATGTAAAAGTAAAACATTTTTAAAGAAATGAATGTGAATTTACAGTTGACTTTCTTTAGAAAGACCTAATTTTTGTAATGGCCCTGTGATTTCTCAATGACAAGATGAAATGTGCATGACAACTACAATTCAAAAATCTACTCAAAGACTATGTCAAATAGATTTTTGATATACACTCCATTAAAATACGAGTACATAATTTACTGTCCTAGTATTTATTTTTCACACAGGATGAAATGTTTAATATTACTAATGATGGTATGCTAATATGCCAACTATATCCTTTCAAACAAGTCAGGATGGACATTCATCTTCTATGCTAATTAAACCATGTTAGGGTCAAGCATCAGAATAAGAATGTTAAAAATGTGAATGTTTTTCCCTTCTTTTCTCCTTTTTCTTTTTAATGTTGAGTTGATATAAAAAGAGGTTATGGTAACATAAATCAATAATGAGTATAATTCTTCGTGAACCTTGTCTTCCCAGCCCTTGTTCTCTCCTGGTCATTCCCTCTTGTCAGGGTAAGGGAAGGCACATAAAAAAAGGTAGGACAAGGATAAACATGTGATTTTAGGTTTTGTTGATTTTTTCTGTCTTCATGTGCAGCACTGCATCTATTTATGTTTTACAGTCATACTTATTATAATATGAAATTTTATTTTAATGTCTGTGGCAAAATATACTTCTCAGGTAATTGTATAGAAAAGGAATTCTATTATTATTATTATTATTATTATTATTATTATTATTATTATTTTGCCAGTCCTGGGGCTTGGACTCAGTCCTGAGCACTGTCTCTGGGTTTGTTAGTTTTTTTGCTCAAGGCTAGCACTCTACCACTTGAGCCGCAGCACCACTTCTGACCATTTTCTGAATATGTATGTGGTGTTGAGGAATTGAACCCAGAGCTTCATGTATAGGAGGCAAGACCTCTTACTACTAGGACATATTCCCAGCCCAGAAAAGGAATTCTAGTATCCTGTTTGATTCCCATTTTATTGTGTTATGTTTTTATTGTGCATTATTTGATAGATAGATTTGAGCATATTTATCACCAAAATTCCCAGCTTATGTTAACATAAATTGATATTTTAAAGTATATTTCTACACATTGGAACTTACATTAGGTATTTCTAAAAGTTGTCATAAGCATAACAAAGTGCACTTCTATGATTTATTGAGGATGTGAAGCACTGAAACACTCTGAAATGTTCTTGCAAATGAGTTACCTTGTAGTCTGTTGGACAAACCAAAAGAAAAGCAGTGAAATTATGACCTTGTCTTTCTTTGTTATGACCAGAAGAAAAAGTAAAAACAACACATGCACTGATCAAGATGCTAACTTAACAAGCATTAAGCATTATCTCCACTGATTTTCACAGTAATGAAAATGCAATGAGTGGAAAAAAAAACCTCACAAAGTCTTTTCAATAAATTTTAGCTTTCTTGTAAAATGTGTTCTCTAAGGGCATCTCAGACAGTTTAACTTATAACAATTTGACTGCTATTACTGCAGAAACTTTTAAAACTGTGTGTTGCTATAAATTGCCTATGAGTCAGATTCATTGCAAGGTGAGAAAGGGCATTCTGAGTACCCTACCTGTTTTTTTCTAGTCTAATCCAAACTTAAAACAAAATAAGCACTCCTACATTTTTCATGCTACATCAGACTTTAAAAAAAAGAGAGAAGGAAAACATCATTAATTTCTTTAGAAAGTTAAAGCAGGAGGAAACCACATTTCTATAAGAAATGCCAAGTTTCAAGACTTGCTAGCATTTTATATAACCTTGTGAAACACTCTGATTAGCATTGCCCTTCCTTTCACATGGTGAGCCTTGGGCTAGGCACTAGGGAAGAAAGCCTCAAAGGTACAGGACCAGGTCAGTAAAGTCAAGCATTTAATCAGATAATGGAAGCCTATGTCATTAATAAGTGTGTCATTTGCTTCAATAAAGGCACCACTTTGAGAAATCAAATCACTCCTTTTAATATGCCACAGTTTTTGCTCTACCCAGTATCACAAACTTCCCTGGTAACCTGTCCCCTCTATTTGCTTCTTCTAAATACTTACTACTGCAAATATGTTTTTTTTCCTTGAGCTAGAAATTCTTATTATGTATTTATCTCACAATATTCTTATTACTTTCAGGCATATTAAAAGTCCCTTTAACACAGTGTAACTATATATGTGTCAAATACACACAAAAAGAGACTCCTAAATTGTATAATAGCATTTATATCACTTATTACAAAATAACAAAGAATTTCAAAATAGATTTGAGATAATATTTAATAATACAACCAAATAGTATGGTTATAATAATAAACCTATCTTACTTTTCAACTGATTATTAAAATTAGTAAACTTTGAAAAAATGTTAATTAAGATATATGGTAAATAGCAATAAAACACTACTCATATCATTTTTGGATATATGAAACAATTTGAACAAATTAATTCTGGATGTTCTGAGATCTGGAATTTCCTTATTTAATTTTTCTAAAATTTGCAAGTTCTAGTCCATTGTATTTAGGGGTATTCTGATGTGGAAATCACAAATGTGCCATGAATTATTAGATATAAACCAATTAAGTACTTAGAAAAAAATAAATAAATTCCTAAGAGCCTCGCTCTTAGAACTTAGCTACCAATGAGATTCAATCAATAAACAAACATCTGTAACATAGAAAAGCTTATGCTCACTTGGCATTCCTTGTGAATTTAGCTAAACATCTAAAGAACAATTAATTCCAGTTCTACTTAAATTCTTTAAAAAAATAGGGAGGATGTTTGGAATACTTCCAAAATAATTTTACAGGACTAACACATTATTTTTTTCATTTTCTGACTGTATGGAAAACATAATCATACTAAACAGGTTAAATGTTGTTTGAGATTGAATCAAAGTCAAATGAGTCTCAAAATTTTTGGAATTCAACACATAGAAGTCACCCAAAGACTGATGATATCTACATTGAAAAAAAAAGCACATGCAAAAGCATAAATCATTTTTGTATGAATGTGTAAACCTATCCTTTGAAAAAGAGAACACACACACTCCATTTCCCTTTTTACTTCTCAGAATTCCAGCCAGGAGAAAGCAGTCATCATTTAAGAGAACTACAAAAATACTTTGATGTAAAATAAGCATAACTTTAATTCTATTCAGGTCCCACATCCTTATTTGATGAGGAACTCTTGATTCTTTCTATCTGTTGCAAACTTCCATTGGTTAACTTATCATTTTTAACATGTCCCTAAGAAGGTCACCTTGGAACAGTGGCCATAAACCAGTGTGGGGAATCTGCTTAAATAGTTCAGGCATATCAGTGGTGTCTGTGCTCTCATTGCAGACAAATTTGAGGTAATATTTTTAATTTCAAGGACTATTAGCATTGGGTAATCATAGAAAACACTTTCAATTGTGGAAAAATATGTGAAATTTAATTGCTTAAGAGAGTGTATGTGTAAATTTAGTAGTGTCTATCATCAACATAATATAGATAAGGTAGGTTAGGATTAAAGGAGAGGAGAAAAGGAGTCAGATGAAAAAGACAGAAAGTTGTATGGCATAAAGAAGTGAACAGAGTGTACTCCTTTTGATAATATTTCTTAAGGAAGAAATTTCCAAGGTATGAATGAAGTTTCGCTACATAACTTAGCTAAAAAGAAAAAACCTGTGAAGAAGCTTCAAATAATACATAAAATGCTAATGTAGATATACACTGAAGAAACAAATTTTAAGAGCATTGGAAACCATTTAATTGAAAAGAAATATTTTGCATGTGTATGACAGGGAATGAATAAAAATGTGTATCAAATAAAATTATGCCATCTCATTGCAGATTTAAGATTCCACAAATAATTTTTTACATATATTATTAAAAGATGGTTCTTCAAAATATTTTCAATATTTTTATATCACTGCAGGAATACTATTTATCAATTTCAACTGTATTGATTCTGATAAGTAATTTGAGGGTGATAAACTAAACCCAATTTATGATGATATGTATACTTTAAGAGGTAATAGATGTTGACTTTTAATATAATCAGTACAGAAATTCAGGAAAAAGTCAGTTTTAAGTTGACTGTATAGTGTTCTTGATTTCAGTTTTGTTGTTTTATTGTTTTATTTTATTTTTTGCCAGTCCTAGGGCTTTGACTCAGGGCCTGAGCACTGTCCCTGGCTTCTTTTTGCTCAAAGCCAGTACTCAACCATTTGAGCCACAGTGCCACTTCTGGCTTTTTCTGTTTATATGGTGCTGAGGAATTGAACCCAGGGCTTCATACATGCAAGGCGAGCACTCTAGTGCTAAGCCATATTCCCAGCCCTTGATTTCAGTTTTGCAATAGCATAAGACATCAGGTGTTTAGATTTATCCCTACTAAATGTAGAAAAATATCCTAAAAGGTCCCTGAGGTCTCTCTCCCACATAAACACAGGAGCCCTTTCCAAAGCAAAAGGTTAACTGTTTTTCCATCAGTGCACTCGCAATTCAATTATATTATGTTTAGAATTATATTAGAAAGATATCTTCATAGCCTCCAGAAATAAATCAAGAAGGTCAGGCTTGAAAAGTTCACAATTATATTGAATCTATTGACATCTAAGGATCATTAATGATATGAAATAATGAAGGCTATAACAATTACAATGGGGTAGACAGCGGAAATTAATAGTAATCAAAACATGATGGCATGGATTATTCAATAGCAATTTCCTTTTACAACTATTAAAAGATTACACCATGTATGAGAGAAACAGAATTAACACATATAAGTCAGAATAATGTTGCATAGAAATCAAATTTAGAAAATAAAATTATAGTTTAAAATTTTAGTTTGTGGGGCTGGGGTTATGGCCTAGTGGCAAGAGCGCTTGCCTCGTATACATGAAGCCCTGGGTTCAATTCCCCAGCACCAAATATATAGAAAATGGCCAGAAGTGGCGCTGTGGCTCAAGTGGCAGAGTGCTAGCCTTGAGCAAAAAGAAGCCAGGGAAGGTGCTCAGGCCCTGAGACCAAGCCCCAGGACTGGCCAATAAATAAATAAATAAATAAATAAATAAATAAATAAATAAATAAATAAATAAATTTTGTTTGTGTTGTACAGGTTTACAGACAAATATTGGGTGATAATAACCTGTTTTGATTAAATTAAGCAAAATAGCATATATGGAGAGGTATATATGGAAGGGAATGTGTTAGGGCCTGCAAAATATATAAGCAAGAATAATTCTGAAGTAGTCTATGAAGTGTATCAGCTTCAGAAAATAAAATCTTGGGGAATCGCAACCCTGTGAAAGAAATGCTTAGATCAATCTTCGATCCTAATGTTTTTCTGAAGAACTAGGTAACAAGCTTTATTAATTCTATAGCTCTTTAGCAGATGTTCCCCTGATAGGTCCTTAGTGTATATCCTAAAAAGGTTCTCTGGCAAATTTAAGATTCATATTCAAGCCTCCAACTTGATGTTTTCTATCCTTCCGCAAACTTTCTGACCTTTTGTAAAATTGTTTAATGTCTTTTAATAAAATATCATTCATTAATATCATAGATGTTTGCAGTATCAATGTGCAACTTTACCATTGGTAGTACACCACAGAACACATGAAAGAAAAAAATCATTAGGACAATCAATACTTTTTAACTGAGAAAAACAGTAAAATGTTTAGTGAAAATTGACAGTATAATGGTGAAAATATAAGCTTAACACATTATCATAGAAAAAATTTAAAGAATTTTGACCACATACTTTAAATGATACATAGAACTCAAGAACAACATCTGGAAATAACCATGAAATAATTATTTAAATATATATGTACAAATTGTCACAAATATATAATAATTCTATAAAACAAAATACATGTTAAATGTGTCCATAATGGAATATATGCAAATGAAGGGTATACAGTCATATATCCATTGATATATGCATTCATATATCAAATTTACTTAACTCCATAATTGCTTATGCTGCAATGAGCATTGCTTCACATAGTGTAAATTGCAAAGTTCAAGTTTTAGTTGAAATTTGTAAATAAGTGTTAACAACAGATTTATTGTGTCTGTTCTTTTCTAAAAGTAGTTGCAGAAATATAATCAATGTCTGTCTAGAGGTCTACGTCCACCCTAATAGAAAAGAGACATTAAGAAAGTCTCTGGGGCTGGGAATTTGGCCTAGTGGTAAAGTGCTCACCTCCTATACATGAAGCCCTGGGTTCGATTTCTCAGCACCACATATATAGAAAAGGCCAGAAGTGGTGCTGTGGTTCAAGTGGTAGAGTGCTAGCCTTGAGCAAAAAGAAGCCAGGGACAGTGCTCAGGTCCTGAGGTCAAGCCCCAGGACTGGCAAAAAACAAAAACAAAGAAAGTCTCCCCCAGTGTAGTGGGCCACACATGGAGGCATCACAGTGAGACTGTAACCAGAGAGCTTGCATTCTCTAGTCCTTCATGCTAAGGCTTGAGAAACACAAGGAAAAGTACAGCTGACTAAATGCCCCCAATACGGGACAGAAGTGCATTTTAAATCCATAGGATCTACCTTTTGAAATGTTTTCACTGAAAGGACAACACTAGGATCTCAGTGATAAATCATGGAATAAACGTTTATGTCAACAATATATCTTAAAGTATTTGTGAATCTGAACATATGTTTATCTGCAAGTATTTGCAAATGTTTTGTATAACACACTTTTATATATATTGACTTACATTTTATACACAAATTGAACAAAATACTTGTAATTTGACTCCCAAATTATGTTATAACATACATTCTGCCTTTGCTTAAATTTAAATTCCTAAATGCTCAAAAGTATATCATCAAGCGTAATTTATACTGACTATACACAAAATAATACTGCTTTATTTATTATTTTGTGGAAGTACAGTTTTAACATTCTTCTGAGAAAAAATAAATAATTTTTATATTCCCTTCCCTAAACTTTCTGATATATTTGAGATACTTTTAATCTCTACATTCACAGAACATATTTCCATTTTAACAGTAGATAAGCATAAATCAATTGAGAAAAGTAAATCTTTATAAGTACCATTTATTGCGTACCAAACTTAGTATTGGTGATTTTTGGATGAACTATAGTAAGAATTGTATGTTTAAGGTTAGTTTGTTCTATTGTAATGCCATACATAATGTTATTTTAAGATTATGTTCATCTTTCTTCAGGAAAGTTTCAAAACAGTCCTGTTTGGTAGTGAGTTGTTATATAAGCCTAAAACTCTCAACAGTTTCACACTATGTTACTTTAAATCTTTTCCACTTCTATTTATTTAAATTCTGTAGGTTTAACTTTTGTAGAAAATTTCTTTGAATAATGTTGTTGAAGACTGAAAAAAATCAACAGTCCATTAACTAATTGAGTCCTAGTATGCTAGCTAAAGAATGCTTTTATTTTTAATATCTCTTTCTCATGTCAAAATCCACAAAGCCACTAACATGAGTAATACATATTAATGTGTCATTATAGCATCTGGGATATTTGATATCTAGTTAGCATTTTTATTAAACTCCTGTGTTAACATTTTCAGAAATGGACTATTATTAATTACCAATTTAAATCTATACTTGGATACCATGGTCACTATTAAATGGGTCATTTCTGCAGTAATAGCTCTTCCTAAGAGCAATACTTCAATTTCAGCAGATTTTAGTGTTAATAATTAAAGTGTGCATGTACCACAACCTATTTGTCATGGTAACTAGACAGCATGAGACATTAACATGATTCTGTTCTTGATGAAAGACAGCACTCTATTCCATTGCTATTTTCAAAGGAATTCCCTTCTCTTAATCTGCTCTAATTAGGGGAAAAATGGTTATTTACATGTCATGTAAAATAATAATTTCATACCTTAACAGTAATCTAGGGAGGTATGATTGCTAAATTTGCTAGTTGACTCTGTAGGAAATATTGCATATAATTTATTATGGCTGTTTAATTAGTTCTGCAAAATCTATCACTGGCATCATTAAGGTCTATGAACATTCCTCTGTGCATATTTATCCTCAAGAAAGCTTAAATGTGAATTATGCACATTTCTTCTCTCCTCATATTTTCCTACTGCTTACCTTGCTTCCCAAGGAGATAAGAATCTGAAGCAGTGGGTTATAAAATAAGGTTTTTTGTTGTTCTTTTTTTTTTTTTTGAGATCAGCTTTTTCTTGATTAGTATAGCTGTAAGATCTGGAAAAAAAAATTACTTACCCTCATAGAGTCATTGTTTTCTTGAGTATTATATAAACTACTATGCTCTGGCATTATAATTTTATAATACTGTTCTACCTCGAATCAAAGCTAAAATTTAACAAAAAATTCAACCCCATGATATGTACTTTTCCTATGTATGTAGAAATCAATATATATTATATTAAGGGAGTATGTTTTCTTAATCTCAGATGGTTTATAGTATTATTATACCAATTTATTTTAAATGAATAAATATAGAGTAGATCAAATTCACTTCATGTAAAAATTTAACTTGTATACATTCTTAAATGCTAGAGATGATATAAAAATAATCCTTTAAACAAGTTTGCACACTCAACTTTACATTGGAAAATTATTTTAAGTTCAAATACCACCCACAGAGACCCAACATATGATTTTACATTTTACATTATTTTTGTGCTTTAAAATGAAAGTGATTATCTAAATATAGCTATGAAAACAGATAACAGATTTAATGCTTCTTCAACTATATTTGGAACTCAATTCATAGCATATCCATCAAGTATTCAATTATGAAGCAGTTTATTAGTTTTTAGACGGTTTTAAGTTCCACTGTTACTAGAAGGCAAACATGACTTTGATACGTGTATGTACAGTGTGTTTGTTTGTAGGTGAAGGCAATTGACCTCTGGTTGACCTGGATTCATTTCCTAGGCTTTCTTTCTATTAGTACTATGATTCCTCACTCATCAGTGTGATTTGTTTGAATCGTATATCATTTGGGTAAGACTGATTGCCGAATGGGTTAAAGTAAGAGTTCTCATCTTTGGCATTATTGAAAATTTGGGGATTTTAGATCTCCTGTGGCAGGATATGTTCCGTGTTTATAAGGTGTTTAGTATCATCCCTGGCATCAATTCACTGGGCGTCTATATTGTTGTTTGAATTGTGACAATCAGACACACATTGCCAGATGTCATCTCAAGGACCAAAGTCACCAAAATCAGAATCACCACCAGTGAAGAAGAATGCCTAAGGACATTTGTAGGGTTTTTGATGTTGTTGTTTTTCTTCGCATTTGCCTTAGAAATTGGGCTATGACATAGAAAAGGACTTCTGGAAAGAACCTCGGCTTTTTTTTTTTTTTTTTTTTTTTTTTTTTCTGTTTCTAGGATAGCACAATGAAATTGCAGCAGATTTCGCTTACTCTGAATATTGGGAAACTGGGAAGGGTGCTTTATTTCCTATCCACAGATTGGGCAGAGCTAGGGTTGAACACATGAATCCTGGAATATTACACCCTTAGGTAAATGATTCAGCCATTGCTCTAGCTAATTATCTGTTTCCTAGATAAGTAGAAATAAACTTTTGTTGGTTTCCTAAAATGACCTGTCTTATTTTTGTTTTATTTTGACTTTGTTGTTTTATTGAAAGATCAATTCTTTCTACAGAAAGTCAAGCTGATATATATTAACCTTAAAATCCTTGAGTTAAACATTACCTTAGTTTAAGAAATATTTCATCACCATAAATAATAAGTGCAAACAACATAAATAATAAGTGCAACCAACATATTCAAGTTTAAACTATAGCTAATGCAGCTGCTTTTTGGTTGTTTTTGCTATAGAGGATATCTCTGTTTTTTGCATTGCTTTGGTTTTCTCCCCTTCAGATACCTGTTTTCAGTCGGTTTTCAAGGTTTGTAACTTACTTTTCTGGATTAGTTCTACAAAATATTGTTGAAATTCAGATATATCAGAAACCAGTCTACCATGGCGACATGAATCATAGTGCTTCATGGTTTCAAAGCTTAAATAACGAATTGTGAGGATGAAGAAATTCCCTTGTCTATTGAGTAAATTGTGACCTTTAGTTTAAAAGGAATCACTGTGCCCAAGATGATATTTTCCATCTTCTTTACGCCAGATGAATACTGTGTAGAAATATTTTCTTTACCTATTTTTATAAAAGTCTGTTTTTATTTGCAATAAGGTATTTTTATTCAACTTCCATGATGTCCAAGTCTAACATGTAATCTCAAGAATGTGGAAGTCCATATGTACAACCTTTCCCGTTTCCTAGTCATATTCACAAAATATGATTGCGCAGAGAAATTAGAGTTGATTTTTACTCAGATAAGAGTATTTGAAAATCATGTTTATAGGATACACATGCTTAAGAATTAGAACACATCTGCAGATATAAAATTGCTTTTGTGCTAACCTACTATTTCTTTTGATCTCAAATATTATCTTTCTGTGTTAGACTCTAACATCAGAGTCTTTTTATTTTTTCTTTCTGATTCTTGTTTTTGTTTTTGTTTCTCTATTCTTTAGCATGTAGGCCTTTCCTGCAATGGTATAATTCTATTTTCCACATCCCTTCTATCTTTGGGAAATCTTTTATCTTTCTTTTACACCTTCTAAGTTATAATCAATAATGATAATAGCTCCCTTGCAAATACCATCAGATTTCTTGTCCTTTGTCAACCTTGCCCTACCTGCTTAGGAAAAAGAACTCTTAATTAGGTTCTATTCCATACTATTCTGACTCTAAATGTCTGAATGTAAATGATGAAAACACACAACAATCACAACTTATCCTCTACTTTATTGCCATAGTGGAGCCTCGTAGAGATGCTGTGTGCTGCTCACAGAATAAAAGAAGGTGCTATTGGGATCCCAAAATGATAAATAGTACTTTACAGACAAAGGAAGAAGAGAAGAAAGAATTTCATAGACAGGCAACAAAGAAGTAACACAGATTTTCAGGAATGATGCATTGTAGGTGGGAATAGTGGCAGGCAATAAAATACCAAAGCTTGCTATCATACCTTACATCTGGTCTTTTGCAGCATTTCAGGACTAGACAGCAAAATGGGAGCTTTCCCTTCTTTTTCCTACCTAATTTCTTCATTGTTTTCAAAGATAATAGCCTGCATTTCTTTTCTGCAAACAGTTTTCTGTTATCTATTTCCTGTTGCATTCATTTATTTCAGATTAGAGCTTCAACACAGCAGTTTCCTGCCTCCACAATGAAACACGTGGCCCTCCCCATAATCTTTACTGCTAATGGTCACAATTAGTCACTTTCTTCTTAATGGGTTCACTAAGAACTAGCACTTTAATCACTGCAAATGCAGTGCCTACAAATAGCCCAAAGCAAAAAGGAACTCTTGTAACCACAATCATTTTAACAAATGAAAGGAGGGAGGGAAATACAATACTTGTGAGTTTTCAGCAAAGTATTCCTTATATTCAATTGTTTCTATCACTGCTAATTCAACAAACAATGAGTAAATGGTTACATTTAAATATCAAAATTGCATTATGTTACTTTTTCATATTGTCTCACACTATATATAAATATCACTTTAGCATCTGACTGTGCCTAACTTTTCTCCTAATATAAGACCCCAGAAGAAACAATACATTATACAGTCTTTTTTGTTATTCTGTATACCCTGAACTGAAAGATTTGCATAAGTATATAACTTATAAAATGAAAATAAAGATAAGAATGGAGACATAAGCTCATACATGTTAATTAGAAAGGGACCCAAAATTTAATTCAATCTCTGATTTTGTCTCAGTCCTTGAACATTTAACATTTCTAAATGGCTATAATCTTTAGAAATATTGATAATTACAAAAGGATTTCTGTTTAGAAGATATTTTATCATTTTATTTTGAGCAAAACCTTTGCTGTTCTGTGCATGTTGTGAATTTGTACTTATTATTCTTTCCTTATTCACTAAAGTAACTTGGTAGAGCTTATGTAAAAGAATACAAATATGCCAATTGTTACAAAAATTATTCAAATGAATCACATTCTATTTTTATCCAAAATATATGATCAGTTATTGTACTTCATTAAAGAAATTACATGATTGTAAACTTGTCTTTAAAATATATTTTGATGAAAGGTTGTGTATTTATTTTTCAGTATGTCTATTATATGTGGATAAAAACAGAATAATAACTCCTAACATCTCCTTATAGAAATTGCATTTTGTAGTAATAATTCTGGATACAAATCTATTTGAATGAAAGGAAAGACTTAACAATATTATCAAAGGCAAAACTAATGTATTTAACTCAACTAATTTCTTTAAGACATTGATTTTCAAGTGTTTAGTACTATTTAAATTCTATGTATGAATGAAGTGTATTGATTTACTTGTCATGTTGTAGTTATTTGTGACAATGGTTATCAAAAGAACATCAAAAGTAAAGACTTTAAAGAAAAAGATTTACCTTGCTCCATATTATCTTGGTATACTACTGTTAATGTTTTTCACATTTATATTAATTTCAGGTCATTAGTGAGTCACTAAAATGCAAAAAAGCACTTAAACGGCATTCATTTTTCCCTTGGATTCTCTTACACTCTATTAATGTACTGTGTCACTAGTAACTTTAATTGCTTCACCTATTTTTAAAATATATATTTAAAACATAAGAAAAATAGATGATATTAGAAAACATTAATTCATGCATTTCAAGGCAATGAGTCCAGTTTTAATTATATTTGTTTACAAAGTTAGAAAAGTTTATCAATAGAATAAGTTGAAATGAACAATAACTACACAAACCACATTCTTTGATTTTTTTTATTAACTTTTAGTTTTCACAAGTACAAGTATCTTCTGGTTTAGGAAAATTGTTTTATTAAAACTGTTGTCATTCAAAGTGATCTTTAAACAAACAATTTGTTTGCCCAGAGTTACCCATAGCATTATCTAATATTTTACAGAGATTTAATTTTTAGAAAGTCATCTCTGTGTATTTTTAGTGTGTGTGTGACTTTCACAATCTTTAAAAATGACATAGTTTCAAAATCCTCGTCTTTACAAATGAAGCTAAGTGCTGTGAGATAATATCAAGACCATCAAGTCAGCCTTCATAATCAGGATGAGACATCTTAGCACTCATGCCACAGACATTGATTATACCTCAGCAAATTTTAATCACATAAGCATTGAAACATAACACTATCAGTTATTTGCTGCATGATAGTAATACGTAATCATATTAATGATGTAAATAGCTCTATTTACTTCTGTATACTCCTTTTCGGCATGCCTATATGTAAGCTCCATATGCTCTTTGTATTTGAAATGAATATGTTTTCTACTTCACTAGTAAAAGTCATTGATTTGTGCAAATTACATCTCAAAGAAGTATTCATGTTGGTTTTATAAAATTAACTTTCCACAAGACTGAGAATAATCAGATAAAATTAAATCTCTTTAAATAGCAATGTGTTCCCTATTTCTGAAAGGGTACTTAAGATTCTTATAATTTCTTGTTAAACCATATTGTACTTAAAATTTAGAAAAGTATAATTAAATGTGATTATACATCAAAATTATTCCTACCGTTTATGTAGAAAGTTTTTATTATATGCATAAGTATTTTAATTTTAAAAATAAATTTATACCCCAAAGCATAAAAGAATTAATTAATATGTCCTTTGACTTTTATTTCTTTTGTGGACTTTCAAAATATATTAAATTTCTCCTGGGGTAATGGAAATTACTTTTTTTAATTTTATTGTATGTAAAGATGATAGAGAAGTTACAGTTACATGAGTAAGATAATGGGTACATTTCTTTTCAAGCAGTGTTACCCCCTCCAAGAAATTATTTTGGGTTAAATTAATTTGCAAAAAATAATTCAAAATTATTTTTATCTTACAGAAAATATTCTTCTGTCTTTTTACAACTTTACATTATCTCTGTATTTTTCATGTGATCTATTCAAATTTAGGAACACAATTTAGTTGTTCGGGGATATCTGAATGATATAAAAATCCATGTTGACTTAGCTTTATATTAAGACCTGATCTTAACAGAAAAAAAAAAAGACTATCATGGAAGTCTCTCTCTCTCTCTCTCTCTTCCTCTCTTTATTGCTTTTTGTATTTAATATAATTAAAAGTATCAAGTTTGGCATCATCAGAATGCTGATGTATATCAGGTATGGGAAATCAGTCCTCTTATTCATGTAAATTTACACAAATATTGCCTAAGTACACAGAAAATTTATCATTATTAATTATGAAGTGTTAAGTATTGTGAAGTACAGTGACCAATTTTAAATATTAGATCCATGATTTTAGCTAAAGAATTTTTTAATTGATTAATTTCTAAGACTTTGTTAAAAATAGTCCCATATGAAAGGCAAATATTTATACCATTGTATCATGGAGAGCTTGTTATATTTGGATATAAGGATTACATTGTGATATAATGTTCACACTTCTGCAAGATAAAAGAAATGGTTAAAATTAATAAAGACATATTTTTCACATGCTATTGCTTTTTACATTTATGAACAGAAAGTTTAAACAGATAGGATAGAAAATTGAACATGAGGAAAAGATAGAGAGGTTGAATTGCTCTAAAGTGCATTGTATCTTTACATGGAAGTATTGATATAGCTCCGCACATTACAAATGTAGCATCCTTTAAGTATTCATACAAAGGACTTGCCATTTAATAAATTTGTTTATGACGCTAATGTATCCTGATCAATGTCACGTCTTTCATCATTCTACCCATAGATACCCCCTTCATCCATTCCCTCAATATTCTTACTTTTGTATATGATGCATTGAATTTCATGTCATTTCCCCATTCCTCTCTTTAGTTGTCTACCTAACTTTTCTTGGCCCTTGTCCCCCCAATTTTGAATATTGATTTCCCAGTGTTTCTATTAGTTTACCTATTATTTTAGCCTTTGTAAGGAATTACACAGTTTGAATTCTTTTTTTTGTATCAACCATATTTCAGTTAATATACTTAGGTATACAGTATAACAACCCAAAGTGTTTAATTATACATTTATAAGTTAATTCCAGATTTCACGTGAGACAAAGCAGGTATTCTTTTTTGCTCTCCACCCTAATTACTTTACTAAACAATTATTTTTCTAGATCCTCCTATTTCTTTGCTAATAGTACAGTTATCATTCTTTCCAATTCATGCATAAAGTACCATTGTGTACACACATCACCTGCTAATTCCATGCTTTGGCTATAGGTACTAGTGCAATATACATGGTTGTACAGTTGGCCTTACTCTATCCAGGTTTGTGTACTTTTAGGTAAATTCCCAAAGAGTGGAAGTGCTGGATCTTAGAACAGTTCTTTATATACTTTTTGAAGGAACTTCCATACTACTTTCTAGGGTGGTTGAACAATTTTATGACCCCACCAACAGTGTACTAGGGTTCATGTTCACCCACATTTATGTGAACATCTATTATGTTTGTATTCTAGAGTTTTAAAAGCATAGATTATAAATATTCTTGGAATTTTTTTCTAAAGCAGAATCAATGCTAATGTAGCTTATTGTGTTCTTCAATGACAGTTTATGATGGTTACCTCACACCAGTATTTTCAGTTAACATAAAACCTTTATCAAAACTATGGAGAGGGGAAGAGAAGATGGCACTGACACAATAGGGAGGCACCCCAACTCGCTCCAAACAAATAGTGAGCTGGGAACTCCAAAGCCCAATGCCACATCAAAAAACCGGCAAACCCAACAACCAGAACTAACAGAGAAACACAGAAAATGAAAAAGACCAAAGAAAGAAGAGCCTATAATCTGCAAGAAGCTGGAAAATCTCTGAGGTAGCCCCCCATCCCACCCCAAACAGGGCCAGGCTGGGAAAGTGGCCCAAGCACCAGTGACCAGACCACCGATCTTCAGAGAGCACAGAAGCAACAGCAGAAAAGTCCCACCATGAGTGCAGAGACCAGACAGCAGGAGCTCCACAGAACCGAGACCAAGGGTGGAGATGGCATCTCGGGACTGAACTGGCTGGGACAAGACAACAGGGAGAGAGCTGGGAACCACAGACAAGGAGAGCTGGGCCACTGCTGCCAAGCCACTACTATAACCTGCCTCCAAAAATCCCACAGTGTCGCGGGACACAGGCACACACAATCCAGGACAAGTAAGTTCCCCATTGGCCCCCAAACAAGAGATCAGCTCTGGTAGAGACCCAAAAACCTGACGTAGAGCTCATCACAAGGGGACAAAGAAACTAAAGCTCCCTCCCTCCCCCTCCATGACCTGAAGGAACAAAAGAGCCCCATATCTGGTGGCTCTAGAACCCTACATCTCCTGGGAGAACATAGGAGCTAGCAGCAGGCAGAGAAACTACCAACAAAGTGGTCAGGGAGACACATTAGGCCAGTGTCCCCCAAAGCCCCACCTGGGGAGCTGAATCTGTGTGAACCACATCACAAAGAATTGATCATCTTGAATCTCGAGTCTCTTTTGGATGATGATTCCGCTGATAAGGACCAGAAGATTATTGCACTACAAGAAACTGTCAAACTCCAGGGCAGACTAATTAAGGACATAGTGGACAGGGAGAAGAGATATAATCTGCATATGATCGGAATAGATGAAGGAGAAGAGTATCATAGCAGATGTATACAACACATATTCAATAGAATTATTACAAAGAATTTCCCCAATCTCAAAAGGGAAAACCTCACCCAAATAACAGAAGCACATAGAACACCTAGCAGACCAGACCCAAGAAGAAACACCCCCTGACACATCATAGTCAAGGCCTCAGATTTTAACAAGGAACATATTCTGTCAAAACAAAGAAAGAACTATTCTACAACTTCTCCACACAAACTTACAATGAACGAAGAGTCTGGAAGAATACCATCCAAGTCCTGCAGGCCAACAACTGCCAACTCAGACTTAGGTACTGAGGGAAAAGCCAAATATTTCCATAGCAAAGAGAAACTAAAGGAACATGTGAACAAAAAACAACCTTTACAGAGAATTCTAAGAGGAGAAAACCACCCAACAGAAAATGTACAGGACAACCAAACAGAAACACCAAAAACTACAATAGCCAGAGCACAATAGGAAAAACAGCTCAATAAAAATAAAAAAGAAAGGTAAGGAAAGAAGCAAAACACAGCCTAACAGAAAAATGGAAGGTAAATAAACAACACACCTATCCATGATCTCTTTAAATATAAATGGTTTGAACTCTCCAATAAAAAGGAAATGATTGGCAGAGTGGATTGGCAGAGAAAATATAGCTATCTGTTGTCTTCAAGAGACCCATCTTACAGCAAAGGACAAAAACAGGCTCCAAATGAAAGGATGGAGCAAGATCTTCCAGACAAATGCACCTACCAAAATGGCAGGGGTAGCCATCCTGATTTCATACAAGCTAGACTTCTCATTAAAATTGATTCAGAAAGATAAAGGACACTACATATTAATACAAGAAAAACCCCAGAAACAAGATATCACAATGATAAATTTTTACTCACCAAACAAAAGAGGCCCTAAATATGTCAAACAAATTCTTTCAGAACTACAGAACAAGATAGACCCAAATACAATCATATTGGGAGATTTTAACTCCCCTCTATCCAAGAGACAGATCAACACACATAGGGTTAGCAAGGGAGCCGAAGACCTAAGTAACACCATATCCCACATAGATCTGACAGATCTGTACAGAGTTTTTCAACATACAGAGATTCAATACACATCCTTCTCAGCAGCCCGTGGAACATACTCCAAAATAGATCATATCATAGTTCACACAAAGAAACTCAGCATACACAAGAGTACTGACATTATCCCCTGTATTCTATCTTATCACAGCGGAATCAAGGTAGCCCTCAATAAAAAAGGAAAAGACAGAAACTATACAAATACTTGGAGGCTAAACTCCTCACTGCTATCTAACAGTTGGGTCACAGAGTAAATTAGGGATGAAATTAATGAGTTCATAAGTGACAATGACAATGAAAATACATCACAAAGAAATCTATGGGATGCAGCAAAGGCAGTGCTGAGGGGCAAGATCACTGCCCTCAGCACTTACATTAAAAGAGTGGAATCAGAACAGGTAAATAACCTCATGATGCAGTTAAAATGACTGGAGAAACAAGAAAAAAATAAATCTAAAGCGATTAGGTGGAGAGAGATCACAAAGATTAAAGAAGAGATAAATCTGACTGAGAATAGAAAGAACATTCAACAAATAAATAAAACTAAAAGCTGGTTCTTGGAGAAAATAAGTAAAATTGACAGGCCCCTTGCAAGACTTAACAAAAAGAAGAAGAAGAAGAAGAAGAAGAAGAAGAAGAAGAAGAAGAAGAAGAAGAAGAAGAAGAAGAAGAAGAAGAAGAAGAAGAGGAGGAGAAGAGACTCATATTCATAAGATCAGGGGCTCCACCGGAAAAATTACAATAAATACACAGGATATTAAAAAGAATATAAGGAACTATTTCCAGAACCTTTACTCACCAAATAATGCAAATTTTACAGAAATGGATCAATTCTTAGAGAAATATAAACTGCCCTATTTTAATCAAGAAGAAATAAATCAACTAAATAAACCAATGACCCACAGTGAGATACAGGATGTAATCAAGAGCCTTCCAACAAAGAAAAACCCAGTCCCGGATGGATTCACCAATGAATTCTATAAAACCTTCAGTGAGGTGCTAATACCAATACTCCTGAATCCTTTTCCTGAAATAGAAATAGAGGGAGAGATCCCAAACTCATTCTATGAAGCTAATATACTCATCCCCAAACCAAGCAAAGATCCAACAAAAAAAAGAGAATTACAGACCAATATCACTAATGAACACAGATGCAAAACTCCTCAACAAAATATTAGCTAACAGGATCAAGAAACTGATCAAGAAAATTATACATCATGATCAAGTAAGCGTCATCCCACAGATGCAAGGATGGTTCAATATCCGCAAATCAATAAATGTAATTTACCACCTCAACAGAGCTAAGACCAAGAACCACATCATCATCTCAGCTGATGTCCAAAAAGCCTTTGACAAGATACAACACCCATACATATTAAAAGCCCTGGATAAAACAGGAATAGAGGGAACATTCTTTAAAACAATAAAAGCCATATACAACAGAACAACTGCTAATATCATATTAAATAGGGAGAAACTAAAACCATTTCCCCCAAACTCAGGAACAAGACAAGAATGACCACTCTTCTCACTTCTATTCAACAGAGTGCTGGAATCCCTAGCCAAAGCAATAAGGCAAGAGGAGGACATCAAAGGGATCCACATTGGTAAAGAAGAAAAGAAACTATCCCTATTCACAGATGACTTGATCTTATATCTGAAGGACCCCCCAAAAAATAATCAGTCCCCAAACTCCTATAACTAATAAACCAGTTTGGCAAAGTACCAGGATAAAAAATTAACCCACAAAAATCAGCAACTTTTCTATACACCATTAATGTACAAGCAGAAAAGGAAATCATGGAAATAATACCATTTTCAATAGCTAAAAAAAAGAATAAATTACCTAGGGATTAACCTAACTAAGGACATGAATGACCTATTTAATGAGAACTATAGAATCTAAAATGGAAAGTCAAAGAGGACACAAGGAGATGGAAAGACCTCCCATGCTCATGGGAGGCAGAATCAATATAGTGAAAATGGGCATATTGCCCAAAATGGTATACAAATTCAATGCAATCCCCATCAACATCTCAGCTACATTCTTCATTGAAATAGAGAAAACAACCCATAAATTCATATGGTACAGCAAAATCCTAGAAGAGCCAACACAATTCTAGGCAAAGGAAGCAACACAGGAGGAATTAGAATACAAGACTTCAAGCTGTATTATAGAGTCATCATAACAAAAACAGCCTAGTACTGGCATAAAAACAGACCTGAAGACCAATGGAATAGGAAAGAAGACTCAGAAATAAAACCGCATTCTGACAATCAGCTGGTATTCGACAAAGGAGCTAAAGACATATAATGGAGAAAAAAAAAATAGCATCTTCAACTATTGGTGCTGGCAAACCTGGGCGGCCACATGTAGAAAACTCAAAGTGGACCCTATCCTATCACCATGCACCAAGATCAACTCAAAATGGATTAAGGACCTCAACAGCAGACCTGAAACCCTGAAACTAATGAAGGACAGAGTAAGGGAGACACTAGAACTTATAGGCACAGGTAGAAAATTCCTGAACATAGTCCCAGGGGCACATCAGATAGGAGAGAGACTTGACAAATGGGACTACTACAAAATAAAAAGTTTCTGCATGGCTAAAGATATAGCCACTAAATTAGAAAGATAGACAACCATATGGGAAAGGATCTTCACCAGTACAGCAACAGACAAAGGCCTAATATCCGTCATCTACAGAGAACTCAAAAAACTAACCCATTCCAAACCCAGTAAACCAATTATTAAATGGGCAAAGTTGCTAAAGAGAGTCTTCACAGAAGAGATAAAAAATGGCAAAGAAACATATGAGGAAATGTTCAACATCCCTGGCAGTAAAAGAAAGGCAAATAAAAACAACCCTGAGATACCACCTCACTCCAGTTAGAATGGCCTATACTCTGAACTCAGGCAACAACAAATACTGGAGGGGGTGTGGGGAAAGAGGAACCCTCCTCCATTGTTGGTGGGAGTGCAAATTAGTACAACCACTTTGGAGAATGGAGGTTCCTCAGAAAGCTCAGCATAAACATAAATATGACCCAGCTTACCGCTCCTCAGCATCTATCCTGAACAACAGGTTTCAGGATATCATAAAGACATCTGCACATCCATGCTTATCACTGCACAATTCACAATAGCCAAAATATGGAAAAAACCCAGATGCCCCACTACAGATGAATGGATCCAAAAAAATCTAATACCTGTACGCAATGGAATATTACATAGTGATTAGAAATGATAAAATATTGGTATTCGCAGGGAAATAGTCAGAATGTGAACAAATAACGTTGAGCAAGACAAGCCTAGAACACACAGAACAAAGGGGCATGGTCTCTTTGATATATGACTGTTGGGTAGGGGTGGTGGGGACAGTAGAGACCAGGTCTGCAAAACAACAAACTTCTTTCCAAATGGTATTGCCACATGCTTGGGTCTGCAAGTTTACACTATGTATCTAAAACCAAACAACTACTAAACATAAAAAGGTCTAGAATTGTCCTATCAGTGGATCACAATAGCTCAACAGCTATGTACACATGATCATATAAGATAAGGATAAGCAAAAACAACTCCAAGAGAAGGACATAGGAGGATTCTATTGTTGATGTTACCTTTAAAGTTCTAGGTGAATTTCCCTTGTCATACCCTACGTGGTTACTGTATATGATTTTGGTACACTGAAACTTGTATATATGCCTACCTGATCTAGGGAAGGGAAAGAAAAATGAGGGTATAAGATATCACAAGAGATGTACTCACTGTTTATTGTATAATTGTACACCCTTTGCATAACGCCTTGTCAATAAAATTTAATTTAAAAAAATACTATGAAGAAAATAAATTCACTTAAAATTACATTTCAATATATGTCTTCGAAAGAGACAGCAGTTCTTTCAGCATCCAATGTGTAACTATTATCAATTGAAGAACACATGTACATATGTCTGATAAAAGATAAACATTTTTCGGGAATTATTTTACTTTTTCTCCTAAGAAGGTATAGTGTTTTTTGTTGAAAATAATATATACTTACACTCAGCAATCACGCTTAGGGTTTGCAAATGTGTATGGTCCACTGGGCCAGCATCTTGCTATATATGTTACAAATTTAGTAAACCATAAAAATATTAGTCATGTATAAACAGTTCCCTGTACTCACAGCTATTGATGCAAATGTGACATTAGTAAGTGCAGAAAGGCTGAGGAAGCACTGTAAGTATGTGAAAATCAGTATGCCTGTGATGATTTTTAGCTTTAACTCTATTAAAAATGATCTTTTGCTGCATACAATTATTCAATCATTAACTGTTTCTTGGAATTCTATATGCTAATCCACATGCTGCCAAAACATTTCATATATACAATGGAAACATTCTTCTCAGCACACATATAGCTTTGATTTGTGAAGGATGACAGGGAAGTTCTTTGGGAGGGAATATTTTATCTTCTTGTAGCATTGCTTGTGGCTGTCCGCTTCAGTAGGTAATCACATATTTTTATAGCATTAAAATATTCTTGCAAGGCAGTTCCATTTTTATTACATTCCCCTCAGCTGTTCACTTCCACTAAAATGAACAAATGAATGAATGAATGAATAAATAAATAAAAACTTGATAGTATAACTAAAACTCATTAATTAAGACGTTGATAGAATTTGCTAATTTATTATTCAATATTAGTTTTTCTAAATTAGATTTAAAAAATAATTTCTGTTTTTCTGCAGATCCATAAAGTTCAGTTGATATTTTTTTAAAAAATAAGTTAATATTTAATTTTTTAGATTTCCTCTCAGAATATGTTCTTTTCATAGTCTGCTAGATTCTTTTTCCTGAAAGTTTAGTTACTTCTAAGTTAAACCTAAGTAATGGTTTTGAAATTAAAAGTGAGAATCAAATTAAATATCTGCATGCCACTGAAGTTTACTCCTGGTACAAATTATGACTTTTGCTATGACATCACACAAAGTGTATTCATATTACAAAGCTGCATATAACTGCATAATGTTAATTCACCGGCATACAATATCTTCAGATTGGAAATAGACGCTTTAATTGTCTTATGTTAGACATAATTTATATTATTGATTTAGACAGGAAAGAAATTTACTATGAAGACAATAGGTTGTTCATATTAACACCAAATAGTATGGAAAATCCAGCATTGGAAAAACAAAAGCAAAAATCGAGCTAAAATTATATCCTGCTAAAGATAAGAAGTGTTTGATAATTAATACAGAAGTGCTTGTTTCAATTGTGGTTTTATATCCTTCTAACTTTATATCTAATAGGTCTCTTTGTGGTAACAGACTCTCAGGTATTTTTGCTGAAATTTCTTCAATTGGAATAAAAGAAACATTTTCCATGCTCCTGTGTATTCATTATACACATGCATGTACAACCTATAACAGTAGAGAGAATCTAAAGTATATTTGGAAAGCTTTCTAGGCATTTATTGTACTTTTGCCCTTTTACTTACCTAAGTGAAAAGCAAGTGTTCTTTATAAACTTCTACTCCTCATCGGCCTGGTATTTGGAAACCATTCAGATATGAGCCCAGAATAGTTAAATGGCACATTTCCCAAAATTTATGGAATTCCCCATAGCAGTCAAGTATTTCTATCTCTGAATATTTTTCTTTGGAAAAAAATATACATTGTCTTTAAATTTCTCTTAGTCCAAGTTTACTGACACACATTTTAACTTACATCGTTTTCAGAATTCAACATTCTAAAAGAATAATTTCACTGGTTCCAGTCTTTGTGAAATGTTCATCCTTTATCATGTATATCATAATTATGTCATGCTTACAGTTCCAGTTACCAGGGAGCCTAATCAGGGAGTGGAAACACTTCAAATAAAGTTTGCATAGTTGGTATTCTTTTAATATAACTAGATATATCTCACAAGCCAGGTAAATGTTTACAAATATTCTGTATTATACACATATATATGTACACTCTTCACTATATATATACATATATTTTTTCATGTATACAGAGTTCATGCTTACAGAGCTTCATCTGTTTCCTATCAATAACTCATTTTAAATGAAAGATATTTGATCAGATAGGACAGGCTTGGTTAATTTAGCACCCTAAGTATTCTATAGTCGACTAAGTTGGAGCAATAGTTCCATGGTAAAATGTAGCGTCAAGTGGAACCAACTACACTCAAAGTTCAAACAATTAATGAGCAGTTACATATTGGAGAAACAAATCTAAATTCTCTTTGGACTTAATTATCTTAATTTCTAAAAGTAGGATAGTATTAATTTGAATTTCTATGAAGAATAAAATGAAGGTATATAATTATGACTAAAATAGCAGTCTCTTTACAGAAGTTTTTCAGTTATTTAAGAATAAATGAATAAATAAAATTAGAAATTTGAAAAATAATTGAGAAATTGGACTTCTCTCTCCTCCATCTTCTTAACGCATTTACCCTAGAGTTTCATTTTTAACTATTTGTTCAGTCTTGTTAATGTGTATTATTCCCATTTGAACATGGCAAAGATTAGTAGAAACTAAAGCTTGTTCTTTGAACTATAAGCACAGAGGAAGTTAATGTATTTCCCAGTCTCTGTGGCAGTCTAGGAGACTAATAACTTTGATGAAACCTTTTCTATAAGCTGCAAAACTCCCATTAATCTATATCCAATTTTTGTTCCTCTGAATAAATCTTATTATCTAACATAAGTGATACCCCAATGACCAAAGAAATGTCAGATGGATTCATGAGTCAAGTCTTGCTATTAAAGACTTCTTGGTTTGGCAGATTACACGATATCTTGATGTATTCCCAATAAGTTTTATCTGTTTGATTCTATATTTCATGTTGAGGTTTACTTGTATCTCTTCAGTCCTTTAGGTCACTTTTGATGGGCATTGTGTTTGAGGGTTATTCACTAATAAAATAACACTATGCTTACAAAGAGGTTTTTTGGGGGAAGAATATGTGTACTTTATATTTCAAATATAAGTATACTTTTTATTTCATTCTACTTGCCTACCCACTTACAGTATATGAAAAAATACTCAGAAGGAGGTACTAGAGAAGGGTGTTTTAGCCTGAACCATCATACTGTTCTGAAAATATGGAAAGTTGTAATAATGCCCAGAAAGGATCATTTGTTACTGAAATTTTTTACATGATTGATTGGAAAACAAAAAAAAATCAAGCTCTTAATATGAAAAGATGTTTATTGAAATGAACTCCAAGAAATGGAAACAAGAGAGCTTTGTATTATTGTTCTTTTGCTTGGTTTGTTTGTTTGTTGCTTTTCTCTTTTGTCCCTGTTTTTGTATTCTGTACCTTTTGTCTCGTATTTAAGTTTATCTGGGGTGGGGCGGGGGGGTAAGGGGAACACAGAAATGGTGGGTGAACAAATGCATCACTATCCCTAAGCACTGGGTTGAAAACCAACTATATAATTTGTGGGGAAGAGGGGTCAGGAACAAAAATATAGGCAAGAATGAGGGAAGTGACATTGTTTAAAAGGAACTGAACTCATTACATGACTTTTGTAATTCTACTGTATACCAGCTTTACAATAACAAAAAAAAAATATGCGCTTTGTAAAAATTTTTATTACAGATTTTTGCCTACTTTTTTCAGTTTAATTAATTATTCTCAGGTAAGATAATTTAATGTTGTAATATATAAGTGCAAATTATTTTATTATATATTTGTAAATTTGATGCAAAAAATTTACCCCTGACAGTCTGCAGCTCTGGAAAGTAGACTGTGAAAGCTACTAGGCTCCAGGAAAAGTGCATATACATAAACACACACACACACACACACACACACACACACACACACACACACACACACATACACAAACAAACCGAAATAGGTCACTTGAAGGGATGGGTGAGTATGGGCTAATGGTTGAAAATAAATTGAATTTTTGGTGACACTGACCAGGATGTTGGAGGAGGAGTGGGGGGAAAGGGTAAGGGGATGAGGAAGAGGAAAGTGGTGAGAAAGAGGAGGAAGATGAGGAGGTATCTATATCTAACCATCCAGTGACTGTAATAGGTCAAACACATACAGGATTAAAAAAAAATAGATCATCATTCAGCAATATGCCCATATGGAAAGTACAACAGGCCAACAAGAAGTACACTCTTAGTCAACTCTGTCTTCAGATGTAATGAAGAGAATATTCTCTTTCTTTCTCTTATTTAGCCACATATATACAGTACTAAAATATACTTTGTTGTCAACATAACTTAAGATACTACCCTCAGTGAACTGTTATTCCTGGCCACCCATATTTTTTAAATGTGTTGAATTCCTGCTAGCTGTGTATTTCTACTTTATGAAGGAGAATATGTATTTAAATTATCATTTATAACCAATTTGAAAGTTCAGCCTAAGTAAAATGAAGTAATTTACTAGGTGGTAGTAGCTGTCCTTCAAGAAATCAATTTCAAGTACAATGGGAGATTTGGCTTTGTCCAGATTTCCCAGAAGAGACAGTAACTGATTGAAACATGAGACACTGGATTACTGTCCGTAGGGAAAGAAAGTGCAATGAAACCCAACATGTTCCTGAACCTGATACTAGCTTAGCAGTTATCAGTCTTCAATTAGTACTTTTTAAGTATCCTTTAACTTTCCTCATGCTTGTGAGTATCCCAGTAAGGTCTTCTATCTGTTAGGCCACTGGCTAAAGATGAGTTAGAGATAAATGACTGGAGAACAAGATAGTCTTTACCTCACATGTGAGAAACCCTTCATCCATTAGTCCTTTCCTTAAAACAAGCAATTCACCAAAAGCTCTTAGTGACTTGCTGGGATTGGTGATATTTGGGTCATTTATAGAATGACAGAATTACCCTTGAAGCCCTACTTCTTTTCACTTCAAACTAGAAAATGACAGCCTGGAAAGTTAGTTTTGGCTTGTATTTGTGTTAGTAAATAAGTGTTACTGGGACCAAACATGTTCTTCAAATAGTATTGCATGCTACTGTTTCCAAGAGAAGAATTGAGTATCTAACTTAGAGATCAAATATTCTTTAAAGAAAACTTTTATAGATTGCTTTATATTGCTACATTAAAAGAGATATGTTTTGTACAAAATACACATCTCCCAGAGTATCTTTATCAGATTATCACTTGTTGAAATTAAACACAACCACTACAAATGATTCCATGTCGTAAGTGAATAGAACATAATAGTCTGCCCCAAACTAAAAGTAAGCAAATGAGAAAAGAAACAAGCTGGGAGCCAGTGGCTCACACCTACCTTCTTAGCTATTCAGGAGGCTAAGACTTGAGGATTGTGGTTCCAAGGAAGTATATGAAAAAGTCTGTGAGACTCTTATCTCCAATTAACTACTAAAAGCTGATAATAGGCAGAAAGTGGGGCTGTGGCTCAAGTGCTAAAGCATTAGCCGTGAGTTCAAACCATAGTACTGGCTAAAAAGAAAAATTAAACAAACAAATAAACAGAAAAAAACCCTGAGTCACTTTAATGTATTTCAATTTAATTTTAAATATGTTGCAGGAAAGCAAGAAGACTAAGAAGGCATGAAAGTTAATGAGTGATAAATGACAATTATTGCAAAAATAATCCTTAATAGCTGTTATACTTCCAAATATGTTCTCAAGGAATATAAGTTCAGCAGTTTAAAGACAGTAAAATTGTACCACATCTAATCTTTGAAGCGCTCCAAAAGTTATATTGCCTAATGTGGGCGCTTAAATCACAATAGAGAAATCAAAGACAATAGCAACAGTGTGTGATTAGCAAGCAGTGCTAGAACTTTGATACAACTATTCAGAAATGTAAGAAATGAAAAAATAATTTTCTATACCTTGGTACTTAGCAAATTTTTCCTTAATGTTTTATTAGTATATGACAGCAAAGATAATTCTTACTAAGAGTTTCAAGAGGTACAAAATTAAAGCTT
Organism: Perognathus longimembris pacificus; assembly: GCF_023159225.1. Taxonomy (NCBI): domain Eukaryota; kingdom Metazoa; phylum Chordata; class Mammalia; order Rodentia; family Heteromyidae; genus Perognathus; species Perognathus longimembris. The sequence goes on from NC_063163.1 coordinate 27,241,828, forward strand.
TGAATATGTGACTTAAATGATTCAAAAGCTTTACAGATTGCTTAATTTTGCAGCTTCCGATCCAACTAGAAGTATTTCTTTCAAATTTGTTCCTGTTCACTGAATCATAAATGCCAGCAGTTGTTGATGTAAGAATGATAAAAATTTTGCAGGGAAAAAAAGGGATACAACTATTGTGAGCTGTAAATGTTTTCCTTATCTTTTTAATATCTCTACTTCCAGCCGAGTATACAGAACTTATTTTAAAATCTGTGAAGTTTTTTCCCCCCACAAAATTTAATGAATCAGGCAATGTGAAAGAAAAAAATCAGCCTGAGAGAGATTAGACTTGGCATAACCTAGAGGGGTTCCTATACTATAACAGCAGATACTGAGCATAAAGCTTTAGGAATAAATGTTTGTTGGTTGGGTTTAAGTCTTCCTATGATCTTGTTCCTCCTTTCTAAAAGCTTCTTTCTCCCTTAGGAGTAGAAAAAAATTTACCAATGTCTCTATCTTGGAAGTGAGTTTTTCTTTTTTAAATTCTTGTCATTCCTTAGTTTTGTCTTGTTTTGCTTCAGGTTTTTAAAGAGTCTCGCAGATGGGGTTTTTAAATGAGTTTTTGATACACTTTCCACGTAGACTTTGAAACAAGATTGTCACAGGAATTTGCAATTCTTTAGGATGAACTAAAGGCACTGTGCATTATGAGGTGGATCTGAATCTTTTGTTACCTGTGACATAAGGCTGTAGTTTCAATATTGAGTGTTCCCCTACAGCCTTTACATAATTCTGCATTCTGGGGTATTACTAAGAGATGATTGAATTATATCAAGTGTGGCTTTCTGACTAAGACTGTTAGGCCTGTACTTTTCAAATGACAGCATCCATCCAAAAGACATGAACTCCCTTGCAATTCTGCAACACACGTTCAGTTGTAATAATGTGATGGTTAATCTTAATTCTCAACTTGTTTCAACTGAGAATTCACTGTGTGATCAGAAAAATACATATTTGAGACTGTTTGTAATGACATTTTCAGAGACAATCTGACCATAATAAGAACTCTACATTATGAATAGTTTAATACAACATAGTAGTAAGTGCATGATGGCATTGTAATGGGAAGATGTGGAGGCTGGATGGGTTGGAGATCAGTCACCTGGGGCAGGCCTTGAAGGTTATCTCTTGCCCTGACCTTTCCCTGTAAATCACTCTCCTTTCTTCCAGAACATTTTGATGTGAACTGCTTTGCTCTTCCATGCCCTCTAGTCAGTGATACATTGACACCTCAGAAACCATGAGCCAAAATAAATCTTACCTCCTGTCTGGTATTTTGTTCAAAAAAAGATTGCAAAAGTTATTAATACGGGAAGTGGATAGCAGAGAAGTTGGGTCACTGCTGGAACCAAACCTGACTAGTTGCTTCTTGAGCTTTTAGATATGTTTGGTGAGATAATATGAAGTGTTTGAAAGAATCTAGCTAGAGAAAACCTAGGGTGATTGAAGCAGAGCTTAGTGAATGAGACTGGTGGCAGATCAGAAAGGCTGAATGTCAACAGAAAGATAAACACTGAAAGTAATTTATAATTCCCCTGATAGGACACCATGATGGTATTATTGGCAAGGTGATGAAAGTAGAAGTTTAACCTGCTTGCAGGTTTTAGGGCATGACATCAGAGGCCATCATCTTGGCCCCCCTTTCGATACTCCTCTCTCTTATGACAGGCAGCAATGATGTGAACTGCTCTGCTCCACCATGTCCTTCTAGTTACCATAGGTTTATGCCTGTGAGAACCTGGGCCAAAATAAACCTTTTCCCTACTGAAGTTGTTCTGTTAGACATTTTGGTCATAGCAATATCATAATAATTAACACACTTTAGAAGTCTGTTCATGGACTTTATGGACTTACATTTAGCTTTAAAGACATTCAAAGGAGACTAGCCAGGATTCTGACAAAATGTAGTTTTGTAGCTTCCGGATGTAGCTTCCGGATCTTTTTCTAAAATTTTAAATCCATCTCCAGGTGTTACAGACCACTGTCGCATTTTCCAGTAGAGATTCTTTCTTAGAAATGCCCTTTGAATTTAGACTTCATTGATTCTTGGTAAAAAAAAACAAAAACAAAAACAAATAGCCGAACTATTCCACTTGAGAAAGTGAATAGAGAACAGAGCTCCTCACTGAACACAGCCTACCGCCATCACCGGAAACATCAACGTGCCTGTCCATTTCCTGTCTGCCTCCCACTGTTAATGGAAGTTCGATTTTAACAGCACTTTGGAAAGCCACGAAACAACAAACCTCAAAATAGTCCCATCTGTCAGTACTGACAACACGTGTTTTTAGCACTTCTCTGATGTGTTAGCTTCTGATCCAGTCCTACTAATTGTTTATAGGGGCACTTTTCAATATCTTAGATAAATGTAAAAATAAGTCTAAAATATGAGGAAAATATTAATTACCATTATTTTTAGAATGTTGAAGGAGAGGAACAAAGCTTTCTAAGGATGAGGAAATTGAATAAGTAACTCCTGAATTCCAATAAAGAAGTAACAAAGTGTAGGGACTTATTACCTCCTGTGTAGTCCCCTTTCACCTGCGAGTGTAGGCCACCCGTCCTGCAGGCGGCAAAGCTGGAGTGAAGGCTATGTGCAAGCCTTGGGTGTGTGTGGCCACGAGACGCCCCTCCCCCCCCCCACACACACTAAGAATGAGGACGCAGGACACGCGGGCTTTCTCAGAGAAGACATCTAGGAATTCCAGCGTTTACTCAGGGGAGGGCTTTATATGACAGTAATGGCGGCAGGAAGGGGAGGGATCTGGAGGCACTAGTGATAGGCTGATCTGGGCTGTCCATCACAGTGATGTCACAGAACTGCCCTCAGAGGCGGAGATCACAGCCCACAGGACTGCCCCCTCGGGCTCTGCTTGTTGCCATTATGATAGCCATGTGCTCGGAGAAGGAAGGCGGGGTTAGTTTAGGCCGCCTTTCTGGTTTGGGGGGGGTGGTGGGAGGTAGGCGTAGACAACAGCCTCACAGCCTCAGGGCGGGAGAGGGGGCAGTCACTCAGGACCGCCCCTTGAAGTTATAGCCAGAGCCCAAGAACAAAGCAAAAAACAAAACAAACAAAAAAAGAAAAACAACAGCAACAATAAAACCTCAGCTTCCATGAAGTGCTCATTAAAAATTAAAATCTCAAGTTATTTGATAATATATATTGCTATTGTCTCCCTTGACCAGTGCGAGAATTACAAGGAAGTGAGCAGTGTTTTCTTTTGGGTATAGGCCGTTTCGTGTCAAATTGCATAATGGAGCTAGGGAGTTTATTAAACTTGATATACAAAAAAAATATATATATTCTTCTCCAGTTCAGAAACCAGCCAAATTTTTCATTAAGACTTGTAAAAACAGACAAAGATGCAGCAATTATGTAAAGAAAATGCTCTTCTAAAGCAAATTGGCCCAGATTTTTAAAAAATGTTAAAAACAGTAGAATTCTGATTTTACCAGAAGACAACTAAATTTTATTATACCTGTATCACATTAGTGAGTAAACATTTACATTGAATTTACCAAATTCATAGGCTACAAAATATAATTTTATAAGTATACTATTATCACATTATGTTTTAATGAATGTTAAAGAACAAAAACATAGTATGTTTTAGTAAATATTAAAACTATCAACTGATGAATGACTAGTTGAAACACAAAACAACTCACAAATCTTTTTTGTGAAATGAAAAAAAGTAAGTTAGGGATCAACAATTTGGAAATTGCTGAACGATACCATTTTTGCTTTTTTTTTTTTTTAAGAAACCTCGATGAGGAGGAAAAGAGTGAAATGGAAAAAGTATATTATATTATACTCAGAAATTATTAGAATATCATTGATCAGCTCATAAAGTAAATTTATATTATGCATCAGTGCAACAGTGGACATAATTAAGCATATAATTCTTTTGGCTTTTACTTGTAAACTTAATTATATAATCATCGATAATATTCTGGAAAAGCTGTAGCATCAATTGGTAATATATTGAAAGCATTTGCTATTTAATATGCCAAAAATCTAAAAACTTTACTTATCCAATTAAAATTTTTGCAATATATGTTATTTTAATTGATAATATTCTGGATAAGGTATAATAGCATCAATTGGTGAGTAAGACATTGGAACTAATTGTTACTTAATAATATACCAAAAATCTAAAAACTTTATCTAATTAGAACCTGTGCAATACACATTTTCGTCCAACTGAATGACTATTTTCCTCACTGTAGGTTGTTTTACCATTAATTTATGTTTCTTAAGGAGAATTTCTAGTGTCAAGGTATAACTTGGAATTTTTCTTTTCTAAATTTATAATATATAATATGTAACCTCTACTGGGTTAGAAAAAGTGTTACTGAACATCTAGAAATGTGTGTGGTATCACAGAAATAAGTCCTTAAAATAATTTGAAATATGTAATAGTATTTAGAGCTTACAGCATCAAAATAGGAATTGCATAAAAATCAGGAAATAATGATTTAAGTTACACACTTCTAACTTTGAAACAGAATTTATCTTGTAATATCATTCCAAGTAGGCTCAAATTTCTATTACTATGATTTCTTACATATTTACTTTTTAAACTTTTAGATTATATGATATTATACTGGATTCACATATGATCATGAATTTCTTTTAAATGTAATTTCTGTTTCAGATATTTACCTTTCAAAATACAGAGTTCACTTATTGTAGTTATGAGTTTATAAATACAGATATTTTCATTGTATACACCATGTTTTAAAAAAAATCACAAAATAATTAAACCACATCAGATATAGGAACAGATAACTAAACCATTAATCAGAATATGCTAATATGAATTCAATATTAAATAATCTATTTAGAATTCTAAGACTGTGTATTTCTTCACAATGATACAAATTATAAAATCTTCTGAGTAATATTTGCCAAAAAGACATCAATAAATCAATTTGAATTATAAAATACAAATATTGAAACATTCATTTATAAGTAATATTACAGTACTTTTCTTTCAAAATTAAATTTACAAAACTCGGCCTTTGGCAAAATCCATTTCTCACTATTATGTTTAGGATTTCATAAGAACCATTAAACCATTCTTATATTAAAGTGAGATTTTGGAACAAAGAAATATTTTCCAAGGAAAAGGAAAATTTTCCAGGAAAATTTGCTACAAGTGAAACATGTTACATGATTTTTAGAGCATCACAGAAGCATGAAAAATGTAATATTGTTGGAAAACAGAAGTTTATTTCTGTATAATGCTGCATATGGTATAGGACTTTTTGAATAGCTAAGAAAAACTATATTGAAGGATTATTAATTGGTATTATATTTCAGAATATTGCTCAATTCATTAAAAACTAAAATGGAATTTTAATCTAAATAGCTAACAAAACATTTCACACACATGACATAACTGTCATGCCTCACAATATTACTCTAGATACTATTGTCACACTTTCATGAGTTCCTGAGAAACCAAATGGGCAAAGAAGTCACATATAAATTTTTGTTTTAGAAATTCTAAAAGTCTTAACAATTGACTTTTGAAATGTTCTTCAACTTTTTCTCCTAAAAAAAGAGAAATTATCTGGGCTTTCCTACAGTAGAAATGAAACTTAAAATATCATTATTAATATAAATTTGTCCAAAAGTTTTGTCTCCATTTATAAATTTAGAAATGAAATAATTATAAGATTTATTTCTAAGGATTATATGTCTAAACACTTATTAAAATATGAATTCAAAATTGTTTTTATCATAATTTTCATCATTAAGAATATTTTAATAAAACCAAAGTACAAATTCATGAGGATTAAAGTAATATGTGAAAGCTCTTTCATAATTGTATTGAATTAACTGAAAGTGAACTACAGTGATCTAGATACAGCTGAAGGTAGTGTTTATATGTTGTACAAGTTGTGGTTTTTCAATGAATAGGGCACACCTTGGCCCTCACCAAATACAATTCAAGATGTCTTTCATTATTGACAGGACAAAGAAAACATTCAGAAATGAGTAGAATAACTGTTCAGTTCTGAGAGTAGCAAAAAACTACTTTTTTAATGGTATTTTTTTATTTCCTAATAAACAGTAGAAAGCTCACGAGTGCAGTATAACTTTAGGTTAAACTTTTTGAAATTTTATCAAGAGAATATTCCACCTCAAGATTTAAGTTTCTGTTCTTAACAAAAACAAAACGTAGTATTTTATTATTAGCTAGAAGACATTTAAAGAATGATCATGATTTAGTATTTAGTGGTGTTACAGTGATTAGGCAGTGTGTAGAATAATCTTCAAATATGAGTCTAGTTTACTAACAAATGCAATACTATAGCTTGGATCTGAAATATCTTTGAGATCCATAAGCTTTTGAGAGGTTCTAGTTCACTTCTGGAGATAAGACCTAGTATTCAGAACTTAATCCAATGAGAAACTGCTTTGGAATGGGACTATAAGGCGGTTGACACCTTCCTCCCAACAATAGGACACTTATCTGCAGACCTCTACTATAAGATAGAGAAATGACTTGTTCCCTATATATGCAAGACTTTGGTTCTGTTCAAAAAGAGGAGTTGTTAGGAATACAGTAAATATGTTTTGTTTTGCGTCTTTTTTTTAATTGTCAAATTGATATATAGAGTGGTTACAGTTTGATACTTTAGGCATTGGTTACATTTCCTGTACTGTTTGTTACCTCCACCCTCATTCCCCTTTTCCCCCCTTTACCTTTTCCCCCCATGAGTTGTTCAGTAGATTTACACTAAACAGTACTGCAAGTATTGCTTTTGTAATCATGTGCCTTTTTTACCTTGTGTTTCTCGACTTCGGTATTCCCTTAGTGTTTCCTAGTTCTAATATCTGTATACATGATTTCCAATGTACTCAGATAAGATACAGAGATAGTGAAGGTACAACCACAGGAAGGGCATACAAGAGGATCATTAATAATAGAAGCTACGATTTCACATCGCATGTTGAAAGTAATTACAACAGTGATATAACAGTCATTTCCATAACATGGAGTTCATTTCACTTAGCATCATCTTTTGTGTTCATAAGGATATAGCTATTGGGCTATTGTCATCCTCTGCTGTGACTAGCCTATACCTGTGCTAATTATTCCCTATAAGGGAGACCAGAGTCCATGTTTCTTTGGGTCTGGCTCACTTCACTTAGTATATGTTTTTCCAAGTCCTTCTATTTCCTTATGAATGGGACATTGTCATTCTTTTTGATAGAGGCATCAAATTCAGTTGTGTGTATGTACCACATTTTCCAGATCCATTCGTCTACTGAGGGTCATCTGGGTTGGTTCCAGATTCAAGCTATTACAAATTGTGCTGTTATGAACATTGTTGTGCTGGTGGCTTTAGTGTGATTTTTGTTTGTGGTCTTTTGGATAGATACCCAAAAGTGGGGCTGCTGGGTCATAGGGGAGCTCTATGGTTAGCCTTCTGAGGAACCTCCATACTGCTTTCCAGAGTGGCTGAACCAGTTTACATTCCCACCAACAATGAAGTAGGGTTCCATTTTGGCCACATCCCCTGCAACATTTGTTATTGTTAGTTTTCTTGATATAAGACATTCTTACTAGGGTGAGATGGAATCTCAATGTTGTTTGGATTTGCATTTCTTTTATGGACAGTGATGTAGAGCAATTTTTCAAATGTATCTTGGCGATTCTCATTTCCTCATCAGAGAAATCTCTTTTTAAGTCTTTAGCCCACTTGATGAGGGGGCTATTGGTTCTTTGAGGTTTTGTGTTGGATGAAGGTAATTCTTTTAGTTCTGCATATATTTTAGATATGAGGCCTTTGTCCGTTGGATGGCTGGTAAAGATCTTCTCCCAACCTGTGGGCTTTCTGTTTATCTTGCATGCTATGTCCTTTGCCCTACAGAAGTTCTGCAGCTTGATGCAGTCCCATTTGTCCAACCTTTCTTTTATTTGCAGCCTTTCTGGGTCTTTGTTAAGGAAGTTCTGTCCTGCGCCAAGGATCCCAAGTGTTTCTCCTACTCCTTCCTTTAGTTTTTTCAGGGTGTATTATAAAGCTATAGTAATAAAAACAGCTTGGTATTGGCACCAGAACAGGCCTGAAGACGAATGGCACAGAATTGAAGACCCAGAAATGAACCCACAGAACTATGCCTACTTAATCTTTGGTAAAGGAGCTAAAAAAGTAGCCTGAGAGAGAGCCTCTTTAACAAATGATGCTGGCAAAACTGGTTCAACACATTCAACAAACTAAAACTAGATCCTTATATATCACCCTGCACCAAAATCAATTCCAAATGGATCAAAAACCTCGAAATCAATACAGACACCCTGAAAAAACTAAAGGAAGGAGTAGGAGAAACACTTGGGATCCTTGGCGCAGGACAGAACTTCCTTAACAAAGACCCAGAAAGGCTGCAAATCAAAGAAAGGTTGGACAACTGGCACTGCATCAAGCTGCAGAACTTCTGTAGGGCAAAGGACATAGCATGCAAGATAAACAGAAAGCCCACAGGTTGGGATAAGATCTTTACCGGCCATTCAACGGACAAAGGCCTCATATCTAAAATATATTCAGGGAGCCAGCAGGAGCAGAGGGAAGAAACACCTGGGCCAGGCGCATTACTTTTCCACAAAAGCTTCCCCGGGGTCCCCACAGTGCCCAGTGGAAGGCGGTCCTGAGGATCTCAGCCTCCATTTTCGCTGTTCGTTGCCTGGCGGGGTCCCAGCTGCCTCCCTGCAGTTCCAGGGTCTTCCCGAAGGCCTTCATGCAGGGCGGCTTCCTGGACTCTCCTGTGGCCGTCCTCGCCCACCCGCGGCTTAGCGGCATGACCTTTACCTGCCTGGCTCAACACCTTGCGGCCATGCGCACCTGCACTGTCACCCCAGAGGCCCCCCAGGAGGTGCTGCTACATCCCCTGGTGGCAGAGACCAGGTCAGGGGAAAGTGGTACTGAAGGCCTCTGGCTGTCCCCCACCCTCACGAGCAGTCTGGGTTCAGGAAGGCTCCAGGAGGAGGGGGACACCTGCGGCTCAGCCAGGATGGGCGCAAGCTCCTCATCAGCAACTTCAGCCTTGACTGGGACCTGGGGAACTACTCTATGCTGTGCAGCGGAGCACTGGGTGCTGGGGGCAACCAGATCACACGTGCAGGACCCTCCATCTCCTCATGGAAACTACGAAGAGCCCGCAATGCAGCCGTGCTGACTTGGGATGTGGAACGCGGGGCCCTGATCAGTGGCTTCGAGATCCAGGCATGGACACAGAGATCTGACCTGAGCAGAGTCAACAACTACAGAGACTGGGTCACCCTGCTTTTTCTGGGACCTGGAGAATGGTCTGCTGTGGTTCCACTCTCTCCTGGGAATCCCAGGGCCTAGGTCTTGCGGATCCTGCCAGTCCTGGGAGCTCATCCCCGGATTCCATCCCAAAGCCGGGTCTACCACACAGGCCCCACTCTGAGCCCTGGAGCCATCGCTGGCATCGTCCTGGGATCCCTACTAGGCTTGGTGCTATTGGTCGGGCTCATTGTCCTGTGTATCTGCTGCCTGCGGCACTCCCAGGGAAAAGCTCCTACAGGAAAGCAGGGGCCCCTGAACTTTGCACCTATGATCACCCTACCAAGAAAGACCAAGCAGAAGAGTGTGACCCCAGTACAGACTCTACAGCCACTGCCTATCAAATTCCCACTGAAGGACCACAGCCCAGACAGAGACCTCCAACTCACAGCCCCATCCAGTCATCTGTCCAGGTGGAGGCTCACGGACTGTTCGGACAGCCACGCAGGTGTGATCAGAGCTGGTGGCCAGCTCTGTATGGTATCTGTTGCCCCAGCAGCATGGAGGGACTGTAATCACTTAGGGGAGAGGCGCTTTCTCTTCTCTCTCCCTCTCTCTCTCTCCCTCTCTCTCTCTCTCTCTCTCTCTCTCTCTCTCTCTCTCTCTCTCTCTCTCTCTGCCTTTCCTCTCCCTGTCTCTCTCTCCTCTCTCTGTTTCTCTTTGTCTCTCACTCTCTCTTATAGAAGAAGGCTCACTGTGTGTGAGCACCTGGACTAGGTGAGATTCCTGCAGATCTAATAACGTTCTGCTCAAACTCAGAGGTGGGGCTTGCTGTGTTGCTAGGAACCAGAATGGGCGCCCTGGTGATTGGTTCTAAGTTCACATTGCATCCTCCAGGCCACGCCCTTCCGGCTCCTGCCTCAACTATGCCACTCTTCAAAATCTTGTAAAAATCTGCACACCGCCTTTTTGATGTTACCAAGACTTCTCATCCTGACTTTGAGATGTCTTGTGGCTTGACCTTTGCCAGCCTCAGTCACCTTTCTTCCCCAGGATTCCCCATGCACCCCAGCAGTACCCACTCAGACAGTGAGCCAGACTCAAAGAAACATGGACTCTATGGTCTCTCTTATAGGGAATAATTAGCACAGGTTTAGGCAAGTCACAGCAGAGGATCACAAGAGCTCAATAGCTATACCCCTATGAACACATAAGTTGATGCTAAGTGAAATGAACTCCATGTTATACAAATGATTGTTATATCACAGTTGTAACTAGTCTCAACATGCCATGTGTAACTGTAGCTTCAATTATTGATGGTCTTCTTGTATCACCCTCCTGTGATTGTACCTACACTATCTCTGTAACTTATCTGAGAATATTGGAAACCGTGTATACTGGTATTAGAACTAGGAAATTGAAAGGTAATAACACATTTGAGAGACACAGGGTAAAAAAAGACAAACAACTACAAAAGCAATACTTGCAAAACTGTTTGTTGTAAATGAACTGAACAACCATGGGGGGGGGGGGGGAAAGGGGAGGTGGGAGGGTGAAGGAGGGATGTGGTAACAAACAGTACAAGAAATGTATCCAATGCCTAATGTATGAAACTGTAACCTCCACGTAATTCAGTTTGATGATAATAATAATAAAAAGAATCAACAAAACAAAGAGTTGGTTCTTTGAAAAAATTAACAGGATAGACAGACCTCTAGCAAACCTGACCAAAAAACAAAAGCAGCAAACCCAGATAAAGATCAGACATGAAACAGGTAACATCTCCACAGAAACAACCAAAATTCAGAACACAATAAGGGACTATTTTGCAAACCTTTATGCCAACAAATTCGAGAACCTGGAAGAAATGTATGATTTCCTAGAAAAAAAATTGATATCCCCCAAATTCAACCATGAAGATTTAAACCTTCTGAACAGACCCATATCCAGCATTGAAATAGAAATGACAATAAGTGATCTCCCATTCAAGAAAAGCCCAGGTCCAGTCGGATTCACTAAATATGTTTTTAAAATAATGCATTATTATTTCTAAAAAATCTAAATTGGAAATTTAGTTTTTCCACATACTATGTAATCTATGAAAAATATTTTAACTTGTTTTGGTCTGTTACTTTGTATAAAATATACATTATAGTATTTTTATCTCTAGTTATTTGGCAAATCATGTTTTATATCACACTCAATCACACACACATATATATATATACTTATAAAAATGTCTTTATATAATAATATATAAATATAATCTAATAGACTAAATTAAATAATGTATTATTTCATGCTTGTCTCTTTCAACTTAGAGAAAGAGTAATCGCACATTATTTCTGAGTAAAATAATCCTTTAAATTTACCCTGCTTTTAAAAAACTTTTCAGGCTTGCCTCTGTTGGCTATTCTCTTTCTTTATTATATAACTACTTTCTTCTCAGTTATTTTTCCTGAAAATACTTAGTGGTAATTACATTACCAGTGTTTAGGAATAGCTATTAAATTTACAGATACATTGGCAAATGTGTTGTTTTAGCACTAATCTCATAGAGATTGTGAAGGAAATTGAATAAGAGATATTACAGATGTAAATATAAATATGAACGGATTTAAAAGACTGTATTCCCCTGATGTGTATGTATATAATACTTTGTATATGTTAGCATGCCTAAGTATGTACATTTATATTTATTAAAGGAACAGTTTGTGAAGTTATCAATTGCTTTTATAAAGTGTCATAAATGTGATGTAAAATGTTATATAATCTGTGGCATCATTTAGAAAGCAGGGAGAATATTAGTGTGCATAGATTATAGTAGTAAATTTGTGTTGTTTCTGAACACATGTATATATATGTATATATGTGTGTGTGTGTGTGTGTGTGTGTGTGTGTGGTTATTTAATTAATATCAGCTTTTAAAAAGAGATCTGGTAGAGAGAGAAAAGAACTTGAGAAATCCTGTTTCTTCCTCACTTCTTTGAATATGGATGGTGGCCAGATATGGTGTCGACTGTAATTGCAAGACTACGTGCTGAGGCAGAAATGATCTGTTTTAAGCCAACTTGATCTCTGAGCAAGATCTTCTCCAAATTAATAAAAAAAGTGAAATAAAGGAAGAAAGGAACGAAGGAAGAAAAGAATGAAGGAAGGAAAGTAGGAAGAAAGCAGGAAGGAAACTAAATAATATTGTCTTGAAATATGGAAATGAAGTCCTTAAACTAAGTATTATTAAATAATGAGAGATGAACTCTATTTTCCTATAGGGTTGCCAGGCTCTGCTCTGAACCTTATATCTCCATGGACTTTATTAGTGACAAGAAATCCTATATCCTGTTGAACCTATTTTCATTCTACCATCTTCTGCATAAAATGCCAACCTGTGTACCTAATATCAAACAATTCTATAGAAAGCTCACTCTATTGAAGCAATGTACATCTGTATTCTTTTAGAGAATTCTTCTTTGAATAAAATTTCAGTGTTTAGAATTGTTTAACTAGAGAATGAAATTTAACAGGTGAAATATGAAAACAAATATGTGTTAAAATATTCAGGAATATTTAAATACCAAAACAAGGCCTTTTAAAAAGCACTTCATTAAGCTGTATTTCAGGCTGGGGTGTACGGTTTCCATTCTTGACTTATCCTGTTACAGTGTGTCTTACATCAAGTTAAGAACATATCCATATGTCAGTTTTTCTCATCAAAAAAGAGGATAACAATAAATATGACTCTAACGTTTATTGGGAAAATGAAAACAAATTAACAAATATAACATTTTTGCAACACCAGCAGATATTCTTAACACTCTTTAAGATGTAATGTCATCCGTTTTACTTTTCAGTCAACAAAGTAATTATGTTTTCAAATAAATAATTTACTAAGGGTATTTAAGGTTCATCATATTTGAATTACATAAAAGCCATGGTATGCTTTAATAGTTTACAGCAAAATGAAGAAAACAAGATTTTGGGGGAAAAAAGTAGTAAATTATCCACTCAGTTGCTCTTAACAGGATCAACTTTAATTTATGTGTTCCCACAGCTACATTTAACTTCAAAATTCAAATTCATAGTATCACAATACTTAAATACCTTCAATTACACTTTCTATGTATTTTTTATTATTATATGGCTCCTGTACTTTCATGTTAAATTAGGTAGTCAGAATTTTTAGAAAAAAAGTAATTGCCACATTTTATATCTCACTGCACTGTAGGATTCCTCAGCAAATATCTATTATAGAAGTAATATTTGCTGGGCAAAACTTTGACACCTACAAATATTATTTTGGATGTTCTAGTACTACATGTCTAAATAGTTTCTCCAAAACACAAATCTGGCTTTAGTCCTAGAAAAGAGTCCTGGCATAAAATTCCATTGTGTATATGTAACACATTTTCTTGATCTATTTGTCTACTGAGGGGCATCTGGGTTGGTTCCAAAAACTGTTTGGTGTAAACCAACTGAACAACTCATGGGGGAGAGGAAAAGGGGGAAGGGGAAGGGGGAATGAGGGAGGAGGTAACAAACAATACAATAAATATACCCAATGCCTTACGTATGAAACTGTAACCTCTCTGTACTAAGAAAAAAATAAAAATAAAAATAAATTAAAAAAAAAAGAGTCCTGGCTTCTAAAAATCTCAGCAAGTCCTGCTATGTCCGTGTAAATGCAGCCTAGGGATTTGAAGAGTACCTCTGTTAGCAGGTGGTTTTCCAATGTAAATTCTGAGCTCTTTACTCAAGTCCTTTTGTTTTTACCAAATTCCTCAGAATAAAACTAATAGCAGCAAAGCTAATATATTTCAATGGCCACAGGAATTCAAACAGAAAGAAACTGCTGGAGGCAATGACTTCTTTTTCCTGAATGTTGCTTTTGCTCTAAATCTTCTAAAATGTTAGTCACAGGAGAAAAATATTTTCCTTCAAAATTGTTCCACAGCTTTAGAATTCAACAAACCTAATGCTGTACTGTTGCCAGAGCTGATATTTCAAAAAATGTAAATAGCAAACAGCAATAAAAGACCAGTTCAACCAAAGAATGAAACAAGAAAAAAAATATATGTACACATACACTTACATGTTTTCATAAATAAAAGTAAAAGTGAAACATTAAACATTGACAGGAGACTGTACTATACATAACAATAGAAAGCAAACAAAACATTGCTCTATATTTAACAATGTAATAATTTACAAGTAACTATTGCTCATAAATATAACAAAGCCTTTAATGTGTCAAGCTCGTTGGGGATATAATACTTTACCTGCCTTCAAGGGAATTACAGCTTACTGAGGAAGACGGACTTTACTGAGTGAAACAATTTTCATTTATCTATCTACCTGTAGAAGCAAGACTTCTTGGGGCTGACACTAACAGACTAGAATCTTAAGCTAAGAATAAACTAATGCTAGGCATTCAATCAAAAAAATACATGCACATACATACACATATACAATGTATAATAAATATGTCAGATGCATTTAGAAATAAACTTTTGGGAAATCAACTGTTACATTTTTCTAGATGTGTTCAAATACTTTATGGATACTGGCTTATCAAATCCTCACAATTTTCCGAAATGGCTTGTCAAGGGAAAATTACACTGTAAAAATAAACAAGAAATTACTTCCTTCTAAATTATTGAAGTAGAAAAAGACAATGAAGTCAGTCCCACTGGAATTATCAGGTTTTATATTTTAAGTTGTTTTGTTGTGGTGGTGTTTTTTTTTTTTTTTTTTTTGTATTGTTTTTGCTTTTTCCTGTGTATGTGGTGCAGAAGAATCAAACCCAGGGCTTCATGTATGCTGGGAAAGCACTCTACCAATAAGCCACATTCACAGCCCCATACTTTAAGTTTTAAAGAATTTTATCGTCCTTTGGTTTAGTACTAAAAGTAAGTGTGCAGTTGGTCCATTACCTAACATTAATCCACATCCCAATCCCATTTGCCTTTTAAATACAAATAGTGATTTGTTGTTGGCTTGCTATTTTAAAAAAAATGACTCTAAATTTTTTTTTGCCAGTTCTGGGACTTGAACTCAGGTCTTGAGCACTGTTCCTGGCTTCCTTTTGCTCAAGACCTAGAACTCTACCAGTTGAACCACAACACCACTTCTGCCTTTTCTGTTCATGTGGTGCTGAGGAATCAAACCCAGGGCTTCATGCATGCTAGGAAAATACTGTACCGCTATGCCACATTCCCAGCCCGACTCTAAAGTTATTATGAAAGACTTTATTAAATTATTCTACAAACTGACAAGAGAGTAAATAGAAAATCTACATCTCACAGAAGAAAATAAAAAGAAATAAAACATAGGTCAGGAAACTATAGATCAGAAGAAACTCCATATACATCATAGTCAGATAAGTTACACATTTTTTATTTGATCAGTGAACAAATCAAGGCATAAGTATCAGTAAGTTGCATAATATCAGTAGGAGTTGCATAACAATCCAGAATCAAAACATATATTTTTGGCTGTAGCATTTAAGGATATTCTGTGAGTTTATCACAACTGTAGGCCCTGGGTACATTGATGTTTATTCAACTAATCATTTAGAGATCTTTAAGACATTAATCTGTTTTATATATTGGATAAATATGTCTAAAATTTTAAAAAATGGATGGGAAAGTATTACAGTTTGTGATATTTGTGATAGTGATTGAGAATCACTAATCATTTCTATAAACAGAACAAATAATGAGAACATGAATATGGAGATATGAATTAGGGTGCAGGTGAATGAATTATATAATCACAGCTACTAGGGATGTGGCGATACTAGGATTAAGACTAAAGACCAAAGAGAACTGCAAGTTTGTGAGAATATATCTTTTTTAAAAAAGCCAGAATGACAAAAAGCCAAAACAACAGTAAAAAAAATTGCAGCTGAGTTCTATATGTTCATGTTTGTGGTCCAATCTGATGTTCAGATATACAAAACTGAAAAAAAGCAAACATATACAATCCTACCTAAAAGAGAGTGTTGTTCAATAAGTATGATACAAGATCCTGAGTTCAGCTCTCCAAATCACCATTACCCCTGGCCCTCAAATATGGAACCATCTATGAGACATAATGTACTGGAGATAAAAAGGCATTGCAACGTAATAATTAAGATTCATCATCATATTTAACTCATTGTGATTGAAATTGATAAGGAAAAAAGGAGGAAAAATGAAAAAGTAAGAGAGGCATGAAAATATGCAAAAAGAAAAAAATCGTGTACTTGAAGCTTCCTGTAGTGTCAGACTTTATAAAACTGCATTTGATTTACAGATTGACTGACTCAGTCATAACTGATTCGAATGGAAACTGGGACAGGTTTTGTGAAGGAAAGTTCTATTAAATCCATCCCAGTTGCGTTTCCTGTTATAATAGGAAATATATTTCTCCATATTAAACCTATCTACCTACCTTTGATTTAACTTCCTCCTGACAGAGAAAAATGGGAACAGTATGTGTGTGTGTGTGTGTGTGTGTGTGTGTGTGTGTGTGTGAGAGAGAGAGAGAGAGAGAGAGTGTGCATATTCTCTCTCTTTCTCTGTATGTATGTATCTATCTATACTATATATAATATATACAGTGCACCATACATGGTCAGTAGCATTTGTCCCATTATGTTGTTTCTTGTTGATTCTGGCCTCTGCTCAATTGATTCTTCCAATTCAAATGCTTCTCCTTCCCATAATGCCGAGTTCCCACTCTATCAAAGGAAAAAAAAAAAGTCAAAAGTCAGGGAGAGAGGGGTTTGGAGTAGGTAAGGTACTTGCCTGGGGTGGGGTAGGTGAGAAGGCAAAAACAGATGGACAAGTCATCAAGCAATGTGCACAAAACTCTAGGGAGGGGCTATGGGAGGAGCCCCATACTATAAATCCTCCCTTTACACCTCTCTCGAGATAGAGTGACTGGATACTTGCTTTCATGGCTTTCCTTTCCTTTCTAAATAAACATATTCTGTTTACCTTAAAATGTTCCTGCCTTTTAATTCTTTAATGAGTAGATTAAATGACCTTGCCTTCTATATATTTCCTTCAATGTATTTTAGCGTTACCCTCTACATTTTCACTAATCCCTGTATTCTTAATAACAGTAAAATGCATGTGAGCACATGCATTGATACCTACCTTGATCTCCCATCCTCTACTAGATGTGTCTCTCCTTTCTTTATGAAATATGACTGTGTGTTTCTGATAGGACTACTGGTGTGTCGTCTTTTACTCATCTTCATTTTACTGTTTCACCCACTCTAATCTTGTTCCTGTCCACAGGAAACTAGCCATCACTATTGCCTATTCATTATTTTGATAGGTCAATCCCTAATTAAAAAAAAAAAAACTCTCCTTACTTTAGCTCCTAGCAGGATACACCATTTTTAACAATCCCACCTACATCTTTTCTCCTTCCTTCATGACTCTCATATTAGTTTGTTGTTTTGTTCCCTTTGCAAGCTAGCCTTTGTAGTATGATGGAAATGCCTCAAATTGCTACATAGTTCTCTTTTTACCCTAAAGATTTTTTTTCCCTCAGAGAAAAGAATTACTTCTGAGTTTCAAATAGCAACCACCTAGAAACACACAAGAAATTTACATCTCTAAAATAAAGTCTCCCTTAAATTTCAGATTCATAGACTCCACTGGAAAATAAACACTTATCTTACACTTTGAAGAAAACATGTCTCAAAGTGAACTCTAAATTTTATCACTAGAAATTCCAGACATTTAATCCTTAAAATTCACTGAAGCCACAGCCTATTCAAATATACAATTTGCTTACATCCTTGACCCAAACTTCTTTTACAAAACATCCATACCTCCCAATCATATTGTTTCCAATGTGAAACAAACAACTTCATGTTCACATCAACAGCTTAAAGGTGAAGGGCTTTGAATATTGAAAGTTGGTTGATTTTAGTCCCATATTCTAGATAAAGAGCATTGCATCTGAAAATCATTGAGTGAACTACATCATATTTCTTGCAAAACATGGAGTTGATGAAAACACATATGTAAATAAGTATGCCTACCTCCCTAACTGTTTATATTTCTAGAGTTTTAGCAGAAGTGGTTTTGTTTCAAACATTTTCTATTAATATTATAAAAGTGATACTAAGAGATTAATGTAGATCCCAAGTTAAAACTCCAACTTTTTGTCTGGATCCATAGATATGAGGAGTGAAGGCCTTAGAAAAAATCCTACATGCTGTTTTGTAGATGAGAGAGCACTTAGCATTGAGAAAAGTCAGTGATACAATTTTATACAGAATTTACTGAATAATTATATTCTTATAATTGTTTCTATAAAATAACTATAAATATATTTGGATCACATTAAAGAAAGACAATAGTTTGTTTTATTTTAGTTCACTCAAAATTTATTCTTTTTTTCAAAAATTAGTCCTTGTTTATTATAAGTTAGCCTTTACATTAAGTCTTGCATGGCTAAAAAAATAAATAAATACATAAACTCTTTATGCCTTACAATTCCTTCATATTACATACTAAATATAATCTTAGACTTTAGAAAATGCCAGTTTTGAAGAGCTAGTATGTCATTATAAATAGTTTATATTATCTTATTTTCATTTTTTTGAGAAAAATACCTTTTGTACATTTTTGTGGAATAACTAAAAACAAAAGATAGTATTTATTGGAGGATAAATACATGATAGAGAGAAACATATTCATATATATCTTACTATCTTAAAACATGAAATGAAACTAGGAAACATTTCAGAGAAAAATTCCCTAAAAAAGTCCAGATAGATTTACAACCTGGATTAAATATTTATATGTGGAATATTAATATACTTAAATATATTTAAGGGAATATGAAATATACCCACTCTCATTACGATGATATTATTACCATTTAGATTTTTTTCCATACCTGTCTTATCTAACATATCAAACAATTTCTTTTTTTTCCTGAATAATTACTTATTTATTGTCAAAATGATGTACAGAGGGGTTACAGTTTCATACATAAGGCAGTGGGTACATTTCTTGTACAATTTGTTGCCTCCTCCCTCACTTCCCACCCTCTCCCCTTTTCCCTCTCCCCCCATGAGTTGTTCAGTTGGTTTACAACAAATGGTTTTGCAAGTACTGCTTTTGGAGTCGTTTGTCTTTTTATCCTTGGTCTATCGATTTTGATATTCCATTTTCCTTCCCTAGTTCTAATGCCAGTATATACAGTATCCAGAGTACTCAGATGAGATACAGTGATAGAGTGGGACAACCACAGGAAAGGGATACAAGAGGATCATCAACAACAAAAAAGCTATAGTTTCACATGGTATGTTTAAACTAATTACATCAGTGATATAACACTAATCTCCATAACATGGAGTTCATTTCACTTAGCATCATATGTGTTCAGAAGAGCATAGCTATTGGGCTCTTCTCATCCTCTCCTGTGACTACCCTAAACCTTTGCTAATTATTCCCTATGAGGGAAACCATAGAGTCCATGTTTCTTTAAGTCTGGCTCACTGCCCTTAGTATAATTTTTTCCAAATCCTTCCATTTCCTTACCAATGGGGCAATGTCATACTTTCTGATAGAGGCATAAAATTCCATTGTGCATATGTACCACATATTCCTAATCCATTCATCTACTGAGGGGCATCTGGGTTGGTTCCATATTTTAGCAATGACAAATTGTGCTGCTCTGTCATTGTCAAACAATTTCTTACTAGTCATATTCCACATATATGGACTTTATAAATTTTCTTTCATTGATACCAAAGTTTTAAATATCAATTACTTATATGATTTAAATGGATATGAAAATTGAGACTGAATGTTAATTTTAATATTCTTAATACTAAAATGAATTTGCATTTGATGAATTTGAAGTTAATTTTTTTTCATTGTAGATAAACTGGAGGTAGTTTCTAACTTTCACTTACATTTGGAAAATATCTCAACTTTCAAATGAAATGCCTTCCTTAAACCTCAGAATTAGCACTTCCCTAAATTAGCAACACACTCCAACCATAAAACAAAGGGCAAAATCATTCAGGCAAGCATTGAGAAAGCTTAACTAGAAGGAAAATTCAGTTAAATTATATTGAACCTTAATTAAAAAGTCCTTAAGATAGTATAACTTCTAGTGAAACTTTATAAGGATTAGAATTAAAAATAGAAGCAAAAACTATTCTTAACATAAAACAAAGAACATGCAATCGAAATCATCATGAATGTAATACTAAGTTTGAGCTAAATTTATTTATTTATTTTCAGTTTTAAGGCTAATTAGGAAAAGTTTCTGAAGGTAAGTACAAAGTAACACTAACTTTTAATGACTAACTGTAGTTGGAACAGAAAAGAATTTGGTGAATAAATATAAGAAGCTAAAATACAATGTAAAAATTCACAGTTCTTACCTAGTTACTGTCTTATTCCTCTTGATATTCATAAAAATACTTATCATTTCTATGTGCCAAAACTATGTTCTATAGGAAAACATAATAATGATACTTGTATTTACTAAATTATTTTTGAATAAAAAAGCTACTTTAAGAAAATGAGTTATCAGATTGATGAGAATTCATGAATTCAAAAGAGTTAAAACCTTAATTTGTGATGTATATACAATACATCTAGGTATTACTCCTTGAATATATATTTGACTTCACTAGGAAAATATTTGACTTCAGTTGTAAAAGTTGGAAAGAATTAACAGCATAACAGAGAATATATTTTCAAGTTTACAAAGACACCTTTGAACAAGTATGTTCATCAGTCAAATCTTGTTCATAAGAAAAGGGTATCATTCTTTTCTATTTGGTCACAACAATGTTAATGATAGAGAATTAAGAAGAACAAGGTTTCTTGTGCTCCTCTGGGTATAATTTTCACAAGATCATAATATCCTGAAGAACCAGAATATACACACTCATACCTATAACCTTAGTATAGGTAAAAATTACAGAAAGTAATGGAATGTATTTTATATTAGAGACTTAGCCTGAACAAGTGTTCAAGTGGACAAGTGCTGAAGAATCCTCCATATTAAATATATTCCCAAAGCATTGGAGATGAGATCTCTTGTCTCAACAAAAGATAAGAGAAAATGTAAAGTACTATTTTCTTTTTTTTTCAAAATTTTATTATCAAACTGATGTACAGAGAGGTTACAGTTTCATACATTAGGCATTGGATACATTTCTTGTACTGTTTGTTACCTTGTCCCTCATAACCCCCTCCCTCCTCCCCCTTTCTATTGTGACCCTAGCAAAAGTCCTACACAAAATACCTTTATGTTCATATAAGTACCTTCTTACAAGTCTTCTCCTGGGCAACACTGTGACCACAGCATATTCTCAGCAATGATATTGCTGAAGTAATAAAATTAAATATTGTATTTGATTTTTCATGTATGGAAGCTAATCATAAAAGCGATGTGCACCATAGACACATGAGCACAAATCTAGATATGTGATTATTTTGGAGTAGATTAAGAATGGAGGAAAAATGATGTAATTTAGTAATAGAGTTATACGAAATACATAAGTCTCTTAAAACTACTTGATCAATAAGTGTTTGTGGAAAGAAAAGATTATTTTGAGTAAACAGTACTATATGGATATGTGAAATGCAACAATAAAATATGGAAATAAAAGAAGTAAAAGGAATCTAAAATAGGCCCTGTTGATGTAGGATGAGTATTTGGGGGAAAGTATTAGGGTAACTAGAGGGATGAGTAGGGACTGAGTATGGATGAATATTCAAAGTGGTTGTATGCATGAAATAAAATGAGGCCTGCCATCTGGTGTGGGGCCACTACAGAGCTCCACTATGATCCAGCAGCCCCACTTTTGGGCATCTATCCAAAAGACCACAAACAAGAACACACTAAAGCCACCAGCACAACAATGTTCATTGCAACACAATTTGTCATAGCTAAAATATGAAATCAACCCAGATGCCCCTCAGTAATTTGATGAATGGATCAGGAAAATGTGATGCACATTCACAATGGAATTTTATGACTCTATCAGAAAGATTGACATTGCCCCATTCATAAGGAAATGGAAGGACTTGGAAAGAATTATACTAAGTGAAGTGAGGCAGACCCAAAGAAATATGGACTCTATGGTCTCCTTCATAGGGAATAATTAGCACAGGTTTAGGCAAGTCACAGCAGAGGTTCATAGGGCAGAGACCAATAGCTCTGCCCTATGAACACATAAGATGATTCTAAGTGAAATGAACTCCATGTAATGGAAATGACTGTTATATCACTGTTGTAATTATTTTCAACATGCCATGTGAAACTGTAGCTTCTATTGTTGATGATCCTCTTGTATCCCCTTCCTGTGGTTGTACCCGCACTATCACTGTATCCCATCTAATTACACTGGATACTGTATATACTGGTATTAGAACTAGGGAAGTGAAAGGGAATATCAAAAGTGAGAGACAAAGGATAAAAAGACAACTCCAAAAGCAATACTTGCAAAAACCATTTTGTGTAAACCAACTGAACAACAACCGAGGGGCGGGGGGCGTGGAGAGAAAGGGGATATGGGAATGAGGGAGGAGGTAACAAACAGTATAAGAAATGTACCCAAGGCCTAACGTATAAAACTTATCCTCTCTGTACGTCACTTTGACAATAAATAAGAAAAAAAAATGAGACCTGGGGAAACTGTTTTAAGAAGTAGACAGGAGCTGGGCTTTGGTGGTTCAAGGCTTTTACCCTATTCACTCAGAAGGCTGTGGTCTGAGGATCCAGATAGGAAGCCAACCCAGGCAGAAAAGTATGAAACACTGATTTACAACTAACCACTAAAAGCAGGAAGTGGAGCTGTGGCTCGTGTTTCATCCCTAGGTGTGATCAAAAACACCTAGAACCTTAGTTTAAGGCCCACGACAGGCAGAAAAACAAACAAGAAAAGTGCAGAAGTAAGAGAGTGATGGTAGAGTGATATTATGAAAATTTATTTATATACTTGCAGAAATGTACCAGTGGAACCATTCTTGTACAAATAATGCATGCCAAAGACTAAGTAAAATAGAAATATATTAGAATATTAGTCTCTATTTACTTTTTATGGTAAACCAAAATCAAATGTACATGGAAAATGAAATCATAACATTTGAAATTTGTTTAATTTAAGAAATTTTAAAATATCATGTAATTTTTAACGATTGTGTGTGTCTGTGTGTAGTTTTGTGGTGTGTGGGGGTGTGTGAACTGTGGAGCTTCGACTCAGGGCCTGGACACTATACCTGAGTTTTCTGGCTCAATGCTAGTGCTCTACCATTTGAGCCACAGCACGACTCACGGAAAGTGCATTTGATAATTCATACAATATACAATATATTATTGTGGTGTATATTTGCCCTCACGGAAGCCTGACTTGGGCTTCCACTAAGGGCCTAGGCACAGTCGCTTAGATTTTCCCTCAAGCTTCAGTCTTGTCAATTGAGCCACAGCTCCACCTCCAGCTTTTTGGTTAATTTCACAAAAGCATCTCTTTGAAATTCTGACCCCAGGCCTTTCAACAGCAATCTACAGATCTCAGCCTCTTGAGTATTTAGGAGTACAGGTATGCACCACAAACTGTTATCCCACACCAATATATTATCTTTTACTTATGTTTTTGTCAACTTTAAGTAGTTTATACGAAAGTAGTTGGATAGAGTTTATCATTCAGTCAGTTCATGAGTTCAAGCAATTTGATTGATGTCCACCCCGTTTTTTCATTCTCCTCCACAATGTATTATTTTAAATACTAACTCATTTGTAAGATATTTGAACAACTCAAACCTTATTGTGCTTTCATTAATGTTATAGAGAAATATTTTATCATCACCTAAATTCAGGTGATTCACCTTTATAATTTTTTTTTCTTTTATTTGCAAAAACAAAGCGGTTCTCTGTGCTTGTAGATGATTGCACATGGGCAAATCAGAGCAATTAGTCAAGATTCTAAATATGTTCAACAGAAAATGCTACTAAGTAACATTAATAAATTTAATAAGTGTTATGGTCTTTAATGAAGTAAGGAAAAAACAATAAAGACTATTCAAATGTCTTTCTATTGTTTCCAAGTAATAACAGAAAGTTTGTTTGGGTTGTGTGACTCAATTATGTTTTCAATTACTTTTCATTCCTGTATCCAAATGAGTTGAAAATAATGTGACAGAAATTACAATTCTAGCTAAAATGTTACTGTGCTGTATTTTTCAATTCATTTTTTTCAGGTTCCACTTTAGTTTGCTACAAGGTCAATAAAACTTACAATAAACCTTAAAAATACTCAAAACTATTCTCTTTCTTTAGGTCAAGAAGTGAAGTACTGGTTTGTGAAATGGTATTTTCTAAGAAGAGACTATATTTTGAATGTGTAAATCTTGTTTCCTTTATATTCTAATTAATAAGTAAGCATTAGTATTTTTAAATGTTATTATGGTGGAGAAGGAAAGGGGAAAAAATGGGAGATTTGGAAGGGGTGACATTGTCCAAAAAGAAATATTTTCTGGCTTCTATAACTGTAAACCCTCTGTACATCAGGTTTATAATAAGAAATTTTTAAGCTTATCATAGAATTTAACTTTTATTTATATGAGAAGATATTTCATTCTAACCTAATCATGTCAGTTACTAAATACCAACAGATTATCTCTGAAAATCTCCAACTCTTACCCTACTTGGTAGAAAGAGCAGGATTTGACTACACCACCTGAAAACTTCCTTTTGCAGGCTCAGAGAGAAGTCACAAGGCAGGAGCTTCAGACACTGTAAATTTAAGTATTTAAAAGTTTTAAATTAGGTAAAAAATGTTGAACAAAAGATAGTTTCTTCTTCCACCCTTGGAAGAGCAAAAGTGTAAGAATATATTTAACAAGAAGTTATAGAAAAAATACATACAACAGTAAGACTTATTTTTATTCTATAAAAGCAAGATAACAGGATTTTGTTTGTATTGTATGAAACAGTGTGAACTGTAACAAAATTAAGAACATAAGTATAAAATATTAAGTATTGACTCATAGAATATCTAGAACATACCAAGTTACCCAAATTTTTAAAAAGTTATAATTAATTCAATTTTCACATAATTTTATTCTATTTAAAATAATATGTTAAAAGTTTCACAAGTTTCTCATGATGCATGTTTCTGTATGTTAATGACTTGTTGGGTGGCTGTTAAGGTACTAGAGTTGATAAATGTGTACAGGGTCCTTTTGCAATAAAACTGGTTATGAAATTAAAATAAAAGTTTCACGAGAAAAATAGAATTGATTCTAATGTATATAGCTGTATATGTCAATATATACTAACAATATTATGATTTTAAATTCAAAAATAATATATTTCTGTCAAGCTTGCAAATAATATTTAATTCTAATAATAGTAACTATTTTTTAAATTAAAATAAAATTATATTTAATAAATAACAAAGGCCATTTTCTTTTTTTTAGTCTCCAGAACTACATCATACATATGGCTTTCTTATAGGCCATCAACTTCATAAAGAGAAAGATCATAATTGTATGACTATCAACACTTGCACAGTATCTGTTGCATACAACAGTTTGTCAATAAATATTTCTTAAATTGAGCATCAAATAATGAAAAGTTTAGAACTGTGATTGTTACAATTGATAGGAATTGATAGGAATTGAGCAGAAACTGCAAACCTTGGGTTCTAGTTTATTGCTCATGATGTCTTTGTCTGCATGTTTAGGATGAATATTGCTGATGAGAATGGACATGGGACTCATAGTTCAGGTCTGACAGACAGAGTAAGACATGAGGCATACTCAGTAGAAAGTATTTATTTATTCATTGTTATTTGTATATTCTATATGATAAGTGATACTTTGTTTTGAAATAAATATCTTGAAAATCTAACCTAAAAAAATAAGGCCAGATTTGAAGTTTTCTTGTTCTATTATTTGGAGCATACTTGCTGGACTTCGAGTTTGTTTTAAATGTTTAAAAAGTTATTACAGTGTTACTGAAAATACATTCACAGTGGTAATATTTATTTTGCAAACCAGTTACCAATATAATTGCACCTTTGTTTTGTTTAGATTTAAATACACACTTTTCAAATGTCAAAAGCCAAAAACTAAGTGCAAATGTTTAGAATACAGAGCTTAGCATCCCTTTGGAAACCAGAACTAGAAAATAGATATATGTGAATAAGAAATGTATTTATCAAATGCATGTG
This sequence comes from Perognathus longimembris pacificus, assembly GCF_023159225.1. Lineage (NCBI taxonomy): Eukaryota > Metazoa > Chordata > Mammalia > Rodentia > Heteromyidae > Perognathus > Perognathus longimembris. The sequence goes on from NC_063163.1 coordinate 27,268,337, forward strand.
TATAGATAATTCCAGGTATTCCTTGCAATAAAAATATTCTAAGTGAAAAGGCTGAACAGAATTTGCTGAACAATGGTTTACTGCTGCTACTAATATTTCAACAGTTTTGTCTCATAATTTATCTTCTTTTTACTTTCTAAAGCATATCAACAAATTTCAAATAATACTTCTTTCTTCATAACTCACATTAATGATTCGTATTGTAATTATGATCCAGAATTGCCTTTAGCAGTCCTAATGAATTGAAAAAGGGTTTCTAACTGTAAAAGCTACTTACTATTTACTTCCGTTTATAGGCAATAAGTACATGTAGGAATATTTTCCATCTTACCAAACATAAATGGAAAACAATTTTTCACAACCATATGAAGATAAGAAAAATATAATTTAAAGAACTGACAATGTAAAAATAATAAAGCAATTTTTATTCTCTTTCAGTACTTATACAAAGGAGTTGCCATTCAACAAAGCAGTTCATAAATGCAGTTCATCTTGATCAATGTCACTCCTTTCATCATCCTGCTTCCCCCAAGCCCTCCCCTTCCCTCAATTTTCTTAATTTGTAGGATATGCATTGAATTTAGGACTCCTTCCCTTTTTCTAAATACATTAATTGCTTCAATATTTTTGTTTAATTTACATTCTCACTTTTGAGCTTGATTGATTTTTTTTAAGTCTAAACAGTTCTTTGAAAAAAAGGTTAAAAATGGCATTTCTCTGAAGCTGCTCCTCACTACTGGAAAAACATCAATAAGTTATTGTTCATTAGTATGGAGCCCCATGCCTCTATATGTTAACTGCCACTCTCATCCAATGCCTTCTCTATGATTGAATCCAATATATAGATTATTTTATTTAGTGTTTTCTTTTCGTGTTTGTGCTTTGTTCACTTATGTGTTTGTTTAAGCACTTGTTGATTAATGGCCCCCAAACCATTCTTCATGGGGAAAAAATGTCCCCTAAAAGCAGAAATCGTCCATTTAGCCTGAGAGAATAGAAATAAAGGACAATAATATCTCAAGATGCTAGTATGGTCCACTAATCTGGTAGATATCATTATAAAAAGGCCATCATAAAGATTATAGGTAGACTAGATTAAATGTCATTTACTTTAGGAAAGCTGAATACATTTTTGTTTATTCTATAGTGTCTAAGGGAAGATATGATTTAGGTTTTAAAAAACATCCTAAAATATTTCAAACATCATAGTTGGCTTTTCATTTGGAGACTTCCTATACTTTATGCTCACAATGGAATTTTGATAACCTTTTGGGAAAGGTTATTACCTTTTCTCCTACCTCTCTTTTCAGCAGCTAAAGTAATGTTGATAAAACTCATTTCTCTGCTTTGCCTTCATCCTGGTTGGCAGCTGGCCAAAGATTTGCAGTAAATTTGTTTTAGTGAATTACTTTTTTTCACTTTGTACTTTTCTCCTCCTTTTCTGTCTCTTGGTCACTGGCTAGATTCCCACTACACCCTGTTAAGCTTTACTTTAAGGAGAAGTGAAAGGAAATATGTTCTTGGTACTTTACACAAAGGATTGGTTTTTTTTTTTTTTTGTTTTGTTTTTTTTACAATTCATCAGTTCTTGAAGGTTTCATCTGTATAGATTCAATCCTCTCTTTACTCAAATACAGATGAGTAATTTTTAAAAATTAGATTTTTAATAGAACATTACAATATATAGAAAGTGTTATATTTACTTTAATAACCCTTTACAATCTTTACTGCATCTTCTGAACATCAAAGACAGAATTATTACAACTTGAATGATCTGTAAAATATGTATGGACACACATACAGAGTAAAATGAATGAATCCAAGCAGAACATTCCAAAATATTTAAAGATTTAGTTCTTCAGACACCCATAGTTCCCAGGGATTAATAAACATTTTCAAATGAACAATGATGGTGGTTTTGTACTTATGCTGTGTACAAGAAGCATTAATGTGTCAAAACACATTCTTACCATCAGGATACATGAAGAAGAACGCACAGGTCAGATGTTTTCTGTACAGATAATTTTTATCAGTGAATCATATGCTTAAATTTACACGTTTGCATGACATAATATTCTGAGGGTTTGATTCAAAGAGATATTAAATAATTTATGTTTTTATCCAATGGTTATAACTAATATGAAAATTGTGCTACCTAGTTTGATTACTGAAAACAACTCTACAAATTTTTATTTTATATAAATCCTTTAGGAAGTAAGGACAGTCATAATTTAGGAAAATCTGATGAATTTTATCCACTCACAATTTGTTATCAGCAAAGAATTTTTGAAAAGGGTGAACAGCATTTTAGTTATCTCCTGCTTTATGCCAATGTCTGATTGGTGCTGGAATTAAAACATAAATTATGTATATTATACACAATTACCAAACAGAGCAAGGAATTCAAAGACTGAAATGAGATTGCATAAACAGGCAGTTTCTTCCAGCATCACTATGCATATTAAAAGTATATTATCTATGTCAGTGTAGATAATTTTATAAGATGTTGATATGTTTATTATGCTTATATAATCTTTATAATAAAATAATTGGAACAAATTATAAATTTCTATTATCACATTAATCTATTATCTATTGAACACATTTTCTAGACACAAGAATACTCAAATTTGAAAATAAAAATTAAACGTTAACATTAATTCTTTCTTAAGGTTACTAAGTTTTAGTGTACTAATAATATATTTAAATAAGCCTTTCTAAAAGTGTCTTTCAGAGCAATGAGTTTTGAAACTTTCAATATGTGTTAAGAGAAAGTTTTCTTTTGGTTATCTAACTTTGTGTTTGGACGAGTCCTGGGCAATGCTGAGAAATGAGCTATGTGAGTCATGATGAGAAAGCTAAAAACCACTGTCCCTGAAATATGCCTGAACAAGAATTGAGAAAGAAAGACAACTGTGTATCGCACTTCCAGTAAGTGACAAAAGGAATTCAGTGCCATTTTAGTTTCAACTGCAGGGTGTAATGCTATTTTATCTTAGGGGGAAATTGTAACAAAAGGTAGGTAGTGGCCTGAGAGAATACTAAGCATTGGGAACTAAACATAGGCCAAATTGATTGACATGTGTTTGCAGTCTTTATTTATTCAGTGTGGATTACTGTATATTTTCCTATGAAACAAACAAAAACAAACAAACAATGGATTTGAACAGACATTACTCATATTATGGCAGACCTATGGTCTCCATATGGAACATTACAGAAGATTGGTTTCAAAGACCTGAAAATTTCAGTATTCCAAATGACAGCTTGGCCAGAAGGTATAAAAAATTAAAGGGTACTATCAACTTCTATGTATATTTTACAAGAAATATAAAATGTATTTGGTATTTTCATGCTAATAAGAATAATTTTGATATAAGGTCCTTGATCAGCAAATGAAAGTATCCCTTCATACAAAAAAAAAATCTCCTTGCTGCATGAACATCTGCAGAAGTATAAGAATAAGAAAATCAACCAGATAATTTCATTTTAATTATAGCCTGAAAAATAATGTGTGCAGTATATCAGTTCAAATGTCACTTCATTGAAAATGATTCCTGTAGATGTTTGCTTTGCTCAAAGTAGAATTCTTGCTGTCTTGTTTGAGCTCTCATGCTTCATACTTCTCTTAAAGGGTTTAACACATTGCATGCAAAACGTGGCCTATGAATATCTCCATTTCCCCAAAGTAACTTCTCCACAGTGGAAATATTTTTATCATTAGAGCTGGTAGCTTATAATAAGGACTCCAATGATTTAATTATAAAATTTTAAAACATATATTTGTAAAGACAAAATCACAAAGGTAAATTACACCTGCAATTGTTTATTTTTGTGTATATCTACTGACATTATAATATAGCATTATAACATCTTACACGCGGATTTCTATATAATGTGTACATATACACATGTAGCTATATACATATATATGTATATAACTGTGTGTATATATATAAAGAGAGAAAAATGAAAGAGGAAAAGAAAAAGAGACACAGATAAATATCGCAATGCTTACGATTCTGATTCAACCTGCAATATCTTCCTGAATTAGATGGTATGCTCTTAGTACAACTTCTGTTAACACTTTGTCATATTTACACAGCACTTTCTAGTTTGACCTTATTTATCACAGCATAGAACACTATTCAGTATTTCTTATGACCTTTTCTTCTTTGCACGTTTTATTTTGTGTTAAGTAAATAGCACATAGTTCATTATAGATTCTGCAAAGTTTTGACATATTTATATTATTGTGTAATGACAACTATAATCAAAACTACAGATATGGTCTAGGCACTCCAAGTGTTTCTTCATACTTACTTAAAATTCAGTCCTTCCTATATTAGTATCTATTCAGACCACTAGGAGACTTGTATTTGTCAATTTAAGTTTCATTTTCCTGAAAAAGCTTAAAGGAAAATATGTAGTACAGTATTATGTCTGATTCACTCCTTCAGCTTGAATATATTGTTATGAGGGTCAGTAGTTTGTGTTTTTCTTATTGGTATTATCCACTGAGCAGACAGAAAAAAATCTGTATTTCTCTAAATGTCAATTAATTCTTTCATATTAATTACAAATACAGACATTATAAAAGATTGTATAAAATATTTGTAGACATGTGCCTTAATTATATTAGCACATAAGTAGAAGTGGATCAAGTAGTTGTTATGAGCAGAAATTATACAGATGTTGCTAAACTGTTTTTCAAGTCTCTGTTACATCTTTCCAACTAGGATATCTACCTACCTACCTATCTATCTATCTATCTATCTATCTATCTATCTATCTATCTATCTATCTATCTATCTGTCTATCTATCTATCGGTCTGTCTGTATGCATATAGATATTGATACAGATCTCTGTATATACATAGAGATAGCAATATAAATATAGATATCTATATAAAGTTACATATCTATCCATCAATGATTTCTAATTGCTCTGTATCTTTGACTACATTAGGAAGGGTTGGCTAATTAATTTGAACAAATAAAGTGGATCTGCACTGGAAAATCACTGTGGTTAGTGTCCTATTCTGAATTAGATTGATTGTCATTGGCTGCATACCTTCACCTTTGTGTGTTGTTAGGTGGTGAACTACCTGTTCAAATATATTGGTTACTTTCATATGAAATAGTTTATGCTTGTTTATTAATAATCATGATGTAATTTCTTTCTGAATATATTCTTGGGCAATATTTAATTTTAGACTGGCTTGCGTTTTTATTCAAATCAATTTTTTGTGATAAGTGGGTCTTAGTGTGATGACATTTAATTTATTCTTACCTTATTAGTTCATGTTTCTCTAACAAATTTAAAAGATTGCTATTGACATATGTTATTAAAATAATCTTTCATTCTTTCTGAGACATACTGTTTGAATTCATGTAGTTATGTGATATCATTTTGGTGTATTAAGGTTCTTTTATTCATTTACATTTACACATAAATGACCAACTGATTGAGTAGTATTAGCACAAAATTAGTAATTTTCCCATTTAATTTCTATGGTACTTTAAAAAATATCAAGTAGCATAGATATGAGCTTATTTCTAGTCTTACCGTGTTTGTCCAATTTGATCTTGGATATATTTTTCAAATAATATGATACTGTACTGAAATTTTCAGATTTAAAGTTAATTCTGAAACAAGATGGTGCAAGTCTTTCAACTGGAACTGGTGTGTTTCAAGGTATTTGAAAAACTTTAGAAATTTCAAATAAACTTTGGAAACAACCTGTTCATTCTACACAAATGTTTTGTAAAGTGTAATTAAGACTAGTTTCAATAAATAGAACAGTTGTAAGATATGAATATTGACATAATTGACAGTTTTCAGTTATAAATATTGAAATGAGTATTTGACAAGCAAGATGTGTCCTTTTGTCATATAGACCAGATTTCAGTAGTTCCATTTTCAATTTACAAGTCTGGTATATATTGTATCAGAGTTGTAACTAGCTCATTTATTTATGATATTGTAAATCCCATTGCTTTTTATTGCCATTTCAAGCTGTCTTTTTTTAAATAGCAATACAACTGACTGGTTCATTCTCTCTCTAGATTGTTATGACACTGACAAATAAAGACAGATTTATTTCATATTTGCAAAATTAATAATTTTTATTTTATTCTTTGCTTTAAGGCACTTAGTAGAATCAGCACACTTTGTTGACTATAAGTTGTGGGAACAGGTATCTTTTCGTTACTTCCATCTTCATTTTACTTACTAGACATTTATATTTTCACCATGACATACTTGTTAGCTGTGAGTTTTCATTGATATTTAAGTAAATGTGAGGACAATCTTTTCAGTTCTTAGTTTGGAGAGAGTTGTCATTAATATAGGATGTTCAATTTCAGTCCCTTTTTTTTGAATCTCTTGGTTATCATTGTATGGCTCAGATTTGTATTTTTTATAGATAATAACATTGATTTCCAAATGAGAAATTGATTATTTGAAGAATTCAATCAATGAAGACAACTTGGTCAAGACAAATGACCAAGTGTTAGACCTTATTGAACTTGATTTGATAAAATTTGGTGAAAGAATGGTATTCATTACAGGCTGAATAACTTCCTTCACTTGTCAAAATCCATGTCTTTATTTTATTCTGTACAACACAGAATGTGGTTGTTTTTGGAGATAATGAAGTCAAATGAAAACTTTCAATTTAGTCCAATATGGTCGGTATCCTTCTAAGAAAAGAATAGGCCCTGCATTTATGAAGAGGCAATATAAACATATCAGAAGAAGGAAGTCATACAAATGAGTGATAATTTAAGAAAATGGCTGTTATCTTGTTATCAGCATTCCACTCGCAAGAACTCTTAGAAAGCCATGTGTCGGTGGCTCATGTCTATAATACTAGAAAATCAGGGTTTGGGAATATGGCCTAGTGGTAAAGTATTTGCCTCTTATACATGAAGCCCTGGGTTTGATTCCTCAACACCACATGTATAGAAAAAAGCTGGAAGTGGTGCTGTGACTCAAGAGATAGAGTGCTAGCCTTGAGCAAAAAGAAGCCAGGGACAGTGCTCACACCCTGAATCCATGCCCAGGACTGGCAACAAAAACAAAAACAAAAAAGGTCTGGTAATATGGCCTAGTGGTAAAGTATTAGCCTCTTATACATGAAGCCCTGGGTTCGATTCCTCAGCACCACATATTATAGAAAAAAGCGGGAAGTGGTGCTGTGGCTCAAGAGATAGAGTGCTAGCATTGAGCAAAAAGAAGCCAGGGACAGTGCTTACACTCTGAGTCCAGGACTGGTAACAAAAACAAAAACAAACAAACAAACAAAAAAGAAAATCAGGAGGCTAGGAACTGAAGATCATCACAGTTGCAAGCCAGCCCAGGGAAGAAAGTTTGGGAGACTTTCTCCAATTAACCTATGTAAAAACCAAACGTGGTGCTGTGGCTCAAGTGGTGGTAGAGTGCTAAACGTGAGCTGAAGACTTCCAGGACAGCTCCCACACCTAGAGTTGAAGCCCACAACAACAAAAAAAACAAAAACAAAAACAAAAAAAAACAACCACTCTTAGAAAAATAATTTCTATGGAAATGATCATGTGGTTCTTGTCCGTGCTCCTATGGAGTTACATATATTAAACCAGCTTTGCATCTCTGGAATGAATCTTGTTGGATTGTAGTGTATATTATTTACTTATTTATTTATTCATTCATTTATTATTTACTTATTTATTTAGTTAGTACTCATTTATTTATTGGTGAGTTGTTGAAGTTGATTGGCCAAAACATTGTTGAGAAATTTTGCTTCAATGTTCATCAAAGAAATGGTCTGTAGTTCTTTCTTTGCTGAATCACTGTTTGGTTTGGGGATGAGGGTTATGCTGGCCTCACAGAATGAGTTTGGTAGTGAATTTTGCTTTCAATTTCATTGAAGAATTTGAGTAGTATTGGTAAGAGTTCTGCTTATAGTATTCACCTGTGAATCCATCTGGTCCTGGGCTTTTCTTGGACAGATGATCAAGTAAGTGAAATGATCTCCAAAATATGGAAACAAGTGGTTTATTATTGATGTTGCTATTTTTTAACATACCATGTAAAATTATTTCTTTTCTCTTTTGTTCATTTTCTCTATGAATTAGCCCTTGTTGTCATTTTATTTGATTCTTGTACCCGGGGGTATTTTACATATGTTTATCTGAATTAGGGAAAGGAAGGGGAACATTAAAATGGTGAGACAAAAGGTAAAAGATAACCAATGCAACAATGATACTTACAAAACAATATATTATAAAATAACTGTACAACTTGGGGGTAGTGTGGAAGAGGAGGGAAGGTGAGAAAATGAGGGAGGGGATAAAAAGTTGTACAAGGTGATATACAGAGGGTTTACAGTTACATACATAAAGTAATGAGTACATTTCTTGTCCAACTTGCTACCCTGCACTCATTTCCCATTTCTGCTTTTTAAAAATAAAAATAAAAAAATAATTTCTATTAAGTTACTCAGAATATGGTACTTTGTTAGAGTATCCCTAAGAAACAAACATGTATGTTTCATTTTTGATATCAAAACAGTTTGCTTACAGCATTGTTGTATTCACTATCTCTATGCCAAACTAAACACCTCAAGTGTGATAAGGAAAAACAATAGAAGTTTATTGTCTCATATTTTCCTTGGGTCAGGATTTTAGCCATGACTTAGCAGGTTCCCCTGAAATATTGTAATCAAGTATTGACAATGGACAATGGACATTGGAGGGACAAATGGGGAAGAAAAGCTTTCTAACCTCAATCAGACTTGTGGAAAATTTCATATTCTTTTCCTTTCTCAAGACGAGTAAAATGATCACCACCAAGAGAAAGTCTTGTAGAATGGTAATTTATACAAGAAAATGGAATTGCATGAATGTCTATTATGCTTGCCCTACTCTGTTTATAAGTCAGTCTTTTCTGCTTTCTACACACAGGATGAAATGATTGTAAAAAGGCATGAACAGGAAAAAAAGCATCATGGAAGCAATTTGTGCACCACTGTCATTTATGATGGATCAGAAATTTTAAAAATATTTTTATGTATAAGTAGCTCACTTATTGTGACTTTATGAACAGTAACTGACATTTGTCTTAAGTATTTGGGAGAATACACTAGGCATAACATTTGTACATAGATGTTCTTTAACATTCTCTATTTTTTTGTGTGTTGTTGTTGTTTTGTTTTTAAAACAGATGTCACAAAATCTGTTTTCATGGATTTTCCTAATATTGGTTCATAGATAGATGGATAGACAGACAGACCATTAGATACATAGATACACTGATGATAGATATCAATGCCTGTCTTTTGCTTACTTTCAATTTTATCAAGAATTCTACTCTAGGGGCTGGGGATATAGCCTAGTGGCAAGAGTGCCTGCCTCGGATACACGAGGCCCTAGGTTCGATTCCCCAGCACCACATATACAGAAAACGGCCAGAAGCGGCGCTGTGGCTCAAGCGGCAGAGTGCTAGCCTTGAGCGGGAAGAAGCCAGGGACAGTGTTCAGGCCCTGAGTCCAAGGCCCAGGACTGGCCAAAAAAAAAAAAAAAAAAAAGAAAAAAGAAAAAAGAATTCTACTCTAATAAAATGACAGTATTTGACTATGGGAATATTTTTCCTGATGTACCTTTCTAATTATGTAGTGATTAGCCACTCAGAGTTTATTTGCTTGAATTACTTTACCATATCTTTTGTTCATATTAATCATTGATATTTTCTATTAAATATTAGCTCCTCACAAGCACCGAATGATTGGACTGCGGACTTTTTATCCAAACTGATAACCTAATCATGTTTTTAAGTAAAGTTTAGAAACTTGAAATTTAATTTAATTGATCATAAATCTTAAAAATTAACAATATTGATTTCATATGTTCTTTGATCTCATATTTTTCACATTTTATTAGTGACGCATAAATGATAAATTTCTATACTGTGTGTATGTATGGAATATTTTTATTACTTATTCAATGAAGAGCAGTGCAACACTGCCAGCTGAAAACATTTAAAGTGCTGGTACATTGGTAAGTGCAGAGCAAGATAAAGCATATAGAGTCAAGGATATGAAAAACAAATGAGGCAAGTTCATATGTTGCACTAGTATAAAATTTGAAGAGTAAAGGCTTGTGAAGATTCACTGGGACAGGATGAGTCCACTGTCATTGTTTGTGAAAAGGTAGATATTAAGGAGACATACCAGAGATGAGAAATTCTGTAAGCCGAAAGCAAATATTGACATGGCATTAGGAAATAAGTTTGACAAATTTTAGTTTATGTAATTATTTTTATTTTCATATGCATAGAGCATTTAAATAACTGTTACATACAAGTAATTGATAATAAAAATAATTCTGATATATGCAGATGACAACCAAAAATTATTTACCATCTTTTCCATTTACTAGGAAACAAGAATTTGCCTGCAATTTTAGATCTAGTAAAAGTATTTCAGTCCTAAATTGTGTTTTAAGGACAGTGATGGGAAAGCTTGTGATATCCTGTATCCATCAAAAGAAACATGGACTTGATGGTTCTCACCTATTAATTCCAGGAATGGGGAATATACAAAGAAAATTTTGTTCGTGGACAGCCAAGACTGAATTGTGAGATTCTCTTTTAAAACTAACAAAAATAAAAAGGGCTGAGGGTATGGCTTAACTGGTATTATGCCTGCTGAGCAAGCACAAGGCCCAGTATTTAACAAAAGAAAAAGGAATTTACATAATTTCATACACTGTTACTTACAGCAGAGTTAACTGATTAATTTTAAATAAAGGCCTAGCTACTTCGTTCTTGATGTAGTGAAATATGAAATGAGAGAAATAAAAAGAGGAAGGAGCTATTAAGTAAAAAAGAAATAGGAAGTGATTTGGAAAATTCCAATAAATACAAAATATTAAATACGCTAAAGTATAATTGCTTGTCAGGAACTATGTTCTGGAGAGATAGATATCACCATTTATTGAGGTACATTTGTTTTCTTGAGTTAACTCATGCTAATTTGAAAGTTCAGGATTAGAATACCTTAAAATGTTACAAAAGTGAAAATCAAATATAAACAAGTGTGCTACATTATAATTAAAATGCTTGTTAAATGTTTTCCATGTTTCAATAACAAAGGCAGCGGAAGTAACAGAAGCTCAAAGGAAGAGAATGTCTTCAATGGGAGAAAAAAGGGGTAAATATGAGTAAATAAAAGTGAAGTGAACCAGACTCAAAGATACATGCGCTCTATGGTCTCCCTTATTGGGAATAATTAATAGAGGTTTAGGCAAGTCAAAGCAGAGCATCACAAGAGCCCAATAGCTATACCCTTATGAACACATAAGATGATGCTAAGTGAAATGAACTCCATGTTATGGAAACAATTGTTATATCACAGTTGTAACTAGTCTCAACATGCCATGTGTATCTGTAGCTTCTATTATTGATGATGTTCTTGTATCACCTTCCTGTGGTTGTACACACTATCTCTGTAATTTTATCTGCGTATATTGGAAACCATGTATACTGGTATTAGAACTAGGAAATTGAAAGTGAATACCAAAATTGAGAGACACAGGGTAAAAATAGACAAACAACTACAAAAGCAATACTTGCAAAACTGTTTGGTGTAAGTGAACTGAACACCTCATGGGTGGAAAGGGAAAGGGGAAAGAGGGAGGAGGGTATGAGGGACAAGGTAACAAACAGTACAAGAAATGTATCCAATGCCTAATGTATGAAACTGTAACCTCTCTGTACATCAGTTTGATAATAAAAATTTGAAAAAAAAAACAAAAAACAAATGTACGAGCTTTTCTTCGTAAATAGTATAGGTTGAGCCATAAGCAACTATAAGGTACATTTTGGTAAAGTTTAAAAAAATAATTTCTTGGGTTTTTGTGATTTAGTAATTGAAGCATTACTGAAATTTCTCACTATAAGTCATTATGGATGACTGAGACATTTCAAGGCTACTCCTTGAAGTCCTGTACCGGTGGCTGTCCCTAAGCCTCTTTGTGCTTAAGGACAGTGTTTTACCACTTGAACCATAGCACTACTTCCAGATTTTGAATTGGAGATGAGAGTCTCATGGGTACTTTTCTGCCCAGGCTAACTTCGAACCTAAATCTTCAAATTTCAGCCTCCTGACTTGCTGGGGTTACAGGTGTGAGCCACTGGCACCCAGCGATAATCAGTAATTTAAATGTTTAATATGCTTTTGATTTGTCCCTTTACTTACATTAAAAAACTCCCTACCAAGTAAATTAATTTTAGAAATAAAATAGTGTATGAGCAATAAAGTAGCTTACTGTGGGAGATCATTTTTTATTAGAAAATGATTCAGTTTTTGATAGTTTTTCATAAGACAATAACTCTAAAATTATATAAATGATCCATTAATTCTATTCTTTCAATTTTACAAGACTAATGTTAGTATATGCATTCTGACTCAAAAATGAGTCTACTTACTGGATCAGATAACATATTAAATACATATATAAATATGTATATTATTACTTTTTAAACAAACAACAGACTGGATCTTAGCCATACTGTTTTTTCAATAATATTACACTTACTACCAGACAATCAAAATAATTTGTTTTCAGTTTTATGCATTTTGAGTTTTTAGACACAGAGAACTCTTTATCTTCTAATAAAATTTAACCCTCAATCACAAATGTATTGCTTGCATAATGGCTCAATTTCATTATCTAAACATTTAAATTTTTTTTTCCAGAACAACACTTTTCTTCTCATATACTAAAATCACTGACTGGTGCTTTCTTGTCATCAAAATAAAACACAAGAGACTGAAATATGACTGTATTCAATAACTTATTTAAAAGCAGACAGTACCTGCTTAAAATCATCCTGCTCAAGGCTTACATTATAATTTAAATATTACTGCATAAAATGATGGAAAATCCCACATGACCAGTAGAATGCATAATAATAGCAGGTGCAGCATGTTAAAGCTGTTTTTTAGCCTCTGGGGCTTGAAATGGATAATACATTTGACCCTCTCAACAAGGTATACTTCTATCCCCAGAGAGCACATTCACGGGCTTGTTAATCTCTATTTAAGTAGTAACCTGTGCACCAGTATAATAAAGATCAAGTTGGTTAAAGAATCTCTGGTCCTACTTTAGTGCATAAATATTTCTGGCAACAAAGATAAAGCTGGAAAATACCCTGAGGTATCCAAGAAACAGCCAAGGGAAGATAAAATTATTCAACTGAGTGGAACTGCTGAATTTAGGGCCAATATAGATATTTTATCAGTTTATCCTGAAAGAAATTGAGAAATGTAGTACTTCAAATAATATATTGTAGAGGATGAAGTGCTTAACTTGTGGATGTGAGTGTAGTTGTCTGTGCATTTATTTCTGTATTGCAAACTGAAAAAAGAAAGTAAATGATGACATTTTTCAGAGATAAAACTACAATTCTTTGTAAGTACCTGGAAAGAACATCACTGCTTACTGTATATGTAGTGTTCACAAATATTTTCAGCTATCACAAGATTCATGATAGTCAAGTTAAAAAAAAAGATTGTTGTGCAGTAAGTACACCTGCCAATTTTTAGGTTATTGTCTATAGTGTATGAGAATTGAATAATTCAGGCACAATGGCTACTAGTAAGGGAATTGTTTAGGTTTAACCCTAATGAAATACTTGTTCCTTTTGGGGTAATTAGTAATTAAAAAATGAGAAATGTGGCCCATGACTATAATTAAAATTCTTCCCTGTTAATTTATTAATAGTCTTTTTATGACATTTTGGCTTAGTCAGGCATCGAAGCATATCATCCAAAGGCAGACATTTCTGTTAAGCCATTTCTGTTACTCTCATTTGTGAAGATGTGTCTTTTGAAGTTTATAATGCTTTGTACATTTGAAAATGGTGCATTTTTACATAGCCACATGTATTGAGTAGAGCTTTGTGAAACTGATATGTGGTAATTATCATTCCCATTTTACAGTTCAGAACACAAAGAATGGGAAGAAATAAATAATATGTTTTCAGACTTTGAGTTTTATTCATAGATACACATAGAAAACTAACAATCTTCCCCTTGTTTTCATCACCATTTATAGCAAATCTAACTGGAATTGTCACTTCCTCACATAATAGATTGCTTTGCTACATTGAGAAGCACATTTTTATTCAAAGGATGATTTAGAATGATAAACTCCTGCTGTTTTACTCTCCTTGGTAATTACTGAGTCAGAGAATTTGAGATATAATTATAGTAATATTTTAATTTTTGAGTTTTAGAAATCACTTGACAGTTGAGCAGGCTGTAAATAAAATGTAGTTTATTTTCTCTTTTCGGTTGGTTTACACATACATAACTGTCTAAGTGTGACTGTTTTTTAACAAAATGTGATAGATCTGAAAGTGCCAGAAAATCTAGGAAGCCAGACTTTCCTTAAGCTATTAAGAGCCTGGTCTCTGCTTCACTCAAAATGTTCTCAGACCCTTTCTCTGTTTGTACTCTAATTTTAGAGTACATACCTTTGCTTCTAACAATACATGCCATCTTCTTTTAACCAATAAATGGAAAGAGATACAAGTGCCTGATTGATTTTCTCCCTGAGAATCAGAAAAGATATTCTTTTGATTAGGCATAAAACTATGATGAAGGTTAAAATCTTCTTTTTAAATCATATCAGCCTCGTCAGAATTACCATATTGTTTTACTGTGCCCTGCCTTCTCCCCACAATATTTTACCTATCATACAACTTTATTATTGTACTTTGTCACTTATACTCTATAATTGTGGTTGGATCACAGAACCAGCTTCTGTGACATTCAGCCTACAATGGTAGAAAATTCTAATCACTTTTTATGGATGTGACTATTAAGAGTTTTCCCTAAACCAGGAAATGTTCTTTTCAGAGATCTGCATGGAACAATGTCAGTTTTACCTTTCACTTCTCTGTTTTCTTATACTTCAAAGATACTATCTATTCAAAAGACCACAAACAAAATCACAGTAATGCCACCAGCACAACAATGTTCACCGCAGCACAATTTGTCATAGCTAGAATCTGGAACCAACCCAGAAACCCCTCAGTAGACGAATGAATCAGGAAAATGTGGTACATATACAAAATGGAATTTTATGCCTCTATCAGAAAGAATGACATTGCCCCATTTGTAAGGAAATGGAAGGACTTGGAAAAATTATACTAAGTGAGCAAGACCTAAAGAAGCATGGACTCTATGGTCTCCCTTATTGGGAATAATTAGTACAGGTTTAGGCAAGTCAAAGCAGAGCATCACAAGAGCCCAATAGGTATACCCTTATGAACACATAAGATGATGCTAAGTGAAATGAACTCCATGTTATGGAAACGATTGTTATATCACAGTTGTAACTACTTTCAATGTCCCATCTGTATCTGTAGCCTCTATTATTGATGATGTTCTTGTATCACCTTCCTGTGGTTGTACCTACACTATCTCTGTAATCTTATCTGAGTATATTGGAAACAGTGTATACTGGTATTAGAACTACGAAATTGAAAGTGAATACCAAAATTGAGAGACACAGGGTAAAAAAAAGGCAAACAACTACAAAAGCAATACTTGCAAAACTGTTTGGTGTAAGTGAACTGAACACTTCGGGGGGGAACGGGAAAGGGGGAGGAGGGTGGAGGGTATGAGGGACAAGGTAACAAACAGTACAAGAAATGTATCCAATGCCTAACATATGAACTGTAACCTCTCTGTACATCAGTTTGATAATAAAAATTTGAAAAAAAAAGATACTCTAGTCATATCAGTTACAAAAACAAACACATAAACATAAACAAAAAACCCTTCTGAAGGTTTTTATGGATTCTGTCATTTGTGGTTAAGTTTTACCAGTTTAACATTCATTTCACCCCAAGTAGTTTTGATGTATTTACATTTAAACTTTAGTACTATTTTCTCATTTTCTTCATAAGCCATCGTGGAAGTCTTTGGACAAAGAACAAAAACTAATGGCATGGATATAATTCATATAAATGAATCAGCCTAGTTAATATTCCAATTGGAGATGCTTAATTTCTTTTAGGAAATAGAGATATGTATTGGCAATTTAGGGTATTTTGCTACATCATGAAAGCTTGAAAAATAAAAATATTTCTGAGAGAAACCGGAAAGAGAAGCTGCCCCTTCTAGAAGATACACCATATTCAGGACTCATGTTTTTGCTTGTCTCTCAACAGTTTCTATTTTTTTTAAGACTAAAATGACTATCGTGATATTGAACTCTAAATTCCTAATAAAGTCAGTAGTATTGTTTACATTCTCACAGAAGCAACTAAAACTCAGACTATAACAGGATGGTCAATAATTATATCAGAGTAGTAAATTGGTATGGCTGTAAAACTATTTTATTTCTGAGTTTGATGTTTCTTCAAGGACAGTAAACTTACAATAATTTAAGCAAGAATCCAACTAATACAAATAATGCAATTTTGCTCATAACATTCAGATGACTGAGATAAATATTAATACTTCTATTTTCTTCTAATAAA
Source organism: Perognathus longimembris pacificus (assembly GCF_023159225.1). Classification (NCBI taxonomy): domain Eukaryota; kingdom Metazoa; phylum Chordata; class Mammalia; order Rodentia; family Heteromyidae; genus Perognathus; species Perognathus longimembris. Next base: position 27,284,874 of record NC_063163.1, read on the forward strand.
CAGGAAGATGGTTTCCATCTGCAGCAAATATGTACCATGATAGCCACACCAAGTATGAATAGTAAAAAAATTTTTAAATGCTGAAAATTAGATAAAATATCAATATAAGACCACAGGTCCTAAGGTTGCGAAGGATAATCTATATAACTAGTAACAGTTTCTCAAGTTCACTCTATTTGAAGGCTTTCAAGGCCCCAGAAGTATAAGTCAATTCAAATGTTAGGAGGGTCCTCAATCAATCATTTGTTCCTGGAGTTACATAACAAGAAACTCATTCTTTTGGCCTTTGGCAGGAAAATGTACTCTACTAATACCTTACTAGAGTAGATAACAAGGTTTCTACTTTTAATTATTAGTACCTCGGATGCTGCTCAATATATTCTACAATGATAACTTGTCTAGACAATGGCACATTTTATACTTTTCCTTACTTTGTAGATGAACTCTGAAAATGATTTAAAAGCAGACACTTGGTGTCAGGGATATCAGAGACTGTTGTTGGTGTTATAAACATAGAATGATTTTTAAGATGCTTCTTCTAAAGTTCTTTAATCTGGCCACTACTATTTAATTAGAGATATAAATGATGTAAAATTTAAAAAAAACTAAGAGAAAATTGAAGTATTTAAAATGAGTCATGAGTTGGGAACTGTTAATTTAAGTTTGACATTTATGAATCAAAAGCTAAAGAAAAGGATGATAATCATTGTGAATGTGTGGAGAAAACAAAGTTCTTGAGCTCAGGAAATTTGACTTCTGTTACTCCCATTTACAAATATTTGCAAGGAATTCAGTATCAGCTGGGAAAACAACAAAAAGTTCTGAACACTAATATATCTCTATAGGAAAGAGAAATACTTATAACTACTCTGTTAAGAATAAACACTAGAAAGAGTAGCTGAAATATAAAATTCTGATAGAAATTAGTTATCCAGATAAGAAAATACAGATGCCTAAATTATATGTGCTAATCTGCGTTCAGAATGCAATGTTCTCAAAGTGTACAGAAGGAAAACTCGAAAAATTGGATTTGTTACAAAGGATTATGCGGCAGAAATAGGATTAATGTCATAAATACAAAGAGCCTTGTTTTTTTTTTTAATTTTTATTGTCAAACTGATGTACAGAGAGGTTAGAGTTTCATACCTTAGGCATTGCATACATTTCTTGTACTGTTTGTTACCTCCTCCCTCATTAACCTCCTCCCCCTCCCCTTTTTCCTCCCCCCCCCCCATGAGTTGTTCAGTTCATTTATACCAAACAGTTTTGCAAGTATTGCTTTTGTAGTCATTTGTCTTTTTTATGGTGTCTCTCGATTTTGGTATTCCCTTTCAGTTTCCTAGTTCTAATACCAGTATACCTTTCACTATCTAAACATTTAGCTTGTTGCTCTGTGGAATCTCCATACAACTATCCAAGATAACTGAATCAAAGAAAAATACTTTGTTTCTCATAGCAATAGAAAAAACAAATGTTTCAGAATCATATTTTTCTGTTTCCTGAGCTCCAAACATAGAACTAGTGAATTCAGGAACAAAAAAAGAATTAATTAGGAGAACCTAAGATTTTTTTAATTGTATGTGAAAACAAAACAGTATTACTTTTTGCTCTGGCAAGAAGACACTGTTTCTATTGTTCAAAGTTAACTCTTTCATAAATATTAGTGAAAAATACTCTCAAAGTCCAATGTGTACAACTTGTGCACAGATGCAATAAATTCAGTGAAGTATCACTATGTCAGTCATCATAATTCAATAAGGAGGGATAGAATTATGATGTAGAAGCAATATAATTTTGGTGCAATATGTTTCTGTAAACACATATACATGAAATCCAATATACATGTAAATGAGTTGGACTTAGAAACTTATGTGATCTGATCATCTTTCATAATTTGAAGGAAGAAATAATGGAGGAAAATACATGCATACATTCATAAATACAGTTGTGCACATGTGTGTACATAAACTTGTATATGCATATACACATGTGGGTACATACCCTTATATAAGATAATTTCTATCAATTATATAAATACATAAATGCACATACACATGTATGCCAGTTGGTATATTTATATATGGGACTTAAGGTTAGTGGAATTTCTCTTTTGACTAGTCAAAAGAGTTAGCTAAAATGGAATACTAGGTACAAGAGATAAGGAATTTTTTGGAGAAGATATAAAAAGTTATCTAGAAAATACAAAGTGAGATAGCCAAAGCACATATAGAAGACATGGCTATTGTTAAATCAGATAATGTGTTAAATGAATTCCATATCTCTCCCCTCTAAATCTTCTGTGCTTCTACCATGCTATTCACATATGTAGATTTTTTCCCTTCTTGAGATATTTTATTGGATTTTAACACTGGGAAGTAGTGAAGGAGATTGGGCAGGCAAGAGCTTCTGTGTATTTACCAGTCTTCTGCAAAAGCTTCATTGGGCTCTTTCTTTTTCAGCACTCCATTTAAGATAGGAGTGGTAAAATATGTCTAGTTCCTTTTGGTCTACATAAATTTATAAAACCTGAATTGCTTTGGTTGGAAACATTATGGCTTTTAAGTATTATTTTATTCAAATTTAAACAATATGATTACAGATAATCCTCACTTGACTTTTTAGAGTAAGGGTGATTGTATTGCCTCTTTGAAACAACACAATCAGTTTTATTAGATGTTAGGGTCTCAGAAAGCTAATTTTTTATGCTCGTTTTATTTGTAGCTGTTCCATATGACTGAGCTTCTGCTAACCATTCCTTCAAACTTACTGTAAGATTTATATCAAAAGAAGCAGGATAGCAAAATTCTCTTAAAAATGGTAGTGATAGCCTTGCATCCGTATCTCAAGAAAACAACTTTAAAAGTAATTTGTAGGGGGCTGGGGATATGGCCTAGTGGCAAGAGTGCTTGCCTTGTATACATGAAGCCCTGGGTTCAATTCCCCAGCACCACATATACAGAAAACAGCCTGGTGGCGCTGTGGCTCAAGTGGCAGAGTGCTAGCCTTGAGCAAAAAAAAAGAAGCCAGGGATAGTGCTCAGGCCCTGAGTCCACACCCCAAGACTGACAAAATAAAAAAAAAAAAAAAAAAGTAATTTGTAAAGTATCAGTTGGACCCATGCCTCTAAATAATTCATTGTTTTCCATAACTATTCTTCGGTGGTATTATTTATCATATTTAACTTACATGATATAATATCTTAAAACTCCTCATTATGTTTACCTTAAATCATTCTTCATCTTTAAAATTTTATTCCATCTTCTGTATTATTCATCGTCATCTTTGAAGACTCCATGTAGAAGATACACTAAGTTTTATAATCAGTATACATTTTATTTGAATTCTAGACATTGCTCTAACTACTTTATTAGCTTATAGTCAAAGTCTCTGAAATTCTGTTACCCGCACTTGCAAAATGTATAATTTAGGTCTTAAAGATTCTGTAAAGACTAAATGTGACAATATAAACATAGACTAACTCAATATACATTAGCTTCTGCTTTTGTGGTGATCTAGGGAACTCACCTCCTGCTTTGAACTTAAGTACCCTGGTGTTGGTGGCTCACACCTGTAATCTTAGCTTCTCAGGAGACTGACATCTGAATATTGCAGTTTGAAGCCATCTCAGGCAGGAAAGCCCATGAAACTCTTATTTCCAATCAACCACCAAAAGCCAGAAATGGAGATGTGGTTCAAGTAGTAGAGTGTTAGCTTTGAGTAGAAAAAGTCAAGGGACAGTTCACAGGCCCCCAGTTCAAGGTGCACACACACACATAATACCTATGTATCAGTAAATAAATAAGATATAATTAAAGTACTATTGGTATATTTTTTATTAAGGGAGGACAGGTAAATAATTAAATTATAATATCTATAGATTTTGTGTCTACAAACTAAATTCCTCTGTATGTGCTGGCAAGATAAGAATGATGTTGTAAAATCTTACAACTCTCTAAAGATAGTAGATGCTTGATCCTCATTCCAACTGTTAAACTAAGCAAATAAAATTTAATAATTTGAAAAGAAAACATTATGAAAAATTAAAAAAAAATTATATTCAAAACTGAAAAATCTCTTTGGAACTGTAAATGTATACAAATAAACCAACAATGAAAAGTAGCATTATTTGACAAATCTGTGTTTATTTAGATTACTTTTCCAATTCAATCACAGCAGTTGAATTTCATCTTGAAAGGTTACATTTTACTACTTCATCATAAACATATAATTAATTTTTCAATATATTGACATAGTAAATATATCTAAAATAATTTCCTTACTTTTTAAAATGTAATATTTTAAACAATAATTAAAAAGTAAATTGAAGCTGAGCACTGGTGGCTCACACATGTAATCCTAGCTACTCAGGAGGCTGAGATATGAAGATCACAGATCTGTCATGCCAGATAGAAAAGTCCATCAGGCTCTTCTCTCTAATAATCTACTCAGAAAAAGCTGGAAGTGGTGCTGTGGCCCAAGTGTTAGAGTGCTAGCTTTGAGCAAAAGAAGCTCAACGACAGAGCCCAGGACCAGAGTTCAAGACCCGGGACCAGAAAAACATAAATAAATAATTGAACATAATGAAGAAAATATTGCTGATATAGCATTTCTGGATATATATCTGAAGTAGTTTAAATCATAATGTATAAGAAAGACCATTGCACATTTAATGCAGCTTTATTTACAGTAGCAAAACTGGATCACTACAGTGCACATGAGTTGATAAGGGACAAAAGAATAAGTGAAATTATGCTATTTCTGGGAAATGGATGACATTGTTGAGAGACACTAACTCAAAATAATACTTTCTAAATAACACAAATATAAAATACACTGTGTTGGACTGTGAATGTGGCTTAGTGGTAGAGTACTTGCCTAGCATACTTGAAGTCCTACGTTTGATTCCTCTGCACCACATAAACATCAAAAGCCAGAAGTGTCACTGTGGCTCAAGTGGTAGCGTGCTAGCCTTGAGCAAAAAGAAGCTAGGGACAGTGCTCAGACACTGGTTCCCACGCCACTGGACTGTCAGATAGATAGATAAATAAATAAATAAATAGATAGATAGATAGATAGATAGATAGATAGATAGATAGATAGATAGATAGATAGATAAATGTACTGTGGTTAATACTGTATTATAAAATACTATTGGATATTATATACAAATCATATATATATATCATATTGCATGTATATATACTTTTTATACATTCTTTGACTAAGTTTTTTTTCCATCCCATTATCCTTTGTTAAGACAATAATATTTATGAGCCCTTTCCATCCAAATATAATCAGATGGAAGGAGTCAGTTTTGCTCTCAGGCAACATCTGGCAAAACCTGGAGATATTCTTGGTTTTTGTAAATAGAGGGGAAGCAGAGCTACTGGGATAGAATGGATATAGTTCAAGAAAATCAATAGTCATAAAAGAGCAACCAGGACAGACCCCACATAAGAAGCTTGCATTTCCACATACCTGGAATACTGAAATTAGTGATCATTGCCAATTTGATTTGTATCCAGTAGAAACATTGCCAGTGAGAATTTATGCAAAATTCAAATCATTTTTTTAATTTAGGATTCACAAAGACAAGGTGGAATTTTTTGTATAATTTTAGCACCACATTTGTGTTTATGAACACATACTGTCAAGAAAATTTGAGCAAACTTTTGAATAAAATATAGCAACATATGTCAAAAATTATTATGTGCCCTCTCCTTAGAGGCAAAGCAATATATTTCTAAGAATGCGTGCCAAGAAAATAATCAAAAATGTTCAGAAAAAAATACGTAAACACTGAAGCTTACAACAGAGTTCAAATATGCTATGGGTTTATACAGGTCAGCAAAGCAACTTCTACTTTCTGAGATTCACTGACTAAGAAGTGAATAAACCAACAATCAACAGATTAGTAGAATTAAAAGAATGTACATTGACTATGTACACAAACATATCATGAAAAAAATTATTACCAAAAATGTGATGAGATTTAGCGTTTGTCCACCATCTTCCCAAGAGAAAGAAGAACATGAAGGACTTTGTAAATATCAGGAATGAACCCTACAAATAAGTAGATTTAAGAGCTGGCAAAAGGGTTTGTCTATGTGCTTTCTAGACCTCTAGTCTATTTTGTGCTGAAAGTGGAATATTTGTCTCTTATAGAACTCCAGAGGAGTACCGATCTCACTTGAGATATTTGGGGAACAATCTAGCTGCAGAAAAGAGTTCAAAGGTCTCTATATTTTCTCTTTTCCAATTGCATTCATCACAAAGCAATTAATATAACAAAGCAGCATTTTATTATGCTTATGCCAAACTACTTTCCTGTATCTTAGTGTTTTAAAGGGAAAAAATGATAACTTTATTTAATAAATACAAATGTATGGATATCAATAGAAATCACTAAAAATAATTTTCAATAATTAAAATTATGTGTGTGCATGGGTATTTGTGTGTGTGTGTGTGTGTGTGTGTTTTTGCCCAGAATATTAAACGGAAGGTGTTGTGCATCTGAGGCAAGTGCTTTTGCAAAATGGTGCAGTAATAAAAAGTGCTGCTCATTCACACTTTAAAACAATACACAATAAATATGGAGCATAGAAGACAGTAAATATATATATATATATATATATATATATATATTTGTTGTTGTTGTTGTCATCTGTGAGGCTTGAACTATGTACCTGGCCACTATCTCCGAGAGCTTCAGCTCAAGGCTACCACCACTGTACCACTTTGAGCCACTGTGCAACTCCCAAAGGTAGTTTTGTTGTAGTGGCATGGACAAAGTGTTCTAGTACAGGTGCATCACTTCTAATGAGCCGACATGGGAATGAAGGCTCCATCTTGGAGATCTCTAAACCAAGCATATTCATTAACAGCCTCTCTTTTGGCTCTAAACTTTTGAGATTACTTGGATGGAAGAAAAATAAAGACCCCGGGCTGGGGATATAGCCTAGTGGCAAGAGTGCCTGCCTCGGATACATGAGGCCCTAGGTTCGATTCCCCAGCACCACATATACAGAAAACGGCCAGAAGCGGTGCTGTGGCTCAAGTGGCAGAGTGCTAGCCTTGAGCGGAAAGAAGCCAGGGACAGTGTTCAGGCCCTGAGTCCAAGGCCCAGGACTGGCCAAAAAAATAAATAAATAAATAAATAAATAAATAAAGACCCAACTTTAAATCATTAGCAAGAAATTGAATAGCATAGTTTGTGTTTCACATGAAAGAAAGATGTCTGGGGCCTAATTCAATTTAAATAATGGCCAAGTCATTAGTTATTTTAAAGCCAAATGAAACCATTCTAAAAACTACTGATTTAACTTGTAATATTAGTCAAGATCACGTGGCTTCTGAACATAATTTAATTACAAAGCAGGCTCATGTGAATTATAATACAGAATTTTCTTTGTGAATTAATCAGTTATTCAACCAAATATATATTCAGATATAACTCTCCCTTTTTTTGGAAAGATACTAACATGACTAGGAATGGGACTGATGATAAGGTGTTGATGATAAGTATTTTCCATTCTTCCCACTGTTCAAACTCTGAGCTTATATTTCTTGGATCTCTGTAAGCAAAGTCTTTCTTGGTCCTTCGGCCTCAAGTTCTCTTCATTCCTCCCTCTATCGACATTGGATTTTTGATTAACTATGGCAAAAATGAATCCCCCTTTCTTGTCATTCCTTGATGAACTATTATAATTGCACCTGTTTTTCTGTGTCACTTGAAGACAAATTGATGGTTTGTTAAACATTGCCTGGTGCTCTTACAGTTGGTTCTAGGACTTTCTCCCACCTCAATTCTGACTGAGGTTTGCTCAGTCTTTTCCCTGTCAAACACTTCCTTCCTTTCACTCTACAAAGTAGATATTTGTTTTCATAATTTTGGAGAACAAAATGGCTCAGATGATTTTATCTTCCCCCATATGTTTGATCCCAGCTTTTGCAAAAAATTAAGGGTGTACTTCTGAATGTCTTCTTCTCTGATTCCCTAAGGTGGCCTCATTGCTTTATACCTCTCTCTTCCATCACAATGCATCAATTCTGGAATCTGTCTGAAAAGAAAATGTCTACTGTGCTAAAGTTATTAAGTACTTATCCAGGCAAATGCCAAGTAGTTTCAGAGACTGAGATCTCACATGCTACTTTTTCTCACTATTTTTCAAACTGACATTTCCCTGATTGGATGCCTGGCCTTTGACTGACTTTAGTTCTGCTTTTCCAGCTGTAGGAATGTGTCTCAAACTGAATGGCCCCCTGTGGTCTGTTGGAGTGCTATTTGGTCTCCATGGTTTATGTTTCCTTAGAAAAATAATATTATTTTCCATGTATCCTTTTTACATTTGTCCTTCAGGCAACAGCCTTTATCCTACAGCTTTCATGGGTCAAGAACATAATGTGCCTTGCCGTTCTGGAAGACAGTCTTGTTTTGATAATTTTATTTTTTTAATTTATTGTTTTGTTACCTTACCTCAATGTTTGCCTCTAGGGTATGAATTTCATTTTCATTCCTATAACCTCCTTAGGCCTAGATTTTTCTGTAATAATGCTGAATCCTTGGAATGACCTTATATTTGATGGGCAGGGGAGAGAATTTCCACATTGATAAAAACATAAAACAGGTATTTATATGTTATCTCAACAAAAAGGGTTAATGGTTCCATTGTCCTCAAACATTTGACCTGTAAATTTCTTCAAAATCATATAATCATACCATCAGATTTGTAAATTACTAAGTACAGTCATACATAGTTCCTCAAATGCTTCTGTGATCTCTAAGTGTAGAAGTAGTAAAACTTATGCTCATGGCAGTAAATTAAAATATAAAATGAATGTAAATACATGAAAATCCCCAAATAGAAAACTACCTTATCCTATTTTAACTCACATACGAAGAAGTAAGTTAAAGAATGTAACAGATTTTCATATAAATTCTGTAAATGCATTATTTTCAATTAAACGTATTTAGGTTTAAACTAGGATCTCTGTAATTATCTTTTTTATAGCATAGTTTAGTGTTAATTATGTATTAAATATCAATAAATTTTAGAGTATGTTAAGTAAAAGCCATTTAGGGTGTGACACGTGTTTTGGTCTGCACTATACTTCGTTCTTTGAAAAAGAATATTTCATCATGAAGTAAACTTCAGAATTGTCCATAGAACAACTGAAATATCAGGCCACTTACACAAGAAGTATTTTTGAAATCCCACTTAGAGGATGTCCCATCCTTCTCACTGATCAGGCACATATCATATTTATGGCTTACATTAAAATTTCATAATAAATATTGGAAAAATAAGAGCCCTTACAAAATTCCCTCAATATACCAATTTGGTCATTATCTCATATTTTAATATCCAATTATCATGAAATTTCTTATTTGTTTTTGGAATTGCTGAGTATTTATTCCGTAATTCTCTTCCTTTGCTTCAACTGTCTAAAATTATACGAACTATACTTTTGATTACATGCAAGTTCTTCCAATCCAAATATATTAACAGACATTTTATTTTAGGAAAATTTTATTCAAGATGTATTTCAGGATTTTTCCAAATAATGATAATTGTATATTCAAAGAACATCCTTTATGTTGTGCATTTATTTCCAGCTATTTCATTTTTCTAATGAAGAACTTAGAATTCTTAATGTGTATAATTTTGGAAACCAAAAATAATCACCACAGAAAGTGCAAACATACAAAATTTGATGAACAATACATCAAAATAAAACAAATGCAGTCAAGACAGTAAGGTAGATGGATATATCTTTGGGGATACTAACAGTAATTGCTTTTAAAATAGAATAAGCAGCATATTTTATCTCATAAATTTCAATTGGAATTAATGGTGTGGTTGAGTAGGACAGAATAGGCTCTTCTCCCAAGCATAACATCCTTCATAAAGCAAAAAGAAAGTCATAAAACTTTCTGGGGCCGACTGTATGAGTTGAAGAGATATATTTCAAAAGAAAACCCATTGAAAGTATTCTAAAAAATATTTTAAGATGTTTCACAAAGATTACTTCAAGTAATGGATATTATATTTCAAGTTTTTGCTGTTTGTTTGTCTTCATATATATAACAATATTTTAGTTTACTTTTGGGAAAGTTTAACTGAGAGAAAAACAAAGGATACAAAACATACTTTTCTATGTTTGAAGATATTGTAGGTTGACAATCTGAATGTCCTTGTTTCTCTTGACTGATTTTACTAGAGGGAAAAGTATTGTTCCAGAGTTTAGTAACTAAGTTTTCAGATGTCTACATTCAGTATAGTATGATCATTGTTCAGTATTTAGGCCTTTATTATATTACGAGATGTTTTTTTATATACCTAATGTGTTTGACATTTCTATAACAATACTATGCTGAAATTTTTCAAATGTCTTTTCTTCCTCTATTGTGGTGATTGTACTGCTTTTGTCCTCTATTCTTTTAGTATGGCATATTGTGATTTTTTTATTTGTCTATGTGAAAACTTCTTTATATCTCAGCATGAATCTCAGTAATGACTGTGGGATTCAGTATAATAGCTTTTTGCTGGAAACCTTTGTTTTTCTGTTCAACATTGCTTTGGATTTTTTCATTTCTGTTTTTTTTTTTCTTTCAAATTTTGAATACACAACAAACATGAAAACAGGATCGATGCTTTGCAAAATAGAAGTGGGCAGAGTTTGAAAGGCAGATGTGTCAGAACCAGTAATCCTAGAAGATATTACAAATAACATGTTATTTCTAGGAACAACACTGTGAAATTGGTCTTTTAAGGACCTTCTCAATGTGGATTTAGTTGAATCTGAGTCACTTAATATAGAATGGTTTTGCTATGAAATTATTCACTTCTGTATCAATTAAGTAATGTGAAATAAAATAAAATAAAATATTAAATATTGCTGTTTTTAGTTACATCTACTACACAATGTGCTTGAAAATTTCAGTGGTTACATGAATAGGAATTGGGCTTATGAAGATGTATTTATGACTGTCAGCTCTGTCACTCAAAAATAAACTTGTATTGAAAGAATTTAAACTTCATTGGTTTAATAGGATTTATTGGTACAATAAAGAAAAAAAACCCAATACTCTAACAGTTTATTTCCAGGGAAAATTTGGTAGTGAAAATAATGAATTATTACCTATTTGTTTCACATATAATGTACAATATGTATTTACTATATTTACCTTCTTTAATTCTCAGTGCTTAAGTCAATCAATGGCAGTAATCGCTTTTTGTTTCATCAAGTCTCTTGTTTTATCAAGTCTCTTTGATATTTTGAGCTACTTATTTTTCTATTTAGTATCTCTGTATGATGGAATTCTTTCTACTTCTCTTCTTTTCATTAGTAATGATTTTAGGGTCTCATTTCAGTCACTGAAAGACAAAGGACTCTAATGGGATGCAATATGTCAACCATAGAAGGCCTTCCACGGAATGTGATTTAAAATATACCTAGGCAGTCTAATGTAGCTATTGTCAAAGTTTTAATGGCTACTACTACTACTTTCTGGAGTTTAGAATTACAGACTAATGGGATTTAATCATTATTTAATTTGGAATCGTAATTAGTAAGATGGCTAATAAAGAGATAATTCAATGTGAGAGATAGTCCAATGTTACATTCAGGTGTCAAATAAATTAGCTCCACCTGAGATGTGGTTTAAATGTGATAAAGGAGGGTTCCCCTCCAGCTCCACATGAAGAACTTCAGAGAAGGTACAACAAAGTTTATTTCAGCTTGTAAAGTAACCAACTGATCCCAAATTCACTAAAAAGTCATTTGTCTGTCTAGATAAAGCCTATATTCAACTATATTATTTCTGATAGGTTCATTGCTTTAATATCTATTTAAGAAATTTGAGGGGCTGGGGATATGGCCTAGTGGCAAGAGTGCCTGCCTCGGATACACGAGGCCCTAGGTTCGATTCCCCAGCACCACATATACAGAAAAACGGCCAGAAGCGGCGCTGTGGCTCAAGTGGCAGAGTGCTAGCCTTGAGCGGGAAGAAGCCAGGGACAGTGTTCAGGCCCTGAGTCCAAGGCCCAGGACTGGCAAAAAAAAAAAAAAAAGAAAGAAATTTGAAAGACACAGTTAAATTTATATAATAGTGTAACTTTTAAAAATCAGAGTCATGTTTAGGAGTTAAAACAAATTAGAGCATGAGGACAATAACAAAAAAGTAAAGAATTACACAATTAGGAATTAAAGGAAAGCTAATTGGGAGGCATATGAGAAGGAGATCAACTTTTCTGACTGAGCAAACATAACTTTACCATTTCAAATCTGTCTTGGGTAAGTATCAATAATTATTAAACACTTCCAATGTCATCATGATTTAGAGAAAAAGAAGAGTCAGAAGTAAACAGGAAAAGAACGACAAGATTACTTCTTCAAGCTTATTTGTGTTTGTTGTGTTTTTTTCCTACCTTGAATTGCCTCTGTGGTTCACAATTAATGGGGTCTCCGAATCAAGTTCTTAAGATTCAATACACAGCAGGAATAATTTCTATTACCCACATTTCCATTTTATGTTTTGGATTATTAACCTGCATATATGACAGTTACTGGAAAAAAAACAGCCTCTTAGCCTATCATTTCTCATTCCTACACATGATTTTTTTTTACAAATATATCTTCCAAGAATATTTGATAGGTATGTTCTATTCCTTCAACAAGGGGAGTAATTTATTTACTTCTTCTTAATTTTCATTGTTTTATGAGCAGTCTACTAGCAAAAGGAGTAAGTGGATCAAAGTGCATATGGCTCCTAATTCTTCTATTAACACAGTATGGCTTGAGCATAACAATCAAGGACATTAACTCAAAAAAAAACCTAACAACAACAAAAACAAAAAAAATGAGACCTTTGTCTAGTATGGAAACCAATTAAGGGCATAAAGATCAAAGTGTTGTAATCTTATATAGCAAAACTACACAAAGAAAAAACAAAGTCCCTACTCACTGTGTCTTTCTCCATTTATTCCCTTAATTCGATTTTCCATTACCTAGAGTAAGAGAGGTGAAACTACTTATGTGAGATAACTTAATTGATTATCTGATTTAAAAGATGAACCAGGACAAGTATCAAGGTTTGCAAAAATCAAATAAAATTGAGTATTTCAGTGTTCCCATTCCATTGAATCTCTATGTCATTATTCTCTTACAAAAAGAGATTCATTCCTATAACTCAATGAGGACACTTACATATCTGACACATGTGAAGTTATGTACAGTATGTTATACTCTAAAAGTACAATATAGGAAACATATATCTTGCCACAAAAAAAAACACATTTATAACATTACCTGATTCATCCTTCTAAATCAAAGTAGAATCTTACATCCCTGACACCATGTGAAGTTATGCATCAGTATGTTATATTGTTAAGGAACAATAGACAAAATATGTCTCACCACGAAACAAAAACCACAGTTACAACAGGAATAAAAGGGACAAGACAATTCATGTTCAAATAGTAATAAGTGGGACAGGTGAAATTAATTTTACCTTCGTACTGGTGTTCAGGATAAACTTTCAGCAACCTGACTTTCAGGCATATGTCCAAAAGAAAATCTATGTAATTAAAAAATACTTATACAGGTTTAGATATGAGACATAAACATCAGTGCATATGTATTTGTTCAATATAAATTTATTAAAGAATATAAAGAGAACTGAAGTGGTACTAGACAAGTTGTAAGGTAAACACTAAGGAGCATGAATAAAATGGCAAGGAGGTGGAAACTGATTCTGATTAACTGATAGCCTTTGAGGATGTTAACTTTCATCAAATTTCATACCCCAATAAACACAATTTTTAAGTATGAAACATATATGTTTCTGCTGAATACATTAATAAGTCATTGGGTTAAATACAACTGAATGGGATTCTTGAATTCTCAACTTTGTAGTATCACTCATTGCAATAATACATGCTTTCCATTCCCACCTTCACACAGCATGACATAGTAGACATGCCTTCCAAACTTCTCGGAGCATGAACTTCTCTATTTTCTCTAACTGTAGTCAATTTAATGAAATAAACTAAATATTGGATGGATGTAAAACAATAGGAATAAAATATGATGAATAGATATTACAGAAACAATAATTTTAAAGAATAATTTTCAAGGGTAATTCGTGCAGGTTGTTTGAAATGCCTTCCCAGATAATTTATTCAGCTCTTCCATCATTTTCCTCCTTCCATCACTTCCCACAATTTACTAAGTTCAATTTTATATAATGCACATTGAGTAAAATAACTGCACTTGCTCACCTTTTTTCCTTGTCTGAATTTATACAAGACCAAGTAGTATTCTCCTTGTGTTGCTTGTTTCTATTTCCCAAGGTCAATTCCTTATCTGAAAAGTGTAAACATTTCTTTTCCTCCTTCAGCAGAAATTGGATTCCTTTCTAACCTTGAAATACCAAACAGTAAGTCACCATGTGACTGTAATCATAAACTCAAAATAGTTCCAAGGCATATTAAAAATTGGGTGTTAATTATGTATCATATGGTATGGATATAAAATATTTAATGAATAAATGTTTATAAAATGTGATAATAATATAAGATATTAAAACAATACATCTAATTATAATTAGTAATTATTAAAAACTCATATTTCCTTTTTTTATGCGTGATGATACTGGGCTTAAATATTCTGGGCCTGGACACACTTACGTAGCAATTTTGCTCAAGGCTGGAGCTCTATCACTTAAAACATACCTCCATTTCTGACTATTTGATGCTTAATAGGCGATCAGAGTCTCCAGGACTTTCCTGACAGGACTGGATTGGCATGATCCTCTGACCGTTGTGTCCTAGAGTGGCTAGGATTCCAAGCATTAGCCATGGGCCCCAATCTCATATTATTATTATTATTAAAATATTTTATCAAAGTAATTCTGATATATATATATTTATGTATCTCTGATAACAAAGTGACATGCTTTGGTAGGTTTCTGAACAAAAAGACACATTTCAAAAATATGGTATAAAGTGAATAATAAAACTTCTTGAAATTGTAATCTCCAATTAATTTTTACTTTTGATTTCCCTTCTTGCCATTCATGGCATTGCTAGGATACAGTTCCATGAGGAAAGAAGATAGTTTTCACATCCATAAATATTTAAAAACCTATTTTGAGGTTAATGTGTTGTTAGTGCTATTTAAAGTTTGAGGCATGATCTGTTTTAAAAAGTAATTAGGATTCTGAAGTTCAATCAAGTGCCTGTATTTCAAAAGTGAGCATAAAATAAATGAGCATATGTGACAAGATTATAATAATAATTTCAATATTAAAAATATCATTAAAGATACAAATTACACTGGGAGGGAGAAAAATGAGAGAAAGAGAGAACTATTTAGAGCTATGGATTTATTTTATTTTATTGATATCATCGTTTAGAAATGCATTTCACTTTAAAGTGCTCTTCAGAGTATTATTCCCTAGGAGAAATTATTCATAAATGGCACTAATGAGTGTCAAGCTGCATTTCGAGGCATTTTGAAAATTGTCCTATTAATTAATGGTGTAATTAAGCTTTTGTCAGTGACATATCATATTTCTGACAGGAATAGATGGCCTGTGTAAGTCAGTGCGAGGCAACCATGCAGGCAGCCACTGCCTGTAATGGATGGTAGCAATTTAGCACAGGTTTATAGGGTTGGGACCACCTACATGAGGGAGGCTGGCTACTTGCATACACAAACAGGGCTTTACACTGTACTCCAGGAAATAACTCTAGTGGAGATTGATGTGAGCCCCTCCCTAGGATGACAAATTAGCCTTTTGCCATTAAACTATAAAGAGTGTTTCTCTGAGGTTTTGTGACAAAAATGTCAATTAGCTTCCAAGTTTCGTTTTCCTTTAATTTTGCATTCTATTTTCATTTGCATATTAATGCGAACATGGTGCAGAACTGGTAGATCAGAATACCTTGCTAAAACTAATAAGATGTAATACACACTTATTGAGGGTAATAGTTGTACACATTCAGATATTTCCCACCACCACACATCTTTTTATGCAGGGAATGTGCCTGTATTTAATGCTTCTCTAATAGCAATGTGTCACATGCAGCAGGATTTAAATTGGGTACAGAGCATAAAAAGAACTAAAACTGAAAGAGAAGAAAGATCCAAGACCACTCATATCAACACAATTAAATATAAATCATTTTAGTCTGGTCCTCCCTCTGTGGCAGGTCTCTATTAATTCCACTATTAATAATTTACATTCTGGCTTCAGCTATCAAGGTTTGAAATTGAATAAAACTGAAATACAGAGATTGACTTTCTTTGGTAAAAACAATTCAGTTCAGTGATGCTCTTGGGTTTAGAATCACAATTTCCAAAGAGAATTGTTTTTTTCTCATTTTTCAATATTTTAAATTTATTTTCATGAAAAGTACAGATATATATATATATTTATGTATTATTTCTAGCTTTACTATTTTTCAAGGTTTAGAATCATTACACACAATAGTGAAGTAGCACTGTTTCAGAATCAGTGTTACCATACTTAGATTCATATATTTTGAAAGAGAAAAATGACATTAACGATCAGCTACTATGACCCACTTTATTTTAAAGGTGAAGAAAACAAACCCAAGAGATTATGCAATTTTCCCAATGTCATACATCTAGTAAATGTCAGAGTAGAACCAAGACCTGACAAGTTCAAGTATCATTTTTAGAGTTTGTTTTCAAAGTCATACACCCCCCCACACACACATGACTTTTCATCATCAGAAAATTAGAAAATAAAAAAAACAGTAAAAAGGAGGTGTAAAAAAGGGAGGCAGAATAGAAAGGGAGAAAGAAAATGGAGAGAAAGCAGTGAAAGTATGAAGGAAGGAGGGAGGGAGGAAGGAAGAAGTATGGAAGAAGGGAGGGATGGAGGAAAGGAAGGGAGGAAGGAAGGAAGGATGGAAGGAAGGAAGGAAGGAAGCAAGGAAGGAAGGAAGGAAGTAAAGAAAGGTGGAAGGAAGAAAAGACAGGTGAAAGGAAAGAAGGATTCGTTTTCAGAAATATGAAGTAAGTATGAACCTTTAAAGATGTCTCCAAAGTGGACTGTTCATCTTTTAAAACATTTATTATTTGTATTACACTGAACAATTTACAAGTCCAATTTACAAGTGGTGAGTATCCCAGAATTTTATTGTGTACCAACTTTTAAGACTGTTTTAATGATATAAGAAAAGTTATACCTACATGGGAAAGTTTACTTAACCCATGGGGAAATCTTAACACACCTCTTAGGAAATACTAGCATTATAAAGTTAGGACTCACTTTTAAAGTTCTTAGTGCAGTAAAATTTACAAATGGGGTTGAAGGTGAGTTCAGCTAGAAATCCTTCCAAAGCATTTTCTTTTTTAAAATTATTTATTGTCAACGCGATGTACAGAGGGATTAAAGTTTCATACGTAAGGCCATGGGTACATTTCTTGTACTATTTGTTACCTCCTCCCTCATTCCCCATCTCCCATCATGAGTTGTTCAGTTGGTTTACACTAAATGGTTTTTTCAGGTATTGCTTTTGGACTTGTTTATCCTTTGGCTCTCAATTTTGATATTCCCTTTCACTTCCCTAGTTCTAATACCAGTATATACAGTATCCAGGGTACTCAGATGAGATACAGTGATAGCGCTGGGACAACCACAGGAAGGGGATACAAGAGGATCATCAACAAAAAAAGCTATGGTTTCACATGGCATGTTGAAAGTAATTACACCAGTGATATAACAGTCATTTCCTTAATAAGGAGTTCATTTCACTTAGCATCATCATATGTGTTCATAAGGGCATAGCTATTGGGCTCTTGTGATCCTCTCCTAAACCTTTGCTAATTATTCCTTATGAGGGAAACCATACAGTCCATGCTTCTCTGGGTCTTGCTCACTTCACTTAGTATAATTTTTTCCAAGTCCTTCCATTTCCTTACTAATGGGGCAATGTCATTCCTTCTGATAGAGGCATAAAATTCCATTGTGTATATGTACCACATTTTCTGATCCACTCATCTACTGAGGGGCACCTTGGTTGCTTCCATATTTTAGCAATGATAAATTGTTCTGAGATGAACATTGCTGTACTGGTGGCTTTAGTGTGTTCTTGTTTGTAATCTTTTGGGTAGATACCTCAAAGTGGGGCTTCTGGGTCATAGGAAAGCTTTGTGTTTAGCCTTATTAGGAATCTCCATACTGTTTTCCAGAGTGGTTGAAAAAGTTTACATTCCCACCAACACTGAAGTAGGGATCTCTTTTGGCCACATCCCCTCCAACATTTAATATTGTTAGTTTTCCTGATAATGGACATTCTTACTGGGGTTATGTGGAATCTCAATTTTTTTTATTTGCATTTCTTTTATGGCCAGTTTATTTGCATTTCTTTTATGGCCAGTGATGTTGAGCACTGTTGCATGTGACTCTTGGTCATTCTCATTTCCTCTTCAGAGAAGTCTCTTTGTAAGTCTTTAGCCCACTTGTTGAGGGGGCTGTTGGTTCTTTGAGGTTTTGTTTTGGAGGAATTTAATTTTTTTAGTTCTGCATATATTTTAGATATGAGGCCTTTTCCTGTCTTATGGCTGGTAAAGATCTTTTCCCAATCTGTGGGCTTTCTGTTTATCTTGCGAGCTGTGTCCTTTGCCGTGCAGAAGCTCTGCAGTTTGATGCAGTCCCATTTGCCCAACCTTTCTTTGATTTGTTGCATTTCTGGGCCTTTGTTAAGGAAGTTTCGTCCAGTGCCAAGGAGCCGAAGTGCTTCTCCTACTCCTTCTTGTAGTGTTTTTAGGGTATCTGTTTTTTATTTTGAGGTCTTTGATCCATTTGGAATTTATTTTGGTGCAGGCTGATATATAATGTACTTTCATAACAATTTGATCCAAATTTAACTTTTAGGAAACATAAAGCACTATGTGAGCAGACACAGAAGAAAATCTGTTAATGGCAGCTTTTAGCATCTTCTATCTTTAACAATGTTCTTCATATTTGTTCTGAAATGTGTAAGTTCCCCTCAGTAAATTACAGTTTCCCATTAGTCCAGTGCATCTGGTGTGGAATGTAGTTTAGATTTAATCTGTTATTTAAGCTTTGCCTTTGTGGATAGTCTTTCTCCATGACAAAATTCAACTTACTGAAATTGGCATTTCAATCACATCATTTTTATAGAAAGAACTTCAACATTATTTAAAATAGGAAGTATTATACATGTGAAACTTTTCGGATACAGAGTCATTTAATTCTAACAGCAAATGTATATGGCATACTGATAATGTTATCTTCATTTTACAAACAAAAGAACATAAATTACAGTTAACAAAGCTGATTAAAGTCACACAACTAAAAGGTGACAGAGGTGAATACAATTCCAGTAACATATTGCTTCTTCAAGGAAGCATTTGGGGATTGTGCCACCAGTGACATTTGTGGGGTATAACTGAATCTGCGATTGGGAAAAATAAAATTCTAAGGATAATGTGTTGTCTGACCAGAGTACATTTATTATGTAAAAACAAACAGAAAAAGAAAGAAAGAGCAGAAGGAAAAATCTGCTCTCCATATATCATTTGAAAATCCACTAAGAACTCACAAGAATGGGAATGCGAGATTATAGGATACTTAACAGCTTTTCTTTTTAAGAGTACTGAGTTCAAAACTCACATTTAGGAAACTTGTTGTTATAAATAGTGCTAAAGCTCTTCCTAAAACGTTTCTGGCAAGCAGTCTATTATTTGAACCACTTTCTAGCCCAAGAACACTTACTTTTAAACAGAAAATTCACATTAAATCATTAGTTACATATATTAGCAATTACCACGTTCAATATTTCTCTGAATGTTGAGATTAAATAGCTTACCTATCATTCGTGACCAATATAAATTTTGCTGTTATCTAATTCTAGACTTCTAGAGAATGTAATATTATTTTCTTCTAACATTTTCACAACTTCAAAAATAAGACTACAAGCCACACTTGCACAAGATTTGGGATCATTTGATTTTCCTGTCTTGTGGATCTTTCTTCATTTTCATTTGCATGTTTTTACTAGGAGCTGCAGTAAATGTGATGAGTTCATCTTTGAATACACTGTTCCCATTAAAAATTCCTCTTTAGACACTAAGATATATTTCTACTTTTTAAATAAGGAATTAATTTGCTATTGAATGGGATGGAATTTAGGATAAAAGTTCAAATTTTACAACACACACAAATAAAATACCCTGGCGCTCATGTCCTATTCTATACTGGTTTTATCTCCTTCTAAGACATAGGGTTCCCTTTCCCTTTCCTACTTCTAACATCAGTATATACAGTATCCAGGTTACTCTGATGAGATATGGTCATAGCACGAGGACAACCCCAGGCAGGGGATACAAGAGGATCATCATCAACAACAACAACAACAACGAAAAGCTACAATTTAACATGGCATGTTGAAAGTAATTACAACAGTGATATAACACTCGTTTCCATAACATGGAGTTCATTTCACTTAACATCATCTTATGTGTTCATAAGGGCATAGCTATTGGGCTTTTGTGATCCTCTGCTGTGATTAGCCTAAACCTGTACTAATTATTCCCTATGAGGGAAACTGAACATCTCATGGAGGGAGAGGGAAAGTGGGAGGAGGGAGGTGGGGAAATTAGGGAGGAGGTAACAGATTGTACAAGAAATGTACCCACTGCATGAAACTGTAACCCCTCTGTATGTCACGTTGACAATAAATAAGTATTCAGAAAAAAATAAAATTAAAAGGAGAGTTAAATGAAAGAAAAAAGGATTTAGGGGATTCAAAATCAATAAAACCCAAATAAAATCCTCATATTGCAACAATACCTCCTACTAAGGCAGTATTCATTTGCCTTCATCTCATGAGGAGCACTGTAACACACAGTTAACAAAACCAGAGGAACATTTGTATTCTTTAATTATTGCTATGTCTGATCCTCCTGTTGTAACCATAACCAGAGTTTCCCTCTCTTCAATTTGTCTGGATTTCAATATTATCACTGTCATTACACTTGGTTGTGTCCTGTGCCAGGTGAAGCATTTAACATATGACCCACCAGTGTCAACATTCAACAGCTTATAGCCTCCATATTTATTGATTTAGTGCTTTAGATTGATACTGAATTTCTTCAGCAATCTATTCTTCAATATATGTCTTGAAAAATATCAAATATGATGAAGGCCTTGTTGATTTAGGTTCACACACAGGCCTTGATGAATTTTTTAAATTATATTAATTAAAAATACTAAAAGTAGAGTGACTACAGTTCCATAAATCAAGCAAAGAGTACATTTCCCTTTTTTTAGACAATGCTGTCCCTTCCCTCTTTCTCTCTGTTTTTCTGTGATGTTTTTCTTCTCAAGTAATATCTAAGCGCCTCATGTTGACATAGAAATCATAATATCCTATGTTTACTGCTTCCTATTCTACCACCAATTTTTTCTACACTACCTTACTCAGATACTCTCCAACCACTATTGCAGTTACTAAACTACTTTGATTACAAATGTTATGTACTTTTTATGATTCAATTGAAAATAATTTTCTTTTTTGGGTTTTTTTTTCCTGCAGTCTTTCTTATCTATAACTTATATCACTGCCTCATATTTCTTCTCATCTTATTAACATTGCAACATTACTCAAAAATCAATCAAAACCTCTTTTCTTTCTGAGCATTTTCCTGGCACTCTTACCACTCACAATAAGAAAAACTCAAATGCCCTTATATCCCAATGGCTTCTCATTACTGAATCTACTTATGATAACATTTTTGTCTTTATTCAATAGCTAGAATATAAAACCTTCCAGAAATATGTTAATAATTGAATCCCTAGTGCCATATAGAATTTTATCATTTAGCAAATTCTGTTGAACAAATGAACAAACATTCAAAAGGCATATATGAGTGTTAAAATGTATTTCAGGGATCTGGGAATGTAGTTTAGTGGTAGAGTGCTTGGTAGTATGCATGAAGCCCTTGGTTGGGTGATTCCTCAGCTACCACATGAATAGAAAAAGCTGGAAGTGACATTGTGGCTCAAGTAGTAGAGTGCTAGAAAAAGAAAAGCTCAGTGCTGAGCAAAAGAAAAGCTCAGGGACAATGCCCAGTCCCTGAGTTCAAGCCCCAGGAACAGCACAAAAGAAAAAAAAAAGTATTTCAGAAGGTGTCTGTTTACCTTTATCACCTTTATCATTCCCTATTCTTTATCAAAATCAGTGGATATTTATAAATTAATGATTCATATTCAGGAATTTAAAAGACTGCAATTATCTGGTATAAAATACTTGCTATTATTGACTTTTTTCTTCTTCTAGATTAGGACCCAAAATAACTTTATCAGACTAAAAGTCTTGCAGGATGACTTTTACAGTATTCAGTAATGATCAGTTCTGCACTCAAGGCATAAAAAGAGCTCAATATTCATTTTGTGAATGTCTAATATATTTAAATTAAAATGGCAACTCATTATAGTGACTAAGACAAAGAATTACTTTGTCATAAATTACAGGTAATCTGTATTTTCACATTAATTCTATTATCACTAATAGCGTTTTAATGTAGTACTTACACTTCGATAAAAGGAAATCATGTTGCCACTAAAAGTATGCAAGAGGTGAACAAGGGAAGAATGGGTGAGGGAGATAAAAAATGAAGAATTGTGGGATAAACATAGGACTAAGAGAACTGTCTGACAAAGAGCACACACATACACACACATATACACACAAAGTAAGAGATATTAATAAGACGGGTTCAAATATTTGTAGGCATGGAAAGACTATAAAAATGACAGAAAAGAAAAAGAATTAATAACAGCATGAGATATATGTTAACATTGCTATTCTGATAAAATTAAATTATGTGGGTATAATGCACAAACTGTTTTAATAATTTTCTTTTGGTTGTTTGAGTTTTGAAACAAAATCTTGCTATATAGCTCAGACTGGCTTTGAATTCTGACCCCTTGAGTTGAAGATTCCTGATTTCTTTCACCACACCCTGCTTTATTTGTGTTTTCAAACAGAAAGCTTTTACAAAAGTACAGAAAGGCAATATGTTTTGTTGCTGTACTTGTTAAATGATTTGTTAATGTTGATTAAGACTCTTATTTTCAAACCTGAATTTTAACAGGATCTTTCAACTGGTTGTGCAAAGAAGGAAAGATTTTTCCTCAAAACAATAAAAAAATGGAATACTGCTAGTAATTCTGTTAAATGTCACTGGACACTGGTGATGGTTTTTGAAGTTTCCCTTTTAATGTAGGCACATGAACAGAAGGGGAGAGGCATACCCTAAGTGAGTATGGGTGCTTTCCAAGGGAAATATGGAGAGAGACACTCAGCTCCTTGGCTACTAGGGGTATGTATATGCTAAAGGCAGGAGGTCTGCTTTCAAATTTATGCAAAGATGGGTGTTAGGTCTTTGCTCTAATCACTCCTAATATTACTTTCTGAGTTTCTGGACATTTGGGAACTCTGTCCAGGTAGAATACATCCTCTCATAAAACAGATCCTTATCTTGTTATAAGGCAATTTCAGTAATGAGACACAGAGAAAATAGAGAAGGCACATTTTGAAGGATCAAATCTTGGAGTCTTTATTAAAAAGCTGGCAACTGCAGGGCAGACTTCTGTCTCAAAGACCAGCAATCAGCAAATACACTTAAAACTTTTAGGAAACTGAGTCATGAATTCCAGAGGGGAAAGAAAGAACAAAACAATGCCAACAAACCAATTCAGCTCCAATGGAGAGCTGAACTGGGGTGATTGGAAAAAAGACAGGAGACAAGAAACAAACCATGAACACAGAGATATGTAGCATGTTATAATGGTGCATGAGCTGGTCTGGGCCTAAATAAGGTCAGGTCAGAGGGCAGCATCACAGGAAACTCCAAGTCCCAGGCACTAGCCTGACAGGTTTAATAACCTGTCAGCCAAGTGTCCACCTCTGCACCCAGGGATTCAGGCAAGCCCATAACCTGGGAGGCAGAAGCTTCATATCCCCCCCACAAGGACAAGATGGAAGATCCTACCATCCACCATGAGGCCAAGATGGCACTGGCCCAACCTGAACTCCAATTGTAATCCTTGAGATAAGGAAGGTTCCCTGTTATCTGCATTTTGGGTAGGCCAATGCTTAAGTTTAGGAGAAGCATTTTTTCCTCAGGCAAGCATAGAAATGTTAAGGATTGAGAAATGCATCCCTCAAGAAGAGATGCATCCCTTCTTCTCTCTTAGAAATAAAGACAACACTTCTATGTTTCTAAATAATTCTGAGTTACCTTCCACAGACCTAATTTTCCTCAAATTATCCTGCCTCATTTTCCCCTAAATTACTTTGGTCCTTTAATCTTAACAAAAGTACATGATAGACTATCTCCAGTATTTGCTGTAAACTTAACATATCCCGTTATCCCCAGTCTATTCTGCTTCAATTCTCTGAAAGAACACTGTTTTCAGGGAATTCAATCCATGAGATACTAAGTAGCCACACTTTCAGAGGTTGCATTTGGAATCATTATCAGAAAGTTGCTGTGGGTGGACTTTTGTCTCAAAGACCTGCAGCCCAGAAACACTTGCACAAAACTTTTAAAGTTAAAAGCCCCATGTTTCTGGTGGAGACCCAAGCCCAACAAAAGCAGGCCACACAGGAAAAATACTCAAGGGCTAGCAAAGCAAACCAAATAGGGAAATATTCAAGGGTGCACAGTCTCTTTCCTTGGGCTAAGCAGCATGACATCTGCAAATTAAAGAATAGCCTATCTCACCTAGGGTTTTCAGAGCTAGGTGAAAAGCCCCTTTCACACAGCAAGGCAACCAGGATGGATCTGACAGCAAGGCAATGTTACTTAGACCCAATGTCCTTACTTCAATACAGTGAATTACATGCACCTTCCTCCTTTTTTTTTTTTTTTTAAACTACATTCTGCAATAGAAGTAAATATCCAGGATCAAATGAAGGAAAGCTGGGAAATAACTCTATTCGTTTAAATATTAACAACGCAGATGTGTGCAGTGGTTGAAACAGGATAACTTAAGGAAATTGATGCCTGGTGAAGACAACTCAGAAATAAGGTATTTAGAAACATAGAAGTGTCACTCTTTGCTTCAAAGAGAGACCAAAAAAATGCATTTCTTCCTGAGAGATGCATTCCTTACCCCAAGAATTAACAGTTTGGGGTCAGAAAGTTTGCCTTCCTGAGAAAAAAATGATTCCCCTAGCTTAAGCTACCTGCCCCACATGCAGATAGCAGGGCACCTCATTATATCAAGTATAAGGATCTATTTTATGGCTGGACATATTGTTAGTTGGAAACTCAGAAAGTAATACCAGGTGTGATTAGAGCAAAGACAAAACACCTATATTTGCATAACTTTGAAACCAGACCCCCTGCCTTTACCCTATAAATATCCAAGGGATCAAGGATATTGGTCTCTTTCTCTGGGAGTGTGTGTGTGTGTGTGTGTGTGTGTGTGTGAGAGAGAGAGAGAGAGAGAAAGAGAGAGCACCCACACTCTGCTAGTGTGCCCCTTCCCTTATGTTTGTCTTTTTGCCTGCATGTTTACTTAATAAAGCTCTACCAGGTTTTCTTACCATCGTAACTTGTCTAGAAATTGCTATCCTGCAATCCAATTCAAGAACCCTAAGTGAAGAATTCCCACATTTAAAGGGAAGCTTCACTAAAGCCCACCTCTGTCTGCTGACAGTGGTGACATTTTATGTGTTTTTCTCCTTAAGAGCATAATGTTTCATTTTCCCAACACATTTTCTTTAAGTCTTGTTTTTGCCTGGTATAGCAGCTCTAGAATACACTGCATGGTATTTTATTAGAGAAAAAGTCATCCTCCTAAAATAGATTTTAGTAATTGAACATTCATAACAAAAGTAACAAAAAAATGAGTTTCTGACTCATTTCCTGTCTTTCTTAAGTGATTACCATTAATTCTTAGTATATGAACTTGGAAATGGAAACAAAGTCTTACAAAACATAGAGCAGATCATGTAAAACATTAATATATAGTTTTTTAAATTAAAAAAAATAGAATAAATCACCAGAAACTGAGTAGACTAAGTAAGAGCTGATTGGATGGTACAGACCATTACAAATTCAGAGATACAAATTTTTAATTTGCTGTTTATAAATACTCGTGTAAGACTTCAGCATAAGGTTCATAAACAAGAAAATATTTTACATTTTACAAATTTCCACAGCTATGGACTTGCACCCTTCTAAGATTCCTTTGCATAAGTAGTGAGAAGTTTTTGAGTTAGATGAGCTAATCAAAAGTTAGGAAACTGGGCTGGGGATATAGCCTAGTGGCAAGAGTGCCTGCCTCGGATACACGAGGCCCTAGGTTCGATTCCCCAGCACCATGTATACAGAAAACGGCCAGAAGCGGCACTGTGGCTCAGTGACAGAGTGCTAGCCTTGAGCGGGAAGAAGCCAGGGACAGTGCTCAGGCCCTGAGTCCAAGGCCCACGACTGGCCAAAAAAAAAAAAAAAAAAAAGTTAGGAAACCAGTCTTTTTTCTCTTAAGGATAAATATTAATATATGTTTTCATCATTGGTAACCTATTTCCTTCTGTACAACATTTTACACAAGAAAAAATACATACAAGTTATGGATATGTTCATGTAAATACCTAAATGAAATATCTATAAGTATATAAACATATAAATCTGTGTGTGTGTGTGTGCGTGTGTGTGTGTGTGTGTATAGATATATTGAATCTGAGTGTTCCCTTTTGATAAGAAGGACAGAAGGAAAGAGTCTTCTTTTGAGGGCAAGACTGAAACAGGCAGGATTTTTGAAGGGATAAATGTGAATTTTTACAGAGGTATTATAGAGGTATTTGGCAGAGAACTCAATCTTCTTCTACACTAGTTTTATTCACAAAATGAGCTTTATGAAAAGGAAATTGTTGGAAATAACCATAGTACACAATACTCTTCTTATTTGGTAACTTAAAATAGGCTACCTGTTTTTGCCTTCTAAGGGAAGATTTCGATTAAAGAGTACAATAATAAATTTTAAGTTGTCCTGTCCTCTTGAGGAAGAATGAACATTAACACATCAGCAGACAATTCCTTTGGGAGACTTTGGTAGCCATAAATATTCAGTTCAGGATTAATTATCTGACCATTCACTAATTTGTCATAGCTTCCCTAATTAAGGTCCTTAATTGAGGAAATAAATATATCTTAATACTGAACAGGCATAGAATCTAAAGATTTTCTTCAAACTAACCAACTCTAAATTTTAAAATATTATGCCATTAAAGACTGAAGATAACTACACAAGTAATCTTTCAGTATTCTTATACATTCCTAGAAAAAAAATGTTAAATTTCTAGTTTTCTAAAATGTTCTCTTTTCATTTATACTTTTGTGTCTCCTTACTACACTCACTCTCTTGCATTTTCATTAGTTTTTTGTACTGTGTATTTTCTGAAAGTTGATTTTTTTCCTTCCTTTTAATACATACACCCATTTATTCTGTTGAAGAAAATAAATGCTTGTTGATTTAACATACTTAAATACATTGCAACATAGGTAGTATGCAATATTATTCTGTCCTGAATCATACTCTAAAGATGAGTTCTTTTAAATAAAATCAACTTTTGTTTCTCCTGGTAATAAACTTTGTATTGGACTTAGGGAAAAGTGTGGCTTTTTATAGAGATTAGATATAAGGTCACCAAAGTCTCCAAAATTATTGGATAGATAAAAGATATCATGGAAATTAAAATTTTAATTTTATTGCATAAGTCATTCCCACATACCTACCCAGTATGTGTCTAGTGGAATGAATGATGTTTGCATTGTTGTACAGCTGATAACAATATATACTACTTTAGATTTTCAAAGTTATCTCCTTTGGGATATCAAAATTATTTTTTACTGTCCTTAGGGACATTTTATCACCCATAGTCTACTAACAATAAATATGGGAAGGGCAAAGAAACAATTCCGTAGCTTGAAGAACTTGCTCTTCTGAAGAAAAGATTGAAGGAAAGACAGACTTGCCTTCAGGGAAAATAGCTAAGACCAGAAGCTCTATGACCTTTTGACAATTGCACAGCCTTCTTCCCCCTTCCCACCCTGGGGCCCTGCAAGCTAGCAATCTTAAAAAAAAAAAAAAGCTTAGCTATTCTTTACCACCTCATGTAGCTGAAATACTCAAGGCTTTCCTGGGAAAGTTAAAACAAAAAGAAAGACAATGTCAACCATTCTCAATCTGCCTCCCTGAGTGTAGATAAAAGGAAATGTCCACAGCCTAGGTTGGCTCAAGAGCTCTCAACTCTTCTTTTCTGCAGGCACCTTCATCTTTCTCTTTCCAAAAACACCCCCCCAAAAACCAAAATCATCTGCTTGTTTTTCCACTCATTTTCTTTGCCAAAGTTTTTCACTTTATTTCTACAATGCTCAGAGAACAAGGACCTGTCCACATGTACCACTGCCATGCCAAGAGTGAAAGAAAAAAAAAATGATGGATGAATTTTAGAATGGTAAACCCACTTAATTCTGACAGGATCACTGGAAATGAATAGAAAGAGTACCACATTGTTTGGTTTATTAAAGTAGGTAGCTGATAAAGGAGAGTGCCACATGGTATTCAGACAGGAGAGAAATTTATTACCAAATTGCTGGCCTGTTTCTGAGATGATGCATGACCTGATAGAAGGGGTGACCCCTGCCCTGCCCTGCCTTATTTAGGGCAGGGGCAGGGGGTTGTGGCCAGGTGGATTAGGATGTGACCTTCGGGAAGGGGGAAGTAACTGCCTACAGGTATGCCCATTATCCAGGTAACTGGGTAGAGACTTAACCAGCTGTGGGGTATCTACAAGGAGCCCTCCTGGTATAGACCATACACACATGTGTTAGGGAAGTTGTATTCCTGAACTTAAAGACTTGAAAGCAACATTCACTTGATTGACACTAACAAAAATGTTGCAATGGCTGTTACATACAATTGACTTTTTTCCCCAAATTTAGCATGTGATGTTGGAGACAGATAAGAACAATTGCTGATTTTAAAACACAGGGAATGAGATCAAACATTCCTCCATTTATGGTTGCCTTGCAGGTATGAAAAAGTGGTAACTTTTAAAAAATGGACAACATAAAATATAAGTAAGGATTTTGCAAATAAAAATGACTTATTTAATGACGTTTACAATGTTACACATAACTTTACCACAATTATGATGCTAATTATGTTTCTTGTTGGACTTTTTATGCTAATTCATTCACCAGCATAGGAAATGGTAGGAATACACTTCAAATTTCCTCCCACAGTGACTTGGATGACAGTAACTTAACTATTAAAAAAAGGAAGAACCAAACAAAACAACACAAAACAAAACCTTCAGCCTTCTACCTATAAATGTTTCAACTCATCTTAATATCATTTAGATTCATAAAATACCCAAAGAGAGAATGGAAACATAGATGAGGTTATTACTCAAGTGGGGTCAAAGCATCTTACTGTTGAAAAAATTATAAAAACACACTCTGTATGAATGTATTGTTAGGAAGATCTTATGCAAAGGGGAAGATTGAGAATTAAGCTAAACTAACTTTTGATATGTCTGATTCCAAAATAAAAGCTTTTCTCCATAGGCATTACAATGGCATGCTATTTTAAAAGTGCATCTTACACTAAAAATACTATTCTTTTCACAATTTCTATATATATATTTCTTTTTTTGAGGTCAATATTGAATATCTCCACAATCTTCAGTTATAAAAAAGGCAACTACGAAATTGTATAGTTGCTCATATATGCTAAAATTTAAAATGTCTATGTCAAATATTAATTTTTGAAAAAAAATTTAATTCACCTTTCTGCTTTCTCTGCATAGAATGACATATTTTGCCTATGAGAATATGTAATCTAAAATACATAAAAATTGTGAGTGCTTCCTTTCTCACAGTTACATCATCTGTAATAACTAACACTGAAAATGTGATATATGTGTTAGTATGTGTATGTGTATTTACACATATACATGCACAGCCACATAAAAATTCACATCCAAGTTAAACAAAATATATCTGTTTCTGGTCCTGAGATATAATACATCACTAATTTGTTTGTATCATGAATAGTTAGATAATATTCAAGTACGGTTTTCACCATAAAATAATTCCTACAATGCTGATTATGATATTTGATGGAATACATGTAAGAAATGATCATTTTTTCTGTTAAGGTAGATACCTTCATGGAGAAGTTAATAATGAATAGAGTATAAAATACTTTCTGTTCTGAAGCACACTGCTCTAGTAAAACATCTGCTCATAATGCTGTTTCCTTACATGGAGAAGTAAATCATAAAAACTAATCACATAAAAAAATGCATCTTCTCTGAAAAGAAATCTACCCTTCTTTTCCCTTCAGCAAATCAGGAAAACATTGGAATTGTTTTACATATTTCACAGTGATTTTGACTTGCAAACATTTGCACTTGGGCAAATGCCACATTTTAAAAATTAGACTGATAAAAAAAAACACTTATTCGATCAACACCTTGTTATATGTGTGAAGACAATTAATTTAATCTGAATACTGCTTTCTTGTTATATTCTGGAATCCTTTGGATTAATTACTGTTCAAAAGCTGTATTCTATATCTCTAATGGTTCCTGTGTAGCTTTTAAATAGCTTCTTTTTTTCATGGGGAAACGTGTGCCAATACTTCAGCATAGTTGCAATTTTAAACTAAGCATTTTAACACATGCTTATAGTGGTAATTTGACGCATACAAATATTGAAGGGAATGTTAAAATGGTGATAACTGTACTTTTAGAATATATACTACAGCAGATTTGCCATGTTGTTTTGAAATGAGAGAAATAGAGCACTAGTTTGTGAGCTCTAAATAAAATTAATATCAGGTTTAGGTTAAAGAAAAACTGAGGATCACATTAAGAAAAAACAATCTTGTTGAATAACTTGGCATTGACATTATAAATACATAAGTTATATTTTGTATATACTTCACAAACAAAATATGTAAGCTAGGGAAAAATGAGATATATCCTTGGGAGAGGCCTTCATAGGTGGCACATAAACATGTCAATCAAGAAAGAAAATGAAGAACCACGACTAACATCTTCATTATCATGTCCTTACTTCTGTGTTTCGTACTGCATTTGTGTATTATAGTGTGTTAAATGCATTACTTACTGTACAAGTGTCAAGATGAATATGTCAATGACTTTTACTTAATAGTCTGATGAAATGAAAGTATTTGGATGCCAATTCCTTCTACAAAGACAATTTTATCCATGATATACAGCCAGAAAAATCTGAATTTGTTAGGTTCCATTTTCAACGTCACAGCTATTGTGAAATGGACAATCTTACCCTGATATTATGTATGCTACTTCATAATACAGACAATGAGCTTTATGTAAACATAGAACACAATATTTGGAGTTTACCTATCAATTCTGTGATTGTTAACCATCCATTGACTCAGAATATCATGTAACCAAAATCAGTACACCATACTTTTCACAGTAGCTTAGAAAAAGCCATAAAAAGGAAACAGCATTTTTTGTGAGGTGATAGCAATGTAATCACATTAGGACAGAATGGCCTTTAACAACAAAAATTGAAGAGTTGGCATGGAGAAATTAGATCTCTTGGAAATTATGGCTAGAAATGTGCAGGATGAACTATAGCAAACAGTATAGAACAGATTCCCATAATTTCCCTTCTGGATAAGAATACATATCTGTAGATTCTTTGTCTGTGAATCAAAGACAAAAAAAAATGTATCTTTACTGCACATGTATAGACATTTTTCTTTTAATTAATACCTATAAAATAAAAATAGCACCATTTATAAAGCAATCACATTGTATAAGGTTTTAGAAACGTAGATAGTTTAAAGTATGTAAAATCATTTGTGTGAGTATTTTACATAAGGAACTTGCCAGTATCAGATTACACTGTTTCATAGACTCAAACACCTGTGAATCTTTGTAATGATTTTATAGATAAAATGATTGATGAGATCAGAATCTCAAAGCAGTGTCTGCACACACATGTTCATTGTGGCATCATACATAATAATTATACATGCCCAGGCATGATGGTGAACACCTGCAATCCCAGTACTCAATAAAATGAAAAAGAAGCAATGTAAATTCAAGGTTACACTGGCCTACATAGAGAGAACTTTTACTAAGAAATAGGAACACTATCATCTGCATAGACCTGGAGAAATTTATGTGCCATTAACAGGAAAGTGAATACTAAATGACTATTTTCATGAACTATCAATAAAAATCAAGTTAAAGAAATAGAACAGAATGATCATTGCTAGGGACTGTGGAGAAAAAACAGAGATTGATTTTTTAAGAAGTATAGTTTCAGTTACACAAAATAGTTTCCACCTATGCAATATTGTGCTATGTACTTAAACATGTGTCTGGTCCTATTTACTTCCATATGTGCTTGTGTGCTTATACACTAACACATGCATACTTATGTTTCAGTAAGAATTCAGAATTCCAAGGAGAAAAATCAAATACCAGAGAGCATCCTATGGGCATGTAACCAATAGATCAAGGACAGAGATTAAAGGAGAGTTAGGAAAAGAAAGAAAAGTTAAGAAAGAGACATTTAGAGAAAATGCTGATGGTAGAATTTTCAAAAGCATGCTATTAACTAAAATCAAGTAAAATTATTCAAATGCTTTATTTAGAATGTGAGTGTTAGCATTCCCCCCATCTCAGGTTCTTAGGCGCTCCCATTTCATTTTACTGGTCAGCTTGTAGCCCCCAGCTGCATCACTGGACTACACTCCATACATACCTGAACTCCTCCCTGTCCTAGAACTTTCCCGGGATTGGTTTGCCTTCCCACTCTCCGCCTAGACACAGCTCAGCATGAAGAGTACCTCTCACCTCTATCCCTGGTGTTTCAAGGATGAACCTGGATAGGGCCAGGTGCCATATCGCTCCTTCTCCCGTGGAGATGCCCCCTCTCATAAAACTTCTTATAAACCACCTTCCCTTGTATGTGACCGTCTCCCCGTGGTCTTCAGACATGGCTGGGATGGATGCTTTCAGTGAGAAACTATCTAAATATGTCTTCCTTGCTCTAACAATGTTACACAATTCTTTTGTTTAAGTACTTTTAGGTGCCTGAATGCTTTCATAAATAAAGGACTTATTGAATAGTCATTTGCAATTGTGACTACCTATGGTAAATTTATTACATTTATTATATTTAACTACATATACTTGCAATTATATAGAACATAACTCCATACTTTTTCACATTTTAATGAAGGAAATTAATTTACATGTGTGGAACTACTTTTTAATAGTTATATAACTCCTAAAATAATTTCAAACATAAATAAGCCACATCATCATTAAAATGTATTTAAGTACAATTTAATGCCTTATAGTATTCCCTCTGTACAGCATTTTAATAACAATAACATTTTATTTGATAAACAAAAGGATCAGTACTTCTTTCTCCTCATTGTCAATGATATTTTCTGATAAATGAATTTTATATCCCCCTCCCAAAAACTTGTAACTGAAATTTTTATTTAAACTATGGGTAACTGTGGATATTATTTTGTAGGGTCATAAGAAAACTGTATCTCTGTGACTAATATGAAATAAATGCATAAAATTTGATCATAACTCATCCTTAAAATCTTATTTTATGTATTTATTATTTCTGTAATAAATGTAGATAGGGGTTACATTTACAAGTCAGTAGAGAATACATTTATTTTTGAGTAGTGTCACTTCTCTCATTTTCTTCCAGATTTCCTTTATGACTCCCTACCCCTACAAGTTGTATAGTTAATATTCAACATAGTACCTAGAAAGTATCACTGCTTCACTTGATCACCCTTTGGACCAACATTTGTGTGCCTCCCACTTACACTTCCCAAACAGAAAAAATTCCAGTGTGTGTGTGTGTGTGTGTGTGTGTGTGTGAACTACACTACTCTTGAACTACAAGTCTGCTGAGGAGCTTGTGGGTGGATTCTGGGTCTTGGCTATGGTAAACAATGCTGCAATAAACATAGTTGTGGTAGATTTATCACAACACATTCTTCAAGGATATAAAGAAAGCAATAAACAAATTCATATGCAATAATAAAAGAACCCGAAGAGCAAAAATAATCCTTAGTAGGAAGAATAATATTGTAGGAAATCAGTATGAAACTTCAAACTCAATTACAAGTGATGGCAATAAAAACAGCTTGGTAGTGTCACAAGAACAGACCTGAAGACCACTGAAACAGAATAGAAGACCCAGAAATAAATCCAAAGACCCATGGCCACCTAATATTTGATGAGAGCCAAAAACACAGGATGGAAGTAAAACAGCATCTTTGATAAATGATGATGGCAAAATTGGCTATAATCAAGCAGACAATTGAAACTAGATCATGATATATCACCCTGCACCAGTCAATTCTAAATAGATCAAATCAGATATCATTAAAATATTACAGGAAGTGGTACGGGAAACACTAGGACTCCTAGGCAAGTGACAAAACAAATAAAAGAAAGACTAGAAAAAAATGGCATTACATAAAACTGAAGAGTATCTGCATGTCCAAGGCAAGACAAACAGACAGAAAGCCATTGGCAGATGATCTTTACTAGGTATAAATCAGACAAGGGTCTCATATCTAAAATACACTTAGAGCTAAAAAAAAAAAATTAACCCCCTACTAAAAAATAATAAACTAAAGAATCCCATAACCCAGTTAATAAATGGAATAAAGTCTTAAAGAGAATGCCCAAATAGACGCAAGAAAAATGCTCAGCACCTCTGGCCAGATATGAAATGCAAATCAAAACATCATTGAGACTTCAACTCACCCCGTTTAGGATGACCATTATCAAGATAACTAACAAAAACAAATGCTGGAGGGATGTGGCCAAAATGGAAGGCTACTACACTGTTGATGGGAATGTATCCACTCTGGACAGTACTCAGTAAAACAGTATGAAAGTTGCTCAAAAGACTAAACATAGAGCTAGCCTATGACCAAACATTCCCACTCTTGAGAATTTATCCAATAGACAATTACTCACTTTTAAATTTCTAAAAAAGTTTAAAATTTCTGAAAATAATGAAAGTATTTAACACAGAAAATGTAGGTAGAGATGAAAAGCTTGCTGTCAGTTTTACAAAGAATTTTTCCTAAGCATGATTTATTTCATATAATTTAGTAGGAAATTAAAGGATTATAAGATCATTGAACAGTCTCACATTTATTTTTTTTTCTGGTATTGGACTTGAACTCAGGGCCTCCTTACTGTTCCTGAGCTTCTTTTGATCAAGGCTATTACCTTACCACAAGAGCCACCACTCTGTTTCTGGAGTTTTGGTGAATGATTGTAGATGGACTTTCCTACCTGATCTGGATTTGAACATTTATCCTCCGATCTCAGTCTCCTGACCAGCAAAGACTATAGACATGAACCACCAGCACCCAACTTGAATAGGGTTTTTTTTTTGTGCTCATTAGATAAGAGAATAGAGAGTGAGAGAAATCAATTGATGGTTAAGTAAGAGAAAAATAAAACCTGAAATGATATGTGTGTGTTTGTGTGAATTAAAATATAAAATGCTCTGAAATTAAACCCAGAAATCTCCCCTCTTTCTGAGTCACCTCAATCATGAGTTATTGGCTAAACAGTGTGGTAGTTGAATGAGGTTTTTTGTGCATGTGGTTAAGCACATGAAGCTCTTCTTAACATTCTTACTAGAGCCAGAAAATGAAGATTTGGCTAGTCTGGTATTTTTTTGTTTTTTTTTGTTTTTTTGCTTCGTTCCATGGAGAAGGAAGAAATTAATCTTTCCTAGCATTCTGAACAAAATCATTTATTCATCTTAATTTTTTAATCCTAATAATAATCTCACAAAAATATAGTTGTTACCCTTCAGAGTACAGTTTAGCTTGGATATGCTAGCTATAGAGAAAGAATGTTAAACTAATGTACTCTCCTAGTCACTCCTTGTTAGTCACCCTGGATTTCTTTTTATATTGCCTCCCAGGGTCACTCATACTTTGAAGCTTTAGAGTCCTTAGTTTGACCTTTGCACAACTTCTAACGAAGGAGTCATCATATGCACTGAATCTCATGCATTTACTGCAGAAAATGGGAGAGCAGCACTACATAGAAAGGAGCTATGAGCTCTCCTTTCCCTAAATAAGCCCATTATCTTTATCATGAGCTCCTTCCATACTTTCCAAAGCTTAGAAAGCTGAAGTGTGTTTAACCATGTTATTAAGGAGCCTAATTCAGCCTGTCATTTTCTTTAAAAGTATGCTTTCTCTCTATATATTAAACTCTCTGCTTGGTTATTTTACTTGTCTGTCTGTCTGTCTGTGTCTTTGTGTGTTCCTGCAACTGAGAGGCCTGGAGTAAATGGGGCCTTCGTGTTTTGTAAGGCAAGTCATCAGAGAAGCCACATTAAAGGATCAAATCTTAGAGTCTTTATTAGAATGCCAGCAGAATACAAACAGCCAAATGTTACAAAGGTCTGAAGCTCATAAATACACTTAATACTGTTAGGAAACAGGCCAGAGAGAAAAGAAAACAAAAGCAATACAAAAAATTCAGCTCCAATGGAGAGATGAATTGAGATGCTATGGTGATTGGAGATGAACCAGAAGACAGGACACAGGATGTGAACAAGGAGACAAATGGCATGTTCTTATGGTTCTTGAGCTGTTCTGCACCTAAATAGGGTCAGGTCAGGGGGTACGGTCACAGGAAGCTCCCAGTCCCAGACAGTGGAATGACAAGTGTAGTAACCTACAGTGCCCACCCCTGTCTCCATCACCTGAGGATGGGACTTCACTTCTAGGAATTCAGGCACACTTATCACCCAGGGGTGAGATTTCCCTTCTTCCACCATGAAGACAAGATGCCAGACCCTACGATTCACCATGTAGCCAAGATGGTGCTAGTCAATCAGGACCTCTTTACTTCATTAAGAATCAGAGATTGTTATCTCTATGTCCACCTTAACACATCCCTTTCAAGATCTGTTTATGATGCACACAGAATTTGTAGAAATGTCTCTCACTTAATTGTATTAGAAAATGCACTGAATATTTCAGGAAAAATGTCTCCCCAAAAGATTGGAGACAAGAGAAGTGATTAGAAAAAAAACCCCACATTGAAGAAACAAAGAAAATAAATAACTAAAGAAAATTAAGAAATCATTAAAAGAAAAGTAATGCAAAACAAGGTATTATAATTTTTTAATCCAAAAATGATTTTTCAAACTAAAGAAAAAGTAATCAGAATGTCAAAACAGTTTAATTAGTTTGAGTAAAACATAAATCTGTAATTATCAGTGAAGCAATAGAGCAGGATAAGTGATTGAAAAGTGAAATCATCTGAAGATCTTCTACACTGAAATAAATCTACTCTGATTTTAGAAAAAGGGAAGACAAAAACAGAATTGATGTTATTATCAATGCAATAATAAGAAATGCATTCCCAGACTTGGATAATATAAGTTCCTCGACTAAAAGAGCCCACAGAGAGTACAAGCATAATAAATTTTCAAAAGACTTGTAACAAGACAAATCATTGTGAAATTGCAGAACAGCAGGAAGAGAGAGAAAATCCTAAAAGCTTCTGGAGACAAAGATTAGAAAAAGTAGGTCATCAACAAAAGCTCATAAAAAGAACTGCATTTTCTAAGAGCAACCATAGAATCTAAATTTATGAGGACACCGGAGGCTTAAAGCTTCCAGCATCCACCCTGGCCCTTATTATGGAGCCTGGTGGAGAATGAAAGTGACAAAGAAACCTGTGGATGACATTAAAGAGGTAGTCAACTTCTGATAGCATCATTGACCCTCAAATCCTTGAATTCAAAAGTAAACTCAATGTTTGAGCTTAACTAGATGAATGTAACAGTTGCCTCTTGTGGTTTCAGCCTCATTTGGGACAAATATTATGTCTTTTCATCATTGATACTACACAAAGACACACATTTGTAAACACATAAAAATACATATCTCTACATAGTCAAATTTTATGTCTTTATCTATGATGAAAATTTACCCTAAGAAAAAAGACAGAATCAACTTGTAAAATATTAATCACCTTGTGTTAACTTTATATGTTGAGATAAAAATCCAGACATTTGGTGAATGCCCTGAGCAGACATGGAAATTGCTAACACACACACACACACACACACACACACACACACACACACACACACACACAATGAAAGCAGTATATCCAGGACAGGATAGGATTCCCCAAATGAGGAACTTAAGAAGAATATTTGTGAATGCTGAAGTTTGAATTTTAAAGGGCTTCAGATGTCCCTGTGTTAATAGTTTAGCTGTCAGTTTTGTGCACTAAGAAAGTGGTTGAAACTTCAAGGGTTGAGTTAGTGAAGTATACTTTGAGGAGTATAGTGGGAATCCCTTGTTGAGTTCTGTTTTGTTTTTTCGGGGAAGGGGGTTGTTGGTTTGTTTTGGTCATGGTTTATTTCTCATCACAAAGGGCTTACCTCAGTATAATCTCAAGAGTAATAGGGCCAATTAACTGAGCAGAAAATCCAAAAGTGTAAAACATGAACCTTTCCTGGTCATCAAAAGTTTGTTATCTGAAGCTCCAAACTGACTATACCATGATGTTCACCAACCTCTCACATTAATCACAATAGCTCATTTGAAATCTAGTGTTGTGCTGGAAAGTAGTTGCTTCTCTTAAATTCTGTGTGTAGGAAGGACTTTTCACTCTGATGCCTTCTGACCTTCCACCATGAGACCTTCCACATACACCCACCCCCCAGCCCCTTTTAGTCTACCTCAAAAGAATCCATTTTTGGTTTCCAAATCCAAATTCTCATTCCACACACAAATGATTACTTTTCTCCTTAGGTTTCTTATCTCAGTGAAGGGAAGCAATACATAACCAATGGTTCGAGTTAGAAATGGCAGTGTCATCTTTGAATTTGTCCTAATTATCTCCGGCTAAATCCAGTATCCTTTTATTCCGTTGTGCTTCATTTAAGGTCTCCCCATGACCACAACAGATTTTTTTTTTGCATTTATTCTTTTTAAAGCACATATTTAATTATATCACCCTTCTAATTAGACATTTTCACTGGCTTCCTACGGGTATAAAATTCAACTCCCTTTCCTAAAATCCTTCAAAATTCTCTCATGCACATTTTTGGCATATATGTCTGAGTCTTTCGTGTTGTAGCATATTGAATAATTGTTAGCATTTTCTTCCTAAGAACTTCTGATTCTTTTGATCCTTTGTGTATATAATAGACTTAAATTCAAAAATTATTTTTTTCTTTTTCTTCCTTCTCTACAGATAGATTTTTGTATATGGTCCATACTTATGTAAATAAATCATTACTTGAAATTTCTTCTTATAAAAGAGTAGTTGCTCCTGCTGCCAGATACTTTAATCACTTTTTTTGTTAGTGTAGACATTTAACCCTGGACCTTATTAGCTAGGCAGTGGGTCTTTCTTAAGAAGTAAAAGATACTTCCTGAGATCAAAAACTCATATCTTTCCTATTTTTTCTCTATTTAGCTATTTTTGGATAACTATTTTTGTTTTTCCAGAGAATGGCATTGAGACATCAATATCCACATGCCTCCTGTATAGCTCCTGTTAAGGTATGCCCAACTATACCTAATGCAACTACATTTTAAAGGCCGTGTTTAATTCTATATTTTAGTCTTACACTTCACCACCGTATTTGAAATGCTTGAGGTCAGAATAGAATAGCTTTTTCTTTATTTAGACTTATTATCCAGTATAGTGTCCAAAGGAAAGTAACTACTCAGTAAGATTTTGAATGAATTTGAGTAAATTAGTAAACACACCGAAAGCCTTGTATATTTACTTTTCTGAATAATAAGTGCAAAATATTTTTCAAAGCTTTGTCTTGGGTTTCCTTCTCTTAACCTTCATCAATAATGTCTGCTGGAACTCTAGTGTCACTGAATAACCTTAAGTTTAATTCTGCCATAACAGCCTCTATGATAAAATAAAAACCTACCAATGTGTTAACTACAAAACTCATCAAAGCTCTTCATTGTATTGAAAAATCTTTTGAAGTAATTCACATCTTGACAGGTATTTTTCATAATCAATAGCAGACATTTGTTTTCTCATAATTACTTTAAAGATATATCAAATACTCTAATTATCCAATGATGTGAGAAAATGCAACTGACAGTAGCAAAGTACTCACCTGAAAATTCTGAGTGCTTATGAAGTCCGAGAAACTTAGATGGATGAGATTTTTCATGATCCCTCTATGTATATACAAATCAAATGTCAAGCAAAGATAAATGAGAGATATGGGTGGAAGATTTTTCTTCCATAGAAATCCAAGGTATACCCCTAACTCTTCTTAGTAACCTTTCATCTTCTCCAAGTATAATATATCAAACAAAGAAACATGCACACACAAACACAAACATACAATATATCATCTTTCTCCCATCATGTTATAATTAATGGTGATTACATATAAATAAAAGATAATATTATAAAACACTTAAAAAATTATAGTGATTTCCCCAATTCCTTAGCAATATAAACATATGTATGTCTTTCCTTCCTCGGTTAAAAAATGTGCTATAGTATTCATGATGCTTCCTTCCATACTCAGTTGTGAAGAAAAATGAAAAGACTATTTTCTTATATTTAAACTCTAATGTCATATAGATAGCAGAAATTCTATACTTAAAGCCTCTGCATTCCAGACATGGACACTGAGGTTAATCAGCAAACCTAGCCATGCTTCCAGTACTACCTCTTGGGTTCTAGTCCCAATCAGAATAATTTATCATACCTTCTACTCTCTAAACCCTCTGAAATATCAGAACTCCTGGAAGTATAATCTTACTTTCAAACCGTATACTACAGTGTATTAGCAAGACAAATCACATTTTATCACTAGTCATTACATTTTTACCTAAATAAACTTTAAATATCATTTGAGAAAAAATTAAAATGTCCATTTATACCACAAGTGGCACCACGTTCTGACTGTAGAATTTATTACAAACCATAGTGCACTATTTGTCTTCCATGACTTGACTTCTACTGGTTTTTGTCTCTTCTTTTAAGACTGTATCTCTTTGACACATGTATCTTGATCTTTCTTTATACTATTGCAACCATGAACTTCAGATGAAAACAATTATACTGCCATGTGTCACTGAATTTACTGTTTCACATGAACTCAGTGATCTTGTAGGAATATTCTCCAGGTATGTCACTTTCTCGAACCTCACTAGGTACACATCATTAGAGAAAAAGTAACTTCCTTTTATTTACTAAGAGACAATCACCATAGCAGAGGAAAGAGTTATGCAGACATTCTGACATATAAAACACTATTTCCAAAAAAATAAAGTTTAAATTTTGGCAAAAATAAAAACATCAGTATACTCCACAAAGGCAGAGACATTTATGAGTGAGTATGAACCATTACTTATTTACTTCACTTATGAGAATACAGTATACTGACAGTTCAGGTACACCATGATTGCTTGAAATGAGAACATAATATTCTATTCATGCCTACATTTTTGTTAAAATTTCTATTATGCAGTTTCTTTTATGGTTTTTTTCATATAATTTATTAGTAAATAATCTTACAGCTGCTCCCACACTTCTTTCCTTGTAAGGATCAAAGTTTATCTAAGAGACTCAATCCAAAGACCCAAGCTCCCTGGTATGCTAACTTATTTAGAAATTGGGTTTCTCTTAGAGTTCAAAGTGCTAGAATGCATGAGAATATAGTAGCTAAAATCAGTTTGAGGTATGCTCCAGGAGAGCAGACCTAGAGTTCTGAAATCCACATGGAGGAATGAAAGAAAATGCTTTCTCTAGAGCTCATGCATTATTTAATTGGCAATATTTCAGCAGGAAGAGAAATGGTACTATAAGTTACTTTCTATCAATGAAAAATAAATATTTTATTTTGACAGGGCTACATGACATAAATGTAAAACTTATCTTTATTCTCATTACGTTGAGGTCAAAGTTTCTGACTTTCAAGAAGGGACTAATACACAAAGCATGTAACCTCTCATACTAGTTAGCAATTTAAATTTTTTGACTGTCCTGTTTTCTCACAGTAATTATCATGAATATTGAATCATACACTCAAATTTAAAGAACAGTCAAAAGTTAAAGCCATTGACCAAAGATATGTATGTGATGTTAAGAAAAGTAAAACGTCCTTAATCAAAAGAATAATCAGCAACAATTAGAAGTACCGGAAAAGTATATTTTATATTTGTATATGTGCTTTCTTCATATATATTGGCAGTCCTAGAGTTTGAGTGCAGATCCTTGTTTAGGCCTTGCCCTTCACCTTTTTGCTTTATTTCTTATTTAAATAGCTCTCACATTAATTTGTCTAGATTCAAGCTAAACTCAATCTAGACTCAAGCTAAACTCTTTGTACACTAACTCAAGTAACAGGGATTACAGGCATATTCCACTATGCTCAGGCATTTAGAAATGTTTCACTTACTTCTTACTTCAAAAGTAGTTCAGTGAAAGCAAAGAAGACTAAGTGATTTTTTTTTCTGAATACTTTACAGTACAGAATCAAATGTCTGGTAATCATCAATATGCTACAAATTAACCAATTCACAGTTACAAAAGTATTGATATTAATGCTGATTCATTGAGGTTTAGTTCAATGAATTTTCTACTTCCTAGTGTAATATTTCCTCATTCAATAATTGTTTGGTCCAGTTATAAAAAAAGAAAACATGTATTTTGAAGTCCCTGTCCTTAAGATACTGATTCAGTAGGCAGAAAAATATATATGGACTTAGTAATTTGTAATTGGCTTTTAAAATTTACGTGAAATATTTTTTATTTATGTTTATATATGTCTCAGTAGTCCCGTTGAGCTACAACAAAACCTTTTCTGGGCTCTAGGCTTACCTGATTAAGAAGAATAACATCAGAGCTGTAAGGAGGGGCTGAAGGACATAGCAGAAAAACAAATCATCTCCTGCCAATATTTAATCCAAATTCAGTTTTACAAACAAGAGAAGAGGGTTAAAATCTAGAAAGAAAGCACATGAGAAGTATGTGTTTTAACATTTTGGGTACAGGAAGGAAATAGATCTATTTTTTAAATCAAAATCAAAAATCTGTCCTGGTACAAAGTGAAAATGAGTAAGCTGAGAATACAGCAAATAGAATATACCAGTAGAGATGAAAAATTAAATGGAGAAGTAAATGCTTTCTACAAGGTAGGTACATTGGGGAACCACAGTTCTCTATGGAACAATGTCCTTAGATCAAATCACCTGATAGAGTTTTCAAAGACACTAGATGCTATGAAGATATTTAAATTTCACATGGTACAGGAAACCAAATGAAATTCCATTATATTTCAGACCATAAAGTAAATGTGTTTAAGTATCTCTTTGTTTTCCTATGGCTAATCATACATACAATTGGATGGATTTATAGTATGATTTATGTTAGCCTTTTTCAATGGTGTAAGTGGCAGATTTACCAATTTTGAAAGAAAAAACTAAGAGAGATAACCAGCAGTTAGAAAATTGCCAATATAATTTTTAATTTGTTATTCCACTAAAAGTACACAGATAAACAAAACCTGAAATAGAAGAATATTGCACAAGTATAATAAATCACCACTTGAAATTCTGCTTTCTTATTTGATATGACTATTGCCATTAGCACCAAACACACTGTCTATCTATGACTATATACTGGGTAATACTAAAATTAACAAAATGAAGTTAAAATTAAAAGTTCCTGATTAAATTAAGCAGAAATCTGTGATTACAGTGTAGTTGAATGATTACATACATATATTGGTACATCTCAAGAAAATTTGAATTAGTATACCTGCAAGTATAAAAATAGAACAATGAACAAGTTTAGATTCTATGGTTTTACTCATAAGGAATAATTAGCAAAGGTTTAGGCTAGTCACAGCAGAGGATCACAAGAGCCTAATAGCTATGCCCCTATGAACACATAAAATGATGCTAAATGAAATGAATTCCATGTTATGGAAATGACTGTTATATCACTGTTGTAATTACTTTCAACATGCCATGTAAAACCGTAGCTTCTATTGTTGATGATCCTCTTGTACCCACACTATCACTGTATCTAATCTGAATACACTGGATACTGTATATACTGGTATTAGAACTAGGGAAGTGAAAGGGAATATCAAAATTGAGAGACAAATGATAAAAAGACAAACGGCTCCAAAAGCAATACTTGTAAAACCATTGGTGTGAACCAACTGAACAACTCATGGGGGGAGAGGGAAAGGGGAAGAGTGAGGGGAATGAGGAAGGAGGTAACAAACAGTACAAGAAACACACCCAAGGCCTAACGTATGAAACTGTAACCCCTCTGTACATCACTTTAAAAATAAAAAAAGAATGAAAAATAAAAATAGAACAATGAAACTCATTAAAATAGTTTTTAAAAGCTAAAAAAACTCAAAAAAGAGGAATAGAGGTAGTGACCTCAATCAAACTACATTATAGGCATATGTGGAAATATAATGAAATTCCTTAACAATATACTATCCAAAATTTCATAAAATTAAGGTTATTGTTATTTATTTTATACACAGTGTAT
Organism: Perognathus longimembris pacificus; assembly: GCF_023159225.1. NCBI lineage: Eukaryota > Metazoa > Chordata > Mammalia > Rodentia > Heteromyidae > Perognathus > Perognathus longimembris. Next base: position 27,329,576 of record NC_063163.1, read on the forward strand.
AAAATTTCTGTTCAAACAGTATTTTCTTGTATTGTAGGTCCTGTGCTGCATACTAGAGAAGTTTGTATACACAGTGCCATATATTCTATTTTATAATAACACTTAATTATAAAATAATAATCTATTTGAACAAGTCCCATATAAAGAAGTCAAATATATTTTGTTTATTTGATGGTGTGTTTTGCAGCACAGACTAAGGTACTGTAAAGATAAATAAGAATTAAGGGATCAAGATCCTAGGGCCAAATCTGTTCTTTTAAAATAGCTTTTAAGCAACCCAGCATGGTTACAGTGCCTTTGTATTCCCTTCTGCAAAATAAGGAATTAAGAGATTATATAATTAAGAGTTTGTTACATTACAAAATGACAACATATGTATCATTTATTACTTAACTTAAAGTGCATTAAACTATGCCATGAATTATTGTAACAGAAAGGCAAATTCGAAATTGCTCTTTTAAATGGAATCCTCATCCTCTATTTTAAAAGGATAAAGCTATGTAATTTTTTTTCTTTGTAGGGATTGAGCTGAGGGCTGTCCCTGAGCCTCTTTGTGCTCAAGGCTAGCACTCTATCACTTGATTCACGGTACCAATTTCCTTTTTGAGTGGCTAATTGGAGATGAGAGTCTCGCTTATCTGCCCAGGCTGTTTTCAAATTGCCATCCTCAGATCTCAGCCTCCTGAGGAGCTTGGATAACAGACGTGAGCCACCAGTAAGGGGCTGTAATATTTCTTAAATTCAAATGCCTGAATGCTTACTGTCGCCAGCAGAAACTTACTTGCATGATATTCTTATATATATGAAATTCTGTTCAATCTCTAATAAATATTACAAAGAATGGAGAGAACTTAGTTCTCCCTAAGAGCATGCTACAAGGTATAGTTCAAGTTCTCTTGGCAGGTGCTTGATATGTACAGAACATGAATAGATTGGCCTACACATCAAATAGATGCCAGACACATCTACATTATCACAGAGTTGACCAAAGATAGTGGAACAACAACAAATGGTTGCTGAATTTGCAACAGAGATTTATCACCCAGAAAATATTTTCCATCTATAATTTATATATGCTTATCCCATTATTGTTATTGTCAATTTAAACAAAAGTATAACTAAGGTCCGTTGCCTGTGATTCCAGCCTGTAATCTTAGCTACTTAGGTTCCTGAGACTTGAGGGTTGTAGTTCAAAGCCAGCCCAGGCAGGAAAGCCCAGATCACACTTCTCCTCCACTTAACCACCAAAGAGTACAAGTGGAGGGATGGCTCAAGTGGTAGAGCACTAACTAGAAGCAAAAGAGCTAAAGGATGGTACCCAGACCCTGAATCCAAGCCCCAGGAATGGTATGCACATGTGCACACACAGATACATAGAACACAGACACACACACACACTAAAATAAATGTGAACAATTTAGGTGGAGAAAATGGTAGAATTATATACATACTTTCCACAAAAAAAGTACCAGCACGTCTAATGCATCTAGTAAGCCTAATAAGAATTTGTTCCTTTCTGCTACAATATTTGAGTAAAAAAAATAATACCTTCAGTATCAATCACTTCTTAAGAATTCTTAAACACTAAGATTGCATGTGTGGAGATCTTGTGTGTGTGAAAATTTATACACTACTTTAACAAAAACGTTTCATCAGATAAGTACGTTGACATTTCAGTGATTTATTCGCATAGCCTTGTAATCTATGTCTATATAGCATTTCACATGTACATATCAACATGCAATTGCTTCTGAGAGACACTTTTATTTTGATTGCAAGAGTTTATTTAAATTTCATATGCCAGGGCTTGGAATATGGCTTACTGACAAGAGTGCTCACCTTGTATACATGTGGTAGAGTGCTAAAAAGAAGCCAGGGACAGAGAGAGAGGGGGGGGAGGGGGATGACAGAGAGGGAGGGGGAGGGGGAGGTTACCTGTCCCAGAAGTTTATCGTTTATTACTTGAGTTTGAACTATGGATACTTTCTCACTGATATCTGGACAAATGAAGAGACATTTGAGAACCTTTATGAGATAGAGGCTTTTATTAGCTTTGCAAACAGGAAGCTTAGTGGAAATCCTTTACATTCCTGCCACACACAGATTTCTTTCCATATAGAAAAAGCAACTGATAAGACCTATTAGCATAGGAATTTATATAAATTTATTGAGAAGATACTTATGTTTCATAAACCTCATCAAGAAAACTACTCAAGGATTTTTAAATATGAGAAAGGAAAAATATTGACTGACAGCTATATAGATTTTAATGTCTCTGAATCAAAAATAATGATTTTTGTTTCAATTTTTAGATATTTGAAAGGAGTATTTTTTTCTTATCATGATCATAAAAGAGGTGAGAGAACAGGAGATAGGGTAATAAAGTGAAAATGAAATTTCACAGTTATTCACTTTATTATTCTAGCCAGATCACAATAATGAACAGATATACATAGATATAGCTGAAGAGTTGTTCACGAACATACATGAATAAGATTTCTGGAATACTATATTCTATTTGATATGTACATATGCCTTCAGAACATATTGCAGAATACTTGAATTTGCTCAGATTTATTTCAAATAGATTGAATTTTGAAAAAAAGATATAAACATTTTGTTCTTAAAAGGTGTGTTAAGAAATTCATCAGTGGGTGATAATGCTATTCAGTTCTACTTCTTTCTACTCTCTTACAAGGAATTAATGGATCTTTGAAAATTAAGAACAGCATTTCCTCCTTCTCCTAGTGGAAGTCCACAAAGAAAACCCTGTGTTTTTGCTAGAAACTTGATCTCTATTAATGGTAGAAGTGGACAGAATGTTTATCAAAGGTCAGCATACAGTGATGTTTTTCCCCTTAACATTTAGTAAAGTAAAAAATAACTCTTCTGGTTATCATTTCTCTTCTCATATTGGTGACAGCCCCATCATCAATGACATGACACTAGTGTTCAGGGCGTTCATCATGGGAAAATGCATTATTCATTTACATTATGGATGAACTTTTAAAACAAAAATGTCATAGAATGTCTTCAGAAACTAAAGAAAATAGATTTCATTATACAGGCAACTGACTGATATATAATGCCATTTTCACATTTTTTCATACATGATTTAGTAGTTACACTAGTGTTGCATGTACATTTTCATTTCAAAATATCTTTCAATATGAGGGACAAAGTAAACACAAATACCAAAACATATGCTCACAATGTCATGAACATTTTCATACATAATCTATTTATTATTCATAAAATATGTTCTCTCTGGATCCTTTGGTAATGCAAACAGCCTCTGAAGGACATACATCTTAATTTTTTGACCATATGCTAAAATACTATCCTTGTAGTTTGACAATGATAGTTTGATTTTAGTGGCTGTGTATGTTCCTATGACATAATAAAATTCTGTTAATAAGAATGCTATATACTATATGGTTTAACAAAATAGAACACAAAAAAATAACACAATTTTACTACATTATTTTATAATCAACTTTTGCTTCTCATTTCATTAGATTTCCATAATAAATGAACTGAGTTTATCAGCATGCCATTTTTATAGAATACATAATTTTACCAGAACTCTGAAACATCTCTAGCTGTTAACATTAATGATTATATTATACTATACTATACTAGTTACTGCTACAAATAATATTCAATAAACTAAATGTTCACTAAAGAGTTAAAAATCAATTTGAGGAGAGTCAGACAAAAACAACCATGATCTGAATGTAGTATCTTGACTTCTGGTAGGAAATAAAAAAGAAAAAAAAGTAGCTGATTTTCTCAGAATTCCATTTAGTTTGAGTAAATTCATACTTAGTTTCTGTAGTTATTATTTTTCCCCAACTACATTGATATCTAGGTTTTCAGCTATTTTTAAACATTTTATTTCATTTTAAAAGACTTCGTTGGAGGAGGTAACAAGTTCGATAAGAAATGTACTTCTTTACATGTCAAAGTGTAACCTCTCTGTACTTCATTTTGGCCATAAAGAGGAAAAAAAAAGCTTATATACATACATACAAATTTTCAGAGTTATTATTACAGACACTTGGGTTTTTTTTTCCCTTTCAGTACACAAAAATATTTCAAAGAGAAGTTTGTCACCAACCATCAGGATTACTGGAAAATGTCAATAAATCAGAATAGCTATAAATCCTAAGTGGCAGAGAAATATGATAGGAATGTCCTTGATCTCATTTGATTCAGACTGCATGCAAAACTCCTAATGTTTTATCTCATAAAGGATATCCATATGTACACTTGTTTTTCATTTAGATGCTCCTCAACTATGTGGTTTCCATTATAACTATGACCATGTTGTTTCAATCATTGTTTCATCTAACTAAAGTAGCATCTTTCAAGAAGGCCAGTAAACACACTATTTGCTAAATGGCTAATGGTAGAATGAGGAAAATGATTTCTTGTGGGAATATAGGAAGAGGGAAAAAAAATCCTTTCAGATCCAAATTGTAAACTAAAATTCATTGAGAGATGTGTATGTATATATCCATGGCTATCACATCTAACTTAAATTCTAAGTAGAAAGTTAAGTTCATGCAAAGAACTTAAAGTTGCTTAAGATGCAACTTCTAAGAAGCTCTTCTAAACTAACTGTTGTTCAAGGAATAAACCAGGAAGAAAGAGGAGAAAGAAAGAGAAAGGGACTGACTTCTGTAACAGTTAGTAGGGCAGTAAGTGGTGTTCCACAAAGTACAACTAAGAAACAGTATTTAAAATTGTGTGGCTAACTCCATTAAATATCAACATGTTAGAGGTCTGAAATTATTTGAAATCTTACCAACTGAGGTCTACCCTGTCTTCAAGGTAAGCACGGTCATGATGTGTCTTCAGGTTCTAGGGACAGGCAAATGAACCAAGAAGACAGCCACAAATCCACTCTGCATTTCCAGTACAGAAAAGTTGTATTAGTTCTGCCACCTACTGACAAAGAAGAACTGTGACAGTTTTCCAAGTCAGAAATACGAAGGGAACTTGGCCAACTCCAATAGCCTTTAGTAGCTAAGATAGTTGTATCTATTTTTTTGTCACAGTGATTTGTTATTTCAACCAACATAATGGTACTTTAATTGGAAACTAATCTATTTGAATTTTCCTTTCTTTTTGTTTTTTTTCTGGTATTGTGACTTGAACTAAGGGCCTAATACTGTTGCTCTGCTCAACTTTTCCACTGATGGCTGGAGCCACACCTATAGTTGTGGCTTTTTTGCTAATTAATGGAAATAAGAATCTTCAAGATTTTTCTCCCTGTGCTGATTTCAAACATCAAACCTCAGATCTCAGTATTCTGAGCAGCTAGAGTTATGAGTATAAGTCCCTGGTACTAGCTGAGCTATTTTATACTACAAGGCACAAACTTTTCAAGAAAAGTTTCATTTACAATATTTGTTTTGAATGTTATTTCTATTGTCATTTCATATGACATATATATTCTTACATAAAGCTTAAATTCAGTATTGTCACATTTCTTTGGCATTGGTTTGTGTTCAAGCTATTTTGTTAAGCTTCTAAAGGAAATGACAAAGACATTTTGTTTGCTATGCATATACCAATCTCTTTGAACATGTATGTAGAGGAGATCTTATTTGATCTAACCTGAAAATGACTACTGAAAAAGTAATTTGGGTAGGAAAAATCCTTCCTACTCAGTTCAATTTTCTTGTCAATGGATGATTTATTTGATTCTATAAAATGTTCATGCTTATTTTACTTGGTAATATCTACATGTATATGGTTAAAGCTTCCTTGTTAAATCAGGAATGAGTTCTGTTACTGGACAGTGTTATTGTGCCCTTCAGAAACCCCTCTTCTAAGTCTGTGACCTACAGGTTCTTTCTCTACATGGTTCTTTATGAATCATCTGGGAAAATTTCCAAGAGTATTGAAGCACAGCCAGGATTCAGAGGCAAGGTTGAAGAGCACTAGAAAAAGACTGCTGGAGGGTCGGAATAATGTCAGAGAAGGTCAGGGAATATCAAACCCAGAAAAACTCCAAACACATACCCAGAGGTCAATGTCTCAGCACAGCCAAGCTTCAAAGCAATGAAGGTTAGAAAAACGACATCACAATATATTCTCTACTCTTCTCAAGTAGTCTGCTTTTCTTAATATAAATAATAAACACTTACAGTAATTGAAATCTGTGAACAGTGATCTTCTAATCTTGTTAAGCCCTAATCAGCATTGTAGCCATAAAATAAATTGGCAAATAACAGTTTATAGTTTTGGTATTAATTTCTGGACAAGATGAAAGAATTCAGGATATTCTAGCCTGTGGAAAGGTTAAAGCTCACCTTATATTCCTTTTTTTTTTTTTTTTTGGCCAGTCCTGGGGCTTGGACTCAGGGCCTGAGCACTGTCCCTGGCTTCTTTTTGCTCAAGGCTAGCACTCTGCCACTTGAGCCACAGTGCCACTTCTGGCCATTTTCTGTATATGTGGTACTGGGGAATTGAACCCAGGGCCTCATGTATATGAGGCACTCTTGCCGCTAAGCCATATCCCCAGCCAACCTTATATTCTTTATATAAATAAATTGTGTCAAAAACCTGTATATTTTCCACGTGCTTGCTTGATAGACTTACCAGAACAAAATCTTTTTATATCTGAAAGTACTCATGACTTCACTGATTAAAATCATAGCAAAATTGGGTATATTGTTTTTCTTATAGTTGTTTAAAAATGATGACTAATATTACTAGCAAATACCAAGTAGGAAGAACTTTTGAAATACATATAACAAAACAAATTAGCTCATTCAAGTACAAATTTATAAATTCTATGTTTTAGACTGATGTAAAAAGATATAAATCTGTTCCTTTGATCTATGAGATGTCTAAACATTTTTAAAACAAGTTTACATGATAATATTGATTACAGTTACATTATTAAAGTGTCACAGAAATGTTTATATGTAGTTTCTAAGTTGTAGGTTGTTATCAAAACATACTTGTACACTGAAAAAATTATATGATATAGTTAGTGTATAAATATCTTCAAAGCTGTTTATGATAATCATGATATCATAATCCAAAGACCGTCATTATGATTTAACTATGCTAGTTGTATTTTTCTATTTAAATTGGTTAAAGACATTCAGCATGAACGATATCTTATATCTTGTGACATTTCCATGTGAAAGGAGCAAATAGTTTATGATGCAACCTCCTAAAATGTTTATTCCAAATGAAAAACAGAACCTAAAATAGTAGTAGCAATAAAGTAATCCATTAGGTTATATGCTTACAGTAATAAAAAAAAATGCCATATGATCCCAGTGGTATTAGGCTCAGTCCTGCAATTGTACTTATTCAGGAGACTGAGATATGGAATATACCACATATAAACCCAGTCTAGGCAAATAGGTCAGTCAGGCCCCATCTTAAAAATAACTAGAAAAAGCCCACTGACTGGAGGTAGCTCAATTAGTATATTACCTGTTAAAATGTAAGCCAAACAAGCATGAGGACCTGAATTGAAGTGCTCAGAGGAAGGAAGAAAGGGAAGGGAGGGAAGGAAAAAATGAAAGAAGAAAAGGAAGGAAGGAAGGAAGGAAGGAAGGAAGGAAGGGAGGGAGGGAGGGAGGGAGGGAGGGAGGGAGGGAGGGAGGGAGGGAGGGAGGAAAACAGATGAGATATTAGCATGTGCTAGAGGTACAACCTAATCCTATGAATTTGAATAAAGTACTAGTTTTCATTCATGGTAAATGTATGATGTGTATTTGTTGTACTTTTCACCTTAAATGCACGGCTGTCTGCTCTTATACAGGTCATTATGTTACATAATTGCTGTCCTTAAACCCAGCAAAACTTACTTTGTTCACTAAGTTAGCAAATGATAGAATGGTTTGGGGCACATTGTGGGCTTCATCCACTATATCTAGCACTAATACACCAGCATCTATTCTAGCAGCTAAAGCAAGAGTTCAGGAGATCACTGGAATGAACTAGATCATCAAAATAGTAACTTCATCCGAAAACATTCTCAAGAATGCATTAATTATGAAATACTTATTTGCCTTATACTCGCTCAATTTTCTTGCTCAGCTGGTGCTCTAGGATGTGAGCCACCCCTACAGTACAAAATTTTGCTGGTTTATTGGAAATGGTGTATAGATCACATCCAGTCCTATAGGAAATAATTTAGAGTTATTTCCAATTGTACCAATCTATGGTACTTGGTTATAGCATCATTAACACATAAAGACAAGGGCTACGGATATGGCCTACTGGCAAGAGTGCTTGCCTCATATACATGAAGCCCTGTGTTCAATTCCCCAGCACCACATATATAGAAAACGGCCAGAAGTGGCGCTGTGGCTCAAGTGACAGAGTGCTAGCCTTGAGCAAAAAAAAGAAAAAGAAAAAGAAGCCAGGGACAGTGCTCAGGCCCTGAGTCCAAGGCCCAGTACTGGCCAAAAAAAAAAGAAAGAAACACATAAAGTCAACCTATGATAAAAAGATATGGAAACAAGAGGTTTGTTTTTTTTTCTGTATGTAGTTATTTCCTTTTTCTTTCATTTTCCCCCTTTATACCCTGTTGTCACTGCTTCGTTTTATGTGTGTGTGTGTGTGTGTGTGTGTGTGTGTGTGTGTGTGTGTGTGTTTGGTACTTTTTGTATGTATATGTTTATCAGATTTGGAGATAGGAAGGGGAATCACAGAAATGTTGAGACAAAAGAGTAAGTTTGAACCAATGCAACAGTGATACAAGACACTATGTTGGAAATTAACTACAGAGTTTGGAGTAGGAAGTAGGGTGGGGGGAGAGATAGGGGAAAAATGAGGGGAGTAGCAATGTTCTAACAGAATTGTACTCATTTCCTTGCTTAAGTAACTGTAACCCATCTGTACTACACCTTTACTGCACAAAATAAAAAAAAAAAAACTATGTGCCTTCACAAATTGAGTTGAATTCTTCCTCTAGAGTTAAGACAAGCATTACTTATGAGAAAACACTCTCTGATCTATGTCAGCTCTTAATGATTTAAGAAATTATTACACTATTAAGATTTGTAGCATTTCTCACTATTCCAATGTAGATTGTATTACATAGATTTGATGTAGAGATATGTAAGTAAAGTACAAATAGAGTTGGTGTGTTAAGCACAAAATTGGTGTCACTGATGCTCACTTTTGTCTCTAGAAGTTAGGCAAAAGGGAATCTGTTTGAAAAGAAATGTATTCATTACCATACTTATGTAACTGTAACCCCCTCTGTACATAATTTTCATAATAAAATAAAATAAAAAAATGTAAAAAGATTACAATTGGAATGTTATCATTTGATCTTAAAATGAAGATATTTCCTGGATTACCTAGGAATGAGATCCTCTTAGGATCCTTAGGATAATCTCTAGTAACAACTAGAATTTACATGTAATACATGTTAAACTTGCAATGTACAAAAATGTAAGCTAAAACTTGCTACTGTTTCAATTTACAAGGAGTGTTGTCATTTCTTATAGAAGTTATAGAAAACAGATGACAACCTTAGTACTTAGAGAGTGAAATACTCACAATATTTAATAGGCAAATAGATAACCAGGTACTTGTTTCTTATACCCATAGCTCTTGTTATTTAGAAAGCTGAGGTCAACAGGTCTCCTTCAGAAACCAGTCAGGCAGGAAAGTTTGTGAGACTCCATCTCCAACAAATCTGACAAATTCAGTACCTGGGGCATGACTGACATGGTAGAGCATCAGTTCTGAGCAAGCAAACCCCATGACAACACAAGGCCTCAGTACCATGAGAAAACACACACATGCACATGCTCACACACACACACACACACACACAAACACACACACACAAACACACAGGATTATGATTTGGAAGTACACTATATATTAAGTGATATGAAGGTCCTCATCATTTCTTCTTATACTATTTCCATTCTCTGAAAAAAATATTCAAGTTAACCAAGCTACCAACATTTCAGAAGGCTCTTTGATCAGTATCCTGGGGACTGAAACATGACAGGCTAGATTCCTCTCAGAGTGGGTGGAAGGAAGAAGATACAGATGAAGAATCAGGCTCACTGCAGGCTCACTGCACTGTTTGGCCTTTGTGAAAGCTCTGAGAACAAGAACTTTGAGATCTCTCTCTAGCTACACACTACAACATTGTTCAGAAAACAAATGTGCATGCAATTTTCCCTCAAATTGAATTACTCTTAGAGCATTGGAGTGACAATTGTACATCTGTTTCTTCCATGTCATTTGTACTTTCTCAGGTTTAGAACCCCTGGGACCTACCCTTGACTTCCCCCATTTTCAATCATGTTCACAGAATCACAGAACATCTAGGGGTGTCAGCCCTACTGAAAGCATAGGTACCAAGGATAAGTAACTTAGACTTAGTGTCAGAGACCCACCTCAGTGGACAGCAGTAATTCCTATTTTTCCTTGATATTGCTTAAAATAGCCTAAACATGAGAGTAATAAATATTATGAAAAAGGAGACCAGGTTATTTTCTTTTCCTTTTCCTTTTTGTGGTGCTGGTATCAGAACCCTAGGCAGCATTCATTCTAGGCAACGGTACTGACTCTTAACTCTGAGCTACACCTAGAAACCCAGAGAGATGCTTAGTAAGTTTTCATCTTTTAAAAATCTCTACACACAATGATCCTCTTCCATTTTTTTCTTCTATATCATTGTGATATGATATTAAAATTGAAATTCACCGAGACCAAAGCCTACTCTTCTTCAATCATTTATGTCTCCTCTCTGGAAATAGACTGCCTATGTTCAAATTCTTTCTTTTAAATTTGAGTATCCCTGTCCTTCCTCTGACACTGTGTCATTATCTATAAAGGAAGTGTAGCAATAGAATCTCTATCTCAAAGTTGGTGATTAGATTTAAATGATTCAGTGTTTGAAAATCTTGCTTGGAATAGCATCTGTCATTCACAGAGGAGCTCACTAAAGTTTTTACCATCAACTCTGCTCAGGGAAATTTTTATGTGTATGTGAGAATATTTTGTTAAACTGTGGGAGGATACTAAGACAATCCTACAAAGGATCTGTAATGGTTGCTTAACCTAGCATGTCTTCTGAAAAGCAGGAGTTAGATTTTAACTTGCTGATTCAGGGCTGACCTAACTAAATCAAACATGATTTGTTTATGTTTTTAACTTTTAATATATTTTGAGCAACAACCAGGTTCATATGTCAACTTTCATATTTACTATGTTTGTGACTATGCAAATTAGCTGCATGTGTTTCTTATATCACACATGAGATGAACAGTAGAATACCACCTATGGAAGAGTATAAAGTGCATCCTGATACCTACTTAAAGTAGTGATTGCCATAGAAATGACCCATAGTTTTAATACATTCTTTTTTCAGTCCTGCGGCTTGAACTCTAGGCCTGGGAGCTGTCCCTGAGTTTTTCAGCTCAAGGCTAGCTCTCTACCACTTGAGACACAGTGCCACTTCTGACACATAGTTTTTAGACATTTCTATCAAGATATCTAAAATTGAGTTTCAAGTAATCATATTCCTTATTTTCTTTTTGGTTCTGTTTTGTTATTAATTGTAACAAAAAGATTAATTGTGGTAATTTCATACACACATAATAAACTAGTGTCAAAACTGAAATATTTTTGTAGTAGATAGTGTGAGTGTGTGTGTATGTGCATACACGTGCACACACATGTGTCTGCATGCATGTACCAGTCCTGGGGCTTAAACTCCAGGCCCAGGCACTGGGCACTGTAAATTACCTTTTGTGCTTAAGGCTAGTGATCTACCAGGTGAGACAAAGCTCTGCACCAAGCTTTGTTGTTGATGTTTTATTAGCTAATTGATACTGACTTTCAAGACTTTCCTGCTCTGGTTTCTAAATTTAATTCTTAAATCTAAGCTTTCTGAGTAACTAGGATTGCAGATATGCACCACTAGTGCCTGGCACTATGGTAAATTTTTAAAGGTGCAAATCCCTACAACAAATTAAACAGTTATATGATCTTAGGTGCAGGTTACCTAATGAAAGACAGAGTGCAGTTACACTTAGTTCACATATTCACTAGATAACAAAAGTAGATTTTAGTGATTTGGTTGAAATTCAAAAACTCCAAAATACTAAAACAGTGGAATGCTTATGAATTATTTTGTTTTATATTCAGAGAAAGAGAAAAAAAAAAACTTTCAGTGAGCTAAATGGTTTGCTTTTATTTGTTTCCTGTCAAAGATTCTAAATGGCCTTTAAAAATCAGTAGCTGTTACTCAAGAATAATGAGGTATATTATTCTCTCAATGCACATGCAAATCTCCAATTAACACTAATGGGATTTACGGCAGTGAAACTAAAGGAACAACTACTTCAGTGTCTCAAAATAAAGAATCTTTATTTTTCTGATTCCTACATTTTCCCATGTAAGTGCAGTCAGGTATAAATAAACAAATTAGTATTAAACATCAATTTGATATTTCCATTCACTTTGACATTCTGAAATACTGTGTTTCAAAGGTAGTACATTTCAAAGAAGAGTTATAGTTTATATATCAGTTAAGAATCGAAATGTTCCTCCCTCCACTTTCATTAATTTAAAAATTATAAAGAGTAAGCAGGAGCTGTCCTAGTTAAGCTGTAGCAATACACAAATGATGGATTCAAATGTGTATGGCAAAACATTTCTAAGAGTAGTGCTAGTAAAGACTGTAATTTGGGCACACAGGCCTACAGGACTCTGTAATAATCTCTTGGAGGCTCATGTATATGCCACTTTAAAAAGCATTTATTTTTGAGATTGCTATAATTGTAGTTTTGTTCATATCATCAAACTTTCTAGATGGTAAATTTTAAGTAAGTGAGAAACCTTATGTTTTTATTAAAATTATCTATTAGAGAATATATTTAAAGATTTGAGGTAATTATTTAGAAGAGATAGAGACAGTGTAATTTGAAACAATAGTTTTCTTTGGTCTCTGTCTATAATGGATAATAAGGCTAGTCATAGATATTTAATAGCATTTTAATCTTCAATATAATTCCATTGAGAAAATACAGTACGTAACAAAACTATATATATTTTTTTCTTAGAGCACATTTGGAAGACTTAAAAGCCTTAACATATTTTATAAAGAAAAAGAAGGGCAGTATATGCCCATACAACAAAAATGTTCTATCTTTATGTTTAAATAAATAATTTGTATATGAATGCTTAACACTAAACAAAGCTCATAGAAAAACTGTCTAAAGAACAATATAAGCAAGCAACTTGGGAGATTGGGAGAAGATGGTGGAGAAGCAACAGCGCCCTAGCTGAACTCCCTCCAACAGCACAGTTTTCCCACCCCAGAGAAACTTTTACAGCTAGATAGACAGCTCAAATAAGTTCTAACAGTACAGGGATTCAGGCCAGGAAGGAAAAATCAACTTAGCTGGTTGAAAACACAGATTTGAGCTCCAGGCAGAGTCCCAATGCCACGCCAGTGCGGGCACTGCACCATGCTGTGCACCCTGCGCAGCTCAATGGAGACCAGGGAGAAATTCTCCAGATGGCAGAGTACATACAGGTTGCAGGCTGAGCATGGATGGGCTGAAATCGCAGAGACAGCGTGAGTACTCCTACTAAAGATAGTCTCACCTGCGCCCGCCCAAAGAGCAGCTCCTTCCCCAACCACGAGAGCAAAGCGCCATCTTTGACACTGGCAAAGGGTCAGACCAGACTGGAGCTAAAGCCTGCCTGGGGAAAGCGAGGACAAAGCAGCCATCTTTGAGAAGGGCAAGAAGGACCAATTAGTGAGAGCCAGCTCCACCCAGGAGAACGCCCTCGCCCAGATGGGAGGCATGTCCTGGGCCCCAGCTTGGCTAGAGGTGCCCGCCCTGCCCGCCGGAATTCCTAAATTAAAAAGCGAAAGCGGTGAGCAGCTATTGGCAGCATTCAAAGCCAGGCATTAAAGACAGCAGCCCCACAGCAGATGGGAGGAGCCATGGCTCCCAAGACCGCTCACGTCCCCACCTACAGAGCACGCCCAAGTCTTACCTGCAAGCTGTGGGAACCACAGAGACCCAGGATTGCACCAACAGGGAAGGAGGGTCAGAACAGATCCACCCCTGTAAACTGAAGGCACGTCAAACAAGCCAAGTGTCAGAATAGACTGCAGACCATTGCAAGGAAACCAGAGACTGTAGAAAGCCCATCCATACAAGGAAGACTTTTTTTTTTGTTTTGTTTTGTCTCAAAAGTTTTTAAGCTTTCATTTTTATTTTTTTCTTCTATTTTCATTTCTAAAATATCATTGGCTTGTTTTTGTTTCCCATTTTCACCTGTTGGTTTTATCTTGTTGTTGTTGTTGTTGTTGTTGTTATTGTTGATTTTTTTTATTTTTTATTTTTCTGTTTTTTTCTTTTTCTTTTCTTTTATTTTTTAAGTAACTTTTATCATTATGTGCATTTGTCTTCCAGTATTCTCTCTTTATTTCTCTCTACGTACTCTCCTTCTTTAAAAATTACTTTCCCATGAATAACACCTCCACTCTTTACTGCTAACTCTCCACTGTCTATCATTTTAACCTTGTTGTTTCTACTGATTCTACTCTCCTCCACATTTCCACATCACTGAAACTAAACCAAAATCATCATCCCTCCATACACTTTACTCTAGTTTCTTTATTACCTCTAACTTACCCTCCTGAATTACTACTAGGTCCTCCAGATGCCATTGCCTCCTGGTTAATGGATAGAGGCTATCCTCGCTTAATTCGAGTGAAACAAAGGGGTTCATAGAGAAAGCCAGTCCAAAAGGAACTTAATATAAGAATAAGAATTGATCATAGGGTTGTAACAGTAAACAAGTAACTACTGAATACAGGGCTCAGGATTGGTTGTTATAGTGAAATTGTATTCTTTAGGAACACCAAATCTAATTTTATACACAGGTATAAAAGGTATGTGTATTTAATTGTGAACTTCTAAGACTTACACAACAGTGCTTGGTAAGGTCTGCTTTGGGTCTTAAACGGTGCTCACAGGTGTGGGTAGACAGGCATTCCCAACCCAAATGGGCAGAAGGAACATAAGAAAGATGGCAAACAAAGAAGTCTTATCCCCCACTCAAAGCAAGCAGGAAGCAGAGCAGTCAATCAAAGACATAGAAGAGAACCCCCAAAATGCTCTACAGAGTCTACTGATAAACATGATAAATGAAAAGTTCAAATCTCTTCAGTCAATTATTCTAGAGCATGAGGAGGCAAAGCAAAAATTAATGGAGAATTTCATGGCATCCACAAATAGAAAGATAAATGAACTTCAAGAGTCAAATGAAAAGATAGCTAACCAGCTTAAAGATTTGAGAGACAACTCTCAAAACCAAAGTAATGAAGTTAATGAAGTAAAGAAGTCCATACAAGACCTAAGAAATGACATGGAAATTATCAGGAAAGACCAGTCAGAAGCAAAAGAGATTTGAAATCAAGTAGCTAGCCTACAGTCCCGACTAACTGAAGCAGAGGATCGAATCTCAGGAACTGAAGATTCCTTAGATTCTATGGAGAAAGATAAAAAAATCAATACAAATCCAGTCCAATCAACAAAACAGATAGCTACAGGAGATTCAAGACACGATCAGGAAGCCCATTTAAGGATGATAGGTATTGAAGAAAACCTGGAGAAGGAAGTTAGTGGAATAGGCAACCTATTTAACAGAATATTAGCCGAGAACTTCCCAAATATCCAGAAGGAAAGGCCTATACAGATACAAGAAGCATTTAGAACCCCAAACCGACCAGACCAGAATAGGACATCCCACTGACACATTGTGATCAAAACAGGATCAGTAGAGTACAAGGAAAGGATTCTTAAAGCTGTTAGGGAGGAGAAATCAATCACGTACAAAGGAAAAGCAATCAGAATTACCCCAGACTTCTAAGCAGAGACCATGAAAGCAAGGAGATCCTGGAATGAGGTATACCAAACACTAAATAAAAATAACTGCCAACCAAGAATAGTGTACCCAGCTAAACTCTCATTCATAGCCAAAGGTCAAATAAAAGTCTTCCATAGTAAGGAAAAACTGAAACAATATATCTCCACTAAACCAGCTTTGCAAAAAATCCTTAAAGATGTACTATACAGGGAAAATAATCAAGATCCCAATACAGACAGAGAAATGAACCCTAAATAGTAAACACCAGATCAAGAAATGGGAAGACACAGCTTTTAACAAGATAGTAACAATGAAAGGAACAAACGATCATTTCTCAATCCTAACTCTCAACATTAATGGACTTAATTCTCCAATCAAACGACGTAGGCTCATAAGTTGGATCAAAAATCAAGATCCATTTTTCTGCTGCCTCCAAGAGACACATCTATCCAGCGTAAACATCTTCTAAAAGTGAAAGGTTGGAATAAAATCTATCAAGCAAATGGCCCCCATAAGCAGGCTGGAGTTGCAATCCTAGTATCAGACAAAATTGACTTCAAATTAAAAAAGGTAATGAGAGACAAAGAAGGTTACTATATACTAGTAAAGGTATCTCTCCTACAGGAAGATATAACCATTCTAAATATCTACACACCAAATGCAGGAGCACCCAACTTCATCAAACACTACTGACTCTAAAAACACTCATAGACCCAAACACATTAATAGTTGGGGACTTTAACACTCCACTATCACCTCTGGACAGATCAACATGCCAAAAACTGAGCAAAGAAACCACAGAACTAAATAATTGCATAGACCAACTAGACTTAACTGACATCTACAGAATATTCCACCCAGCAACAACAGAATACACATTCTTCTCCACAGCACATGGAACATTCTCCAAAATAGATCACATCTTAGGGCACAAAGAAAATCTGTACAAATTCAGAAGTATCAAAACCATTCCCTGCATTCTCTCAGACCACAATGGAATAAAATTAGAGCTCAACTCAAACAGCCACCACCAAAAATTCTACAATTCATGGAGACTAAACAACACACTGCTGAACCATCAGTAGTTCATTGAAGAAATTAAAATGGAAATTCAAATGCTTATGGAATTCAACCAAGATGAGGACACAAAGTACCAGCTCCTTTGGGACACAGCAAAGGCAGTAGGCAGAGGAAAATTTATATCTCAGAGCACATACACCAACAAACTGGAGAAACAACAACTCAATAATTTAAGGAAACAGCATAATCTCCTCGAAAGAAAACAACAAGCCAAACCCCAAGTCAATAGACTGAAGCAAATAATTAAAATCAAATCAGAATTAAATCAATTAGAGATGAAAAAAAATCGGAAGAACCAACAAAACAAAGAGTTAGTTCTTTGAAAAAATCAACAAGATAGACAGACCCCTGGCAAACATGACCAAAAAACGAAGGCAGCACACTCAAATAAACAAGATAAGAGATGAAACAGGTAATATCACCACAGAAATAACCGAAATTCAGAAAATAATACGAACTATTTTGCAAACCTTTATGCCAACAAATTGGAGAACTTGGAAGAAATGGATGATCTCCTAGAAAAAATTCATATCCCCAAACTCAACCATGAAGATTTAAATCTTCTAAACAGACCCACATACAGTATTGAAATAGAAAAGGCAATAAATGATTTCCCATCCAAGAAAAGCCCAGGTCCAGATGGATTCACTGCAGAATTCACTGCAGAAGGCCTTCAAAACTGAACTCACACCAATATTTCTCAAACTCTTCAATGAAATTGAAAGAGAACGTTCACTACCAGACACCTTCTATGAAGCCAGCATAACCCTCATCCCAAAACCAGGCAAGGACTCATCACGGAAAGAAGACTATAGACCGATTTCCCTGATGAAGATAGACGCAAAAATTCTCAACAAAATTCTGGTCAATCGACTTCAACAAGTCATCAAAAAAATCATACACCACGATCAAACTGGATTCATCCCAGGGATGCAAAGTTGGTTTAATATACGCAAGTCAATTAATGTAATCCACCACATCAACCGGAGCAAGGTAAAGAACCATATATTTTTTTCTCTGGATGCAGAAAAAGTGTTCGACAAAATCCAGCACCCATTTATGCTAAAAGCCCTGGAAAAACTGGGATTCCAGGGAACATTCCTGAATATAATCAAAGCAGTTTATGACAAACCAACAGCAAGCATAACTCTAAATGGTGAAAAACTAAAACCATTCCCTTTAAAATCAGGAACAAGGCAGGGATGTCCACTCTCTCCCCTGTTCTTCAACATAGTACTAGAATTCCTAGCCAGAACAATTAGGCAAGAAAAAATATATAGGGGATCCAATTAGGAAAAAATGAAGTTAAACTTTCTCTCTTTGCAGATGACATGATCCTGTACCTAAAGAATCCCATAGACTCTACCCCTAAGCTACTAGAGCTGATCCAAAACTTTGGCAAAGTTGCAGGATATAAAATAAACCCTCAAAAAATCAACGGCCTTTCTCTATGCTAACAACCTGAAGACTGAGGTGGAAATCAGGAAAGCAACTCCTTTTGCAATAGCCCACAAAAACATAAAATACCTAGGAATAACCTTAATCAAAGAAGTGAAAGACCTCTTTGATGAGAACTTTAAAAGCTTGAGAAAAGAAATTATGTCAGAACTAAGGAAATGGAAAAACCTCCCATGCTCCTGGATTGGGAGGATTAATATAATCAAAATGGCAATATTGCCAAAGGCTATCTACACATTCAATGCAATACCCATTAATATCCCAACACCATTTTTTAATGAACTAGAGGAAGCAATCCAAAAATTCATATGGAACAATAAAAGACCTTGAATAGCAAAAACAATCCTAAGCAGAAAGAACAGTGCTGGAAGAATTACAATACCCGACTTCAAGCTGTATTATAAAGCTGTAGTAATAAAAACAGCTTGGTATTGGCACCGGAACAGGCCTGAAGACCAATGGCACAGAATTGAAGACCCAGAAATGAACCCACAGAAATATGCATACTTAATCTTTGATAAAAGACCTAAAACAATAGTTTGGAAGAAAGATAGCCTCTTTAACAAATGGTGCTGGCAAAGCTGGTTCAACACATGCAACAAACTAAAACTAGATCCTTATATATCACCCTGAACCAAAACCAATTCCAAATGGATCAAAGACCTCGAAATCAAAACAGACACCCTGAATACACTAAAGGAAGGAGTAGTAGAAACACTTGGGCTCCTTGACGCAGGCTGGAACTTCCTTAACAAAGACCAAGAAAGGCTACAAATCAAAGAAAGTTTGGACAAATGGGACTGCCTCAAACTGCAGAGTTTCTGTAGGGCAAAGGACATAGCTTGCAAGATAAACAGAAAGCCCACAGACTGAGAGAAGATCTTTACCGGCTATTCAACGGACAAAGGACTCATATATAAAATGTATGCAGAACTAAAAAAATTACCTTCTTCCAAAACAAAACCGCAAAGAACCAATAGCCCCCTCATCAAGTGGGCTAAAGACTTACAATGAGACTTCTCTGATGAGGAAATGAGAATGGCCAAGAGACATATGAAAAAGTGCTCTACATCACTGGCCATAAAAGAAATGCAAATCACAACAACATTGAGGGGCTGGGGATATAGCCTAGCGGCAAGAGTGCCTGCCCTCGGATACACGAGGCCCTAGGTTCTATTCCCCAGCACCACATATACAGAAAAACGGCCAGAAGCGGCGCTGTTGCTCAAGTGGCAGAGTGCTAGCCTTGAGCGGGAAGAAGCCAGGGACAGTGCTCAGGCCCTGAGTCCAAGGCCCAGGACTGGCAAAAACAAAAACAAAAACAAAAACAAAAACATTGAGATTCCATCTCACCCCAGTAAGAATGTCATATATCAAGAAAACTAACAATAACAATTATTGGAGGGGATGTGGCCAAAAGGGAACCCTACTTCATTGTTGGTGGAAATGTAAACTGGTTCAGCTACTCTGGCAAGCAGTATGGAGATTCCTCAGAAGGCTAAATATAGAACTCCCCTATAACCCAGCAGCCCCACTTTTGGGTATCAATCCAAAAGAACACAAACAAAATCACAGTAAAGCCACCAGTACAACAATGTTCATTGCAGCCCAATTTTCATAGCTAGAATCGGGAACCAACCCAGATGCCTCTCAGTAGATGAATGGATCAGGAAAATGTGGTACATACACACAATGGAATTTTATGCCTCTATCAGAAAGAATGACATTGCCCCATTTGTAAGGAAATGGAAGGACTTGGAAAAAATTATACTAAGTGAAGTGAGCCAGGCCCAAAGAAACATGGTCTCTATGGTCTCCCTTATTGGGAATAATTAGTACAGGTTTAGGCAAGTCACAGCAAAGGATCACAAGAGCCCAATAGCTATACCCTTATGATCACATAAGATGATGCTAAGTGAAATGAACTCCATGTTATGGAAACGATTGTTATATCATAGTTGGAACTACTTTCAACGTCTCATGTGTATCTGTAGCTTCTATTATTGATGATGTTCTTGTATCACCTTCCTGTGGTTGTACCTACACTATCTCTGTAATCTTATCTGAGTATATTGTAATCCGTGTATACTGGTATTAGAACTAGGAAATTGAAAGGGAATACCAAAATTGAGAGACACAGGGTAATAAAAGACAAACAACTACAAAAGCAATACTTGCAAAACTGTTTGGTGTAAGTGAACTGAACACCTCATGTGGGGAACGGGAAAGGGGGAGGAAGAAGGGGGGTATGAGGGACGAGGTAAAAACAGTACAAGTAATGTATCCAATGCCTAACGTATGAAACTGTAACCTCTCTGTACATCAGTTTGATAATAAAAATTTGAAAAAAAAATCAAGCAACTTAAAATATACAAAATAAGGAGTATGGAATCAAATTATATTGGTATATAAAGTTGAATGTGATATAGTCAAGTGTAAGGGAGCAATTGTCGTTCTATTGTAGGTAACCATATATTGTTATCTTAAGAACTTAAACAATTAAAAAGAAATAAATCTTATTTTACTCAATAGGCAATGGAATATTTATTGACTACTTAGAATGCCCAGGAAGCAGTAATTATTGGCAAAAGTAGTATGAATGATTTAATCAACTAACTTTTCCAAAAATGTTATATACAACCTCAAAAATTTAATTAAGTCTCTCTCATTCCTTCTATGTTCATGATAAGGAAGTAACACATATCAAAAGGTTTAATGAAAATCAAAGTTTCATTTGATATAGAATTAAAGCAAGTTGTTACAAGTTGTTATATTAATATGATTACAGAATATGGTA
This sequence comes from Perognathus longimembris pacificus, assembly GCF_023159225.1. Classification (NCBI taxonomy): domain Eukaryota; kingdom Metazoa; phylum Chordata; class Mammalia; order Rodentia; family Heteromyidae; genus Perognathus; species Perognathus longimembris. The sequence continues at coordinate 27,350,814 of NC_063163.1, forward strand.
AGTGACATAAATTTTACTCAAGAATGTTAAATACACATACATTTGTCTTTTTTCTTTTTCTTTTTTTCTTCTCTTCATTTTTGTCAGTCATGGGGCTTGAACTCTGGGCCTGGGCACAGTCCCTGAACTCTTCAGTTCAAGGCAAGTGCTCTATTGTGTGTGCCACAGCACCACTTCTGGTTTTCTAGTGGTCAATTGGAGATAAGAGCCTCACAGATTTTCCTTCCTGGGGTGGTTTTAAACTGAGATCCTCAGATCTCAGCCTCCTGAGTAAGTAGCATTACAGGGGTGAGCCACCAAAGCCCAGCTAAATAGTTTATTTTGATAAGTATATTATTGTATTTGAAAAGCAACACTTCTTTCAAGGTTGATCTTTAAAAATTCTCACTTGTCATTTTGTCAGTGAATTAACTTCTAGAAAGACAGAAAATATAAAGATCTGCAAATGGATGTTTATATCTCTGTACTCTCTTCAATTCCATAAAGTATTACCAAAGTTTCTTCTAGTATTTATAAATAAAACAATCAGCACTACTAAAACTGATTAGTGTTTTATTGTGTATTTACAACTACTGTTTTTACCAGAGTTACTCTCTATTATGCAACCTGTAGATTGAAGTAGTACCATGTGTTGCATGTGTTTTATATATATTTTTATGTGGTACAACTTATGATACTGGTGCCTTATCAACATGTGATTAGCAGAATAAATCATTGTATATTGATATATAACCTTAGGAACACTTTATTACAAGTATTCTGTTTATGACTATATGAATCTAATCTTGTCTTCTTTCTGTAGAGTGGAAAGTTCTCTTCCAATGGACTACCATTAATTTCCACTGGAAAATTTAATAGATAGATAGATAGATAGATAGATAGATAGATAGATAGATGGATGGATGTATGGATAGATACAGACAGATAGATAGATAGATAACCACTTTAGTGTCAGTGGTAAGTATTGTTCACTCACAATGCCAACCCTATTTTGGCTCATCCAAAGGCTTAGATATAAGCCCTTATTAATGTACCTAATTCAGTACATTTTTCTTTCTCTCTTAGTACCAATTTTGTTCATTTCAAATCAAAGCACAAGATTATTGTCTTGAAGAACTAGTAGGGATTAAAAGTGGGATGATTTATGTACTGGTATTGAACGAAGTGACTGGTATGCTTGTTGACCAGATTATTCTTGTTGAATTTCTGTAGCCTTGCATACATGCAGATAATCTATAATGTAGGGTAAAGACTACTTCTGAAAATGTTATGTGCTTTTCCATCATTGGTCTGTCAGTGTAATGCCACTATTTAACTAATTTGAGCTCAATGTCACAAATTCAGCAAGGGGAAAATGAGGCTATGCATTGCTGGCCCATTGACAAGCAGCAACAGAATCATGCACAAGTTTATTAGAAATGCAGTATCTCATCCCCAGCTCAGAAGTATAGAATCAGAAGTTACATTTTTACAAGATTTTCAGGTGATTTATAGGTTCATTAAATTTTATGCAGCTCAAAGTAAATTACTCAGCTATCTTTCTGCTTCCAGCTCTGAAAATACAAAAATATTTAAAAATCCTACCCATGCCTCTGTATTAGCAGCAGTTAATACTTTGCACTTCTGTTATATGCCATACGAACCATCTATTGCTAAGTCACAAACAGCTGCAACATTTCCTGACGTAAAGCAACTTTTTAAATTCTGTCAGTTAGGAATTTGGACATGACAGGAATTTGGACATGGATTATATTTGAAGGATGTAAAGTTCTGGGAGTTGCTTGAACAATAAATGGATGAGGCTAGTGGGAAGTGTTTCACTCAAGTACTGGTACTTGGACTGGAAGTTGAGACAGATTTTCTTCATTAGTTTGAAGGTCTCATGTGAAGCTACCCAAGTAAACTGATCTCATATTACTTAGTTATCAGGAAAATGATATTCCTGGTATGTCATGGCTTGAATTGTTGTTTGTCTTAAATTACTATTATTTAATTTTATTGTCAAGGTGATATACAGAGGGCTTACATTTATGTATGTAAGGAAGTGAGTAAATTTCTTGTCAAACTTGTTACCCTATCTTCCTTCTTCCCAATTGATCCCACACTCATACCCCCTCCCAGGTGTACCATTAATTTTCAACATATTGTCCTGTAAGTATCACTGTTGCAGTTTGCCTTTTATCCTTTGTTATCGCTGTTTTGATGTTTGGGTTTTTTTGTTTCTTTGCTTTCTTTCTTTCTTTTCTTTTCTTTCTTTCTTTCTTTTTTTTTTTTTTCTGGTTCTGGAGCTTGATCTCAGAGCTAGGGCTCTGCCCTTGAGCTTTTTTGATCAAGGCTAGTTCTCTACCACTTGAGCCTCTGTTCCACACTCAGGTTTTTGGTGGTTAATTGGAGGTAAGAGACTCGTGGACTTTCCTATCTTGCCTGGATTCAAAGTGCAATCCACAAATTTCAGCCTTTGGAATATCAAGGATTACAGGCTTGAGCTACCAATACCTGGATGCTAATGTTCTTTGAAATAGAACCAGAAGTTATGATTTACTTTTACCTTTAGTGTGTTTCATTACTCCAAACAATGACAAACATGCCCATCTTCAACTTGATAGAATATGAGTCCTTCTTTTCTATAAAAGGATCCAAAATATGAAAGCTATGTTTTTTTAAATTGCATAATTAATGCTTTTCTTAGCATGGGAATGATTCTCAAAACTTTCTACAGCATGTCTTATTCTAGAAAAGTTAATTGCAAAATTGCTGCAAGTATATTATGCTGAAACAATATTAGGAAGTTTTGATTTATTGTAAAATTGTATGAAAAGTTTGCATCTTTTATGATCAGTTCTTTTGTATCTGTAATAAGATATACCTTCAAATAAAATAGATACTGTCAAGCTAAATTTGAATTGCAGATATATAATAAACGTTTGAATTCAGGACTTCCAGCTTGCTCTGTTTGCTTGCTCAATTAGTACTCTCCCACTTAATACTTCCACATTCCTAACCAGTCTGTCTTTGAACTTTCGTCCTCCAGATCTTTGCTTCTTGAGTTAATATTACAGATAGAATCCACCAGCATCTAGCTAGGAAAGGCTTTTAATGTTAAATGAGTTCTAAAATTGCAAGAAATACACTTATATTAAAATCACTGTATATTTTTAGTCAAATGTCAGTAGGATGACTTTTTGGATACCTTTAGTCATGCAAACTTCAAATTTGATGAATATTTCTTTTTAGGTTTTATTAATTTGAAGCTTTAGAAAAGAGCGATACATATACCCATGTCCTTCCTTTAAGCTATGTATCAGCATGAACTGTATGTGTACTAGATTATATACAATTCAACTTGAAATGAAAACTTTAAACTTGAATTCTGTAATTTCATTGAATCATGCAAAGATATTAACATAAATGTGAAGTTTGTATACAAAAATGTATTTTCTTCTATTTTTGCTTTCATCTATTTATGACTAATATTAATAGAATATATTAGCATTACAAAGGGACATTTTGTTGTGAAATTCTCATTATTGCATTAAAAAGTACCCTGATCAAACTCCTTCCTCCATCTCTCTTCCTCTATACCAAAATTTTTAAACAATTTTAATAGTTTCCTTAGGTCTAAAGCATGCATACACCTAAAGTTCTTCAGTTATATGCACCTGCACTGATTCAATCCATTGTCCATCCTCATTTCCTTTAGTACCTACCTACCTTTGTGTTTCATCCCTTTACTCTCTTTAAAAAAAAATAATATTCTAGTCACACAATAGTGTTTTACTATGGTAGGTCATATGTACTTACCTTAAAATTCTGTCTTTTTCTCTTATCACATTATGTAAATTTAGTGCACTGGGATATAATTAATTAATTCTAGCTAAAAATGGAAAATAATCTACAAGAATACTGGATGTCAGTTTTTTAAATACCCTCATGATATGGTCAGAAAGGTATTTTTAAAATGAATTCTCACAATCAATGTTTTTGTTTTACTTAATATTAAAGTATGTTCACTATTTTTTCCAACTTGAAATTAAAGATTGCAAATACATGATGTTCATCTGTAGCAATACACTGAAAAATTAAGTGTACACATTCATTTTCAGGAATTAAAAATGTGCTGAAATCTAAGACATCTCAAACACATTCCTCTGATTAAAAGTACATTGCTAATGCCCTCAGTCTGTTTGGTGCATTAAAAGCAAGTTACTCAGCTGAAGCAAATCCACAGCTATGTTAATTTCTCTGAGGAAAAAAAAATGTCTGTTGAAGAAGATAAAACTTCTCCTACTTTCCTCTGCAGATCAAAGAAAAATACAACCTTTTGATTTTTCCAAACTTGTAGGCGAGAAAGAATTATGACCACACGTTGTAAACTTCATACCGAATGACAGGATTTGGACAAGACAGCAATCATCCCTTCTTTAGTCCGGGCACTAACATTTCTACTGTTGGCATTTAAATACATTTTGCTGATGGGTGAATAAATGGAATGGGTTATATATAGCTGTTTATCAAAGGGACAAACATGATAGAACAAAACAAGAATTTCCGGAAGACCTGTCGGAACATACTGGCATTCATTCTCCCTGTGCAAACATTTCAGTATTGACAAAATGTGCTATTAGCCTTCTTTTGTCCTTTCAACAAAGCTTCATATATTTTCAATGTGACTTTGAATCCTGATGAGATTCTCCAGAATCGTATTTGTTTTAGTAGATGTAGATGGTACTGTTGACACCTCGGCAGTGGTGGAAAGGAAGCTTACATTTTCTAATTGCCTCCAAAGTGTGTGTGTGTGTGTGTGTGTGTGTGTGTGTGTGTGTGTGTGTGTGAATGCAAAACCTAGAGCCTAAAAATTTGATGACATATAAAAATTAAACTATGTATTCATGTAGGGGAATGTTATTCTAATTTTATAAAATATAAATATATTATGCTTAATATACTTGGGGCAAAAAGTAGATGTTCAATATGCTTGGTGTGAAAAGTCAAAATGGAGGGAGAGAGGAGAGAAGATAATCAAGTCATGTTTCGGATATATAGAAATGTAAATACAGTTGTGTTAGGTACATCCAACATTTTCAACTCTTGCCAGCTTTATCAATATATCCTTGGCATTCTGACATCAAAGACCAATTGGAGTTCTGGTCAATTCTAGATGTAGTCATGGAGGAAACTGCTATGTTCTTCTTTGTTCTGTTAGAATGCTCTCAAAAGGAAAGTGAATGTCTTGAGATCAACAAACTGAAAGATGTTCAACCAAATACGGCAGAGTAAAACAGTATTAAGTTGTTGGGAACTATAAAAACATCACATTTGAGTTAAAATGTATATGTTAGAAATTCCATTCACTACCAACTTCAAATTTGCAGTTCATATTATCAACTTTCTTACGTAAAAAGTTGCAATATTTGCATATAATCTATATACACCCCAACACATTTTAAATTGTTACCATCACTTCCAAGTTACTTACACTGATTAACACAGAGTGATTGTTATGTGTCTTCCAGTTACTGTTTAGGGAATAGAACAGTATAAAGAATCTATAGTACAGTGGAGATGCTTAGTTTTGATGTTATAGCTTAAAGTTAATGGCATATCTGACATAGAGATCTTAAGATGATAGTTTTGCAAAAAATCAGTCACAAAGAAATACTGCATAGCAGTGTAACTCTCTTGGTTTCACACTGGTATCATGACCTTAAAATCCTGAATTATTCAAAATGAAAAACAATCTCTCTTCTCCCATTTTCATTTCAGATTGATCACTGCAAGGTAAGTACTCATTTCTGGCTGAAATAAATACTTGTTATAATTATTGTTGTGTGATTTTCTAACTCAGACTTGGATTCAAAATTTGTTTTTTCTACTGTATTCTAGTTTTATCCTTAAAATTCTCTTTGAATTAACAACTTTGTGATTTCTGTTGATTTGTAGCCATCAGAAATTGTAAGGAAGATGTTCCTCACTTGGAATAATCTTCCCAAATCATCATGCATCTTCAGTGGAACTGACAAGTAGTTAAACAGACGGAAATACTAATTCAAGGAACATAAGATATCTATCACTGTCCCTCATTATAAGAGACATACCTCATTTTAGACACAAATGTGGCTCCCTCCCACACAGACCTGATGTTATCTGACATTTTATTATGGTAAACTATTTACATCAGAAATGCTACATTATGAAAATAAGTCTAGAGAATATTTTATTTATGCTTAGGCATTAATCATACAACTTTAAACCTCCTACATCACACTTCCCATGTGTTCCCCATTCTGTTTCTTTACCTCATATTATTTCTGCACTTTATTCTTGGACATATAAGAAATTTAAAAAGAGTATGTTAGGATTACCTTTTCAATAATAATTTGGAAACATATAAGATAGCATATGACACAAAAAATAGATCATACTAAAGATAAGCTATCTTGTATGCATCAGATACTTGCATGATTTGGGGGAAAATTATGTGCTAACGTAAAATATTTATACCAGTTATCTCTGAATAAATTATCAATTGGATGGGTCTCTCTCCCAGTATTTATATTTGTATATATCTGCCTTTCTGTCTATCTGTCTAACATTTTCTTAACCATCATCATCTATCTCTATTATCTATCCATCATATATTTATATATGTGTGTAATACATATATTATCTATCTTCATCAGTATTATCACCATTATTAAGATGATCAAATTATACATATGAAATTAACATTCCACTCATATGTGAAATCATTATTGAACTAAGGATTACAGGCTAATGAGGTACACTATCAATTATACAGCTGTAAATCATGATGTACTTCTAGGTAGACATTGATTCTCTCCTTAAATACATTATCTTCTGCTTATATGTGTTTTTGTGGGCCACTTAAATTAACATGTGTACCCATTTTTAGATTGTTTTGTTTGAATTGCTCAACTGTTTGAATAGGCTCACCTGTGTATTTCTATTGTGCTCAATGGCTTTTCAGTTCTACCTAGACAGGATTTATTTGACTCTATTCTAGGCAGCAATGACGTACTAGGTTTGAAGGTATTTTTAAATCAGATGGCATTAGGAATGAATAAGAGATGCCAAATAAAGTGGTGCTCTGTAAAGATTTTATGTCATTTTCTGAAGTAACACAAGAATATTGAATTTAAAATAATAAAAAGCAATTTACATTCTCTGTTTCTAAAAAGGTTTGTGAAAAATTTCCACATAATTGTTAGGAAGTCACATATAAAGGAATGTTAGTGATGTTTAGCAAGATACAGGAAAGTGGTTTCAATAATGGCACATGTGATGATTAACATGAGGGATGTTTTTGACAATAATTTAAAATGAAGAGAAGAATGGAAAGTGGTACTTGAAAGAAAGGGGCATTAAAAAAGATTAGTTCTATCTCCTTAGCAGCACAGCTTTTAAGTGTCTTTTAGCATAATTGCTTTTTTGTGTCTTGGTAAGAACAAGAGAAGTACTTCATTATTTTCTTTATCTGAATTAATCACTTCAGGTGTTTTTTCCAAGTAGTCAAGTTGTCTTCTCATTCTATTTACTTCATTTTTGTTTCCTTGTGTGAAACATCTGTAAGGGAGTTATCACTGCCATATTTTGGGCCTTTGTTGTGATCTCTTTCAATAATCCTGACTGTGTCCATGACAGTTGTTGAACACAATTATAGTTGTATCCCTATGTATTTAAAAAAATATTTTCTTTAATATTATCAATTTAATGTGCATATAGTTTTTGTGCTTGTCTTGGAACTTGAACTCTGTGCCTGGCCGTGTCACTGAGCTTCTTTTATGCTCACGGCTCCACTTTCAGTTTCTTGAATAGTTTAGCATAGATAAAAGTCTTACTGACTTTCTTGCCTGTGCTGGCTTTGAACCACAATCCACAGATCTCAGACTTCCAAGTAGTTTGCATGTACACTATTTTTAAATTTTCATAGAGAGTGCAAATAATTTTTACAAAGTGTAATTCTGCTCTTGGACATTCCCATGAGATATATACTCAGTTAAATATGTGATTTATGTAAAAAATCTTTATTCAAAATTACTTATTATAACTTTTCCCCTGAAAACTATTTATCAAATCAATAAATGTCATTGTCACTTCAAAATTTTAAGTATTTTAATGCACATAATAAATTTAATATAAATAACAGTTAATTCTAGTAAAATTATATATTTGTCATTGTCAGTTACATTATCTCTTTGGCAATATTAACTGATTTAATTAATTGACTAATTAATAAAAAGTCCATTTTTGTATCACAAAGCATTTGAAGCAGCATACAGACAATATTATGGTCATAAAATGTCATTATCAAAAGAGGATTATAGATCATCTTGCTTCATGTCTCATTTACAAAAATGGAAACTATTGGCCTAGGATTTCATTTTTTTTCTGTATTAGTTATTAGGAACAAAAATTATCTTACACTTCAGAGTTGCAATTTAGTGCCTTTTCCATACCCTGAAAAAAGTGTTTGAATTTCATTCATTTGTCACTTGCAAAGGAATATTTCATTAAATGTGTTTGGACAAAATGAATGTGTTGTGAATATTTAATAATTTTATATATGATCTTATGTAACAAAATGATATAAAGTATTTCATTATGTTTGTGCTATGCCTTTTCATGATGTGAAAGATATACTAGTCTCATTTTAATGTAGAGAGTAAATATTAAATCATTTCTGCCAGCTACTTGTTTTTGTTATATACTTCTGTGTTTTTTTTTTCCTTTTCTTTCTTTTTCTTTTTCTTTTAGTTTTTTTTTTCTTTTTGGCCAGTGCTGATGCTTGATCTAGGATCCTGGGCACTGTCCCTGAGCTTCTTTTGTTCAAGGCTCTACTACTTGAGCCACAGTGCCACTTCCAGCTTTTTCTCTATATCTCGTAATGAGGAATTGAACCCAAGGGCTTCATGCATGATAGGCTAGCACTCTACCATTAAACCACATTTCTAATCCTTTGTTATATATTTCTGAACATATTTTTATCTAAGTACTCATGTCAATAGTGACAAGAAATAATTATAATTAAATTTATTCAACCTTTCTTATGAGGTATACATTTTCTGTTAAATTTTACAGAGGATTACACACATACATCTAAGGATCTAAAGTGCTGAGAAGAAAATATTTTACAATGCTCTGTTCATGTCTGTAAATTTTATAGCATTTATGTCAATCTCATTTCTACTTTAATATTTTATTGAAGTGTCTATCCATCTAGTATCTAAGATCTTTCCACAAATCACTTGTGGTTGATCTATGTAGTCAGGAGTTCAAGATTTTCAGTATTTTCTTCCAACCCCTTTTGCTACAACAACTCATATCCACTTTCCATGTTTGCATTTTTTTTTTGATAATTGTTTTAGGGCAGTGTAAAAGATTTGCTAATTTGCTTCATTGTTGATCCTTTTAAGTGGCAGGGCAAAGAGTGGAAGCCAAATTAATTTAGACTATTGCTTCTCCCATTCTTTTCAATTCTGCAGTTGCATGTCAGCCTGAAAATTGAGAATATAAAGAAACTCTTTACAAGGATTTCTAACATAATCATCTTCACTTGCATTTTCTTGTATTCGCCTATTGAAAATTCATCCCCCCCAAAAAACAATCATGCCTTACTTATAACTATTCTGTAATTAATTGTCTCAAAAACCAAATTACCCAAAATTAATAATTAGGTGTTCACTCCAAAATTGTAGATATTTTACTAAAGTATGTATTATTCATGCTTCACAAGTATGAAATTCAGTGACTTCTAATCAATTCTTAGTTTATCAAACCACAATAAGTGTAATAGAAAATTAGAGTATTACCATTACTCCAGTACATTCTTTTTTTTGTTTTGTTTTGTTTGTTTTTTTTGGCCAGTCCTGGGCCTTGGACTCGGGGCCTGAGCACTGTCCCTGGCTTCTTCCCGCTCAAGGCTAGCACTCTGCCTCTTGAGCCACAGCGCCGCTTCTGGCCGTTTTCTGTATATGTGGTGCTGGGGAATCGAACCTAGGGCCTCCTGTATCCGAGGCAGGCACTCTCGCCACTAGGCTATATCCCCAGCCCCCAGTACATTCTTTATGCTGTTTTGTACTCAGTCCCCATTTCCATGTTCCCAGTTAGGCAAAAAAAGAATAATTTTTTGGTCTACAAACTTCACGTACACAGAATCCTAATACATCTGGTCTTTTGAATTTAGCTTACTTCACTTAGCATCACGTACTTGTTCATCTACAGATTATTACGTATCAGTAGTTTCTCAGTTTCAGTGCTGACAGGATCCCAGTAAGACACACATCAGCTGATAAACTTCAGGATTATTTCCTCTCCTTAACTATTACAAATAAAGTTCAGAAATGATCATTTAAAATGATTTTGACCATATGGTCTCTTCTTTTGAGGAGATACACAAGACTGAAATTACTGGAGTATAAATTAAATTTATATATGAACCCTTAAAAGGCAATACACACATTGGAATTCTAGTCATTCATGAGAAAGAATGACATTGGAAAGTGGATCTATGGCTCAAAGTGATAGAAAACTAGCTGTGATCAAATGATGTGAGGGGCAGTGCCCAGACCCTGAGTTCAAGTCCTATGACTGACTGAAAAACAAACAAACAAAAAGCCCACAACGAATGATGTTTTTTTACAATATTCATAAGGAAATGAAAAGACTTGGAAAAAATTATACTGAGCAAAGTAACCCAGACCCAGAGAAACATAGGTTGCATGATGTCCCTAATTTATGATAGATAAAATGCGCCTATAAAATCACAAGTAGACACTGGGTGGTAAGTGAGGAGTCACCAATGAATTCAGTGAAGTGTAATAGACTCTATGGAGAGTGGAAATAGTATCATTCTTGGAAAAGACTAAGTTGAAGCCCAACAAAATAACTATCAGGAAACCAGGTACTTGCAAGAGGGGATATTGTACTCAAGGGGAAAGGGGTAGAAGAATGAAGGGGTAAGGAGGAGAATGCAGGGAAGAATTCATTGCATATACCACAGAATTGAGAAATATAAGGGAACAAGTGGATCAAAAAGGGGTGAAGATGTTGAAGTGTAGGCACACATCAAGATGCATTGTACAAATACACTGCTGTGTTAAATGAAGAAAAAATCAATACATAGCCTAAAATTAAGATAAGCAAGGAAAGAGAAGGGTTTGAAGAGGTGGGTGAGATGTTGAAAGGGGTGACATTGATCAAGATTCAATGTATTAATAAACTGCTTTGGTGAATGGCAACTCCTTTATGCAAGTACTGAAAAATAATAAAATATTTTAAAAATAAAAACAAAACAAAAAAGTGTTTTCCAAAATGACTTTTGCATTCAATACATCCATCAGCAAGTGGGTATGGCAGGAAATTGCCCTACATCACTGTCCCTGATTTTTTGCTCAAGGCAAGCACTCTATTGCTTGAGCCACAGTGCTACTTCCAGCTTTTTTATTGAGTAGTTTATTGGAGATAAAAGTATCATGAAATTTTCTGCCCAGGCTGGCTCCAAGCCACTATCTCAGATCTCAGCTTCCTGAGAAGCAAGGATTACAGTTCTGAGCCACCCTTCTATTGACTATTTTGTGCAATTGTAGTTTTATTTCTAACGAGTAAATTTGCTGGACTCTTCACTTTGGGAGTCACTTTAGGAAGTCCTAACTTTGGAAAATTGTAAATTTATTAAGCCTTATTTTGTTTTACCTTAATTATGTCTCAGACATTTTAATCATTCCCCAGGTCAGGCTGGGGCATGATTGTAGATAGATGCTACAATTAAAGGAAACAAACCAAAAGAAAACGTGGTGTATACACACAACGGAATTTTATTCATCCTTTAGAAAGAATGATATTGTACCATATTTTAAGAATGACAAGACTGGGAAAGATCATGCTAATTGAAGTAAATCAGGGCCAGATCTACAAAGGTCGCATGACCTCCCTCCTATGTCGAAGCTAGTAGTAGCCTATCAGGCTAATGTGTAAACACTTTGGGTGGTACAAATGTTGACAGTAATTACAAATGTGTTAACTGAAATATGCTAGATCCAAAGGAGAGCCCAAATTCTGTAATTCTTTAAAAAGGGAAATTCAAAGCCCAACAAAATAACTACCAGGAAACAGTACTTGCAAGAGGTGGTGACATCAAGAGGAAAGTGATAAAAGGATGAAGAGGAAAAGGAGTGGGGAGATGCAGTTAAAAAATTCACTGTATTTACTGAAAAATTAAGAAAAGGGAAACAGTGACCTTGGAAGTGTGGGTGAGAATGTTGAAAAAAAAGGATGACACTGATCAAGATGCGTTGTATCCATAAATTGCTTTGATAATTACAATTTCTTTATACAATTATTTAAATATATTTTTATTATATTATTTGATTATTTGATTTTATTATTTGATTATATTATTTGATTGTCAAAGTCATGTACAGAGGAGTTACAGTTCATGTAGTGGATTCATTTTTTGTATAACTTGTTACCTCCTCCCTCATTACCCCCGTCCCCCCTCCACTTTTCCCTCTCCCCACCATAAACTGTTCAGTTGGTTTACACCAAATGGTTTTGTAAGAATTGCTTTTGGAGTTGTTTGTCTTTTTATCCTTTGTCGCTTGATTTTGATATTCCTTTTCCCTTCCCTAGTTCTAATATAAGTAAACATATTTTTTAATGAACTAGGAAAGTGGGGGGGGAATCTACCAGAATGGAAACACTAGAATAATTGATCTTCCCTTTTAATCCTACAGAGATTATTTTATTTTATTCAGTCTGTAAATAATTTCACCTTCAATCCCAAAATATGTTGGAATCCAGATTCTTACCTGAATTGGCCTTTTGGTTTGTCAATGATTTATACATCCCATTAATCACTGCACATCCCAGTCACCTTCAATCCAACAAACACATAGAAACATTCAATAAACAACACTCTTGTAGAAAAAAGAATACACATTATTTTAATTGAAAATTTCAGAAATGAGGATATAGATAGATACCTAAGGGACTATTTGAGATGCATAAAAATTGGTTAAAATGGAACAGTTTTCAGAGTCATTTCTAAGTATAATTCTTTCAAAATATATTTCAAAATACCACATTTTAACAAATGAAAACTAAAGGAAACACATTGATGTATACAAAAGAGAACAAACACATTAAACATTATTCTAATTTGCTCTTTAGTCTCATAGTTCAATGAACATGAAACTCCACAGAGAATTTCAGAGAAATTCTACAAATGAAAATATTTATAATATTTTGCAAATTGATGTATTAAGTATTATAAATAAGAATAAGAATTATGGTGTATCGGGCTGGGGATATGGCCTAGTAGCAAGAGTGCTTGCCTCATACAGATGAAGCCCTGGGTTCAATTCCCCAGCACCACATATATAGAAAACGGCCAGAAGTGGCGCTGTGGCTCAAGTGGTAGAGCGCTAGCCTTGAGCAAAAAGAAGCCAGGGACAGTGCTCAGGCCCTGAGTCCAAGCCCCAGGACTGGCAAACAAACAAACAAACAAACAAACAAAAAAAGAATTATGGTGTATCTTTGCTTAATACAGTTGTTTAATATTTAGATTGTTGTTAGATAATTTTAAGGATTGCAAGAAGTAATTTATTGTTTCATTTTAGATCTTATGCTATCTAAACCTCTAAAATTTTCTGGTAGCAAACTATACTGAAGAATCATTTTCCAAAGTATAAATAGGAAATGAGGCAGGTTTGGAAAATCCTGCTGCTAGGTTAGAAAGCTGTAGTTCTTTGCAAAATCTCTCAAAGAATATTGGGACAAAGTCACACAGCATCAATGGGTTGACAAAAATCTTTATCTCATTTTTTTTGCAGGTAGTTTCAGATTAAGAAGTTCTATCAAAAAGCCCATGCTGTTTTAAATTATAGCTCACAGTGAAAAAAAAATAACTTGGTTTCTCTATTGGTTTATGAATTATATGTATATAAAACTTGTCTCATACATTTGATTTCAGGTATCACAGTAAAAATAAAATAGAGTACTTCTCTAGCTTGTTTCATTAAATTGTTTTTCTCACATTTTAACTTTTTAAGTTTCTATGCAGGTACCACTATATAACAGAAAGAAAAGAACCTGTTCTTTACAATTTCAGTGTTAGAAAAAAAAATGTTTCCTGCATATATTTAATTCAAAGAACAAATTTAGGCCCATTCAAAACCACTAGCTGTTTTGCTCTGAAATTCAGTTAAATGGAATAAAAGAACCTCTTTGCATATGAGAAGCATTTTTTTCTTTTATTGTGAAGTTTATGGAATTCAGGGAAGAGCCCTAAAATACACAAAAAATGTCCCCATTGTTTCATTTATTTAAAAAATATCATAAATGAGTTGGCATTTGTATTGTGAAAGTACTACATCTCTTAAAAGTGGAAATATGTCTTGATCTTAAATTAACAGACAATTTAACAAAAGGAGTATCAGGAAGCTAAAAGAGTTTGAATGGGAGTTAGTAGGAGCCCTCGTTGAATAGAGGAATAGGGGACAAAGCCAGTCACAATACTCAAATCTACTTTTTATGAAAAGAAAAGTGGGAAACCTGATTTGACTTGAGGGAGGAGGGCAGGAAGGAAGGAGGAGTACTGAGAACACATAAAAGGACATGTTGAGTTATAACCTCGTACCACAATTGGTAGATCAAATCAAATAAATAAAGTCAACAGGAAAAAGAAGCCAACAAATAATTAATTGTATAGAACTATTGAATGTATTATAAACACAAAACCCAGATACAAACAGTCAGCATCCTCTTAATTGTATACAGGTGTGGTGGAAGTGCAGATAAAATTACCAAACCACAAAACATTTTTAATTTTTATACTGTTAGGATAAAATATGAAATCTCTAAGCATGTTTGAGATTTCAGAACAGAAATAAATAATAACCCGGTTTAGAGGATTGAAATGAGAATATGCCCTTGAAGTTAGAAATAGTGAAATAATGTGAAGATATTTACTGTTTACCTTTTCCAAAGTCATACATTTATGCTCCCAAAGTTTTAATTTCATTTTAGTATTTTTTTAATTAAGGTTATCACTCTTCTCATCCTAATATATCCAAACAAGGTCATTAACTATTTTCAGAAGGAAGAGTAGCTATATAAGTTGCCACAATTTAAAATTATTGAGGGTTGGGAATGTGGTCTAGTGGTACAGTGCTTGCCTCACAGATATGAAGCCCTGGGTTCAATTCCTCATCACCACATATATAGAAAAAGTCAGAATTGGTGTTGAGGCTCAAGTAGTAGATCACTAGCCTCAGAGCAAAAAGATGCCAGGGACAGCACTCAGGCCCTGAGTCCAAGACCCAGGACTGCAGAAATAAAAATAAATAAATACACATACACACACACACACACACACACACACACACACACGAGTTTCTTCAACATCAGGTTGAACTATATAGCTATAAAGTCTATCCAAACATCCATTCCTTGATTTCATTTCACATTGGTAAAAAGAGTAGTGACCTCGTGGTAAACCTAATAGAAATTACGTAAGATTTAAATGAATAAATTAAAATTAAAATAATATATTATCTTCAAAGTAGTGTCTGTAGCACATTTATAACCTTAATAAATGTTAGATGTGATTACTCAAGGAAAAAAGAAAAAAGTTACATGAAACATGATGTAAATACCATAGAATTGTTATGGAAACACTGTGAGTACTGCAAGATAATCAATGGACTCATATGGACACATGATACACACTGATCTTTCTCATCCTGATGAATATTTAGCAGGTCCATAGGACGCAATGGGAAACCAATCAGAGTAGTTATGCAAAGAAGTTTAGCAATCAGTTCCATATTTGAGAAAATTCTCTGACTTGTGTCCTTGAGTAAAATTGGAAGATACCAGTTGTAAAATTACTGCATAAAATAGCATAACTGATTTAGAAATTTTATTGTTGTTACATTGGAGATAGTAATAGAACTTGCTAATGGATGTGGAGTAGATGACTGAAAGAGAAAAATCATATCAAACTTAGATACTTATTGTCACCACCTAGTGTCAGGGTGAGTGTACTGCTCAGCACTGTGGGATGAAGGGAAGAGTAAATTAAGGGGATCAGAAATACAATATTGCACACACACACGTGTATATAAATCTGTATATATACATATGTATAAATGTATGCATATGAGTCATTGATTAACTATTCAAATAGACACCTCATAAAGAACAATATTGCAAGTCCACAGTTTATAGGAGAGATGGAAAATGAGTCAAATGGCTGTATTTATAATAATGTTAATGAAACATTTGATCATAGATTTTTACTTACATGGAACTTCCTGCCAGCTCTATGCAAAATGCTTTGTGAGAATTATCTCATTTATCTCTTCTAGTAATCCTAAGGGATTTTATCTATTCAATATCTATTTTGAGATAAAATTAAACCTGTGGTTGGAATAATTTGCACTTGATCACAAATAAGTTGTAGAACTATAATTTGAATAAATGCCAATGTACCTAAGAGATTTATTTTTCCAATTATATTACTTTTTTTGAAATGAAATAACTTCTTTTAACGCAAAATCCTCTAGGTTTCTAACAGCACAAAACATTTTTAAAGTTGCCACTCATATAGTCTTAGACATTTAGCTAATGCCATATCATACACAAATGCAAATATCTTCAAATTATCTTATATTATCGGAACATAGTTTCTACACTGCTAAAGCTTATGTTCTACCACAATACTGATATTTTATAAACTTATGAAGGAGCAGCCATGATCTTTATGTCCTTGAAGAAATCTGTAACAGAATCACATTGCTTATTAAAGGGTCTAATAGGAGAAGCAGCAAAGCACTACCAATAGGGAAAAATCATTTATTATCCTCACTAAAAGTTTTCCTTCTCACATTACTGAACAGTTAAGATTTTAGCCAACTGTGTAATGAATATGAATTTTCCCTTGTTAATCAATTCGCTTTGCTTTTTAAGCGGACCCCCTTTGCAGATCCTTCTTTGATCTGTGTTACATACATTTTCACTTTAGCTGAACCTCTCATAGGGTTTTTTTTTTCCATTCTTCTGCATAAACAAACTTTATCTCAACTCTCCCTAATTAAATCAATAACTGACTTTATCCTTCCCACTAAAAATATTGACCAAGTGTAATGGTTAGCTGAGCATTAAGGGAAAATAAAAGCTACACACTGAACAGATGTAGAACCAGAATTTTTTTTAATCCTCCCTGCTTCCCTTTCTGTGCATTTTTATTCTCCTGTTCCCTAATTGCTCAGCATAAAAGAGTTTACTCCTGTCTTGGACGTGATAGGACGTAGCTGCAGAAAGAAATGGAGGATCGCCAGCATCCTTTCGGGGTTTTTCTGTAACTGAAGGTTCCCACTGGGAGACATGGAATAAAATCAGACATGCTGCTGCTAACCTTGAGGAATGATTGTAAACTGGCCATGGGCTTTGGTTGTAGGTCTTAAATCCTTTCAATGAATGCTGCCACAGTGAGAAGTGGTAAGAATACAAGCTCCTGCAAACATGGTGTTTTTCCTTAAAGGCCTCCATACTACCCAGGTATACATACTGCTTATTATCTAAGCAGTAGCAGTGCTTTTAGAGGATGTTTTTGTGAATATTGTGATGGCTCTGATAATGTACATTCAAAAAACATTCAAATAGAAAATTAGTATGTGGCAGTTCTTACACAGACTAAAATAAAAAATATATTTCCTGCAGAAAAAAATGCTAATATATGAAACAAAATTTATTTCATAAGTATGTGTGCATCTGTTTCTGTGTGTATCTATATGTTTGTGTGCATGTTCATACGCAAACACACACACTTAAAAATGAGTGAATATTTTATTAAAAATAAGAGGTAAACTATCCTATAGCTGAATAAGCCATCTGATCTTTCAAAAATCGTATCAATTTTTGTGTATTTAAGAATAATTCCCTCTAGTCTACCAATAGAGAACAAGTACCACAGCTGGACATTTGAGTTCCATTCTGAAACTTCTTTGTGTAGAGATTTAGAAGCAATAGATTGGCTCTTAGGCTGCTATGAGGCCAACTTGAGTAAAGAGATATTTGTGAGACTCCATCTCACCAGGTCTGAGTACTCTGTTGCAACACTTATCATCCTAGCTATGGAGAAAGCACAGTGGCTGGCTGAATGAGTCACTTGCCCCTGTCTTTTCCAGTGATATAGGGAGTATAAGTGGAAGGATCAAGACATCCCACGCTTGCCCAGGGACTAAAGATCTTACTTCCAACATAACCAGTAGGCTTAAACATGGCTTAGTGATAGTCCTCCTGCCTAGAGAGTGTGAGGCTCGAAGTTCAACTCCCAGTACTGCTACAAAAACACAAAACAAAACAAAACCAGAAAAATAATTGTACTTGACAAAAACTCAAACTAAAATATCCCTTTATTTTATAATTGAAATTCTATATAATTATATACTATTTATATAACATTACAATCTCTGGAAGAAAATGAACAAACCATTTTACCTTAGGATTTCCTGTAGATTGTGTTTAAGAGGTAAAAGGTTAGAACATTATTTCCATAGAAGTGGAATCCTCAACTTTATCTTTAGAATACTCTCTTTTCTAAAAGCTACAATTAATCAAGTAATACTTCTGTCATTAAGACTAATTAATCTTTGAATGAAATTTGTAATCGTATATTTATTCTAATTGACAATGAATTATTGTCTTGTCAGTAGGAAAATTATCCACTTGTCAAACTTCAAAACCTGTGACTCTCTCTCTGATGCCCAGGGTCAAGTTGATGTCCCATACACCACATACATCATATTCTTATACCATTTAACTTGAAAATTTTCAAGTGTTCTTAAATGTCTCTGCTATTTAAATTCTTCAATATCCTTACAGAAGTATTCCATCTAGCTCTATGTCTGCTCTACTTTCTGCAGGTAGATCTGAATATGATAAAGGAGTATAGCACTACTGCCAGGAAATTTATTTCTGTTACTCCGTTTTACACACACACACATCCAGTTTTGATCAGTAAGACTTTGCAATGTATCAAGGTAGATTCATTGTCTTTTCTTCACACACTCATGCCAAATCTACTGAAAAGTAGATTGGAAAGTCAACATTTACAGTGGGAAAAATTAAAAGGCCAGGAGGTGTCTGGAGAAAGTACTGGATTTGACAGTGCACACAGACAAATCAGATACTGGTGGGTTAGGTACTCTAAACATACACTGTGAGCTAACAGGGTAAATGGCAGGTGCCAGCAGTTTAATCAAGAGTAAAAATCACAGAAAATGCTTGGTATGGGCCCAGAATACATGAAATAGCATCAAGGAAAAATGGACAGAACATATTAGGTAGTGATAAAATCATTAAAAACAACTTATCCACAGAAATAGTTATGCATTAATTCATTTTCAGATACTAAGTGTATTTTAAATGCCTAAGAAAATATTTTAAATACAAGACATAACTGAAAGAATGAAACAAAAAAATAAAAGATATTTTACATGCAGTCACGTTCAAGGTAGAAGTTAAATGAATTTTGTTACCTATAAGTATATTCATTAAAATCACTTGGTTTAATAAAAGTAGCTTCTAACATTTAAAAGCTTTATATTCAACGTGGAATAAATATCTTCTTCAATGAACGTCTATTTTATCCAGGAACAAATTAAATTACATTTTATTTGATCCAAGAATCTACAAATAATGTCCATTGATGTGTTCAGTCTCCTACTGGATGTGATGGATATCAGAATTCACTTGTACACCCACCCTGTCAGATATTAAATTGCCATTTTAATTACCAAATTTCTAAAGACAGCACCTTTTCAATAGCATTTACCAACGCATTACAATCAAAAAGCATTTACAATAGCATTTACTTTTGTAAATGCAACTTCAGAAATTTTAAATATGTAAGCTGAAGACAAGAAAAGTTAGGGGGAAACGGCAGCGTGGTAGCTAGACTGTTGCCTTAGTGCCATTATTTTCCTGATTTACTAATCACAGGGTACTAGGCAAGCTACATAATTTTTAATTGATTTATTTATTGTCAAAGTGATGTACAGGTGGTTTACAGTTCATACATAAGGCACTGAGTACATTTCTTATCAAACTTGTTACCTCCTCCATTTCTCTCCCACCTTCCCCCTCCTCACCCCAACCCTAGTTGTAGAGTTTGTTTACAGCATATAGTTTTGTATTTCTGTTGCATTGATTCACCTTTTACCCTTTGTCTCCCCATTTTGATGTTCCCCTTCCCTTCTTTACTTCCACAAAAAGTATGTACAATAACCAATGTACTGTAACTGATTTTTGGTAGAAAATTTTATGTGGTATGATTCTTTATTATTAAATAGTGACAAGTATTCCAAACTAAATTGAACAGGACTTACCTGATATGAAACAAGTTATAAACATGGATAACTTTCATACGGCAAAACATATTTCTTTTTGCCTTATCTATCTTTGAATTTAATAGTTCCTATTATCCCTAATTTTAAACTAATACACTATTAAACACATCCATTGAGTTATTTAAGTGTATTGATTAACATTTATTTTATTGAGTTATTATGTGTATATTTACCGATATTAAATTTTTATGTGGAATAATTTTCCTTCATTTGCTGTCTCTACTATTTCTTCATGCATGGCAAAATAATTTCATTAACTTTACACCGAGCAAATATGAGAGCTTATTTTTGTCCTAAGTCAAGACCTTTTGAACTGTACCACCAATTAGCTATGTTTTCAGCTACAATTTCTCCCTTGTATTCTTTATTAAGGAGTAATTGGTAAATGAAATATATGAAAGAATGTATAACATAGTCTGATGTTTGCACACATATCTACACCAGTTATTTCACAAAATTATTTTTGTATCTTTGATGAGAACATTTTAGACTTCCTGTCAGCAATTTCTGTGTACACAATGAAGTGATATTTACAGCTGCTGCACACATTAATGCCATGTCATCCTACCAAAAATCTTACGGTATGGAAGTAGGTTCATTTTAACAATGAGGCAATCGAAACTTAAATGTATTATATAAATTTTCAAGGTCACATAGCTGAATATGTGTCATATTTCAATACTGATTGTTTTAATCATGATGTACCACTTGGCTAGATTATATGCTCTTGTTACAGTCCTCACAGAATAGATTCTTTCCAATATACACATTTCCTGATTATTTCCATGTTATTATCAGTCAAACACACTGAGCCTAATAAAACTCCTGATGTCAGGGGTCACAGATCTTCACCTTTTTGTAGCCTCACATTCTAGCACAATACATAGTCCAATGTTAAATAAAGCCTACTATATGCATTTTAGTATATGTCTCTTGGTCTCTTTCTAATATGATAATGTTCTCTCACTCATTCTTTTTAAATTTGAAAATGAAGTAAAAATTATTTCAAAAATAAAGAGGGACAATGAAAATCGTTCCAAAAGTATGTGAATTTGAAAGAAATGTATATAGTGCTTGATGGATTCTGCAATTAAATTTACCTGGAGAAAAATGATAATGGGAAATTGGCTTATGAAAGAATAATTCTCATAGTATAATCTGATACTTTCTATTGCCTAAAATTTTACTAGAGGTTAGGTATAATTTTTCTCAGATTTATAAAAATTGTAAGTCATTTTTGAAAGGATTCTTCAGTGTAGGCACTAAAGTTTTTAGTTAGCAAGGAAATTACTTTAGAAATTAAATACTAACAATGAACCATAGGTCTCTAAAAATTAACTGGAGGCAAGTGTATATTGCTTTTAGAGACCTTTACAGCACAACAATGCATAATAACTAATTGACTTTCTTAAAACTGTAATTATTGTTTTCTGCAGAAATCAACTTCGTTTAAAATAACCTTCAAAAGGAGAAAACATCACCAGGATATTAAATATTTTCATTCTTCTCTAAATTTTATGTTTGTTTTTGGTTTTTGATAGCACAGGATACTAGAAGCAATCAAATATTAGTCTCCTTGCCTTTCTCTCTTCATCTGGTTTTGACAAAGAAGCCAGCCCAGGCTGGCCTTGAATAGTGATCCTCATGTCAGCGTCCTCAGTCACTATGATTCCAAACACGAACCAAGTGCCCAGCTTTTCTGATTTTCCCCCTTCTGCATTTTTATTTTATGTATGTATGTATGTATGTATGTATGTATGTATGTATGTATGTATGTATGTCAGTTGTGGGCCTTGAAGTCAGGGCCCCCGCACTGTCTCTGAGCCTCTTTGTGCTAAAAGATAGCTGTCTATCACTTGAGCTACAGCACCACTTCCGGTTTTTGAGAGGTAGATTTAGAAATAATAGTCTCAGGGGGACTTTTCTGCCCAGGCTGAATTTGAACCACAATCCTCAGATCTCAGCCTCTTGAATAACTAGCAGGATTATAGGCATGAACCACCAGTACTTGGCTTTCTTCTGGTTTTATAAATGCAAATTTTTTAAGCATTATGCCGTTATCTTCAATACATAACTATCATATTTTTATTATTGTAAGTGTATATAAAGCACATATAAAGTATCTTTATACAAAAAAGTTGCCATTCACCAAAGCAGCTTATTAATACAGTGCACCGTGGTCAATGTCATCCCTTTCAACATTCTCATTCACACTTCCCATTCACACTATTCTTTATTTATCTTAATTTGATCTATGTTATTTAAAGTAAACACAGATACATAAAGGTTTAGCATTGGGAATGATAAAACAGAAGAAATATACAGCATATCAAAGTGTGTTTGGTGCTTACTAATATGTTTAGCAAAACTCTCTAAATAAGAGGGTTTTTTTTTTTTGTGTTGTTATTGTCAAACTGGGGGTAATGCATTTTTATGCAGGTAATACAGACATTTGTTTTTGAACAGTGTCATATCTTCCCTCATTTTCTCTCAGCTTTTTCCTCCTGTGTCCCAGCTCCCACACATCTTTTGCAATGTAGTATCTACTGAGCATCACTTTTGATTTGTTCACCCTTTGTAAAATCATTTCTGTGCTCTCCCTTACCCTCCCACAAACAGGTAAATTTACATACAAGGCAAAAATTAAGGGAAAAAAAGCAGCTGTTTATTTGTAAATCTATAGGCACTTTCTTGTTCCAAAAACCATTTAACCTATTTTTTTTAGGTTTAGCTTATTTCGCTTATTTCATTTAATATAATTTTTTCCAAGTCTTTCTATGTCCTATAAATGGTAAAATGTCACTCTTTTATATGAAAAAAATCTATTATACCCACATTATATATACATACATATATATTTTTTTTCTTGATCCACTCATCTGTGGAGGGGCATTTGAGTTGATTCTACATCTCTGCTGTGGAAAACAATGCTTCCATGGACATGGCTGAACTGTCAGCTTTAGCGTGGCCATCTTTATTTTTGTGGCCAATTGGATAAATGTCCAGATGTGGAATTGCTGCATCACAGGGAAGATCTATGTTTAGACTTTTGTGAAACTTCTGTATTCCTTTCCAGAGTGGTTGAACAAATTTAGATTCCCACCAACAGTATAGTAAGAGTTCTCTTTTTTCCTCTCTCCACCAGCAACTGTTATTCATTTTCTTGATAATGGCCATTCTAAGGGGAAGAGGTAAAGCCACAATCTTGTGTTTTATTTGTATGTATTTTGTGGCCAGAGATTTTGAACATTTCTTCTTGGGTCTTTTGGCCATTCTTACTACTTCTTCTGAGAAGTCTCTCTTTAAGACTTTTCCCCTTTAATTGAATGGATTGTCATTTATTTGAGGGTTTAATTTTTTTTGGGGGGGGTGATTACTTTTTTCAGCTCTCTCTATATGTTAGATATGAGGCCCTTTTCACAAGCATAGCTAGTAAATATCATCTCCCATTGTGTGAGCTTACAGTTTATCTTATTAGCTATGTCCTTTGCCATGCAGAAACTCTTCAGTTTGATGCAAACTTTTTAGACAGTCTTTCTTTGATTTGTTGTGATTCTCTATTTTTACTTAGGACGTTTCAAACCTTGGCTAGTGTCCTTAGTGCTTCCCCTATGTCTTTCTGTAATATTTTCAAAGTATTTGACCTCTCACTGAGATCTTTGATACATTTAAAAATTATTCCAGGGCTGGGAATATGGCCTAGTGGCAAGAGTGCTTGCCTCCTACACATGAAGCTCTAGGTTCGATTCCACAGCACCACATATATGGAAAACGGCCAGAAGGGGCGCTGTGGCTCAGGTGGCAGAGTGCTAGCCTTGAGCGGGAAGAAGCCAGGGATGGTGCTCAGGCCCTGAGTCCAAGGCCCATGACTGGAAAAAAAAAAAAAAAAAAAATATATATATATATATATATATATATATATATATATATCCAGTGCAGTATGATATACAGGGATCTAGCTTCTGTTTTTTGGAGATATATATATAGCCAATTCTACCATCATCATTTGAAGAGTGTGTCTTTCTTCCATAATATGATTCTGGATCAAATATTAGGTGGCTATAGGTCTCTAGGTTTATTATTGTGTCTTCTGTTCTGTTTCATTGGTCCTCAAGCCTAATCTTGTGCCAAAACCAACTTATATTTTTACTATGGCTTGTAATATAGTTTGAAGCTCCTTATTGATATTCTTTTCACGTTGTTTTTCCTGCTAAGGATTGTTTTTACTTTTTGGGTTCTTTTGTTATTCCACATGAACTTTTAGATTGCCTTCTCAATACCATTAAATAAGGTTTTTAGGAGTTTGAAGGGTAGGTATCACATTGAATTTGCAAATTGCTTTGGACAGTATTACCATTTCAATCCAGGAGCATGGAAGGTTTTTCCATTTCCCTAAACCTTCAATTTCTTTTTTGCAGATGTATAAAGTCTTCATTATAGATGTCCTTCACATCTTCAGTTAAGTTAACTCATAGTTTTTATTTTTTTGTCTTTTTCATTTTTGTTTGTTTGTTGGTTTTGGGCTACCATGCATGGACTTGCTTTCTTGATTTCAGTCTTACTCTTGTCATTGCTGGCATACAAGAAAGCTACTGGTTTTTTGTGGGATAACTTTTTACCTTGCTACCCTGCGGAAATTTCACATCAGCTCAAGAAACTTGGTCCAGGAGGAATTTATGAGGTTCTTTAAATACAGGATTACATCATTTACAAAATGACATAATTTTACTTCTTTCCCAATTGAATCCATTTTATGCTTTTCTCTTGCCTTTTTACTCCTGCTAGGAATTCCAATATTGTATTAAAGAGGAATGGCAAGAATGGACATCCTTGTCTTTGTACTGATTTTAAAGAAAATGCTTTTAAATTTTCACCATTAAGTATAATGCTGGCTTTGTGTTTGTCATATACAGCTTTATTCTATTGAGGAAAGTTCCATGGATTCCTAGCTTCTTCAGAGCTTTTATCATAAAGGAGTATTGGATCTTGTCAAATGATTTTTTTTACTGCATCTAACCAGTGAGAAAACCAAGAACAATAATATATTTGTCTATAATGACAATATCTTTTTAGAGCTTAAAATTTTCATTGATTGAGGATATCATACTTCCCATGATTAAAATATTTTAAGAAATTAAGGAGCTCCTGATTTTCACAATGAAAAAGTTACCTGAAATAGCTTTCAAACAGCAGCAGGCACAGGTATTAAAATTATGAGCTTCCACAAAAAGGTTAAAAGATTGTTGGCAGGTACAGGATTAAGGATACACACTTCCAGTAAAGCCAATAGACTCAAAAGTAGAGTCCATTAAGTTAAGTAAAATGTACTGATATATAGAATTTAGAGGCTTAAATGCAATATCTAGTCAATGCCATTTAACATGATTAAGTGACCAGTAGCAAATAGGAAGAAAACCAATTATTCTATTGAGGAAATTGGATTACCAAAGAAAGCACACATCTAATCTTCAAAACTCTTGAGCCTTCAACCTCTAAAAGCCCAGCAGGCTTCACAGACTTCTTGGCCTCATAAATGTACATTTTATACAAAATAGAAAGGAATACACAGGGCCATTGATGGAATGACAAGGAAATGAACACTGCATTTTGCTTTCAACTTGTTCTTTTCATAGGCCAAGTAGCATTTTGGTTACATAATGAAGATTTTTAATTACAAAAAGGTGTTTGTAGCAAAAAGGGTGTGCAAATCCTCAAATCTTATCTTAGCAAGATATCCTCAGTTTTATTTTCCTTTAATAGGACCTCCATTTTTCATTATCTTATGAAAACTTGTTTAATTAACAATTCATAATGCACACCCAAACACACACACACACACACACACACACACACACACACACTCACACAGAGGATGGTCCACTGCATAAGTATCTTAACCTAAAAATTCCCTTAAATATATGATATTTTTGCAATATTTGTGGATTAGAGGAAGGATGGGAAGAAAATGATTACTCACCATGCATATGTACCTAATAGCATGAGTTTGTATGGGAGAAATTGTATATCATTGTATGTCTATTTGAATAGAATCATTAAGAATGATAAGGACTCAAAGAGGACAATAATGAGAAATTATAACCTACAGCAGAAAACTAGTTAATGGAAATGTTACAGAAAATTGTACACAAATATGATAGTAGCCAGTGAGAATTATGTCACTGTAGTGTTTTATTGAATAATGTAGAAAGGAGATGTGGTCTGTTTATGTTCTTATCATAACACATAACTAAGCAGGGTAAAAACTGGGATAAGATTAGGGTCAAGTGTTTTCCAAAGCTCTGTTAATACGTCATTCTGAGATTATAACTCTGATAAATTTGATATTAAACTTGACTGAAATGTTTGAAAACTTTAGAATAGTGAAGGAATCCAAAGGATCTCTTGAGGGTTATCAAGATAATGAACAGGGATGGAACAAAAAATAATATGTTAAACTATCATGAACATATGAATTTCTTGCATTTAACAATGTCTATATTTATTAATTATATTGATAAAACACATAAGATCTCTAGATCAAAGAAGAGCTATTTTATTTACTTACAACCTATCTTTATTCTTTTGCAATAAGTCCTCATAGGATGACATGATGTCTGCTAGATATTCTTGAATATCTTGAATAAATCTTGAATTTATAAAACAGAGTCTCAGTAGGACGCATATGACATATGCTGTTTCTCTTCCAGACAGATACAGATAGAACTTTAATCCCAAATGTAAATATATATTCCCTAGGAAAAATGAGTTAGTCTCTACCTGGAATACAATGGAAGATAAGCGTGAGATAGGAAACCTTTACCTTGGTTTATAATGAAAAACAAATCTGTCTGAATTCAATGAAAATGTTGGTTATGAAAAAATAGAAAACTTTACAAATTAAGAAATGTTATTTATTTACAAATATGTGGGGAAAATGTTAGAAACTTACATAACTAAAATAAACATTCAGATTTGAAAATAGAGTAATGGATACATCAATTGTTAAGAATGGTTAAACATAATAAATTTAATTCATATTTCACTGTGGGAAATATATATTTTGTCATTTATCTAACACAGAAAATTATCATGTGGTTTAATTTTAATGTCCTGAAAAGTGACTCAGTTTAACTAAATTAATCAAGGAAAGAAGCAGATTTATCAAATTTCTAAGAAGACATATGCTCTAAACTAGGTCCCAACACTGTGCACCTCTTGAGTGATAGAATGTTATTCTACCTGAATCAACAGATATTTAGGATAGATTTTTTTAAAGCATTTAATGTATTTGTATAAGAAAATGTATACATATTTATACAAAGTACTTCAATGCTGCTAATGTCTAAAGTAATCACTGGCAAACGTTAACACATTCACTGGTATCCTTATACATGTGACACTGAAACACAAAGTAATGAATTTAAAGACATATAACTTGAGCAGGACTCATCATCAAGAACTTTGTATTCTTCTACTACAATAATTCTGTCCCAACACCCAAGCTTGACACTTATATCTATAGAAAAAAAAACTATTATCAATTGCATGACTGCAGAGAGGGACTGGTTCTATTTCACTAATTATTACCAATCTCATAAAAGTTCATTAACCAGAAACACCTTAGCATCCTAGTTACAGGAAGCAGATATATGATTATTAATAGTTCATCCATTTTATCCTCTGAAACCCCTTAGAAAATTATCTAAAAGGTTAGTACTTATTCTCTAAGATGCAGACAATTTTTCTTTGTTTATTTGTCTACTTGATATTCTCATACTCACTGGCTGGTATTATATGCAATAGACTATTTTGAACTAGTGATTATTTTGTCTAATATCTATAGTCTAGAGTACCATTTGGTACAAACTCAATATTGAGCATTAACATTTTAACATAATGCTAATTTTCCATAATTATTAGCATGCTTTTCTATGTAAAAATACACACACATCTTGAACATTACACTGGAAATATAATTCTATTAGATGAATTTATTATTTGAATTATTTTAATTAATTTAATAGTTAACAAATTTCCCAACCTCTTCTCATTCCAAGTTTACTATCATTTTATTTCATTTTCACTGATACCAAATACTTCAAAGTTTTAATGGCCTCTCTCCATTGCTAAATTCTCCTTTATATGTCCTCTGCATTCCAATAACAACTCTCTCTGCCAGCATACCTCCTATTCTTAACACACTCCATTGGGATAAATCCCTGCTCTGTGCCAATTAATAATCTTAGAACTACATTGAGGACCTGTAGTCTTTCACTGAAACTTGAGAATTCATTAGAGTGATACTGATTAGTCATCAATACTCTTTGGAACAGTCATTGTGTGGTTGTAGTCTCTGACTGTTCACTTCTAGCAACTGACATTAAATTAAGGAAGGACTTCAAAGTTCATAGTCTATCACCTTATTAAATATAATAATTTTACAGAGTACTCAGTATAGTTATTGTGTGCTATAATGGGTTATATCATCACAAATGGTACCACTAGCTTACAATATATTTGCTATTTTTAAACAGACCTTCAAAAATAAACTTTCTAGAATATTCAAGAAACAACAAAATGATATCTAAATTTACTGAGATCATAACCAGCTACCCATAAGCTATTAAGTGAAATATTGATATGAAGTAGAAATTTTGTTAAATCATGCTACTGAGAAAACAATATGGTCACAGAAGAAAGAAAGAAGTCATTGCTGTATGGAAGAGATACATTAGAAGGTAATCTTGATAAATAACTCATAGAAATCCTTGGAAAACTCAAAGTAGATATATCCTCTATTATTGCTCTCGTTTGCACTAGTACAAAGAAAAGTGCATTTTATTCCCTGTATTTGTTTGAGTATAGCCACCCAAACCAATACATTGGGTCTTTATTAACACAAAAATATTGTAATACTGTAATTGTATAGGCTTCCTTAAAAGTATTCAGTTAGGGAATTTCATTTAGGGTTATATACCAAATATAATGTTGTATCATGTAAACCTCTATTTAGTCCTGAATGACTAGAATACCCTGATGATGAGTCCATAGACACATAAATAACCATTTAATTCAATTTCATAAATTGTCCTTTTTTTTGTTTGTTTTGTTTTGTTTTTTGCCAGTCCTGGGCCTTGGACTCAGGGCCTGAGCACTGTCCCTGGCTTCTTCCCGCTCAAGGCTAGCACTCTGCCACTTGAGCCACAGCACCGCTTCTGGCCGTTTTCTGTATATGTGGTACTGGGGAATTGAACCTAGGGCCTCGTGTATCCGAGGCAGGCACTCTTGCCACTAGGCTATATCCCCAGCCCCAAATTGTCCTTGTTTTATCAGTTCCCTACTTTGTACTGCTTGCCACTAACAGAATGAGCAGTTGGTAAATGTGAAAACATGCATCCATTATCCCAGTACAGGACTACTCTGAAAAGTTCACTTTCTTAGAGGTTTCTATTGGATCATCTGAGATGATTCTTAAAGTAAAATATAAATTGTCTTTTTCATCTCTTTAATTCTCTTCCTGTGCCTCTCTCCTACTGATGTCATCCCAAAATATCTTATTAATGCATATATTTTCATAATAACCTTATCGTCTAAAATGTTCCATGAATTTAATAAAACATCCAAATGCTTTCAAAACTGCGGAGTTGCTAGAATTTTGCAGGTAGACAAATAGAACCAGATATTGCTTTCTTTTATTATTGACATTTCATTTTCTGTACAAAGAAGTTTCCATTTAAAAAGGCAGTTTATGAATACAATGCATCTTTATCAGTATCACCCTTTTCAACATTCTCACCCATTTTTCCCAACTAACCTTTCCCCCTACTTTTCTTAATTTTGTAGTATATAACTGAATTTTTGACTCATCCTCTATTATTTTCCTCTTTATTGTCTACCTCTGTCCTCTTAGTCCTATCCTACTTCTTGCAGTACCCATTTCCTAGTGTTTATTTTGTAGGGCTTTGACTTTGTATTTCTAATTAATAGCATTGTTTGAGTTCCTTCTTTAATCTACCACATTGTCTTCATCAAATAGATACTAAGTTGACCTAATAGCACAAATAGATCCAAAAACATTGATAATCATTGATTTCCACATATTATTGTCACCACTGGATAGATCGTTCAGACCAAGCTCAGCAAAGTAATCTCAGATCTAAATAACACGCATCTATAGAATATTTTTCATCCACCGGTATATATATATATATACTTTTTTCTTTGCAGAAGCCCATGTAAGATAATAAATATAATAGTTGAAACATTTTATGATGTTGTGTTCAACAAAATCCTGCAGACTAAAATTGCCATTGAAATTCAGAGAAGAGAAAAATAGTTGGAGGCTGCCATCTTCAGAAAAATATTATCAGGCTATCATGGTATCAACATGAACTGGAACTGTGTGAAAAGAATGGAGAACATTTTAAGTAAGGTTATGTATGCTGTTGAAATGAGCTTTTAGCCCAGCGAATTTCTGGTATTCATTACCCATCACTATCAGCATGACTTGGTGGTGCTTGGAAGGTGGCAATCAAACAGCTCTTATACAGTTGTTTTTAAGTACACTTTTATGATTTTTCCCCCTGAAAAGCCCTTAAGTTGATTGTGTCTCTTATCACCGTTTCTATGAAATCTTTAGATTTAATGAGCTTATTACTGGTTTAAGAAACTGCCACTGGAGAGCTGTCAACCTAAAATAATCTCACAAGTTCTTATCTGAAGAACCCTCCCAGGAAATGGATGATCAAGGAAAAGATTACTCTTAAATAAAAGTGTTTGGTGAGAATCTAAAGAGACTGTGAGTCTGTATCCGTTATCACTACCCTTTCCTCAGACTAGAACTCATCCCTAACAATTTAGCTATTGTTTCATACATTAATATTGTGTATATATATGTCAAGTGAAATACAATTTGATATGATTTTTGGAGATCAAGCTTGAGCATTGAAGATTTCAAGTTTTCAAATAATAATGCATGATCCTGTCTTCAGGTGCAAAAAAAAAAAAAAACAGCCCTGATTAGCCAAATCAATATTTGACATTAAAATGTTTTAATAAATATTTGTTCAACAGCTTAGTTATTTAATAATTATAGGAATAATAAACCTTGTTGTTTGTTGCTTTCAAATTTAGAACATGGGAAATAATAAAACAGAGAAACATAATCAGTGACAATGGTCACTACAATAGAGTCTTTAAAAAGACTCAATAATCAATTGAATGCTATGATGCAATTGACACTGTTTTAATATAATAGTTTAAGATATACCTCATCTACTCAATCTTGCATTCAGTAGGTAGCGAGTGTAGGGTAGCCACATGACAAGTTTATTTGAAAATAAGTTATTTCTAGCTCATCCAAGATCAACCAAATCTAATCATGGAGTTAAGAGCATTTTATTTTATTAATTCAAGGGGGAAAATTCTAATAGTTACTGTTGCATATCTTTGTTTCTTAAACCATAGAAATAACCTAGTCTGATTTTTCTATCTGCTTTCCTGAGTCTATGTTGGCGGTATGTGGTAAACATTAGAAAAAAAGGATAATTTGTATTATCAGAAGTATCTTTTTATTTTTGTTACAAGATGAACACAAAGCTTTTCAACTTTTTGGTGTCTTAGTACATAAAGTCAAATCCTAAACTAGTTTATGTAAAGTTTTAATTCAACTGAAATCAAGTAGTTTGTCTGCTGTTCACAGGATTCTCTATCATGGGAGGTAAATGGAAGTTAAACTAACAGCAACTTATGTGAAACATTACGGAGATCGTAAAATCTTTGTCCACAATCAACTTCACAGGTTTAGTGAAACAGAACAAAAAAGAAAAGAGATATTCATTCTTAGAAAACACCAGGAAAATTGTATTGAAGTGTGATTCCTTAAAATTCATAGTATTTTTTTTTTAAGTAACTCTTAAGAAGTACATATTGGAGCTGGAGCTGGGAATATGGATTGGTGGTACAGTGCTTGCCTAATATGCATGAGGCCTTGGATTCAATTCCTTGGTACCACAAAAGCAGAAACCAAAGGAAAAAAAAAAAAAGCAGAAAATGTTAAGGAAAAAAATGTGTGTGTGTGTGTGTGTGTCTGTGTGTCTGTGTGTGTGTGTGTGTTAAAATTAGTTTTATGTTTGTAGACCTCTGATAGTTACCTACCTTTGAAACAGTAAATCAAAAGCATGGAAGAAGTAAGAAATGATGGTAGAAAATGTAAATAATACCCATGCTCTCAAAAGGCAATAAAACTACAAATGTTTCTAATATTTGCTATTTGCAAAATTAGAACTTGCTTCATTTTTAAAATGCATGTTATTAACTTCAGCCTTGTGGGCTCACTTGTAGTCTCCCTTCCCCCTCTGTCTCTGTCTGCTACTCTGTCTCTGTCTGTCTGTCTGTCTCTCTCTCTCTCTCTCTTCTCTTTCTCTCTCTGTGAGTTTGTGTTTCTTTCCCTTTTTGTTGTTATGTTTGATCTGCTTTAATTTTCTGATACCAAGATTTGAAATCAATTTCTAGCACTTGCTCAGCTTGCTTGCTGGCTTGCTTCCTGCTTAGCTTAAGCCTTGTCTCTATACATGCTTTTGCTGGTTAATTGGAGCTGAATGAAATCTTAGATTTTCTTTTTTTTTTGGCAGAATTCTCCAAGTCTCAGCCTCATGCATGTGTTTGATTATCATGTTTCCCTTACTATACCAAGACACAGAAATTCAACATTGTATTCTTTCATGTATAAACAGGTGTTTGTTAATGCTTGTGTTGATGAATATGTGATAAACCAAATGCTTTATGCCAATCCATGTGGTCTGGATTTTACTACTGGAATGTTACAAGAAGTTTGAACATTCATTACTCTTACTGGTAGATTATTTTCCAAATGAATGTGTTATATTTTTATGCTCCAAAATTAAACATTGCTATAGACCTTTAAAAAATACTTATGATGGAATAATATTCATTAATAACTTATATTAACAGTAATCAGGTAGATGTGTAGTTTACATAAAATACAGAATTTCAAGAGTGTGATATATTTATTATTAGGGAAATCACTGAAAGCAGCCTAAAACAATATATTCTTTACTTATTCAGATACTGAATAAATATTATCAAACCTAATTACATATTATATAATTCGTCTAAAATGTTATATACATTTATATTTTCTTCTCTCCTTACTAATTGAGCTTACACTAAATCCCTGTTGAAGTTCTAATGTGTTCTTTGACAAATCCATAATTCTCCACTAATTAAAATTCTGAATATCAAGATTTTCAAATAAAATCTGTGTGCATTCCTTCAAAACATTCTTTTTTATATTTAGTTTATGAATCCTAATGCATTCTTTAGAAGAATGTCACTTTGAGAAAGATTAAGTATTTTTTAAGTCAAAATTGTGGCCAATGAGTTCTTTCAAATATATTTTTGGTCTTGAACATCATCTACTCTCATCTTCCCAGTCAGTCACACCCGGATGTATCATCTGCCACATTCTCCATTGTCTAAAATAGCTGAGGGCTATTGTATTTATTATGCATTCATTTAAAAAATAAATTATGGCCTTCTTTTTAATTTAAAAACAAAATTCTTTCTTGGCAAGTCAGATAAATTCATATTCATATTTGAATTGGTTAGATACGTATTATTTTTGAAATTGTAGGTTGTAGAAGCATTTTGTATTAGTTATATGCTTGACAATTGATAAAATGGAATTGTGGAAAACAAGTGCCATGGGATATTTTTAAAGATGGCAATGGACGTTCAAATTAAACCTCATGTCAAAATATCCTTCAAGAAGATGATGAATGACATTCGATCCGCAAGTTGTTGCATTCCAATCTCCAATTCATAGCAAAGTTCAGCTGCTTCCTGCTTTCCTTAATCTTTAATATATGAACCATGTTTATAAGTTTCCTGTAAATTAGATTGAGGATCATCCTTTCCACTGATTTAGACTACTTGTATTCGTCAGTGAAAATTTCTATTCAAAGATTAGCATAGAATATTTATAGAAAAAATATTTTGTGTAGCAATATATTGTGCAACATTTTTAGTCAAAATTTTCTGGTATATGACATTGCAAATGTGTTTTGCTGTTATTACTTCTGATAATAGAAAGCTAACACTAAGATATCAGAAATATATATAATATATTGTCATTGAGAATATCTTTATTCTCAATTAAAATGATGATCTTCTAAAATGAGATTTAAAATATGATATATGTTTCAAATAGTACTGACTACTTCTCTGAAAACTGAAGAAACCTTACTTCCTTTCAATTATTATTGCTTAAAATTATTCTCAAAAATCGTAAAGATATACATTTTTAAACATGTAAAATACAATATTGTCATAATTTTGCTGAATATATTTTCATATATATTTTATCTAATGGAATAAATTGTTTAGTTTTATTTTATGAATTAATTGCCCAACTTGCTGTATTTTCCATTCAGTTTTCCTTTATTATTTTGATATCGTAAGAATTACACAATAGGGGAGGATTCAAGAGGAAAAGGGTAGATGAATGAAGATGGTAAGGATTGGGGTATTACAGACAAGAATCCAAAGTCTACACTACAAAATAAGAAGCAGTGATGGAAGGGATACATAAAACAGGAAAATATTGGAAAAAATAGTTAAACTGATGAAATATGTTCTTAAACTGCTTTGTTAAATGGTGACTACTTAATAAAATAATAATAAAAATATTAAAATTACTTTGAAAAAAGTAGATTTCTGAAAATTAGCATACTAAATAAAATAGAGAGTAGAAAGTATATGTATATGGAATTTTAAATGAGAATTATTTTTGTTTCCAGTTTGCTTATGCCTGTGGGGCTTATATTCACTTTTAAAGACTGCTTAAATGTTATAGATCCGGAGAATTTTATTTATTTTCCCTGCTATTCTACTTCAAACCTGTGTCAATCTCTTTACAAACTCTCTTTGCAACTCAATGGACCCTTGCTATATATTCAATAATTTTTTCTTTCATCTTTTACTCTTCTTAATTTTCTCCTTTCTTTCATTAATGAACTACTGTGACAACCCTTTAGGAGTTCTTCCCAAAGACTTACGCTTTAAACATGCTGTAATGGCTTTACATTGAGTCCCTGTTGGGGGGGCTCTCTCTCTCTCTCTCTCTCTCTCTCTCTCTCTCTCTCTCTCTCTCTCTCTCTCTCTCTCTGTATATATATAAATATATATACACATATATACATATACATATATATATATACATAAAATTTTATAAAGGTGGTAGAAATCTAACAATTGCAGGAATAACTCCAAAAACATCCCAGTGTTATACTGCCATTACTTCTAGTGCCAGGTTCCCTGGATGGAATTATCATGAAAGCCACACATTCTAGTAAGAATGTCTAGCAGAAAAATAGCCAACAACATAGCCTACATTTAAGTTTGTGTTAAGAAACAAAACCCTTTTGAACAGATAAGGAACTGAGAGTTTAGAGGTCAATGCAATTATATTTTTAAATAATTTAACTCTCCTTACGTTGCTATGTACAAGCTAAATTTGTGTCCTATGTGAGGTGAATATTCATTAAGTTATACAGTGGAGAGCTAACTGTTGTTCTACAATGGGTTGTGCAATATAGAACATACTTCTTTTGGGTAGCGGGAAAATTTCAGCTCTGAAGTAGTATGTGAGCAGAAATGGAATGGAAGGTAATGAAAGACTCTGGAAGACTATTTGAGGGAAGAATATATTTATGCATGAGGAACAGTCAGTATAAAGAATTGAGGAAAATGTCCACTTGCTTATTTGTTTATTTATAATAGAAGTAAATAAAATTATAGGTTCTCTTGCTCTAAGGAAAAAAAGAATGAGTGCATGTGATGTAAGCACACAAGTTTAAATTGTTCTTATATTGGTTAAGAATATTAAAAGATAGGTCTAAATATAAAAAAATCAATCTATTCTTGAACAAAATTAGAGAGCTTGAGAGAAGTAATTAAGTACATGAATCAAACTGAAATTGAGGCACATTTGATATTGCCATGCAATATTAGGCAGTAACAAAAAGGTATTCACATAAAGCTGCAACACTGTCTTTGAATTTTTAATCACTCATTGTCCAGACATTACTCCTGTGGACTAGTTTAAATGTACTAAGAACAAACCTCTAATAAAGGAGACAGCAGATATTGCTTGCATTTCTTTCTTCTGTTTGTTTATGATTCATGTATAACAAGGATCTCTATGACATTTTATAACTTACATAGCAGAACATTTTCTGTGTTTACATAAGGGTTTTTGTATGTTTTCTATCTTTCTAGAATCTAATCTCTCATACATTTTTCTTTCTAGAAAGTTCATCAAATCATGAACTATGTAATATACTATATGGTAATTAAATAGGGTAAAATGTTGTTTTCTTTCTGGACATCAAAAGGTTTCCCTAAACAACAACAACAAAACCACCATGGGAGGCCAGCCTGCCCAAGGGGAATCAGCCCTGCAAAGAGGTGGGCCCAGCCTCTCAGCAGTGAACAAAGACAAGCTCAGAATTCCAGAGGTATTGTAGCTCACCCAGTGGCTAACAAGACCCTGTATCATTACAAAATCAAAAATCTCTAAAGAACATATTGAAAAAATATCCCAAGACTGGACAGGTCATAAAAGCTGGGGGTATTTCAGGCTGGACTAAAAGGAAGGTTTCAGGTATCAATTTTCTATTACTCTATTTTTCTTAGCATTAAAAATGTTAATATTTTTATATAAATATTTTTTATTTTAATTCTTGGTTCTCTTCCTTCTGTTTCTTTCACTTACTTTATTCCACTATTCATATTTGCTCCTCCCTATATTTTCTCTCGTGCAAAACCATTGACACTTAAGCTCACTGCAGATATTCCTAAGTGGCAGAAAACAGCCACTTTGTTCCTGCTCTACCACACAATGCCAGCCCACTCCCACTAGTTAGGCTGGGAGGAGGAATACACAGACTCCAAATGTGTGAAATTAAACTTTATTCTGGCCACTTAAACTGAGAATTCATCTGTTCACTTTGACTTATGAGTAAGATTCACATGGTCTTGAATTTGGGAATCTAAGTAACAGCCAAACCTCCATATCAAGAAGGCTCTGAATCAAACTATGTCACAAAAAAAGCTGACCACTGCAAAGAAATCAAAAACTTTAATAAGAGACAGCACTGGACCTCAAGGAGACAAAAGGTGCTCCTAATAGGAGAACATCTTGGTTTTTTTTTCTTTTTCATTGCCATTGTTTTGTCTTAGATATGCAGTCTATGGTGATAACCAGGCCTTTTTCTTAATTGTGTGAATACTTAATTCTGGGTGTATTTTTGATTGCTCTAATTCCTATTTCTTTAATTTTCTTAGTATCTTTATGTTTAATTATTATTTTATAAACATTGTTTTATTTTAGCTCCTAGTTCTCTTCCTTCTGTTCCTTTTCACTTTATTCCATTATTCTTATTTGATCCTTCCTCTATGTTTCATTAAATCTCTTAATATTTCTTTTAATTTCACTTTTTGTGTTTTCCTTTATTTCTAGTCCTTCTTTCCTATGTTTCTTTAGACAGTTATCCCTAATAGTTTTTGAATTTGACTGTATTTGTTTCCATTTTAATTGTGTCTAATGGGCTCATCCTGATATCCTTTCAGTTAGGATTATTTTATTATTTACAACAGATTTCCCCACTGGGTACAACTATATATAATCTCTTTTCCGGAACTACAGTAGCCCTATCTAAACAAAGAAAAGGAGTGTGAGATAGGGGAATACCTATCTCTGATTTTGAAACTTTAAAATCTGTGTATTTTACAGAGCTAGAGCTCTGGGTTTGTTCTTTACCTAAAATTATGTTCTATGTGCTATTAGATTTGCTTTTAGTTCCAAATAGGTTGAAACGAAAACAAAAAACATAGAAACACAAGAATAATGGCAAGTCAAGGAACATCAACTCCCATTCAAAATAACCAGGAAATAGAGCAGTCAGTGAAAAGTCATAAAGATAATTCTAAAAATGATTTAAAACCAATGTTGATAAATATGTTGAGTGAATAGATAGAAAGCCTGTACAAGGCTATTTATGAGCATGGTGAAACTAACCAAAGATTAGAGACATTCATGGAATCCAAAAACAGATAGCTAAATGAATTTCAAGAGTAGGAAAGGGAGCCCAATGAGAAAATAGTCACTCAGCTAAAGGATATGAGAGAAAATAGTAAAAATCAAATCAGAGAAATAAAGAAGTCCATACAAGACCTAAAACAGTGCTTCAGTGAAGAGAGTCAAGCATCAATTAAGAGGCAGGGGATTTAAGAAAACAAAGTAGAAAGTCTTGACACTGCATTAGACAATGCAGAAGGTAATCTCTGCAACTGAAGAGGGCCCAGATATTATAAAGAAACAACAATACTCAGTACAAATCCAAGCAACAATAAATGCATGTATGGGAGCTTAGCAACTCAAAAAGAGCTAATATAAGCCCAATGGGTCCTAAGAAAGATCAAGTGAAGGATGCTAAAGTGTTACGGATTATTTTTAACAGACTTCTAGCTGATTATTTCTAAAACTTAAAATACTAGACTCATTTAGATATAAGAAGCCTTTGCAACCACAAACACACCATAACAGAAGCGAATATCCCATGACCACATTGTAATCACCACAGTATCAATGGAGACCAAGGAAAGAATCCTTAAAGCTATCAAAGGGACAAATGATTATCTATAAAGGGAAATCGTTCAGAACATTTAGAGATTTTTTTCAGCCCAAGCCATGAAAGCAAGGAAAGCCTGGAATAAAGACTGCCATGCCTTAAAAGCAAAAACTACTAATTAAAAATATTGTACCCAGAAAAGCTCTCCTTCATAACTGAAAGGCAAATGCAACCTTCCACAGCAAGGAAAAAGTAAAACTATTTATCTCCATGAAACCAGAATTACATGGCATACTTAAAGACTTATAACACCCAAAAAACCAACAAGAACACAATACTGGCAGAGAAATGGCCCCTTACAACAGAACTAAATTTATTAAGAAATGATGAGGTATAGCCCTAAGGAGGTGGATAACATGGCATGAACTACAAAACACGTATCTGTACTAACTCTCAATATTAATGAACTTAACTCACCAATTAGATGACATGAATTAACTAGTTGAATCAACAAGCAAGATTCATCCTTCTGCTGTCTTCAAGAGACACATCATGGCCAGAAATACAAATACATGTTGAAAGTGAAAAGTTGGAATAAAATCTATCAAGTAAATCGCCCCCCAGTCACAATACTAATATCAGATAAAATAGACTTCAAATTAAAATTAGTTAGAAGAGATAAAGGTAAAATTAGTTAGAAGAGATAAAGGTAGCCATTAATACTAATTAAGGTATCTTTCCTACAGGAGAATATGCTTGTTCTAAATATCTATACATCAAATACCAGAGCACCCAACTTCATCAAACAAATATTATTTACCCTAAAAACACACCTATATCCAAACACATTGATCGTTGATGAGTTTAACATACACTGCCATCTCTGGGTAGATCAACTCAACAAAAAAATCAACAGAGAAACCTCAGAACTAAGTCATTGCAAAGATAAACTAGACATAGTAGACAGAATATTTCACCCAGAAGCATCATTGTGTTTATTCTTCTCAGCATCACATGGAATCTTTTCCAAGTTATATCACACGCTAGGGAACAAAGCCAATCTGTGAAAATGCAGAAGTTTTGAAATTACTCCTTGCATCCTGTCAGACCAAGATGGAATAAAATTAGAGCCCAAGATGAAAAGCCACCATAGAACATTCTGTAACTCATGGAGACTAAATAAGATATTGCTGAATCACCAGTGGATCATTGACATGATCAGAACAGAAGTTCAAACACTTATGGAATTTACCAATAAGAACACACAAAATACCAGCTTCCATGGGACACATCAAAAGCAGTACTCAGATGAAAATGTATAGTTATAAAAGCCTACAAATTGGAGAAATCTCAAACCAACATTTTAATCATGCAAATTAAGCTCCTTAATAAAGAGGAACAAGTCAAACCCCATCCTAGTAGACTGAAATATAATTAAACTAAGTCAGAAATAAATGAATTAGACCAAAAGAAAATGAAGATGAAGATGAAGACGAAGAAGACAAAGAAGAC
The DNA here is from genome assembly GCF_023159225.1 of Perognathus longimembris pacificus. NCBI lineage: Eukaryota > Metazoa > Chordata > Mammalia > Rodentia > Heteromyidae > Perognathus > Perognathus longimembris. The sequence goes on from NC_063163.1 coordinate 27,391,411, forward strand.
GAAGACGAAGAAGACGAAGACGAAGAAGACGAAGAAGAAGAAGAAGAAAAAGAAGAAGAAGAAGAAGAAGAAGAAGAAGAAGAAGAAGAAGAAGAAGAAGAAGAAGAAGAAGAAGAAGAGAATCAATAAAACAAAGAGTTGGTTCTTAGAAAAATTTAACAAAATTGGCGGGTCCTTAGCAAATCCAAACAAAAAAGAAAGAACTTACCCAAACAAAAAAAAATTAGAAATTGAAAGGATATGTCCCGGCCATCCCAGGAGACCATGTGGAGATAGGCAGGAAAAGAAGGTTCAAAAGGAGGTTTATTAGTGAGGCCATAGTTCCCACAGGAGAGGGAGCTAATGGTGCCTGCAACTTATCCAGGTGGCAGCTTCTCTCTCTGGGGGTAAAGGGGGAGTAGGTAGGTCTTAATAGTGAGTAGGAGTGGTTCATTAGGTATGGATGGATCTGGGACTAATGGGAAGAGCTGAGGACCTGAGGCTAGGGAAATACTAACAGAAATAAGAATGTGAACATCATGACAGAAACAGGCAAGATTCAGAAGATTATAAGGGACTACTTTGTAAACCCTTAATCTAACAAATTATAGAATCTGGAAGAAATGGAAGAATTTCTAGCAAAAGATGATATATTCAAACTAAAAAAGAAGATTTAAACAAACAAACTAGATCTCTATCAAGTAGTGAAATAGAAATGGCAATAAAATACTTTCCATCTAAGAAAAGCCAAAGAACAGATGGATTCACAGCTAAATTCTGTAAGGTCTTCAAAAGAGAACTTACTACAATACTCCTCAAACTCTTCAGTGAAATTGAAGACAAAAGATCACTACCAAACTCACTTTCTGAAGCCAGCATAAACCTAATCCCCAAACCAGATAGGTACTCATCAAAGACAGAGAATTATAGATCGATCTATTTGATGAACATCAATGCAAAACTTCTCAATAAAATTCTGGCCAACTGAATTTCAACAACTACTAAAAAATGCATATGCTATGATCAAATGGGACTCATTCCAGGGATGCAAAGCTGGTTTAATATACACAAGTCCAAGTGAACTTACTTAATTCAACACATCAAGAACCGCATGATCAAATAAAAAACATTTGATAAGATATCACTTTATGATAAAAGCTCTGGAGAACATAGGAATCCAGGGAACCTTCTTCAATATAATAAACAGTGTACATGACTGACATACAGCCAGCATTATACTTAATGGTGAAAAGTTAAAACAAGTTCCTCTAAAATCAGGAATGAGACAAGGATGGCTAGTGTCTCTCTACCTCCTCCTCAATATAGTATTGGAATTCCTAGCTACAGCAATAAGGCCAGAGTGAAACATAAAATGTATCTAACCAGGGAAAGAAGTAAAACTCTCTATCTTTGTAGATGACATGGTCCTGTATTCATAGGGATGTTATGGAGTCCAGGGTAGGGGATTCCATGCCCCTCCAGAGTCTACCACACAGAAACAGTCTCATGCAAGAAGATCTTTAATGGGGAAAGGGTAAGCTGACCTGCCAGGGATGCAGCACAGACTCAATAGCTGTGACTGTGACCCTGATCAGTTTTTAGGCTGGTGGTCAAGCAGGTGGTCAAGCAGACTGCACAATCTGAGTATAGTAAACAGTGACTTATCCAAACACTTTGGGTAGTTTTGTAATTTCTTGGAATCCAAGGTGCTTACAAAGACTGGCTGTTTGAGTAACAAGCTAGACAGTTTTCTTAAATTCTCAAGTATGGGTGAGTACTCAGGGAATTTAAGATGGAGTCAGTCTTACTCTCCTCTACACTAACCCCTAACAGGGAAATGGAAAGACTTGGAAAAAATTATGTTCAGTGAAGTAAGCCAGATTCAAGGAAACATAGCTTGTCCATTTCCCTCATTCCTAATAACAAGAATGCTTCTATAAAACTACAAATTAATCCAATCAATAGTAAAACGCACATAATTTTACTTGGATATAATTAATTAAACAACAATTTGAGCATTCTTGAAAGACTAGGACAACTCCATCTTGAAACTGCAACCATCTTGTTGTTTGTGTTAAGCTAAGAATAACCCAGCACATACGTAAAACCCAGCAAATGACTTGTTTATGGTGAAACTAGCCAGAAATTGTACAGATTCCAGGAATGAAGTAGTTTGTGCGGATGTTTGTGCCGAAACCAACCGGCCATAAAGCCCATTTCCCAGATGGCCAAACCGGTTTGGGAACGTTGACTGCCCTGGAATGTCCATCAATCAATTTCAGAATCCCCTAGCCCCGAGCCAATCAGATTTGTCCTCGCACCCCAACCCTGCTTGCACCTGGTTTATGTAATTTTGTGGTTTTTCCCTTTAAATACCCATGTAAAACTTTGCTCAGGACCTTCCTCCTAACCTCCGCTGCGTCGGTGTGTAGGACGAGGTCCGGGCTGCAGCTCGCCTAATAAAGCCTTGCCTTGCTTTTGCATTTCGGAACGTCTGGCTCTCGGTGGTCTCTTGGTGGTCTTCTAGGGCTTGGGCATAACATTCTCACACTGTAAACAAAGGAGTTTCTTAGTAGAATATCACAGTGACTCAATAGCTATGAGCATATGACTATATAAAATTATGCTTATCAAAATGAGCTCCAAGGGGCTGAGGATATGGCCTAGTGGCAAGAGAGCTTGCCTCGTATACATGAGGCCCTGGGTTCGATTCCCCACCACCACATATACAGAAAACGGCCAGAAGTGGCTCTGTGGCTCAAGTGGCAGAATGCTAGCCTTGAGCAAAAAGGAAGCCAGGGACAGTGCTCAGGCCCTGAGTCCAAGGCCCAGGACTGGTCAAAAAAAAAAAAAAATGAGCTCCAAGACATGTAAACAGTAGGTTCCTTCTCTCCTTCCTTCCTTCCTTCCTTCCTTCCTTCCTTCCTTCCTTCCTTCCTTCCTTCCTTCTTTCCTTCCTTCCTTCCTTCTTTCCGTTTGCCATTATTCTTTTTTCTCCCTTGGTTTACTCCCTATTGCCACTGTTTTTGATTTCTGTACCTCTTGTCTTGCATATAAGTTTATCTGATTTAAGGAAGGGTAGGGGAATCACAGAAATGGTGGGACATATGGTGAACCAATTCAACAGTGATAATCACTGGACACTATGCTGGAAATGAACTTTATATCTTGTGGAGAAAAGGGATCAGGAAGGCAAAAAGTGCAAGAAAATGAGGGAGAGGGTGATACTTTTCAAAAAGAAATGTAGTTATTACCCAACTTATGTAACTATAACTCCTCTGTACATCACCTTTACAATAAAATTTAAATTAAAGAATGTTTTCCCTAAGCCAAGTGTGATGGAGAACACCTGTAATTTTTAATACAGGTATTGAGAGAATTGTACAAATATCAAGATGAAGGTCAGCCTGTACTACATAGCTAACAATGGGCCTTTTTTTTTTTTTAAAGAAATTACTAACTATCCAAAAAGATGAGAGCTGGAGATCCAGCCTGCACAGAAAAGTCAGAGAGACTCTCTGTCTCCAAAATAACCAGCAAAAATCTACACAGTCCTGCCTCACATGGTAGAATAGCAGCCAAGTAAGCAAGTCACCAGAGTGTGAGGTCCTCAGTTCAGAACCTGGTATTGTTAGAGAAGGGTGGGGCAGAGACAGGGAGGGGTCTAGGCAGGGCAGATTGGCAGAAATTAGAATAGCAATACCAGTAATTGATGTGATTCCCCCAAGCTATTCCTGTGGACTTCCTAGGAGAACCTAATTTTCACAAAAGCACTGGGAAACTGCTGGATTAAGTAGCTCCTATGAGATCCTGTTTGTGCTGTACTGATAGCACTCCCTAAGGATCTGATCACTGTAGGGACTGGTTTCTGTTTTTCCACAAGGTGACTGTTTCCAGCAGTAATATCACTTATTAGCTCTGAAAAATGTTGACTTACACAAATAGGAAGAAAAGCAATACAAAATCATTTTCTTTGAAAATCAGAGTGATTATCCTTTATTGTAATTTATTAGTGGAAATGTTCTATGTTACAACTCTTACCTGTCATTTCACTGATTAAAGATTAAACCAATTCTGTCAAGAATAGATTAAGTAAGCACAATTTTTTTTTTTTTCTGATGAGGCGGAACAGCACATTATATGAAAAGAAAACTAACTACAGAAGTGTTAATATTAATCCATTCTTTCAGATCATAATTCTTATCAAGAAGTATTATTTTTAAAGTCTTTCCTAATACGGCACAAACAAAGATATGTCATTATCCAAGAAAAGATTATGTTATAATATGTGGTGTGTGATGTTAAGTGATAGAAGAATAAATACAGGCAATCAGCACACAGTTCTGATTTTTCCACTTGAAATTTCTTAATTTGACAAGTGATCATTTATCCCTCACAAATTTTGATACTACTAGTGATTTGAAGGGTAAGCTTTACAAAAGGTTTGCTCCTCAAGATTTTTCTTAACATGACAATTTATAAGAAAGTACTCAGAGTATATAAACAGGAAAAAAATATGATGACTTTCTCTGACATAGTTCACTATAACTGCTTTGAAAATGTACTTTACATGTGTGATTTTGGAACCATAATGTAGCAGGCAAAAAACAATATCAAATTGGAAGTATCACATTTTTGAATATGTGACATTCGTGGAACAAAATAATTGTTTTATTACTCCTTGTTCAACCTCTTCGCAAGACAAATTCATTCCTCTGTCTAGGGGGATAAATCATATGTACCATAATCTCATTCATTTTCAGGGGCAAGAGTTTTACATTTACATGTAGTTAAATTGCACATTTAAAAAATAATTAGTGTGGGCCTTTTTTTTTCTTCTTTATTGATTTCAACTTCTTTACTGAGGCCTTGCTATTTATAGGTACATTTTATTTAGTTGAGATTTTTCTAGTGCTTTAACATATTATTTTAGACAGTCCTACAAAAATCCACGTAAGCTATGTTCTATTAATCACTCATTCAGTCTGTGAAAAATAATTCCTGAATCCTTCATTCTGGAGGCTCTAGGATACAGAGCCAACCTAAAAAAGGTATTTTTCTTCTTCTGTAGCCAAAACATTTAGCATCATCACTTTTTATAGGTATTATGATGAAGGTTGCAGTTGCCTCTGTCTCCCAAGATCCAAGGACTCAAAAATATATTTCACTAATATTTTTACTTCAAGCTCTACTAATTATGTAAGACCTGTATAATACATGCATAGAAAAATCCTATTTATGTATGATAAAAATAACTTGATTATGTATGTGAATATTTCATATAATCTAATAATTACTTCATTAGTTGATTTAATATTTATACTTTCATAATTGTAGGATGAAGATCATGTTTTCCTAATAGATCATGTCCCCTGCTATTCATAGCTCTTTGCCATGTGTTCCTCAAAGCAAATAAACAAGTAATTACATTTTTTTCTTTTTGCAAGATTTTTAAAAATACATACTGTAAAGATGTTCAGAAGGATTTTTTCTAAGATGTTTAACATTGGGAAATCCTCTTCTCCTTTAAAACAAATTTTGTATTTCTCAGATGAAGAAAACCTTTGTCATTTGGTTCTGAGAGTTTTCAGACATCCCTCTCCTAAATAACTTATATTTACTAAAGATGATGCATCATTTTTTCTTCATAGTTCTAAAATATATCACTCTCTTCATGACGCCTTTGACAACATTCATATTTTTATGATTCTTTTCCGTGCTTAAATAGCTTCTTAATTTTCACATCAGTTTGTTATAATTACCTGATTGAATCTACTGACTCAAGAATACTGACCAGATTGTTGAAAAGTACAACCCATACATATCAAGATACATTGTATCAAACACTGCTTTGTTAAATGACACCTCCCTTGTAAAACTACTTAAAGATAATGATATTAAGAAAGAGTGCTGATCAGATAAACATGGAAATATCAAACCTAAATATGGAAGTCATTACTTGAATATCTCTGTTACCTCCCAACAGAATTCAGAAAAGGAAACTGGAGCCGATTATCATGACACATACAGTTGGCATATATTTTTAAAAACAAACAGTACTTATTTTGAGAACTTCAATACCTGACCCATTATCCTTTAGAATTAAAGAAACTACTACCACTACTACTACTGCTGTTTATTTTGCCATGTTGAGCACTGAGATCAAGACATTGTGCATGCCACAATTGATCACCATTGATCAGGACCTTGTGCATATTATTGATCTACTGCTATGTTCCATTTCTACTGTTTATTTCAGACAGGTTGTTACAATGTAGTTCAAATTGGCCTCAGACTTGTGATCCTCCTGCCTCACTTGGTAGGTGAGATTATAGGCCTGCTGGCATAATAGTCATGTTGCCTCATTTCTGACATAGACATAGAAAATGGTATGGAAAACTAGGAGGGCCCTCAAGGACACCAGTGAATACCACATCATTTCCCATCACTGCAATTCCTTCACCTCTTTATTGTTTCACCTCAGTCACAAATAATGTCACCTAAATCTTGGTCTACTGCCCTTTGGCTAGATTAGTTATCTTGGTTTTGCCTTCCAATTATTCCATAGAAACCATAAATAATTATTTATGAAAGACTATGTTATTGTTTCATCCCTTTGTTAATCTGCAATCCACTGCTTTTAGTGCTTATAATATAGTTGTTCCTCAGTAAATGTTTATTATGTGAAGGAAATCATTAACAGGTAATATTTGGATGCATGTTGACTATTGGTACTTTTCTAGCTGAATTTTACATAATGTTTATAAAATGTCAATCATGTAATTTTATATATTTGTTTCATTGGGCTTATCACAGTATATCACAATGCTTTGTTATTTGGCAGCTAGTATACAACTGACTTATGATCAGTAGAAGGTTTCATTAGCCATATAGCTTCAACATCTAGCAGAATATTCAATGCACATAGTATTTAATAAGTAATTTAATTTCAGAAATAGATATTGATGGAAAGAAAGAAAGTAATAACAAGTAAATGAACAATATAAAGAGACTTTATACGAGCTATTTTGGAGAAAAATCTGATGTTTAAAAAAATATCATAATAGAGTACAGTTGGATATAAAAATGTGACCATTTTTAATTGCTTGATTTGTTTGGTTTTATTTCTTTTTGAAACACATGCTTCGAGAAGATCCTAGAATTCGATGAAGGACAAAAGATTGGAAGTAAAATAAAGGAACTTAAAACTGAAAAACAAGGACCAAAATCCAAAGGGTCACTAAGAATAGAAGGAACTACTACCATCTCCAGGAAAGTTAAAGTTTGAAAAGAAGAAAATTGAGGAAAATTTGAGCAGATTATCTCCTTTTTTACTGTAGTTTTACTTTTACTTTCCTATTTTTATCCTAAAAGAAGAAACAAGACTGACTACAGAGAGAAGAGGTTGCTGGTTGGATTTTTTTGTTTAAAATAAAAAGAAGAAGAATTATTAGAAGGATTTGAAACAGTCTGTTTGGATGAAATGAAATTTAAGAAAAAATGGTTATTAAGGAAAAAATAGAACATTGACATTCAAGTACTATGTTGGTATTGTAAGAAACAAGGTGCTGTGCTTTGCCTGCAAAACCATAGATTTATACTTCCTGTTGATTAACCATCCTATTTATGTTAGCCAAATGAAGTATAATGAGTTATACTTTCTTTTTTTTTTCCAATTTAGAGTTATACTTTCTTCATTCTGCAATTTAAGAAAAAAAAACAGTGCCTTTCTAATATTTTCATAAAATTTGTAAACCATAGAATAAATATTCTTAAATATTGAAATAGAAATAGCACAAAATACCTAGTTTTACCTTATCTAAATTATTTTGGTGAAAGAAAAATATTTATTCTATAACACACACTAATGCTCATAAACTTTATTACTACATGCTAAAAATTATAAGAAAAGATGCATGCTAATTCAAATACTTTTGGTCATTATTCTAAGTAGAACAGAGAAATATTTTAAACATCAGAAAGAGAATATTGAATTTATTGGGTAAAGACTGTGTATTTTTTCCATAACAGATGTCTTAATGCATCATTACTTAAGCTCTTCCAATCCAGTTTTGCAAAGGAGGTTTAGAATGAACACGATATTAAGTCAAAGGATTGAAGAAAGATTACTCCTTCTAACTCAAAGGCTGATATATGAACTATAAAGAAGCTTCCCAGTGGGAGTTTCTGCATTGTCTCACCCAACTGCTTCCAGATATAAAAATGCATCTGAAGCTTTATATATAGTGCTTTCTTTGTAATTAATTTTAGAATAAGAAACAGATCTAGATTATGTTATATTGTGCACATACAATTATGTTTCAACAAATGATTTTAGCTTGTATTTTATTTCTGAAGCTTTAGCTCCAGTGAGTGTTTTTAGCCTACTCTACAGTGTTAATTATTCCTCTCACAAAGAATGGCACCTTTATCAAGCACACTGCAGCAGACTCAGTGTTGTAGATCCTTCATTAAAACTGTTAAGTGAAATTGCCGATACTTGCTTCATTGACAGGGGTTGTAAAAGTTGTTAATTTTTCACTTCTGAAAATTTTCTTATTGTTAAACATCAACATCTGCTCAGAATACACACACACATATGCATTGATACTTTGAGTAATGTTGCATAATTTCTGTTCAAGCAATGATGCTCAAGAAGTTCTAGAAATTCTGGAACAATATGATTTAATAAACGTATATCAAAGGCCTGGCATAGGCAACTTGAGACATTTCATGAAGCTGAGGTGTTTTAAGACTGTGGAACTAATAGACATAAAGATTTCAGATTCAAGAAGTGTTGAAAAGATGAAATATCATTTGTTTCAATAACTACTTATGCAATAACTACTGTTAAAGAGACCAGTGGCCTATGAAATATTTCAACACATACTTATGTCATTATGCTGCTAGTTGAGGGAAATAGTCCATTCTACTAATAAACTCACAGGTTAAATTAAAACCCTTTGTAAAACTTTGTAAATATAATAAAAATAAAATTTTTGTCTAAAACATAATACCTGTTTTAAATAAGAAAAGAAGCATGGGGCTGGGAATATGGCCTAGTGGCACGAGCGCCTGCCTTGTATACATGAAGCCTTGGGTTTGATTCCCCAGCACCACATATATAGAAAATGGCCAGAAGTGACACTGTCGCTCAGTGGTAGAGTACCAGCCTTGAGCAAAAAGAAGCCAGGGACAGTGCTCAGGCCCTGAGTCCAAGGCCCAGGACTGGCAAAAAAAAAAAAAAAAAAAAAGAAAGAAAGAAAAAGAAAAGAAGTATGACCTGAAGCTTATATTAATACAGAAAGGAATAGGTGAACTACTAGAATATATTGACAAAAGTAGTAAATTCATGGTTAGGATTCCAATAGCTTCACAAATAAGAGCAAGAAAAAACAGATGGAATTGTATTAAACTAAAAATGTATTGCAGGGGCTGGGGATATAGCCTAGTGGCAAGAGTGCCTGCCTCGGATACACGAGGCCCTAGGTTCGATTCCCCAGCACCACATATACAGAAAACGGCCAGAAGCGGCGCTGTGGCTCAAGTGGCAGAGTGCTAGCCTTGAGCGGGAAGAAGCCAGGGACAGTGCTCAGGCCCTGAGTCCAAGGCCCACGACTGGCCAAAAAAAAAAAAAAAAAATGTATTGCAAAGCAAAGGAAATAGTCCCAAGGTTGATGGGATAGGCTCCAGTAGAAAAATATTTGCGAGCTACACAATTGCTTAATTATAGAAGTTGCTTAATATAAAAGTGGCTCGCAGATGACAGGAGCAGAGGGATAACATGGCTATAGAACTATAGAAAATCAGGCGTAAAAACATACCTCTTCTCAGATTGCAGTCTGTTGAAAGAGTACCTAGAAGTGATCAAAATGTACAACTATCCTTCTGTGGGCGAATCACTAAGCATTCTTTCCTTTCTGATATTCACCTTATTTTCAAAGATCCCTCTAAGTTAATGAAATATCAACTTCAGGGGGAAAAAAGTCAGTCTTTCTTCCTGAAGAGCACTTTTATCTTGTTAAAACATCCATGATGAAAACTATTTGAGGGAATTTCAACAGGACTTCCTATGAGATTGTAAATATCCACATACTCTGATTTTCTTTTTTTTTTCTTTTTCTACAAGGAAGAGCTCTACAAGAGCACAATTCAAATTTAATAGAGCAGGAAAAGGTTATATATTTTTAGGTCCGATCACCATGCCTAGAAACAGTATAATGTCCTTAATTAACTTACTTTTACTTAATGACCCCTGATTGGTATCCTGCTAGGTCCAATGTACATACTTTGTAGGTAGGTTTTCAGCCTTATATTTTTAGAAAACCACATCTTAATTAACTTAATTATGGTTCAATTCACATAGAAATGTGGAAGAATTATTAATTAGCATCACTTATTGGGACAGACTGAATGAAGAAGCATAGAATTGGAATTAAAAAACTGGAATTTAATTTAAAGTAAATGTGTAATCAAGTGTTTAATCGCAGTTGGGTGTGCTTAGTGTCTCTAGGTTTAGTTGAAAGGCATAATAGTATGGGAATTAAGAAAGGGTGTTTCTCGGTAGAATGTATGTTTTCCCCATAATGAATTTGGAAAAAAAATTATTCTTTTTTGAGCTTCAGAGATTTTTCCATAGATAGCTGGAACTAAAGTAGTAATAGCTAATAGGATTTCAGGAAGTAGTATACACGTGATAAGTAAGGACCAATGAGACTATTTCATAGTTTATCATGAGAGACAATTTTTTTAGATAAATAATTCCAGAAAGAGTACATACTTAATGTTTACTATTTTTAGAAGCATGATTAAAAATAAAGGAGTCTGAGATATCTCTATATTGGAAAGCTGTTTTGGCCATCAGTGCACTGTAAGAGAGATAAGTGTAGGTTTGATCACATTCACAAAAGACTGAATTTGTTATTTTTAGGAGGCCAGATACTCCAATGTAGTGATATAGAATTATTTTGTAATACTTTGGATTCCGAGCATTGAAAGATATTTTTGTTTTATTGTTTTTGTTGTTTTTTTAATGTTTGTTTGCATCTGTTTCTCAATGCCTGGGCCTTAAGCAGTTACAGCTGAATAATTGGGGCTGGGGGAACTGTGACTGGTAGCAAAAGCTTCTCTGCTTATTGTTTTTTTGTGGTTTTTTTTTTGGTCAGTCCTGGGCCTTGGACTCAGGGCCTGAGCACTGTCCCTGGCTTCCTTTTTGCTCAAGGCTAGCACTCTGCCACTTGAGCCACAGCCCCACTTCTGGCCGTTTTCTGTATATGTGGTGCTGGGGAATCAAACCCAGGGCCTCATGTATACAAGGCAAGCTCTCTTGCCACTAGGCCATATCCCCAGCCCCTCTGCTTATTGTTTTAATACAACAGAAAGTCCTGACTTTAGCTTTTACACTTGGTGCTTCGTGAAGCACAATTTTTTTGGATTAAGTTTTGATTTCCCAGAAAAAAACATGAGAGTTGGAATGACTGGAAGACTGAGAGGGAAAGAGTTAAAGCTGATGAATCTAATTCCAACATGTGTCTCTCACCTGCTTCTCTGCAACTTGGCATATCTAGAATCAAATTCCTCAGAAAGCTATGGCTCTCACACAATGTTATGGCTAGGATAGCTAGGGATTTTTTGTTGTTCTTTGTTTGTTTGGTCTTTATGTTTTTTTTCCTCCCAAAGAGGTTAAAAAATAGAAAAATTGAAATGTATTGAGATTTTACAAGGTCTTTTTACAACAAGAATGATCAAGTCATGATAAATATTAAACACTCTTTTGATCGGATCATAAATATTAACAAACAGACAACAAATAGGTATTTTGTGCAAGCTTTTTTTTTGTTTTCTAAGTGCCCACCTGTAGAGAGATTTGAGAGAATTGAATGAAGGGGACTTGGCTGTCCTACAGTGTCCGTTCGTCTGTAGGCCTGTCAAAGTTCAGATTACAGGAAATGACTATTTTTGTCTCTGTCTTTTTTTGGGAGGAAGATGAAAAATTTTAGTCATTATTTTAATGTGTATTAGGCACAAAATATTCAGAATCATTCTTACCTTTTAAAGTGTACAGTCAACTTTTAAATACTTCTACTTATAAGCCATTTCAATTTATATCTGGAATTTATTTCACTTTAAGCTCATTAGCATGTTGAAAAACAAACATGTCAGTATTCCCATGAATTAGCTTACCTTATGAATTTAACTTTCTGCTTAAAAATATCACACATCATAATTTTGACAGGACTTTAAATTCAATGGCTCTTTATATTTCTGTAGTTATTTTATTCCATTATGAGATATCTTCATTTTTTTCTCAAATTCTTTCACACATGCTGATTAGGTTTCCTTATTTATGATTATTAAATATCTGTGGCAGATTTTTAAGCTGAAAATTTGAAGATAAATAATTTTTCTGTTAGGTCAGTTTTTAGCCACTCCCCTTCAACTGAATCTATTTTGCAAACCTATTTTTAACTAAAGAAAGATAAATATAAACTATTGTTTAATAATCAAAAAGTACTGATATTCAAATGTTTGAAGAATATTAGAATTTCCTTTTGGTTGTGGTATTTTTATTGGACACTTTGAGTCTAATCATATCAGCTCTATTATGAATATATGATGATTATTATTTTAATGATCATTTGGGAACAGACACAGGCATAGGACTAGAGAAATACAAGTAATAGCCTTAGGCTCTTTCAGAATCAAATTTACTCCCGTATTGTTCTAAGAGTAAATTGATGCTGATCTTGAGTTGAAAGAGAAGCTATTCTGAGATCATATGGAGCACAGTTGACAGTAGTTTTAAAATCTACCCCTTTAACTTTGCTCAAACAAAAACTCACACAGTAGACTTTGCCCTCATTAATAGACATTGTCCTTGTTTTACATCAAACCCTAGATTCTTTTTCCTTACATTTCAACATAGATGAATTAACCTCCTTTTTATCAAATCAATTGTTGTCACATTTTTAAACCACACATTTTTAAACTTACCCCAGAACTATAATTCCATTATGAGAATGAAATAAAGATGTTTTTTTTTATTTTGTCAAGTAAAAATCTGAGAATTTAGCAACCAAAATAGATTCTAATGAGGGTGAACTCTGAAGAAACAAAACTTCTAAATTCAATTTAAGAGGCCTCTGATGAAAACTGTAACTTAAATAGTAGACTTATAAGAATGTATATGTATCTTCTAAAAAAATTGAATATTCTACTTTTATTACCTTTTATAAAATACTTGCTAACAAATCACACCGTAGGGAAAAGATCAGTGGCTAAAGGAGAAATTACATGATTTTGTTTTTACTTCTAACTTGGTATAAATACAGACAGTTGAATTCTTTTCTGAGACTCTTCAATGGTCTGTTTTCTCATCTGAAATACCAGAATAATAATATGTTTATTTCCTAAATGTGTATAACTCCAGATAACATACTTGTATGCTGTAGAAAATGAAGTAGTAAATATATATGCTATACTAATTTACAAAGCCACACTCAGACTTTTCTTCATTAACCTGTGGGCTTATATTGTTGCTCTGCACATTTTTTTAATATATGCTTAGTGTCTTCAGTAGGCAGCATTTTTCCTTTTCTGGGGTATATGACAACTAGAGTGGTTCTTAATATTAACTGTGTGTTTGATTATGGCTGAGGTTAGGGCCATTTATATGAAATGGCTTTCTTCTACTGGAAAAAAATATTTGCACATGCTTCCTATTAAGAGTGACAGTTTGTAACCTCTTTGTGCTTTTGCTTTTTTTTTCTTTTTCTTACAGTCTTTTCTGTTCTTTATAGTATCTTTGTTGTGAGAAATTTCTTTTAAATTAAAAAGTAGATGTGCATACATTTTAACAAGACAAATGATACTGAGAAATAACAGTAAAAAACTAATAACTTGCTCTGATAAAATTTTAATTTTACCCCATGTAGAGATGGTTTTGCATTCTTTTTCTGTCCTATCCTTCTACATGCTTTGAAAAAAGAAAGATAGAGGTACATAACATCATGCATACAAAAAACAAATAAAGATCCAAAGTTACCTAATATTTCATACTCTGGCATAGCCCCTACTGTCTTTAAAACCAAGTTGGTAGAATTATTCAGAAAGGAAATAATAGTCGGCTGGGACAGTACCGACTGAAGAACTTTTCTAAATTAGGCAGCAGTATCAGGAGAGAATATATAGTTAGAATGATCATCCAAAGATGTCTAAGAAAAGAAGATGAAATAATTCACATTTTATATAGACACTATGCTATTTAAAACTTTACTGAAGTAAAACCAGATATCATCAATAATATCTTTAGAATTTTCTGAGGTTTAATTCATTATCAAACCATGATTAAGCTTCTAATTATATAATACCCAAAGGGTATAATATGGAACATTTGTGGTATATTTTATTTTGTTAAAATTAAGATTTTTCTTTTGAGGCATTGATGATGAATATTTAGAAAGATATTTATCTTGATCACTTAGTTTTGCTACTGTCTGTAATAATTCACCACTGTAAAGTACCTATTTTTACCTTCATATTGATATGTATCTTTGGGGGAAATAATGGAATTATACAAATGATTAACCCAACAGTTTAAAAAGTAAAAGAAATGAGTCAATTTTCATGTAATTCTAAAAGTAGCAGAAAAATAAAATATACTTACATATTTGTAAATCACTTGTTCACTCTTTTCTCTAGTTTGAAAAATTAAAAAAAAATCTGGTTTGAATTTTACACCTGGACATATGTATTTTTTGTTTTCTATTCTAAGTTAATTTTTATATTATATTTATATATTTATATCAATCTAAATATTAGCCAAACTATAATTACTCAATTTAAATTGTATCAGGTAATAGATTTTAAGATCATTGATAAATGAACACATAGCATTTCCTAAAGACTACCTGTGAATATAAATATGTATTCAACACAGTAACAAAGGAATTTTAACACTATATGTGTTACTCAATGACAAAAATCTAAAAGAGTAGATTGTTATTCATGGTTTATTTGACAAGTTCTCAAAGGTAAAATTCCTTTTGAAGTCAGTGTCTAACCCATTTGTTTTCATTCCTTTAGACTTTAGAGTAATAATTACAGAATGCATTTAAAGAACTTTCATCAAGTTGCTTTTGAAAGTAAAAATAAAATCCAATTCAAACCTTCTTGAAATCGGCTTTCTCCCAATTGCTTCTGCAATTCTGTGCCTCTTCATTTTGTGCTGATTTTCTATTTTCAAAGATCTCCTTTAGGCTACCTTGCAGCATGCTTTATGGATCAGTGATTCTGCTGATTGTTTTCCTCACCAAGGTCGTTAGTTGGACACTTCTATCCCAGCCTCCAATTTTCCTGTACTCTTTTGTCTGTTTTAAAATATGTAACCATAATAACTGTTCATTTCCTTGAATTTTTCAACTACAGATCCTTGTTCGTTAGGGTCTGATGATTTTTACATCCTTTCCTGTATTATTTATTGTGTTTACTCCCTCTTTATTAAAGAGGAGATAATATTTATTGAAGGTCTATTTTGTTTCAGGAACTGTGAATGTGTTTTCTTTTTCTGCACAATTCCCCTAGCAATCTTGTTCTCCCATTCTTCCATGTATATAAATGGGAAAATTTAGTATGATCTCTTTCCAACGTTATGAGTTAAAACACCAGGAATGGGTTTGAGCAGAACTCAGTTGGCATTCTATCTATAAGTCATGTGATTCCTTTGCTAAATTTGCAGTGCTTTTTCTACCATATAACTTGACCATTTTCACATCATTCATTTTTTACTAAAAATATTCAAAATTGTACTCAGCTACAAAAGATTAAAATAGAAAGAAATTAGGTAATTCTTGAAAGTGTCACTGACTACAAACATATGTATGGGACAAATTGTTAAAGTAGCTAATACAACTAAAACAAACAAACCCTCCGCAAATACTTTGTGTTCCAAAAACATGATCAATTTACTTGGTTAACTAATAGCTAATTTCTAGTATAGAATTTGTTATGAATTATATATATATATATATATACATATATATCTTGTGATTGTTTGATTGATTTTGTGGTCCTTGAGATCAAATCAAATGATAAATTCCTTGCTTTCGGTATCAAGATCTTTACCATAGAGTTAAATTTCAATCCTTTTTGGATTTGAAAGTATTATTTTGAATCTGAAGGTTCCTCTTAATAAATTCATTGACTAATAATTTGTCAGAAATGTCATCGACTGTGCCAGCAAATCAAATGTAGAGGTATTATTATCATTAAATAAGACCATGGAAAAAATGTTTCTAATCAGTAGGGAAAGTTGAGTTCTCTTTTCATAGTTGTCTGTCATGTATTTAAAAGAAAGGAATAACATAGGAAAAAAAAATCATCTAGTGTAGGTGAGGAACTTCATAAATATTTATGATACCAAGAAAAGAATTCCATGATCTGAGCGACTATCACTGATAAAAGGTTGTATGGATGAGGCATGAGCAAGACTAGTTAGATTAGAAATACTTTCCTTTCGGTTAGCCATCATGGGCGGACTCACAATGATAAGTGAAACCGTGCAACCTAAGTGTTGAGTATTGGGATCTTGGTTAGTAAGGATCAGCTCATGAAGCTCAATTTTATATTTAAAGTAATAAATTAATTAACTTAACTCCTAGCAAGGAATAACACAGTAAGATGGCATCTGTAACACTCTGCCTAGTAAGATATTTGAAAACAGTGTTATGAAAACTATTAGTGCTTTATCTCACATGCCTTTGGATTTAATATGCTTAGCAATATAATTTAGGATTCAAAATATTTTGTATGCACATGAAACTAGATTAAGGGATCTGTTTTTTTATTCTCATATCTAGTCATAATTTTGGTTCATTATTATTTGATCCATATCTGCTTTTTTTTAAGCAAAGTTGAGCTCATACTCTAAAAAGTAGCCTATTTCAAATGTTTTCTTTTTGAAAATTGCCACTTTAATTGAACTTTTAACTTAATAAGATTTAAATGATAGGTTAATGCAACTTTAATAATATTGAAAACTCATAAAACTAATGAGAAATACAGCAAAAAAACACCCAAACCCCAAACCTCTCTGACATAGAGTCTATCACCAGTGATAAGAAAGATATGAATGTGTTGTACTTGCTTCTTTGAGGAGAAACATTGCATCCATATAAGAAGAAAATGCATAAAACATGTTTAGTACTTAGTGGTACATATGAAGATCTCTAGGAATTTTCACTAGTTTTAGCTTGACTTCTTGTAATTTGCCTGATTAATTACTTTCCCTGGTTATAGCGAGCTCTGGTGATCTCATATTACAGTTTCTAATAACCAACTATCTCTAATGTACATTTTATTAGACATATACAGAATATGCCAACAACTCTGATTTGAAACCCATCAACTTGTGATCATGAATGCAGAATTTACAAAGATGCATTCCTTTTATTCTTGGATGACTTGTTCTAAAATATTTTACTGTTTCTGGAGAATATTTTGACTAATGGACGCTATGGAGCCCTCACCTTAAACTCTTTCCCAAACCAAATAATACTGCAAATAAAGGGTGAGATGTGTTTGTTTCTATACCACTGATCAATTTTATTTTGGCCAGATTTTTTGGGGGGTTTTAGGCTATGTATAGAAAGGAAAATGATAATGATGGGACACTAGAGCCTCTCATAATCAAGGTCAAGTTTGAACAATATGAACTAATCTTTCAAGCTAAGCCATGAGAATCATTTGGAAAAAACACTCCATGCCAGTTTCTCATTGAAAGAGTCCATAGATGTTACTTTTTCACTCCATTTCTTGCCCCAAATTATAAGGAAAGCAGAGCCAATGATTATATTTCCACACAATGCCATGGATATCTTACAACGAGAAGATCCATGATACAATAGTTTAATCTTTGATGTGTCATTCAGAAAAAATATATACTCTTTTATGATACTTTAGGGCAGAGTATAAAGAGATTTCTTAATTTAAGCTTTTACAATGTCATTACAAAATTATCTGTGTTCATTCTTTCTTATTTTTTAAATTGTTTTTTATTATCTTTTAGTGGTTGTACAAAGGAGTTTTCATTCAATTGTTCCATCTTGAGTAACTTGTCTTCTCCAGACTTTATGTCTCTCATATTTTGGTTTTAGAGAATTGATTAAAAATAAATATACAGTGCACCATCATTTCTGCTCTACAATACATCTGCTATACTAACATAATTTTGGAGTTCTATATCTTTATCTGATCTACAATATTGTTGTAATTCTAAGATTTTAAAAGAATAATATTAAAGTATACATATAAGTTCTTTGTATACAAGATCAAGGACTAGTGAGTGTCTGTACATTCGATCTTATTATTTCCAACCCCCTCAATCCCCATGCATAATTATTTTTCAAAAATCATGTTTAGTGTTAACAAATACACTTAGGTAAGTTAATGTATCCCAAACCAAGAATCCATGCAGAGTTTGAAAAACCCTAGTTTTTCAAGCATAATTTGTACATATTAAGTTTTACAAATGTCCTTGCCATGTCTTTTCTTTTGCAGTAGCATTAGTTAGCATGAAAAATAGTAATTCTCTCTTTGGGGTTTTTCTCTTAAGACTCCATTTCCCTTCTTAAAAATTAGCAGATTAGCTGTTTTCTGCCCCAATAAATAGGCATATAAATATAAGAAGGCCAGAAACATGACTTTGCTTTTATACCACCATCTGTTACATTTAAAATTCTAAGTTGTGTTAACTGAAGCAAACTGTATACTGCTGAAAAGAGCATTGTGTTTCCACATTATTTAATAAAACTTCACCCAATTCACTGATTTCACTCAATAAATAAGCAAAGAAGGACAAATTATACATATCTTTATATCTATAATAGAGCTTCTCCAGTAAGTTAGATATCGTTAAAGGAAAAGCAAATATTCCAGAAATAGTTTTCTTGTTCCAGACAATTCTGTTAACAAGGTGTGAGATTTATTTTATCATGATTTCTATAAAAACAAGTCTTTTGAACAGGAAGAAGATGTTTTATTTTGTCCTTATAATTATGGCATGGAGATTTAATTAATGGCTGAGAAACTATCTTTTCTAGGTTCATGTACAAAATTAAATGAAAAACTATGAACACTTAATGGAAACACAAATTCCGTCAGTTATCACTAGTGTGAGGTGCTGATTTTGAACATACACACACACACACACACATACACACACACGACAGGGAAGCTACTTCAAATCACTATAGATCTCATATAATTGCTTAGATGGAAATGACAGCATTTGTAAATCTATTGTGAGAAATGTTGGATGGTGCTAAAATCAAACCAGGCTCTTTGTCCTTGAGAGTTGTAGTCATTATTTGTAGTGCAGTATGCCTATGGAGTAAACAGATTTACCTGATTAAATACAATTCAATACACCAAGAGAGAAAGCTCAAAAGGCTTGAGTTATATCCTAGAAAATATTCAGCAATAGAACAATGGATTGATATTTACTTTGGTCTTTCTCTCATTTTTTTGTAGTGAATTCAGAAATATTGAAAACTAACTCTTCTGAACCATAACCCATTCTTTCCCTTTGCTGTTCTCTGAAACTAGCAGAGAAATAAAAAGAAGAATGTATAGAATGTATGTACTAGATCTGGAATTTATTTGCAATTATCCTGAGGAAATCAGCTAACTTCATGGTACTTACACTCCTCAGAATTGAATGGAAATAATAAAGTACATCCACCCTCTCACAGAAAAAAAAATCAAAATCACATTAGATATTTTAGTATTATCTAGGCTTTTATGATCATGAGATTAGAGTAATTTTGTAATAACTAAATGTTTCATTATTTTGGTAAATCTTTGGAAAATTATCTACATAAAAACAACACAGGGATGGAGACGTGACTTAGCAGTAGAGTGCTTGCCTTGCATTCATGAAGCCCAGGGTTCGATTCCTCAGCACCACATAAAAAGAAAAAGCCAGATGTAGCGCTCTGGCTCAAGTGGTAGAATGCCACACTTGAGCAAAACGAAGCCAGGGCCAGTGTTCAGTCCCTCAGTTAAAGCCCCAAGATTGGCAAAAACAAAAACAAAAACAAAATAGCATAACCATAACCAACAACATCACATCTCATTAACAACTGTGCAAAGAAGTGAGATAATAGGTAGAGAAAAGATCAAAAAATCTTCAAATCTTTCTTATATAATAAAATATATACAAATACCCCAGTAATGGTTAACACATATATAACATGTGGAAAAAAAATAGAAAAAAGTCTCTTGCCTCAACTTTCTTCCTCTGTCTTTGACACACAGAGACATATAGACAGAGCACTTCTCTCTTTCTATAGCATAAATACATAAGTGTATGTGTGTTTATCTGTACATACATTCATAGATTTTTATTAGCACCACTATCGATATAATGGTTTTAAGGCTTTACAATGAATGAATATTTTGAGCAGGAAGGAGTTTGAGAATGTTTAGAAACACACAGAGGTTGAGAAACCTCTTTCTAGTGTACAAACGTCATGCAGAATTAACTTTGTATTTGGCCAGTGTAATGGACTACTGCTATGACTATTATGATAGGAATCTATCAAATGCTACCGTTCTGAAGATGAGACATGGAGTTAATAGATTACACCTCCTGCACACAACACTGTTACTTCACCAAGAAAAAAGTTAAAATAGCTCTTCTACAAGTGAATATTCTACAGCTTCATGTAAGCAAGTACTGTGCAAATTAAGTTCTGTTGGGGCTGCCCATTAGGTAGGAGTAGAATATAATGAAACACAACCAATACCTTTTCTTTATGTTATAACTAAACTCATTAGTCACACATCTGTTTTATTTTATGTCATTAGCAGTGAAAGTGATTTGTGTGTGTGTGTATGAAGCACTAGGAACTTGGACTGAATTTGCTACTAAAAAAATATTACCACAACAATACTTGAAACCAGTTGAACAAGAAATGTACTCACTGTCTTACATATGAATCTGTATCCCCTCTTGTACCAGACTTTGACAATAAAGAAAAAAGTTTAATTAAAAGAAAACTTGAAATATAGAATAATGAGTGTTGAGCACTGTGATAGGAAGAATATAATAGAATATGAAGATAAGTGTCTGTTCATAGATGCCAGTAATGAGAACCGTATTGGAACTGAGAAAGAAAATTCCTATTTTTGGAAACTGGAACAGGGACAGAGTGCATGCCTGTCATGAACTTCCTTGCATGTAGCAAGCATACAACCGCTCTCTCTCTCTCCCTCTCTCTCTCTCTCTCTCTCTCTCTCTGTGTGTGTGTGTGTGTGTGTGTGTATGTGCATGCATGCGAGTGTGTGTGAGTGTGTGTGTGTGTGTATTATCCATTAGGAAAAGGAACGTAGAAGTTTCATTGATGGAATAACTGGTTTCTTTTATTGTATTCTTTTATTTCTTTTCTCATATTGTAAAGTGCAATGCAGACATGTGGTAAAGATAAAATTCTTCCATCTTCAAAACAAGTTAAGAGAAATTATAAAAGGAAATTATAAAAGGAACCACATTTAAGAGAAATAAAGTGATTTTTCATTCACAATTTCTCCTCAGATAATATTACACATGTAATAGAGAA
This sequence comes from Perognathus longimembris pacificus, assembly GCF_023159225.1. Classification (NCBI taxonomy): domain Eukaryota; kingdom Metazoa; phylum Chordata; class Mammalia; order Rodentia; family Heteromyidae; genus Perognathus; species Perognathus longimembris. The sequence continues at coordinate 27,413,007 of NC_063163.1, forward strand.
TCTAAAGATAAAGGCAGAGTGCTATCACAAAAATGTGGTCTAAGGGTAGCAATTTAGCTGAGAATCTGACTATAAAGCCCTTTCCTAAGACCACAAAAAGATTTAAGCTTAAGCCTCATAAAATGATGAGAATATTCATAAGAGAATGTATTACAGTTCCTCTCTCATACACAGGAGGAAAATCTTTTTTTTTTTGTATTTTTAATTCTCAGACCAAGCTCAGTGGAAGCTAAAATTTAAAAAGAAGGTTAATTTCAAGGAGATTTGTATGTATCATTTTAATAGGTTGGATTATAAAAAAGATTCATAGAGATCTCATAGGAAATTACAGCAGCAGATAAATGCAGAAACAAAATAAAATCTATCAGTAGAGGTGCATGCTTATGTAAGGAGGAAAGAAGCTGTGAAAACTATTTATCCATGGACATGAGAATACAATGGCCAAAAAAAAAGGGGATCAAAAGTCACAAACAGGAAGTAGAAAAGGAGCCTACTCAGTGATCTGCTCATTTGTCTTACTTGTGACTGCCAGGATCATTTTTCTTTTTTATTTCATGTATAGGAGACTCTTGTGGTTGTTCAATGACTTTGCTTCCATTTTCTATTGATTATGAGCAAGGAGATAATTTGTCTCTTTGGCTCATTGATTTCCAATATGATAGCAATTTTACTGAATCTCACACTTTAAGGCACTCTATTATTTTCTGATAAATGGTTGCAAAAATCCTAGACCTTAACCTGAGTCTGATATTCTAAGACGACTGGTATTGTGGAAGATCAAGATGGGAGAGATTGTTTCACTTGTACAAAGCATGGGAATAATTGGATGCACAATTTAAGTGTTTTAAAAAATGTCTTCTTATTTTACAACAGGTTTTCCATTGCACAGTTGAATGAATTTCTGTAGTCTGAATTAGGATGAGTTTATGCCTGCTTTGAGGGATGGAGGACACTGTGACTTTCTAGGCTTAGTCTTATAATGTCGTGTGATTTTTTTTCACTTTATTTACTGGAAAACTGAACTTTGTTGACTACTGACTATGCAGAGGCTGACTTGCTATACAGGCCAGGTTTACTTCGCCCAACACATTGTTGGGCCAAATCTTTCTCTCACCATACTTTAAATATTTTATTAGAAGTGGATCCCCTATCATTAACTCTGTCACCCTCAAATTGACTTATTTGTGAGCTCATTAATCTCAGAATAGTCACTTTCTGAAGTAAAATTTAAAGAAATTATCTTGTAATATAAATCTCTAACATACATATGCCATAAGTGCTCTTTATTTCTGAGTAATTTAAAGATCTCTATTCATTACTGAATTCTTAAAATATTTGGAAATTAATCAGTCACTTTACTATATACAGAATAGCTAACATTGGTATGGGTAATTATCCACTACCCTGGAATTTGTTTCCTTGATGACCTCACTTCAGCTTCTGTTCAGAGAGCATAATGGAATATAGATAACTATATGTTTATTAAGTCCAAGATCAGGCTATTCCTAGGAGCAAAGAAAATTAGCAATTTCATCTGGCTCTGTGTACACAATGAAATAAAGACAGATTTTTGTAATATATTATTATTCCAATTTTCTTTTTATTTTCTTTTATTTTTTATTGTCAAGCTGATGTACAAAGAGGTTACCGTTTCATACGTTAGGCATTGGATACATTTCTTGTACTGTTAGTTACCTCCTCCCACATTCCCCCTTCCCCCTCCCCTTTTCCCTCTCCCCCCATGAGTTGTTCAGTTGGCTTACACCAAATGGTTTTGCAAGTATTGCTTTTGGAGTCGTTTGTCTTTTTATCCTGTGTCCCTCGATTTTGGTATTCCCTTTCACTTTCGTAGTTCTAATACCAGTATACACAGTTTCCAATGTACTCAGATAAGATACAGTGATAGTGCAGGTACAACCACAGGAAGGGGATACAAAGAGGATCATCAACAAAAGAAGCTACGGTTTCACATGGCATGCTGAAAGTGATTACAACAGTGATATAAAGTTGTTTCCATAACATGGAGTTCATTTCACCTAGCATTATCTTACGTGTTCATACGGGCATAGCTATTACGCTCTTGTGATCCTCTTCTGACTAGCCTATACCTGTGCTAATTATGCCTTATGAGGTAGACCATAGAATCCATGTTTCTTTGGGTCTGGCTCACTTCACTTAGTATAATTTTTTCCAAGTCCTTCCATTTCCTTATGAATGGTGCAATGTCATTCTTTCTGACAGAGGCATAAAGTTCGATTGTGTATATGTACCACATTTTCCTTATCCATTCATCTACTGAGGGGCATCTGGATTGGTTCCATATTTTAGCTATGACAAATTGTGCTGCGATGAACATTACTGGGAATACGGCCTAGTGGCAAAAAGTGCTTGCTTTGTATTACTCCAATTTTCTGTCACAGAAGATAAAGTTTTTCCAAAACCATTTTGAAAATTTACGTTTTTCAAAGATGTACAAAATACGTCCATTCCCATGTATTGTTTTGCAATATGACATTGTCTCTCATGAAGAATTGAACTTTTATTTCCCAAGGTTCTTGAACCTGAGCTAATTACAAGGTGATTTTTTTGTGAACAACGTGAAGAAAATGTGACACCTTGCTAGTTCTAGAAATTTTAGAGTGATGCTTAAGCAAGCTTGCACTTATTTTGGAATACTATTACGCCATTCTGCTTTTGGACATAGTTGTCATCTGTTGGAAGTTCAGATGGTGTGGAGTGGTCATGTGTAGGTAGTCTGATCGAGATCCTTAGCTGAGCTTTGGTCTAACTACCAGCATCAACTAGCATATCAGTGTTCTTTCCTGGAGATTAACTGTAGGAGCCAGATAACTTCAATCAATGAGCAACCTAAGCTAGAATCTCATAACTAAGCCCATACCACAAATAGAAATACAAAAGATACAAACAAGAGAGTTTAAGGCAACTGCATTCTTGAATAGCTTGAAACCGAAAAACATATAACTACAAGTGAAACCGGGTCCTGGAATTGAAGTACTATTTGAAAATTTCACTACGTAGCATCAGTATTAGGATGGGACAAGAGAGATGATATGATTTGTTCTGTAGTTGCGTCCCCACTACTGCTATCAAGGACTCCAAGGGGAGAACATCAAGATGTAGAGATATTGGAATATAAGGACCTAAAATCTGATACAACTTCTTGTACCTAGTTATGAATTGCTTTAGAGAAGGAATGTCTTTATTCATTTCAGGCCTACCTCTTCTGAGTGGAAATGCTTGACCTAAACCAACCCAATTATTCTGTTTCAAAAGCATGGGATATGATACCTAGTTTTCAAGTTCTAAAATGTAGAGAAATATTGCCTCCAGTCATAACCAGTCTTACAATATCTCATTAGCATCTGTGAATGCATAGATGAACTTAGATTATAATAGATTGACTAAACTTTCCAAAAAGCAGCGTGTCTCCCTACAACCTCAGAAATACACCCTAGAGGGAAATAGGTTTGTGCTATTTATTTTACTAAGATGAGATCATAAGGGATTAAAGTGCATCATACACCTAATATTTAGTGCTTTTATAAAAACAGTAGAAAGCAAAGAGTCAAATCCTCGCACACAAAAAAAGAATGGTATGAAGACAAGAGAAGTGATTGGAGAGCAACTACCATCTGTAGAATGCTTTCAAGTAACTAAATGCCTTTAGTAAATAGAACCTAGACAGAAGTATTTTTTTAAAGACTCTTCTAGAGAGGAGTGGAATTTCTCCTTCGCTTCAGGAAAGAACATAGCATGACACCTTTATATTACGACATGTCACTCTGTATGTATATCCATTTCCTTAAACCATTCAAATTGTAGTCATTTATTTTAAATATTAAGAATTTAATACAGAACATTATGCAATTTTATAAAATATTATATATTATTACTATTAATTTCAGTGTGGAGAAACAGCAAGGGTGGTATGAAGTAATAAGGTTAGATAATTGCCTAATTGTGTGTAGACAGAGACTGAAGATATATAGTTACGTTGTAGGAGAAATTGTATCTATTTTCATGTGTTGTTTTTTTTTTAAAAAAAACAGGAAGAACATTTCCAACAGAGGTTTCTTTGTCTGTTATGTTATCTTAGCCATACACTGCACAGTTTGTTCTTTCACATTTCCCTGAAAACATAAATGCCTGAATCTCTATAGAGTGTATAGGTGGCTGTTCTGCAAGGTTTAACATCTAAAAAATGAGAGAGAAAGTCAATCTTAATTATTTTAAATAAAATCCATAACTCAAAGCCAATCTCATTCAATATTTCAAATATTATTCATATAAATGTCAACTGTTATAAGAAATTTATAATCTGATATATTTAAGCTATATGTTAGTTAATTTAAAATATTACATTCAAACATGCATTTATAGTTTGATATACTGTATACTAATACTTACTAATATGTGTCAATATTTGGTATCTAATTATAAATTTGTTTTGTCTTTTCTCCTTTATTCTATAGCTCTCCCAATCACTTGGTAATGATTCTACTTTGTGTCACAGATCTATAAGTTAGTTAAAATTTTCATGAACTCATCTGGTCTCACCGCCAGCTCAGCTTCACTGCAAGTTTGGGAGACTGTGACAGTCGAGGGTATTTCTTACACATTTCAATAACACAAACACAAATGTCAGAAACTAAAAGTCTACATACAGTCACTTCATTTCTTAAAAAAAAGTGTCATTAGCTAAAATTCATGCTTATTGGAAAGCTATAGTACATACCACACACAATGAAAATGCTGCAAATATTCCTATTATACTATTACTAAATGAGATCAGAGAATCGAGAATAGAATTGAATTTATCACAGCAATTTATTGGTCTAAATACCAGTGGTTATTAGAAATAACTGAAAAAATCATTCATATAATGATATCATTATAGTGTCTATATAGTAGATTTCATGCATTTTCAGAATGTAACATTTGCCTTTTATGAAGTAACAAAGCAATATAGTTTTTATATTATTAATATTAAACCCTTTTTCCTATCCATGTTTTGTATTATATCATCACAATAGGAAAGAGCATTGTTCATTCTAGTTTTCTTTGTTGAATTTCAGCTTGATTTTCCACTTCCACTTCATATCAAATTTCTTCCTGCCCAGATAGTTGTTTTTTTTTTTTAATTAACCAAATTCAGCCGTGGTGTCTGAACCACCAACATGGTGTTCAAAGGAAATGGTCTTCTAGAGAATTCTTTACCAACCTTCACCAATTGCACTATTTTAATTTCTAAAACACAACCTTTATTTCTGTATAAGCATCTCAGCTTCTCTAATATATCAAAGAATGCATATTATTTCCATAAACTAGGAGTCAGACCTGTGCCGCAAGTCTGTGTATGGAAGACCAATGATAATTGTAGTCATTGTTTGACTCAGTTCTTAAAACCCTCTACTCTTAAAAAATTCTAAGTAGCTGATGGAAGAATATATGTGATAAGCAGGAAGAGGCTCAAACACTTCTGCTTACTTCTGTAACACCTCCCCCACCACACATATTGTATAATATTTAATTTATATATTGTATATAAGCAACTGTACATAAATTATATACATTGAATATAAATAATATATACTTTATATAATTGCATATAAAATCTCTTTTATAAGCTACATGAATCTTTTTCTACTACTTGGTCAAATGTAAATGTTGACCAGCATTCCTTTCCACTCTCCTAAAAGGTTCACTTATTAGTTTTCACAAATGATATGAATGTGGCTAAATATCTCTATGTTTGATTTGCTTCGTTTATCGTAATGACCTCTAATTCCAACTCTGTTCTTGTGGGAGGAATAGGAGATGGAAAGACTTTAAATAAGGGGCATAAAAATAGAATAGAGTAAAATAAAGAACAAGAGTGATATCAGCCTTAAAATAGGCTCCAAAATGAACATAACCCTATGTAATTATCAGTATATTAAGTGGTAAAGGAACTGCTTATTGCTCTCATTCTATTTGTGTATGTCATATAAATGTATTGAATTACAATAATGCACCTTAGAAGGATGAGCTAATGTTTTGTGTCAATTAAAACAAATGGAAGAAATAGCAATGCCTAGGTTAAGGACATAATTATAAAATCAACTAGATTGAACAAATGCTCCCCATCATACCTCACTCCACTTCATGCACACAAGCAGCATGCAGATTTATGAAAGACTCATGTAGGCTCAGAATAATGTAAAATAGCTCCTAAAGAGATTCTATTATTTTGCTTTGATCGAAAGTGCAGTCACCCAGGTTAATAATTGTATGACATTTTATACAAGGCTAAGAGGAGAGTTCAAATATGCACTTGTGATATTACAAGCACAGATCCTCTTCTAAGGTGCTTATATTTAAAGGACTCTGTGAAGTAACTCATGCCTGAAAATTATAATTGAAATAGGTCATGAAATGTGTTGAATCAGAACTGGGTTAACAAGGGCGGAATTCTCTTCTTTTCTTTTTACTGGTGTTGGGATTGTATACAAATTAACCACATCTAGAGATATCTTTGAGACTGACTACCTGTGCAGTTATGATAATCATGTAACACTAGCTGTTTGTAATAATTAAAAAACTCAATTTTCTGCTGATGATTCTGTGATTCCATCTGTTCTCTGCCATCTCTTTTATGCAATTGCTGCTATCCAGAATATCAGATAAATTGAATAGCATTAAACAGGGTTGGATTCTAAAGCTTTCCTTAATTTTATATTCAAAAACACTTGAGTACCTTTAAAGAGAACAAAACATGATTTTGTTTAGTATTTCCAAGTCTTATTCTAAGGTAATATTCCCCCAGTCGTACATTAGGAGACAGTAAACCTAGATTGGAGCATGAAATGCATTCTCTCAATACCTTTTGTCTTTCACCTATATTACTGAATCATGTATATTATCCTGCACATCTGTTTTGATCTTCCATTTACTTCAAATAGTATTCATCAGTTTGAGCTTGATCACAAGTATTCATCATGTAAAGATCTACCATAAGTATATATTTTTTGGTAATTATGACAAGTATATAACATAATTTAAGTGAACACTAGTCCAATCTTTAATATAAAATAATCTACGTATAACTTTAATACATGGTTACTTGAGGATGTCCTTGTAGAAGTGGACTTGTAACATTTCAAGTCCTATATACTTTATTACTGATTACATTTCAGGAATAGTACATTATTTAGTCTAACTTCATCAAATATATTAAATTTGATGGAAGAAAGCATTATCTTTCTGCTTAATTAATGGTTCAACAAAATTCAAAGAAAACAAATATTCTTCAAATCAAACCACGAGTGATTAATGAAATTGAGAAAGAAATACTAATATATAAAACAGCTTTCTATTGAATATTTAGAAAAATATTATCAACACAATCTTAGCAATACGAAGGTAATTGATTTGTGCTCTCCTTTACATGAGTTACATGAGTGACATCAAGACATTTAACCTCTATCGGCCTCATCTTCCTTAGTTTTATGATAATACTGTCAGAATGGTTCATTTGTAGTATATACAGAATATAGCAAATGCCCCATATCTTAATCAATTTTGGATAACTTTAAAATTTACTACATCATAAAAATTAATGATAACTTGAATGACTAATTTTTCTCTCTTACTTTTTAATTTTTAGTAAATCTTATTGTACCTAATATGACAATCAATCATCATTTCTTTATTTTTTTCACCCTCCATATATGGTACCTGCTTCCATTTTCCAGAATTAAAAAAAATACTAAGTTATACTCACTAATAATCTAAGGATATGCTTACTCTTTCTCACACTTGTCAGTCTTAGGAAAATGTTAAAAGTAAATGAACATGTTCTTCCGTATCCATTCATAGGCCTTGGTAGCCTATGTGAACTCAAGAGATTTTCATTTCACCTCCTCTCCACAATAGCAAATATATTTTGAAAGATAAAGATTAAAGAAAAAATATTTCAGCACCTTTCTCTTCTCTCATATCCAGGATCCACCCTTTGTTAAAATAGTATAACTATGGTTGAATTAAAATTAGCAACAATGTCTTTAGAGTGGTTGTATATATAAAAAGCACCATCCATGCCCTCTTCTATTCTTGGTTTCTGTTTCCTAAGCTGTAGAAATCTGTCACATTCCAAAGCAAGGTTGTCAGCAAAATTCTGCTTTGGATGCCATCAAAATGATGAATTCACATGGTATTTAGAAGGTGAAGAAGAAGAAAACAATTATTTTCTTCTGTCCTGAGGGTTTGATGTGTAGCAGATGACAGACCTGGGGATTGTAGCAATTTCCACTAAAGCTCCTCCAAATCCACACACCAGCTAAGGTGATAAAAGAATCTAGATGGCTGATCACAATTTCTGGTGCTCCCATTACTTAGTGATTTCACAAATGTAAACCCCAGACTAGAAGATTGTTTCTTTTAGATACTTGTATATACCCTATCTGAATGTCTGAATCTAGGTTAAAAATTGAAAACAAAAGAAAAAGTAAGAAAGTCTTTTATTATCTAAGGAAAAGTTGATCCTAACCATCAGGAAATCCATACTCATTAAATGTGTAAATTTGGAGACTACAAAATATTTACTACTTTTTTTTTTAAGTTTCTCTCAAGGATCTACAGTTCTTACATTTTAAATACAATTGTTTCACTCTGTGAGATGAAATTTCCATCAACAAACAGTAAATTTTCTCGAGAATTTATTTTTACATCTTCTGTACTAAGGTAATATTTAAGCCACTTAAAAATCCAGCTCACGGGCTGGGAATGTGGCCTACTGGCAAGTGTGCTTGCCTCCTACACATGAAGCTCTCGGTTCGGTTCCCCAGCACCACATATATGGAAAACGGCCAGAAGGGGCGCTGTGGCTCAGGTGGCAGAGTGCTGGCTTTGAGCCGGAAGCCAGGGAAGGTGCTCAGGCCCTGAGTCCAAGGCCCAGGACTGGCCAAAAAAAAAAAAAAAAAAAAAAAAAAAAAAAAAAATCCAGCTCACCACATTGGCCTTTCAGACTGCATAGGCTCTGATCTCTGAATCTTACCTTGGCATCACCCACACCAAACATAACGAGTTCTTTTCTGACGTTTAAGTCCCTGTTGTCACTGTATTCGATTTTGGCACCCTGTTTATTGTACATACATTTATCTGAATTAGGGAAGGGTAGGGTAACATCAAAAGGGTGAGACAAAGGATAAAGGGTGAATCAATGCAATAGTGATACTCACCAAGACAATATGTTGGAAATTAATTGTGCAACTCTTGGAGTGGTAATTGGGAAGGATAGAAGGTGAGAGAAAAATGGTAGAATAGGTAACAAGTTTGATACTACTTTACATATATAACTGTAGTCCTTCTTTATATTACGTTTACAGTAAAATTAAATTTAAAAATGGAGGAGCACACACACTTCTTGTTAATTCATCATTTAAATATGGGACATTCAATAACATTTGTTAAGGGTATTTTGACAAAGTAGTAAAACTAACTCACTTCAGTTTATTGGCACTGTAATTCATTTTTAGACTCATTAATTTCAAATCCACAGATAGACTAAACTGTAATATCAAACGATTAGAATCTTCTCTAGCATCAAAAGGAACTGTATGAGTACTTTGATAAGATATATGGGCACAAATATTGCTGCTTCTTTTATAAGATGCTGAAAAACTTTTATCTCAGTAAGTAGTATACAGTAGATTAAGATTAAAAAATACAGTTAGCCTCTACTTGAGATATCTGTCAGCTCTGTCACATTTTGCATGAAACCAGAACAGAAGATAGCTTAAACATTTTCAAAATAATTATTCTCTTATTCATTTCATCTTAATTGATAGGTTTTTAAAAATGTTTCAAATGAATGTTGTATTGCCAATGGAACTCTATCTTTAAACCTTTAGTAAGCGCATTTCCTACATTGCTTTTATATTTATAAGCATGTCTAATGTAGTTGGGTTGAAGTAACAATCTAAAGTTTAGCAATAGCCTGGTTTCTGTGATTTATGATCAAGTTATTTATGGTAAAATTAAAACATATTCAGTGGACTAAAGAGGGTTACTTCGAAAAATAATTGAGGCTCCACGAAATTTTTCCCTTTATGTTATCATTTATGTTGATGGTTACTATTACATTTCTTTTTCTTTTTTGAAGTAAATTTTTGCATTGCTGTTAAAAATAATTACAAAATTTTCCATGGTTTCTTGCCATTTCATGAGCATACTTTTGAACTTATTGCACATTATGAAAACAATGGTTAATAATATGTTTTTTAAAAATATTTTTAGAATTACCAAAGATTAAGTTATTGTTGTTGTTGTTCTTGATTGCTGGCCCCAGGGCTTGAATTAAGGGCCTTGTGCTCTTGTATGTTTTCTTTGTTCAAAGCTGACATTCTATCACTTGATCCAAGTTTCTACTTCTAGCTTTTTTGGTAAATGGAAGAGAAGAATCTCATGGACTTTAGTTCATGAAGATTCAAGTCTTTCAGTCTCAGTTTCAGATATAAGCCTCCTGACTCATAATCAATTAGAAGCTTCAACCAACATTGCATAGTTAGTATATATATATATATATATATATATATATATATATATGAATATATATATGAATATATATATATATATTCATCACAAAAATTATGGGAAATTGTAGATTTGTTAAAGTACTGATAATATATTGTATAATTTATAAATATATTAAAGTAGGTAGCTAAACCCCAGTGACTATTGGTCAATTAAAAACAAAGTAAAACATTCAGTTACTTAGGGAAGGACAATCTTTCTTTGATAGAAAAGAGGACGTGTAAGGTTGTAATCAGGCCTACTAGAATTAGACCTTGAAATGATCATTCATGCTTTTGTTGCTTCAAGATTAGATCATTGAAATTCCCTATTATCTTATGGTCCAAGAGGAAGCTTCATAAATTCCACGTGAACAAAATTTTTTAAATTCTTGCAAAGACATATGTCTAAATACATGTCCAGGCCTCCTTTTACTTTTCTAGCTTTTTTTCCAAACTTAAAATCATATATAGATTACAAAAAGATAGCTTCCTTTAAAAATGTAAGTCCATTGATTCAGTAGATTAGCACATCCTTCTGTTTTGCTTATTCTGAAGAAAACATTTTGCTTAGCTATATGTTAGCATATAATTACAGATTTAAAAAAATAAAGTCATCTTGCTCCATCAGATGTAAAAATCTTCTCCGAATTTATTTCATATACATAAACACAAAGTTATAACATCAGCTTTTGTAAATATGAAAGAAAAATTTGAAAATATTTTTTTCATTCATACAATCATGTTTGTCTTTACATTGTCAAAACCTATGTTACTGAAATATTATTACAGAATACAATATGTGCTAAGTATTTAAGAATAGGCTTAATGCCAACAGAAAATCAAACCCTGAATTTCATTTGAGAAATTAATTTTTTATCTGTGAGTCAAAAATGCTTTATATCATTACTTTAGAAATAGTGTATTTGTGTCTGAATACACATATTTGAGTTAGAGTTACATGGATGATATTTCATGTTAAATTAAAACCTCTTTGAAAAAAGCTTTAAGATTATTTTAAAACACTCATCAATACATCAGAAAATTCTTTTAGAAGAAATAATTGAGGGATTGGGAATGTGGCTTAGCAGTACTGCGCTTGTATAGAATGCAGAAAACCCTGGGTTAGATTCCTCAGCATCACATAAACAGAAAAACCTGGAAGTGGTGCAGCAACTCAAGAGGTAGAGTGCTAGCCTTGAGCAAAAACAAGCCAGGGATAGTGCTCAGGCCCTGAGTCCAATCCCCAGGACTGGCAAAAAAAGAAGAATCAGAATTCAACCTTGTTCCTTTGTTTGTTTGTTATATATTTTAGAGAGAAAAACATACATATGCTATGTCTAACATATTAAAATAAGATATTAGAAAATATTTTTATACTTCCCCATACTTTTGTAATACTTATATACATTAAAATGAAGCCTTTTAGGATTCAAATACCTCAGTTAAATTCATCACATGAAATTATTTAAGCAGCAATTACTAATATGTCTCTGAGCTGGGGTAAAATTTCAACATAATTTATGGGCTAAATTTGGAGGAGGTGTTATAGTATAAATCTTGTTTAGTAGGACTAATGAGATATTGACCACTTGGCTCCGTGCTTCACAGGATCTTCATTCAGCCCCCTGTACAGGTGATAATCTTTATAATTAGGAGTGTTTATACCCCCAATAAGTTAGGAATAGGCAAATTCACCCATAAATAACCATTCATATTAACCCCTTATCTGTATAACAAAGAATTTTTTTTCTGCATAGTAGTTGGAACATTTCAATACAAAACAGCTGTTCCTAATAAATCAATAGTATATATAATTACTTAAAATGCCAATAAAATTAATGAATTACTAACATGCGAGAACACTATCATGCAAAATTCATTCTAAGTAGTTTAATTATTGTAGCTAATATTAAGTAATTTAAAGCACTTCATTTTTTCTTAGTAAAAATTAGATTTATTTTCATGCAAAATTATTCATAGAGTTTAAATTATACTACTTTTAAAGTATTTTGAAGGAAATAATTGTCTCTAAGAAGTATTTTCTAATACTAGTATATACAGTATCCAGGGTACTCAGATGAGATACAGTGATAGCGCTGGGACAACCACAGGAAGGGGATACAAAAGGAACAACAAAAAAAAAAAAGCTACGGTTTCATATCGCATGTTGAAAATATTTACAACAGTGATATAACACTCGTTTTCATAACATGGAGTTCATTTCATTTAGCATCATCTTATGTGTTCATAAGGGCATAGTTATTGGACGCTTGTGATCTTCTGCTGTGACTAGCGTAAACCTGTACAAATTATTCCCTATGAGGAAAACCATAGAATCCATGTTTCTTTGGGTCTGGCTCACTTCACTTAGTATAATTTTTTCCAAGTCCTTCCATTTCCTTACGAATGGGCCACTGCCATTCTTTCTGATAGAGGCATAAAATTCCATTGTGTATATGTACCATATTTTCCTGATCCATTCATCTACTGAGAGGCATCTGAGTATCCTGGATACTGTATATACTTGTATTAGAACTAGGAAAGGGAAAGGGAATATCAAAATCGAGAGACAAAGGATAAAAAGACAAACAACTCCAAAAGAAATACTTACAAAACCATTTGGTGTAAACCAACTGAACAACACATGGGGGGAGAGGAAAAGGGGAAAGTGGAGGGGGGAAAACGGAGGATATAACAAATTGTACAAGATATGTACCCACTGCCTTATGTATGAAATTGTAATCCCTCTGTACATCACTTTGACAATAATTATTCAGAAAAAAACATACAAAAACCTCCCCAAACCAAAAAACAAAAACAAAAAGAAATTTTTTCTGTTCACATACTAATATCCATGTTTTAAAGAGGGCTACATCCTAACTCTCAGTACATTCTGTTAATGTTTATGTCATACAACAAATTTTCACTAATTCAGTTTCTCTAAAAGAAAATGTAGATGCTACTCAAATATTAAGAAATAAAACAACAAGGACAAAAAACAGAAAGCAAAGTAAGGCCAGAAGGCGAACAACAAAACTAATTTGGCAGAAGCGTTGCCTAGCTTATATCAGGCACTTAATTCAGTCCCTTGCATCAAAATAATCAAGTCCTAAAATTATTATTCTGATATATTTTTCTGTCTGTATGGCATCTGACCATACAGAAATCTCTGCCCTACTTTGTCTAGGAACAAAACACAGTATTAGCTTTCTAATGACCTTTCCTCCCACATGCTTACCATACCACAACCCCATTCTTTGGAGATACTGGTTTCTGAACTTTCACAATGTGAATACCCATTGAAATAACTTAAGTAATTTAAATACGGAAGAGGTAGCATTCCTGGTTTTGTCTCTTTATTTTTTCTCTAAATTATTGTGATTTCAAAAATCACTAATTCTAAATCCTTTAACATAATTTATATTTAGCTTTAATATCCATGTAGCATCAAATCTCCTTGCCAAAAACTCATTGCAGTTTTGCACTTATGAAAGGGCAAGTAAGTATAAAGAAAACCTTGACAGTCCATCCATCTGTCCGTCCATTACAATTAAAGACAGGAGTTGAATTTTCCTTCTGTTTATGGGGGAATGAACTTACCCTCAAGTTTCCTCCATCATATTTCCAATAGGTCATTCAAATTCTGAAAGAAAAAAAAATATCTTGTATTTAGTACTAACAGGATCAAGTTGTTTTTTTTTTTCTAATGGGAATATAATACTATAAAGAATTGCAATATTAATTCTAACCGTGAAAGTGTAATTTTTTGTTTCTTTCAAATTGTTAGAGGTACAGCCATATTGAAGTTAATTAAAAGTTGTACATTTATAGTCTTGAGAATGTATTTTGTATAAATGTTAACCTTCTTCATTATCAACACCCATTAATAGCAATTTAAATGATTAAAGTATGTTTACATTGGATAAAGGTCAGGTCCAATGCACTTTTTTTTGCATGAAGGATAATATCTATTAGAAAGTGTACAATTTTGATTACACACATACACATAACTCAATACTTTATTTGCATAATCAAAGACTTTTTCTAAAGTACTAAAGTCAGAATAATTTCATGTTCAGTGTTTACAATAAGCCAAATAAGTATATTTTGTCTTCAGCAGATCTGAGTTCTGGATCTTAGAGTTGTCAGAAAGGCATTCTACCATTTAAGCCATGCTTATAGAGATTTTTAGTTTATCTGTTTTTGGATAAGATATATCACAGCCAAAGGCTGTGATCATAGTTCTTCTCTTCCCATATTGCCTGGATAGCAGACATGATAGAATCACTACCATGTCAGTTTTGTTTTGTTGATATGGGAGTCTTTCTACTTTTATATAGTCGTTGATCTTGAACCATGACCTGTCATTTTCCTTCTGTACTTCCATTCTCAGTGCTCAATAAACTTTTAAAAGAAAAGTTAATTGAATGATTAAATGTATATTTTTTCATATTTCTGTGAATTTAATGTTAATTGAAAAACTAATGGGAAAAGAAAATTTTACTTAAATAAATTTGTGAAAGTCTAGTCTTTTCACAGAAAACAGTTCACTTCAATTACCTAGAAAACTGAAGTGATAACTCATAACAGTTAAACGTGTAGATCATAACGTTCTTACAAGAACTGTCCACATTAAGGAACAGAAAGAGTAAAAATCTTATTTTAGTTGGATCTATAGACATAAAACCTATGAAAGAACAGTATTCTAATTTATACTACTTACACTATTGCTTGCTTTACTTAATTCTTCCCTATGGCCTATACATTCAAACTTTTAGTAGTTACTGTTGCTGCATAGTTTTGTCTTTAAACAACTTCAGTTTGCTTCCCTGTTGTTTCTGGAATACATAGCAATCCACTGTAGAAAATAAATACTGCATCTAGATAATGGCAATTACTATGACATTCAATTCTATTTTCTAATTAGTGTACTAATGTTCTCTTTCCTTCCCATTGCTTCCTCCAGACGAGTCTCTGTCTCTCTCTCTTTTTTTTTTTTAACTTATGCTTTCCATTACAGTCTTCCTGTTTTGCTTCAAAGTAAGTGCCCAGATAGCATTGTCTCTATGTGCTTTTTTGGTTTATATTAGCTAGGCTGGTGTTTCATAACTGATCTAAGTATCTAGTGTGTTTTTGCAATGGTTATTTTTTGAGACAGAATCTTATTTCCTGCCCAAGAATACACTTGGACTGTGATCCTCCTATTTTATCTTTGTATTGTGGCTGGGAAAATAATAGTAGGCCACATTATTAGCTTCTACACTGAAATGGAATCTTGTGGAAGAGTTTTTTTTTTTTTTTTTTTTTTTCCTGACCATGCTGATCTGCACACCATATTCACGATCTTATCCTCTCTAGCTGGAATGGCATGTGCCATTTTGACTAATAACTGATTGAGAAATGATCTCTTGAAATTTTTACTGAAATTGTCTTTGAATTATGATCCTTTTAATCTCAACCACCTAAGTATCTAGGACTACACTCATAAATCACCTGCACTAGAATTCTATAGTTTATTTTCTATACTAAGTACAAAAGTGCACTAGCATGAAATGAAAAATAAATTGTATTTCTAAATCATGATACATTCTTGGTGAATTATTATTTTCCTTCTTTACCAGCAAAACCAGGATAGACAGTTCAACAGCATAAAGACTTCTTTGTCTTTTTAGCTTTGACTTATGTAGGCAAAAAATAATGTGTTTTCCTTATCAACTGTTATATTTATATCTGAGACTACTTTAATAAAATGCATATTTAAAGGGAAACTATAGGTGGCACAGGTAGCTCACACCTTTAAACCTAGCAGCTTTTAAACTCAACAGCCTGAAAAATGAGGATAGTGGTTGTAAGCAAGTCAGGCAAAAAAGTCTATGAGACTCTTATCGCCAACTTCATCAGAAAACTGGGGTGACAGTGTGTCTTGATGTAGTAGAGAGCTAACTTTGAGTGAAAAAGTGCAGAAACATACCCCAGTCCCTGAATTAAAGCCCCATAACTGATCAAAACAAAAAGCTAATAATAATAGTAATAATTATAAAAATAATTCTAGAGAAATTATTTTGTTTTTATTTAATTTTGTCAGCATATCAGAGTCTAGAAGTTAAGATCTGAAGGCTAAGAGAGGATCTATATTTATGAATAGCTCTGCAGAAATATGATTGAATGCCAAAAATATAATCTAATACAACAAACAAAGAAATGTACCAAAGAGTGTTACAATCTTATTGACCTCCCCATATGATTTACAGCCCTTTACACACAGGAAAGGATACATTTCAAATGAGGTTCTTAAGGGAAATGACAGAAGAAGAAAAGCAGATAGACTTTCTGTACACATAGTGTCATAGGTTGCATTTCCTTTACCTTAAATATATCAAGATACCATATCATGAAATATTCTAAGAAGATATATCAGGAAATGTTCCAATTTCAATTTTAATATTTTATTTATTTATCTTTTGGAAATGAATATAGAGTGGCTACAGAACAATCAATAGATAACCACCTGGACAATGAAATAATTAAATAGTGGGTAAAAATGCCCAGAAGGTGAATGATGCATCATTTTCTCTCAACTGAATTTTTTTTTTTGGGGGGGGGCCAGTCCTGGGCCTTGGACTCAGGGCCTGAGCACTGTCCCTGGCTTCTTCCCGCTCAAGGCTAGCACTCTGCCACTTGAGCCACAGCGCTACTTCTGGCCGTTTTCTGTATATGTGGTGCTGGGGAATCGAACCTAGGGCCTCGTGTATCCGAGGCAGGCACTCTTGCCACTAGGCTATATCCCCAGCCCCTCTCAACTGGAATTTGACTAAATAATATTAGGAGTAATCCAATGATAGCCATATAATAGCTCTCTCTCTCTCTCTCTCAGTCTCCACCCCCCCTCCCTGCCCCACACCTCTCTCTTTCAGTGGGTTTGAAGACTGTCTGGGCCCTGTCCCTGACCTTTTTGCTCAATGCCTTAGATTCTGGCTATCCAAAGCGTTCACAATGGGTGTTAATGCAGTGGCCAGAGTTGCCCAAGTTAATCAAGAATGGCTACAAAGAAAAACTTTGTTGTTGAGAGTGATGGTAATATTTATACGTTTACATAAAGAAATTACTACTTTTTTGTACTAACAAGTACAAGACCTAATATTCTGTGGTTGTTTTGCAAATGATGCACAGAAAGAATCAATTTGAATCTATAGATCTTTGATAATGTTAGAAGGAGAGAATTATTTGAGGCCTTTGAACTCAATCTCTTTCTCTGTAAAGTGAGATTGCAATGTGATCATCCACATTAGCCTGCCAGATACATTCTGCATCAAATCTCAAATCGTAAATGAGGGGAATGACAGAAAAGGCCATTTCTATATTCTTTATTGTAAAATATTTCAAGATATTAATATTTTCATTATTAAGGAGCAGTGTCAATTTCTCAGTAACATTCTTCTATTCAATAAAATAGAGCATCCAAATTATAAGAACATGCATTATGCATAGAATTCAACAGAACTCTTTAATTTACAAAGGAAAAGTGCAGACCAAAAATATATTTGTCTTCAGCTATCCATGGAAGCATCCTGTGAAAAGATGAAAATGCCTTGTAGATTGTAGGACCAGGTCTAAAGTCTTCATACTTGGCTTTATGCAAAGCCTTTCATATCCCCATTGCTTCCTCTTGTCTTATCTTTATTCCATTTTTGTCCTGTCCATTCTGCTAGACTCTATACAGAAGCTTCCTTCCTATCTGTCTTCACCTGAGTGAGCTATGAAACTAGAATCTTCTGTCAGATATGCTGAGACTTACATCTCATACTAGTTTCAGTGAAGAAAAACTGTGAGTTCATAAAGTTTCTCATGAGCACTGTGTATAGGAAATATTGTGGAAGACTGTAAATATGGAAAGAGATATGGAGAATGCCTAGATGTAATTCCACAAATAATAACATGACAATTATATGTATATAACACTCAGTGAGCTGAAAAAACCTTTGTATTTTCATTTCTTGGGGAAATATTTGGGCTTAAATATAAGTAAATACTCAGACAAGCTCTATCTTTAGTAAGAGTATTGCATATGTTTCCAGGGATGTTATACATACTTACATTAAATTACTTTCAAAGTTATATTAGGTTGGTAACTTTGAACCAAAAGAGAAATGCTTTAAAATTCACATAAATAGACACTTAGGAAATATAATAATGTTATTAGTTAGCAATGTTTCTCTAGAATTTTAAAACATAAATGAATATATATATACATCTATATACACATACATGAATATATACATATATACAAATATACATTTATGTTTAAAACATGTATATAGCAATAATGATGTTGCAATTCTAGACCAATTGATTCCATTTTAGAGGTGGAAGAATCAAAGTGTTTCAAGTAAAGAACTGAAAAATTTATCTCTAAATAATCTGATATCTTCAATGATACATCTATGCCTAAAAGTCCAATTAGAGTTTTCTCTAAAAACTTGGATTAAGATTTTTGCTTCTGGGATGATATTAATCAAGATGCATTGTAAATATAAACCGAATGGTAATTACTTTAGACAACCATGTAAAGATAATACAATATATTTAAAATTTTTGTTTCTATTGATGTGTCACATTTTCATGTAAAAATTTAACAGAAAATAAAGTTACAAATCATTATTTGGTTTTTGTTGTTGTTGTTTGTGTTTTTTTTGGCAGTCCTGGGGCTTGGTCTCAGGGCCTGAGCACTGTCCCTGGCTTCGTCTTGCTCAAGGCTAGCACTCTGCCACTTGAGCCACAGCGCCACTTCTGGCCATTTTCTGCATATGTGGTGCTGGGGAATTGAACCCAGGGCCTCATGTATAGGAGGCAAGCACTCTTGCCACTAGGCCATATCCCCAGCCCCACAAATCATTATTTGGCCCATGTAAACCATAGGCATTTGAGAAAACACTGATATGTTTAATATAAACTGTCAGAAAAAAGACAAATAGCTGAATCTAAAACAAAAAACTCTTAAGGGTCAAAATGTTACAACATTGGGGAATTACAAGAGACTGTCACAACTGAGGGTTGCTATCACAACTCCTTTAAACTTGCTATTTGTAATCTGCTTCAAGAATGAAGTCATTTGGAGTTAACCATTATCCAAAATCTATTTACAAGTTAAGAGCTCCCTAAGCCTCTGGCTATGGAATCATGACATTATAATAGATGATGTGCATTGCCTTTGGAAAAATGTTACTTACCTATAAGCCCATTTTTTTTTCCTGAGGATGTACCATTGCATAACAGCCATTAGAAAACTGCTCACTGACTCAAAGCAGTTAACTTGCTGATTAGTTTCTAATTATTTTACTTCCATGTGAATACTGACTGATTCTTAGTGTTATTTTCCTTGTCAAGATGCCTATGGGGCATAAAAAAATCTGACACAACAGGTAATTTTTGCTGTTACTGTTGCCAGCAGGGGGAGTTTTGTAGCTGTCTTTCAAGTTATTAACACTATAACTCTTGTTGGGGGTGGGAGGGAGGAGGCTCAGCTATGTTCCAATTGTGAAGATAATAGGATTCCAGTGGCTCAGTAAATAAATAATACCTTGGTGTCTTTCTAAGACACTTTCTAAGACATCAGGATACCCTGATGAATTCTACAGGTTTCTTAAACAAAGCACAATTAGTTTCACTGTGAGGTTCTGACAGTTGTAGATAAATATGACTTGTTTTACATTAAGAATTTAAAACAAAAACATGGTTCCTTTTACTTCTCACATTTTTGCAATTGATTTCTGAATGAAATATAGCCTTTGATCAAAAGGATT